>NW_020947062.1:23607141-23679744 GCF_900497805.2 Vombatus ursinus
AGAGAGAGAGAGAGAGAGAGAGAGAGAGAGAGAGAGAGAGAGAGAAAACAGAGCCACAACCTGGCAAAAACTCCTTGTCAATTGTTAACTGCTACTCTTCTGTTTTCAAAGTAAATAATTAGCTTCAAAATATTGTTCATTGTGGCCCTCATGCATTGGACTTGGACATAAAAGTTTCAAGCCAGAATTTTCACTCACATTGACTGAAGGCAATCATGAGCCTCTAGGAAAATGTAATATGAAGGCTCTGAAGGTTATCCTGAAATTATTAGTAGAGTTTTTACACATTAGCTTCCTTAAGCCTATCCTCATGCAAGGACAGATAGTTTAACTAATGAAGTGAATTGAAAAATGTCTTCCAAGTCTTTTCACTGGAAGACATAAAACATAACTGATGAGGTCAGTGCTCCTAATTAAAATATCTAATGGTGTGAAAAATTCCCATTTTTAATTATTCTTCTAGTGAGCTCAAAAATTTTATTTATCTTATCAACTATGCCTTTACAAGTCTGAGAGGTCAATTTCATATCTCCCATAGGGTGTAGTCCAATGACCCAAGCCAATCTTAGGAACTTTAAAAAAATTTTGAATTTAATTGAATCAGTCGTTCTTCCTTAGGGATGGTTATTTCTCTGTTCTTCAGATGGGAAAATTAAACTTCAGATACTCTAAGAATCTTCATGAAAGCATATTAAGATGGTTGATTCTGATCTCAAAAGCAAATGTCAATCATGGAAAGTTTTGATAACCCTCCTGTGAGGGTATGTTTAAGAGTGCCCCTTTAGCATTCCTGTAAACACATGAAAGTGTAAAATTGTATAACTGGTCCACTTGACCCTAAAATTTAACAACACTTTGTGGTGCTTTATGCACAGCAACTAGGTGGTATGGTGGGTAGAACACCAGGCCTGGAGTCAGGAAGACTCATCTTCCTGAATTTAAATCTGACCTCAGATACTTACTGTGTGACCTTGGGTAAGTCACTTAATCTTATATGCCTCAGTTTCCTCATATGTAAAATAAACTGGAGAAGAAAATGGCAAACCACTCCAGTATTTTACCAAGAAAACCCAGAATGGGGGTCATGAAGAGCACAACCACAACAACAAGTGCTTTATGAAGCCAAAAAGGAAACATCTACATTTGGGAGCTTCCCTTCCCCTTCACTGCCAAGTAAAATAAATATGGATGAAATACCTGTTTAGAATTTTCACTTGCTTTTTTTTTTCAGTCAAAGGCAAGATTTGTTAGAACATCGTCATATTGGGCAGACTCTTAAGGAATCTAAGCATTTGTGTCACTAATGCAAGTGGGCCAGATTTTTTTAAGAATCTGAGCACCTTAATGGAGACAAGATGGACCTTATATACAGAAAGACTGTGGGAGGGATCTAGGAGTGGCCAAACAGTCTGCAGGGACTGTGAGGTAATAGAATGCCAGAGACCTGGACCACATGGCCAAGGGAGAATGGAGCTTAACTAGGTTTAAGGGTGGGAAGTGGCAGGGGTGCCATAGGGAGGTAAGACAATGGAAGGTTAGACTAGGTTAAGGGTAACAGAAAATTGGGAGATTGGGCATAGCCACAATGAAAGGCCAGTTGATGGGATTATAGCCTCAGGTCATCAAGAGATTTGGCCACTTCGGAAGGTCCAGAGTTTTTTTTTCCTCTTTCTGGGGTCCATATCCCAACCCTATCATTCCCCCCTTAAACAAATGTGACCCAAATTCTTTTGAGATAAGGGTCAAAGATCTTGGCTTCTGAAACTGCTTCCTTCTAGCAAGGGGCTTAGAGTTGTCCCTGCCTTGAGGGGTCCCAAAGAGGAGGTTGCCTGGAATTGAGCACAGGCTGCATCCAGGGAACAATGGGGGGAGATTGGCTGGTACCTGCTGTTTGCTACCAACTGTAGGTGAATGGCCTGTAGTCTAGAAGACACAAATCTGACAGAAAAGACTGCAGGACCCAGATATGACAGGATAAAACATCTTTGGCTCTGTTTGGATTCAGATAATTCAGTTTTCCAACCATGCAGTATCAAATCCACCTCATAGTCAGACTCAGGAATAACCAGGTGGGTAACATTCCTTTTCAAAGGAACATGATGGGGAAACTGAGCCAGGGGGATCCCATCTTAGACTAAGGCTAAAATTGTCCCCTCAGATTTTCCCGATGCTGACTTCCCACCAGTATCACATTCTCTCTGAGTCGCTAGTGATGTTTCACTCAGATGGTGGATTATTATGATCCATCAGACAACTCAAAATAAAATCCCATGAGCTTTTACCTCCAACAGCAAGTTTCACTAATCACAGCTTAGGAAAAACTTTTCCAGGATTTACATCTCAAATTTAAATTTGTCCTGTTGTTAAAAGCCAATCATTAGAGATTATTTCTATATACTTGCAAATTCTCAGCAAGACAAAACCCAAACAAGCTTTTTGGCAAGTTTACATATTAAAATAATAACAGACAATAGCCACATTGTTTTAGCTGTAATCAAATCATGAAGAATTGCTTGACATAACTGATACAAAAAGTTCACCAATTTGAAACTTGAAACAACCCATTACCAATCAGGTGACTTCAGTTTTGTTAATGCATTTCCAAATTACTTGACACAGAGAATCAACATCTCATTATTAACAGTTAAAACTACAACTTTAAAAGAGCGTGCTTACCCAAGTTCAGAGGCTACCTTTTTTTACCTGGAGCAGAATATACTGAACCTGGGTTATGCTTCCAAGCAATGGTTGCCCCTGGGCCCAAGGCAGTGGGGGGGCATGCAATAGAAGGTGAATTCAGAGGGGTGTGTGTGTGTGTGTGTGTGTGTGTGTGAAACTCTCTTCTCCTATGAGATGGATTAACAGATACCCTCTTGACTCAGGGAAGTGAGTGGGAGAAGGGAGTGATGACCAGAGTTGTAAGGAAGTATTTAAAAAACTCATTATTGTTTGATCACAAAACCTCCAGAATCTGCTAAGACATTTTTAGCTGTTCTAACTTTTCTCTGTAACCTCCATGAAGGAGGATTCAGGGGTGTAGAGGGAAGGGAGCAAGTAAGCCTCAGGAAACCAAAAAGCACCTGCAGTTTTCCCAATTCCCTAGTGCTGAGAGAATTGACAGAATTGGGCATATGTTTCTGGATAGGGTGCCCATCCTTGTCCTCTATGCTGCAGAAGGTGCACCCAGGTCCGTGTCCTCGAACCGAACCAGTGGACCAAAAACCTGAGAGCATCAGGCCAAGTGTGAGACAGCCTCATAACTGTCTGCCCAAAAAGTACTTCCAAGCCTTCCTGGGTGCTTGGAGAGTGACTCCAACTGCAGGGCAAGAAAACAAGTGGAGGAGACTTATACACCTTCCGTTTTTGGTTGGAGAAGAACCTGGGGTTAGGCAGTTTTCCCTATACGGGCCACCAAAATGTTGAGGTTTAGGGCTTTAGGGGTCCTGGAATCCTGAAATCATAACACATATGTCTTGCCTGAATGAATTTGACCTAAGCCTTCTGTCAGCCAAAACTAAGTCTATTAGAACATCATCATATTGGGCAGACTCTTAAGGAATCTAAGCATTTGTATTGCTAATGCAAGTGGGCCAGATTTTAAGAATCTTAGCTGAATTTTCACTTTCTTGAAAACATTTCTCACAGATTTCTGAATGTGCTCCATCTAATACAATGTAATAAGTTTTGCCAAGGTCATTCAAATCCTTCTATGTGCCAGTGGACCATTCTGGAAGCAAGCCATGTCAGTCAAAATGCCAAAAAACTTTAAATGAGTATCAGTAATTTGAGGTTTCACAACACCTCCCTTACAATTAAAATATTAAGAAGCCCAAATTAAAGACTGAAGAGTGGGAAGCAAATATAGCACCCTTGGAGGAAGATTAAATAGCAGAGATGGTATGGTCAGAGCACACTTCCTGTCCACAGATGTGGTGCCATACTCACATGTACTCTCTGGAGAATTAAATTGGCACATGGGGTGGGGTTGGGGGTGATGGGATGGAAAGCAAAAGCTGTGGAACATGTATCCTTGCAAGTTTCACTGAACAAAAGTGCAACCAAACATGTTACTGAATGCATAGTTTGATTTTATGCTAGTGGTAGCACAATGTCTTTTTACAAAGATCTTGAATGTGGAAGGAGCCTATCAACCTTCTTACCATGGCATACTGCTTGCCCATTGTCTATGTAAAATAAATAAAACTTGCTACAAATGACAGTCAACCTTTCAGGTTAGCTAGCTCCTGTTACAGTTAACGATGTCCTTTATGTTGCTTTTTCATTTGTATGTATGAACCAGAAGAAGGAGATGTCCTCAGTTCCATCACACACACACACACACACACACACACACACACACACTGAAAGTCATCTAACTGAGAAATGATGATCACTTGTCAGTTATCTTGTGATGGGGATTATTTTCCAGTAATGGATTAGACTAGATCAGAGGTGGGGAACCTGTGGCCTTGAGGCCACATGGGTGCAGCCTTTTGACTGAGTCTAAGTTTTACAAAACAAATCCTTTTATTAAGGGGATTTGTTTTTTGAAGTTTGGATTCAGTCAAAGGGCTGCACTTAAGGACCAAGAGGGCCACATGTGGCCTCAAGGCCACAGGTTCCTCAACCCTGAACTAGATGGTACCTGACTGAAATTTTGTGATTCTCTGATTTGGTTGAAAGGGAAGCTGTAGAGGAGAAAGAGGAGAGATACAAATGCCTCAGAGAAATTGCTCATTTTGTGCCAAGTATCTACAATGTGATGCCTATCCCATTTTTACCTGGTGAAAGCTGACCCTTCTTAAAGGCTCTGAATCCTTGCTATCTCCTCTGAAAAACTTTCCCTGATCTTCCAAACTGGTAGTGATCTCTTCCTACTTGGGTTTTTCATAGAATGTTGCTTGTGTCTGTATTTGAACTGAATTCAAACAACATTCATTAAGAACCTATTGTATGAAGGTCATTCTACTGGATGCTATACAAAGTTGAGATAAAACATGACTTTTGCCCTCTTGGAGCTTAGAGTCTAGTTGATGTATATGACATAAATATAATTCAATAAAATATATAAAGTGCTTTGGGTTCCCTTGATGAATGATATTATTTATACAAAGAGAAAAATTATAATAATACATGATAAGTATAATTAAGGTGGGAAAGGCATAGAGAAGTTACCACTGGCTGAGAAATCAGAGAAGGCATCTTGGAGTAGGTAGTGTTTGAACTAGGTTTTCAGAGGTGAACAGGAATTCAGCAACTACATTTGAATGTGCAAAAGAGGGAGAATGTAATGGATAGATGTAGAGAAAGTTGTTCACAAAGGCAGGAAAACAGGGGTGGAGGTGTATGTGAAAGAGGATGTGTTCCTTAAACTCCAGTTAGTTTGGCTAGAATGAAGGAAATGTGGAGAAGAAAGTTAAATTACTATGTCATGATCAGCCTGCAGAGGTATCAGATTAGCAAATGAAAGACCTTGAATAACAGGCTAAGGAGCTGGGTTTGGACTTTACTTGGTAGGCAATAGAGAAACACTGAAGGGTTTTGAGTAGAAGTATCATATAACCGATATGTGTATGAAAAAGATGAATCTGGCAGGGTATGAAGGTTGTATTGGAGCCAGGTAGAGTAGAGTCAGGAGATTCTTTTAGGAGGCTATTGTAAGCATCTAGGCAAGTAGTAGTGAGAGTGGTGGTAGTGGAAACAGAGAATGGGGACAAACACAAAAGATAATGAACCTAGAGTCAGGAAAACCTGAATTAAAATCCAGCCTCAGATATTTAATAGCAGTATGACCCTGGACAAGTCATTTAACCTCTGCCTATCTTATTAGATTGTGAGTTCCAAGGCAAGGACTACCTTTTGCCTCTTTTTAGTCTCCAGAACTTTTACTGGGACACTGTAGGCACTTAATAAATGCTTGTTCCCATCCCCCTTGCCTACCCTATCAGGTAGAATTGACAAGTTCTGATAAGTAATTGGATAAAAGAGGCAAGGGTGAGGGAAGAGCAAAAAATTAACATGGAGACAGAAAATTTTCCTTTTCCTCTTCCTCCTCCTAGCTGACATTTGTAAATTGCTTTAAGGTTTCCAAAGCATTTTATATATGTTATTTCATTTAAACCTCACAACAGCCCTGTGAGGTAGGTGCTAAAATTATCCCCATTTTATAGATGGGGCAACTCAACCAGGGAGATTAGGACTAGGTTTTGGGGAAAAATTAATTGGATCAGTTTTGCATATACTGTTTTTGGTGGGATCTTCAGGAAGAGATATCTAGTAGGTAGTTTAAGATGTAATTCTGGAGTTTGGAAGGAAATTCAGGACTGTAAATTTAGAATTGGGATTTATCTGTATGGAGGAAGCAGTTGTGCCCAGCCAGAGCAAATGGCATTGCCAAAGGTACGAATGAAAAGAGAGCAGGGAAGAAGGCCAAGGACAGAACCTTGGAGAGCATCCACATGGGGTGAGAGAGTGTAAGAACAGAGAATAAAGATTCAACAATGAAACAATTAGATAAAAACTCTGGAGAGTTTGATATCTCAGATCAAAAGATGAGAGTATTCAGAAGTGGGAAGGGCCAGAGAAGAGACTGAATGATGAAGTGGAAACAATAAGCGCAGGTAAATGTTTCAAGAAGTTCAGTAGAAAAAGGGAAGAAGAAAGCTGGGATGGAAGGGTCAAGGGAAGGCTATTTGGAAGCAGGTTTAAGATTGTTTGCAGGCAGATGAGGAGGAGCCAATAGAGAGGTAGAAACTGAAAATGCTTGAGAGAAATGAGATGACAGTTTTGTAAATTAAGAGTGGGATTCTGATGGAGGGAGGGAATGGGATCAAGGGAGAAGGTAAATGGATTAGACTTTGGGAGGAAGAGGGATGAATACCAATTCCTTTGGGATAAGAAAGAAAGAGGAAGGAACAGGTAAAAATGTTAAGACAAGTTAAGGGATGAAGTAGTGGGAATAAAGCATGAAGGAGGGAATGAAGAGAGTTCAAAATGGAAAACCTTAATCTCTTCAGAGAAGTAGCAGGTGAAGCTTTTTTTTTTTTATGTGGGTAATAGGCATAGAGTAGAGATTCAAGAGGAAAATGCTAGAATAACCTCAGGTGGAGCAGAACATAAAGAAGGCCAAAAAAGGGCACTAAGCTAAATGTTCCTCACGGATGACTAGGGACCCACAGTGAAGCATGGAAACCCTGACAATGCACATTTGGGTAATGGCCAAAATGACTTAAAAAGGAGCTTGGAAGGGATGTCATAGTTCCAAGAGATTACACCTTAATTGCTGAGCTTGCAATGCTGTGCTAATAGTACCTGGAAGAAGAAAAAAAGAGTTTTAATAGAGCCACTAACCTCAGAGTAAGAAAATTAAGGAGAAATACCTTGAAAACATTATAAATACACAAATTAAAAATAAAGGACATATGAAGAAAGATGCTATCCACATCTAGAGAAGGAACTGGTAAATAGAAGTATATATAGAATAATTTTACATACACACACATACACACACACACAAACACACACCTATTTGTGTCTAATGGTAGCCATCTCTAGGGTAGAGGGGGAAGAGAAAAAAAAGGGGGAAAAAAGAAATTTATATGATGACTGTATATTTAGAGGAAATAGCAAGTTGTACACGGTAGATTTGCAGTTTCATGTGCAATCATCTTTTTATTGTACTGTGTAATTGAAATGCTTCTTTTATTCTGTGAATTGAAAATAAAATGAAATAAAAAAGAAATTATTGTTTTCACTGGGAATTATATGTTTAAGTCAGGCCTGTATTGAAGCTTTTTTCCCTCCCAAAAGGAGAGAAGAAGGGCTGGACACTGAAGGGAGCATCAGCTGTTGGTTATCCACAAGAAGTAAAAAGTAATAAGTTAATTAATTCATTAGTTCATTCGTTCAACAAACATTTATTAAGTTTTTTTATGTGCAAGACACTCTACTCAGGTCTGGGTATAAAGATGGTTATGGCATGAGACCTTATTTTTAAGAAGCTTTCAACCTAATAGGGGAAAATAAATGTATGCCAATGGCTGTGATACAAAGCAGGAGGAGATAAAGAAAAAGGAGAGGTGCTGAGTGGGGAAAGTAGGCATGGTCAGTCAGTGAAGACTTCTTTAAGACTTTTAAAGTAAGAAAAGATTTCCACGTCGATATCAAATAGTGTTCTTTGAAGGTACAGATGAAGATGATAAGGGGACTTCTATTCCAAGTATGGAGGGAAAGGTAATGAAAAACTTCAGAAATGAAAGAGAGCAGGATGAATTTGGGAACAGCTACTAGTCTAGCTTGGCTAGGATAATACAGTGAGTTAGTACTAGCAAGGTTAGTTTGAGCTAAACTGTTGTCAGTCTTAAGTGTCAGAATAAGAATGTATACTTTATTCAGCAGACAACCTAGAGCCACAGAAAGCTTTTGACTTGAATGACCTGCAGAGTTGTAACTAGGAATCCTACATCTTATTCACACAGGCAGGTCTGAGGGGAAGCATTCTCTATTCTGATTGCCAAATGTCTGAGAAAGCTATAGGTTGAGAGTGCCCAGTACCACTGTCACTTAACAACTGACTCTGGATGTGATACAGGGATTGTCAATCCAAGACAGTAGATGTTCCCCAGCATAGCCAAATGCTGCATTTTGCTAAGGTTTCTTTATCCTTTCTCCATCTTCTTATCTCATTCTTTTCAAGCTTTTTTTGAATGGGTTCAGATAGAAACAGTCCTGGGACAAGTTACTATCCTACCATTATACCTCTATATTTAATATTCTATAATTATTGTACAAGGGAATAAAATAACTGTTTTATTTTTGTAGCTGAATAAAATCATTAAGATATAAACTAATTGGCATAGCCAAGATCGTGGAGTAAAAGTAGTGACTTGCTTGAGCTCTCCCCCAAACCCTTAGATATATCTGTAAAAAATAGCTCTAAACAAATTCTAAAGCAGTAGAACCCACAAAAATACAGATTGAAACAAGTTTCCAGCCCTAGACAACCTGGATGGTTGATCAGAAAGGTATATCATGCCAAGTGGGGAGAGAAACACAGTTTGGTGTGGGCGTGCAGGCAAAACAGGCCTCAGCAAACCTGGAGCAGCCCTCAGAGGACTGAATCACGGGCAGTGTGGTGGTTTCCAGACTTCTCAACCCAAGAATGCCAAAGAGAACTTAGAAGGTCAGTAGGAAAAGTCTGTGACTGTGGTGAGAGAGAAGTTCTGTGCCAACCCCAATACCCAAGCATGGCCTCAGGGTGGTGGCTGCTTCTGGAGCTTCTGGCCCAGAGACTGAGGGGGAATCAAGTGGCTGATCAGAGGGGGATTGCAGGGATCTCTTTGCTGGTGCAGGATTCTCTTGATTTGCCCACGCTTGGATCTGGGTCACAGTTCTGGATGTCTGTCCTGGGGTGAGGAGAAGTGCTGGTGTGGTAGAGCTTGTAGTGGTGGTGGAGAGGAAATCCTCCTCACAGTTCCAAGACAGAAAAGAGTGCTTGCAGTAACTCATAAACCAGAGACCAGGCCAGGAAAGGAGTAAACACCTCACCCTTATTGTACCACCATGGAAGAACTGAAAACTTATAGGTCCCTAGAAGTGTCTCTGAAAATACCTGCACAAAATGCCCAAAGCTTGGGATAGTACATTCTCCACATTGGAAGAAGACTCCTACCTTGACAAAGAATTTATAACTCAAGTAATTGGTTGGGATCATGAGCAAACTTCACAAAAAATATCAGATGATAGAATCTTTCTTTGGTGACAAAGAAGATCAAAATATACAACCAGAAGAAGACAACAGAGTCAAAGCTCCTACATCCAAAACCTCCAAGAAAAATATGAATCAGTCTGAGGCCATGGAAGAGCTCAAAAAGGATTTTGAGAAACAAGTAAGAGAAGTAGAGGAAAAACTGGGAAGAGAAATGAGAGTGATGCAATAAAATCATGAAAAACTACTCAACAGCTTGCTAAAGGAGACCCCCCCAAAAAATACTGAAAAAAATAACACCTTAAAAATAGCCTAACCCAAATGCCAAAAGAGGTCCAAAAAGCCAATGAGGGGAATGCCTTAAAAAGCAAAATTGGCCAAATGGAAAAGGAGGTCCAAAAGCTTACTGAAAAAATATTTTCTTAAAAATTAGATTGGAGCAAATGGAAGCTAGCGACTTTATGAAAATCCAAGATGCTGTAAAACAAATTCAAAAGAACGAAAAAATAGAAAACAATGTGAAATATCTCATTGGAAAACCAACTGACCTGGAAAATAGATCCAGGAGAGAGAATTTAAAAATTATTGGACTATCTGAAAGCCATGATCAAAAAGAGCCTAGACATCATCTTTCAAGAAATTATCAAGGAAAACTGCCCTGATATTCTAGAACCAGAGGGTAAGATAGAAATTAAAAGAATCCACCAATCACCTCCTGAAAGAGATCCCCAAAAGAAAACTCCTAGGAATATTGTAGCCAAATTCCAGAGTTTCCAGGTCAAGGAGAAAATATTGCAAGTAGCCAGGAAGAAACAATTCAAGTATTGCAGAAAAACAATCTGGATAACACAAAATTTAGCAGCTTCTATATTTAGGGACCAGATGGTTTGGAACAGAATATTCCAGAGGCCAAAGGAGATAGGATTACAACCAAGAATCCTCTACTCAACAAAACTGAGAATAATCCTTCAGGGGAAAAATGGACATTCAGTAAAATAGAGGGCTTTCAAGCATTGTTGCTGAAAAGACCAGAGCTGAATAGAAAATTTGATTTTCAAATACAAAACTCAAGAGAAACATGAAGAGGAAAACATGTAAGAGAAATCATAAGGGACTTCATTAAGGTTGAATTGTTTACATTCCTGCATGGAAAGATGATATTTGTATTTCATGAGACCTTTGTCAGTATTAGGGTACTTAAAGGGAAAAATTATGTGTATGCATATAAATAGATAAAAAGATAAATAGAGGGTGCAGGGTGAGTTGAAGAGGAAGGAGTGATATCTGGAGAATAAATTCAGGGATGAGAGAGAATTGTACTGGGAGAAGGAGAAAGGGAGAGGTAGAATAGGGTAAATTATCTCACATAAACAGACAAGAAAAGGTTTTTACAGTGGAGGGGAAATGGGGGAAAGTGAGAGGGAATGAGTGAATCTTATTCTCATCAAATTTAGCTTGAGGAGAGAATAACATACACACTCAATTGAGCATGGAAATCTATCTTACCCTGCAAGAAAATGGGGGGGGGAAGGGGACAAGAGAACAAGGGGATGATAGAGGGAAGGGCAGGTTGGGGGAGGGGGTAATCAGAAGCAAACACTTTTAAGGAGGGATAGAGTCAAAAGAGAGAATAGAATAAATGGGGGGGGTGGGCTAGGATAAAGGGAAATATACTTAGTTTTTCACAACATGGCCACTGTGGAAGTGTTTTGCATGACTACATATGTATAACCTGTATCAAGTTGCTTGCCTTCTCAATGAGGGTGGGTAGGGAGGGAAGAAGGGAGAAAATTTGGAACCCAAAGTTTTAAAAGCAAATGTTAAAAAAATATTTTCACATGCAACTGGGAAATAAGATATACAGGAAATGGGGTATAGAAATCTGTCCTGCTCTACAGGAAGATTGAAGGGGAAAGGGATAAGAGAAGGAGGGGAGAGATAGAAGGAATGGCAGTTTAGGGGAAGGGGTATTCATAATGCATGCCATCTTGGGGTCGGGGGAGGGACGAGATGGGGAGAAAATTTGGTACTCAAAATCTTGTGGAAATGAATGTTAAAAACTAAAAATAAATAAATAAATTTTAAAAAAAGATTTAAACTAATCCTCTATACACCCACTATAAGAATTGTTAGTAGAGGCCTACTTGCAGATCGACCCCCACTAGGTATCTTATCCTGTTTTCATATGATTTTGCATTCCTATACTAAGTCTCTAAATTTTGAAAGCTTTTAAATCTATTTAACTTGGAGATCATAGATATTTTGTATGATAAAGTTTATTTAAAAAAAACTTATTTTTAAGTTTTTATGGATCAAAGTTACGTCTGGGTGATTTTGAACAGCAGTTTGAACTGCCATAATGGTAAAACTCCAGTACAGTTTATTGGCTAAGTTCTCCAGGATATTTGGAAGTCATTATTTGTAGGATGGGAATTAGCCATTTATTAACTCACAAAATAATTTTTGCAAATTTTTGAAGTATAATTTTAGCTATCTGGGAGTCAAGATGGCAGAGTAAGAAATAAATCACCCCCACTCTCCTTATTGACCTCTGAAAGCTCAGAAAATATTGACCCAATAAAAATCGTGGACCAGCTGAGCCAGCAGAAAGATGGGGTACAGCAGTCTTGCAGCCCAGGAAGCTTGGGGGATTAATGAGAAAGTAACCTCTCACTCTGGGCGGGGGGAGCAGTACAGGATAGGAGGCATCTTAGCAAACCAGTGGCAAGCCCCACCTCTGCATACCATGGGAAGGTTCTGAGACCCAGGCTGGTGGAGTAGGCAAGCAGCAAGACCAGGACACCTTGAGTGCCTCAGTACAGGCAAGGAAACAGGTAGACACCAGCTCAGAAAACCACCATATGTGATGGCAATCTCTAGCAGCCAAATCACCCATTGTTTCAACACAACTCTGGGTAGCACAACTCCAGAAGGCAATTCTCCAGTCTGACAGACATTCTCAAGAAGCACAACATCCCTCTGGAAGGCCAAGGTGAGCATGAGATAAACACTTGAGTTCAAGGCCTGGATGAGCAGGCATCTCCCAGGGCCAGACTCCCCACCCATACACCAAGAGCTCCAGTATTATTGACTCCAGACCAGCACCAGGTAAACAGCCAAAACCCTACAGCCTCCAACTGCCAATACCTGAGGCTCCAGCACACAAAGCCAATGACCAGGTCCTGGGCTCCCAGGACAAGAAACTTGGGTAAGTGTCCCCTGCACTCCAGCAGGAGAGCTCAATTTTTTTTTTTGGCTAGGCAATGAGGTGAAGTGACTTGCCCAGGGTCACACAACTAGTGTGTGTTATGTGTCTGAGGCCAGATTTGAACTCAGGTCCTCCTGACTCCAGGACCGGTACTGCATCCACTGGACCACCTAGCTGCCCCAACCTTTTTTTTCAGTCAAGTATAGGCAAACATCATGAGCAAAAAGAAATGGAGAGTGACCTTAGATTCTTATTATGGAAATGGGGAAGAGCAAGACACAAATTCAGAAGAGGACAACATTGTTAATATACCCACATCTGAAACCTCAAAGGGGAATATGAACTTAGGTCTCAAGCCAAAAAGTCTTCTTGGAAGAGCTCAAGAAGGATTTTAAAAGTCAAATAAGAGAGGCAGAAGAAAAATTGGGAAAAGAAATGGTATGCAAGAAAGAGTCAATAGCTTGAAAAAGGAGGGACAAAAATTAACTGCAGAAAACAAGCCCTTAAAAAATACAATTGGCCAAATTGAAAAAAAAAATACACTGAAGAAAACAACTCCTCAAAAAGTAGAATTGGTCAAATGGAAAAGGAAGCACAAAACTCACTGAGGAGAACTTTTTAAGAAGTAAAATGGGCCAAATGGAAAAGGAGGTACATAGTCTAATAGAAGAAAAATAACTCCTTAAAAATTAAAGTGGGACAAGTGGAAACTAATGACTCTATGAGAGATCAAGAATCAGTAAAGCAAAAACAAAAGAATGAAAAATAGAAGAAAATATAAAAACACCTCATAAGTAAAACAACTGACCTGGAAAATAGATCCAGGAGAGATAATTTAAAAATTGTTGGTCTACCTGAAAACCATGATGAAATAAAGAGCCTGGACAACATCTTTCTGGAAATCATCAAAGAAAATTTCCCTGAGGTCCTGGAATTAGAGAGTAAAATAGTTATTGAATGAATCCACCAATCACCTCCTGAAAGAGATCCCAAATTGAAAATGCCAAGGAATATTGTAGCCAAATTCCAAAATTACCAGATCAAAGAGAAAATATTGAAAGCAGCCAGAAGAAAACAATTTAGATACTATGGAACCACAGTCAGGATTATGCAGTACCTTCTGGCTTCTACATTTAAAGATCAGAGGTGGAATATGATATTCCATAAGGCAAAGGAGACTGGATTACAACCAAGGATCAGCCATCCAGTGAAATTGAGTATAATCTTTCAGGGGAGGAGATGGACATTCAACAAAATAAGGAACTTCCAAACTTTCCTGATGAAAAGACCAGAGCTCAACAGAAAATTTGACCTTCCAAAACAAGACTGAAGAGAGGCATAAAAAGGTAAGCAAGAAAGAAAACAACAACAACAACATTATTAATAAGGGCAAACTGTTTACATCCCTAAAAGGGAAGATGACACTTACAACTCTTGAGAATTATCTTGTTACTCTGACATTTAAAAGGAGTATATTTAGACAGAGGGTGTAAGTATAAATTGACTTTGATGTGATGATAAAAAAAATCTAATTAAGTGGTGAAAAGGGATTGTACTGGGGGAAGAGGAAAGGAGGACACAGACAAGGGTAAATTACATCACATGAATAGGCACAAAAACCTAATACAGTAGGGGGAAAGAAGGAAGGGAGATGAGCATTGTTTGAACATTACTCTCATCTGATTTGGTTCAAAGAGGGAATAACATAATCATTTAGGTATAGAAATCTAACTTACCCTATAGAAAGTAGGAGGGGAAAGGGAAAATAAAAGGAAGGGCTAAATAGAAGGGAGAGAAGAAGTAGTAAGGGAAAAGTGGGAGAAAAGGAAGGGGGCTAATAGAAGGGAGGGCAGTCTGAGGGAGGTGGTGGTCAAAAGCAAAAAGCTAGTGAGGAGGGAAAGGGAGAAAAAAGAAAGAAAAACTTAAACAGAGGAAAAATAGGATGGAGAGAAAGATACAGACAGTAATCATGACTGTGAATGTGAATGGGATGAACTCTCCCATAAAACAGAAATGGATAGCAAAGTGGATTAAGTACCATAATCCTACAATATGATGTTTACAAGAAACACATTTGAAGCAGAGTGGTACTCACAGAGTAAAGATAAAAGGCTGGAGCAAACTAAATTATGCTTTAGCTGAAATTAAAAAAAAAAAAAAACCAGGGGTAACAATCCTGATCTCAGACAAAGTAAAAGCAGAAATAGATCTTTTTAAAAGATATAAAGAAGGAAACTACATCCTGCTAAAAGGCACCATAGACAATGAAGTAATATCAATACTAAACATATACCAAATGGTATAACAGCCAAATTCTTAAGGGATAAGTTAAGGGAGTTACAGGAAGAAATGGATAGCAAAACTATACTAGTGGGGGAACTCAATCTACTCATCTCAGAACTAGATAAATATAACCACAAAAAAAACAAGAAAGAAGTTAAGGAGATGAATAGAATTTTAGAAAAGTTAGATACAGTTGAAAACTGAATGGGGACAGAAAGGAATATACCTTTTTCTCGGTGATACATGGCACCTACACAAAAATTGACCATGTACTAGGGCATAAAAACCTCACAATTCAATGCAGAAAGGCAGAAATATTAAATGCATCCTTTTCAGAACAGGCAGTTTTCAGATGAAGAAATTAAAGTTATCTATAGTCATACTAAAAAAAATGCTCTAAATCACTATTGATTAGAGAAATGTAAATCAAAACAACTCTGAGGTAACCCATCACACCTACCAGATTCACTAACATGACAAAACAGGAAACTGATAAATGGTGGAGAAGATGTGGGAAAATTGGAACATTAATGCATTGTTGGTGGAGTTCTGAACTGATCCAACCTTTCTGAAAAGCAATTTGGAACTATGTCCAAAGGGCTATAATACCTTGCATACCCTTTGACTCAACAATACTACTTCTAAGTCTGTATCCCAAAGAGATCATAACAATGGAAAAAGGACACACATATACAAAAATATTTATAGTAGCTCTTTTTGTGGTGGCAAATCTTTGGAAATTGAGGGGATGCCTATAAAGTGATTAATGGCTGAACAAATTATGGTGTATGAATGTAGTGGAATACTATTGTAGTATAAGAAAAGATGAGCAGGTAGACTTCAGAAAAATCTTGGAAGACATATACAATGATACTGAGTGAAGTAAGCAGAACCAGTAGAACATAGTATACACTAACAGTCACATTGTGAAATGACTAACTTTCATAGATTTGGCTCTTTTTAGTAATGCAAAGATCAAAGACAACTCCAAAAGACTTGTGATAGAAAATGCTGTCCACATCCAAAGAAAGAACTATGGAGTCTGAATGAAGATCAAAGCACACTATTTGCTCTCTCTCTCATTTTTTTGTTGTTTTGTTTTATTTCTTCTTTCTCATGGCTCCTTGCATTGATTCTAATTCTTTACAACAGGACTAATGTGAAAATATTTTTAAAAGAGAAATAATGACTTTGCTATACCTCCTGGGAATCTGACTTCTTTGCTAAGCAATAAGACCTACCATATCCAGAGTATTCTCGTCAGTACCAGAAGATACATGGTATGACTGGACTGTGATCAAGATCACAGCCTCCCTCATGGGAGGGACTTCAGACTATTTCAAGACTGAGTAGTCAACAAAATTGACATTTTTCCTTCTCAACACTCATATGGATGCCCTTCTCCAAGGACCATTCAGTATCTCATTCTCTCCAACTTACCTTCCAAGGGAATGGGTCTGCTGCCTCAACATGAGTCCTGCCATTCAGTGTCACTTACTGTGTCAACTAAGGACCTGTGGTAGAGCAAAAGTCCAAGTCTAGCCAATTGAGATGGGCATCTCAATGTTCTTCCTACCCAGGACAGCAACCTCTCTGTTCCTTTGTCTAGGGCTCTCCTATCTCTTCCCTAGGCCTAGGGCCTATGAACTTAACCTATGAAGCTAAGTAGTCAGGTCTTAGGGCTCCTCTCCTGGGGAAAAACCCATTCCAAGGACTAATCAAGTCTCTGTGTCTAGAAGCATCTTCTTGCTGATATTATTTCTCACATTATTATAAGATACTAAAAAAAGTTAACCATTTATATTTTAAAATAAAAATAGCTAACATTTATTTTGCACTTTGAGGTATGCAAAGTGATTTACATATATTTTCTCATTTGATCTCATTTCAATGGACCTTCTACTCAAGCCCTTGGCTGCCACACCTCCCAGTAGCCCTTGTACAGCTTTTCTTCATCTTTCTCTGGGGTACTTCAGTCTATCTGAGGATGCCTATTCTCATGATTTCTGGAAAAACAGCAATAAGGAGTAGTACGCAAAGTTAGACACTCTACTCCTTTGAGGAGGGGATCCTCATGGCCTCTGACTTTTATAGGGTACCCTAAGTCATTCTGAAAGTATCTGAGTTGGTGATCCTGCTAGGAGCGATGTTAGTATCTCTTTTCTAACATCAGAGCCAGTGGCCTGAGGGTAAGGCTCTAGGATCTCCCTCTACATTGACCAAACCATATGGTAGCTCAGGCTTCCCCAAGGTATATGCCATGCTTCCCAGGACCTTGAAAACAACTGCCAAAGTTTTGGGTCCCTCAGCTAAGAGAGCAAGCACTCCAGCCCACTCCAATTCAGTAGGATGAGGATATTAATTGATATGGGTGGATAGTGGGTAAGATGGAGTTTGGAGGGCAGGTGGGAATCAGACATATTAAAGCTAGATGGAGTATGGAGAGGTCAATGAGGGATTCTCAGTAAACTGAAATCCACACTTACTTTTATATAGGTAACAGCTTAATCCATTGGGCCAATGGAACATTACTACTGTTGTTGCTACTGCTGTTACTCCTATTGTTGCTCTGGTTATCAGCATCATCATCATCATTATCAATAGAGGCTTTGAAGTCCAGAAGACCTAGATTCAAGTCCTACCCCTAACAACGATGATCAATAACAAGGATGATGATGATGATGATGATGATGGCAATGACAACTGCTAGCGCCACCACCACCACCACTACTGCTGCTGCTGCTGCTGCTGCTGCTGCTACTACTACACCAGCAATAAAAGCAGTAAGCTTTTCAAAGCACTTTACACATGTAAATTCATTTAACACACACTATGTAACCTTGGGCATATCACTTAATATCTCAGTGCTTAGACAACTCTTTACAACTAAAGTTTCAGAGAAGGTTATAGGAAGATTCCTATAAGAATGAAATCTCAAGTTCACAGTTCTTTGCCCATAACAAGTGCTTGATAAATGTTTGTTGAATGACTTGTGGGCATTATTGTAATTATTACAATCTGCCAGAAGATGTGAATTCAAATCCTCGCTGTACTGTGTGATCTTTGGGGCAACATGGTATAGCAGTAAGAGTACTAGATTTAAAGTTCAAAGACCTGGGTTTGAATCTCATCTCACTGTGACCCCTTTGACAAGTGATACTTTCTCTGGTCCTCAGTTTCCTCAATTGTAAAATGAGAGCCTTGGTCTAGATGACTTCTAATGTCCCTTTCAGTTCTCTAACTCTAAGAAGTCACTTAGCCTTTCTGTTTCATTTTATTAATCTGTTAAAATGTAGATAATAAACCTGCCAACCACATGAGGTTATCGTGAATATTCAAGGACATCTGAAAATAAACTTTTTTAATAAATTGTAAAGTGCTTATACATATGAAGGATGATTAGCAAACTACATAAATAAATACACAGTGTACAAACTCTAGGATTTTGGATGAGGTTTTGTAAATTGGCCTTATTAGGTGGGAAGCAATTATTTTGGCATTTAAAATCTTAAATTTTTAAAAATATATGTGAGGTTCCATAGCAAGAGAGGGAGTACCTTATGAATGACAAAATACTTTTGTTAAATGTCATTTTGAAGGAATTTGTTTAACCACCTGAAAAGAGTTTACCAAAGACCATTACTATTTAAACCAATGACATTCCTTCTGTGTGTGTACAAATGGATAAAAGCTCCATTAGATGTAGCTGAGGGATAATAATGTCCAAAAATCTGATTATTAGCAGGTAAAAGTTTTAAAGTTCCCTTGAAGTTTATCTCTGACTGATACAATATTAGTTATTCATTTTTGAGTGATGGAAAAGCAAATCTTGCTTACAAGTTCCTCATCTTATTCTATAAACATGATTATTTGTCCCTTGCTGTCCCCTTGCCTGCAGCTAACAAAAGGTGTCAGACAGCTCAGCTTGCAAGGAGACAGGCACAAATAGCTCAAGAAACAGGGGCCTCAGCCCTGAAGGGAAGAGGGGTTCACATGGAAAGTCTTCTGCATAAAGCTTTGGGCTTGAAGGCAGGAACTCTGACTGTGTTAATAACTCACTGTAAGATATTGGGCACATCCTTTCCCCTCCCAATGTTTCCTCTCTGTTTTCATTGACTGGATAGATACACTTGATGAACTTGAAGGTCCCTTCCAATGTCTGGATTCCAGGATTTTCCATATCCAGTGGAGAAAAAAGTGTGCTTGCTTTCAGTAAAATATATGCTTTCCATAGTAAGACAGAAGCTCTTTAAGGGCAGGGACTGTTAAACTTTTGTCCCCAGTACTAAGTACCATGCCTGGAATATAATAGCCAATAAATGCTTGTTGATTGATTTATAGTAGAATGAACACTTGGGCACTTACACACACAGATTGAAATGATGTGTAAATTCAATGGCTTGAGAGTCTTATGGAAAAATACTTACATAGTTACCTATATTTACCCCCTTACCAGAAATACCGCAACTAGGCATATACTCCATAGTGAACAAAGAAAGAGGGAAAAGACCCATAAGTAAAAAAAAAAAAGAAAAACCCAAAAGCCCTCTTTCAATAGTAGCAAAAAAAAACAAAAACAAAAACAACCAAACCCTGAGAATTAAGGGAGTATCCATTTATTGAGGAATGACTAAATAAATTATGGTATATGAATTAATGAAATATAATTGCATTATAAGAAATGACAGAATAGAGTTTCAGAGGAAAGTAGGAATACCTCTATGATGTGATAACAGAGTGAAGTGAGAATAATTTATACAATGACAGCAGCATTATAAATAAATACAACGTTGAAGTATTTTGGAACCTTGATCAATGTAGTGATAAACCACAATTCCAGAGGACCAAAGGTGAGGCACATTATACACCTTTGGTGAGAGAGAGGAGATGACTTAAAATACAGAATGACACATACGTTTTTAGATATAGCCAATATAGGAAATCATTTTGTTTGACCATATTTTTTATGAAATTTTTCTTTTTGTTGTTGTTTAATTGGAGGGGAGAGGGAAATGAGGAGAGAAAATGAATGCTTGTTAGTCGGGGAAAAAATACAAAAACATATAGGCAGAAAAAAAAATCTGCCTGGCACAACTTTTGAGGCCTTGGCTTCATCTCTCTCAGTCTCAATTTTCTCATCTGTAAAAATGAGATAATAATAATTGTACTACTTTATAGGGGAGTTATGAGGAAATCAGTTTTTAAACATTAGAATACTACAGATAAAACTACTTTGAATCAAGAAAGTCAGATCATCTGAACTGGGTTTAGTCCTACCTCTGACACTATTGATATGTGATTGTGTGTTCCTCAATTTCCCCAAGGCTCAGTTTCTTCATTTGTAAAATGGAAATAATAATTATGGTATTACCTGACTCCTAGGGTTGTTGTAAAGATCAACTCATATTAGAATTCAGATCCCCCCTCAATTCTCACCTGGATTATTGAAATAGGCTAATTGTTTTCCCTGCCTCAATTCTTATCTCTCTCTAATAAATCCTCCACATAGTTATAAGTGATTACTCATAAAACTCAGATATGACTACATCATCCCATTAATAAAAAAAAATTCTAGTGGTTCCCTATTACCTCTAAGATAAAAGAAAAACTCCTTAGCCTGGCCTTTAGAGCTCCTTATAATCTGTATCTCATCCACTTTTCTAATTCGATTACATCCTATTCTGTATGTAGTCTCAGTCCAAGTCTTACTGGTCTCATGACTGTTTCTCATAGATGCCCTTCATCTTTCACCTCTGGCTTTGCACAGGTGGTTCCCTATGTACTGAATGCCCTCATTCATCTCTACTCTGTAGAATACTTGGCTTCCTTCAAATCATGGGTTAGGTGCCATCTCCTACCCCAACCTTTCCTGATCAGTCCAGTTACTGGCATTCTCTCTTTCCTGACACTATTTTGTATTACTTTATATGTACTTGTATTTGCTCACTTATAACATGTGTACTCCTACCCCCCCAGACCCTCCCAAGTGGAATATAAACTCCTTAAGGGCAAGAACTATTTTTTTTTTTTGCTTTGCATTCCCGGAATATAGGACAACAAGGCACAGACTCTTGCAATAAAATAGGTGCTTTAGAATGATTTATCTAATTAAATTGAAATGAAATACTTTTTTCAGATTAATTAAATGGAATAATTTGTGTAAACTACACAATTATCTGCTGTTAATATAGGGTGTGGAAATTCTCAAGTTTCAAGATTATGCCTGAAACTCCTAGCCCACTTTAACCACTAGTGTCACAGAGAACAACCATACTTTCTTCTCAACATATCCTGGCATACTTTAACTCTCTTGTAGTCAGTAATATGACTACTTTTTAGCTCTCAGTTTGTTCTCTTTGCTTCTTAGACCCACCCTTCTGCTTGAATCACCCTCCTGGTCTTGTCATTTCTACAAATTGGTCTTGACCAGTCAATGTGTCAACAAACATTTATTAAGCACTTACTATGCGTGTATGTAGCACTTATACTGTGTTAAGCACTGGGAATCCAAATAGGAGCAAAAGGAAAGACAATACATGCCTTGAAGGAGTTTATATTCTAATGGAAGAAGATAACCCATAAAAGGAGATTGGAATGGAAGGTACTGGCAAGGGGACATAATGGAGAGGTTTGAAATGCAGCCTGATGAGAAATGAAACCTTTGCACCATTCTTAAATGGGAGTTATTGTGTTGAGTGCCCTTGATTGGTGTATCACTATCAGAGCAAACAAAGCAAAGTATTAATCTCTATGGATTTTGCAGACTATAAATTCAGAGGTATAGCTTTCTTGAATCTGTAAATGAGTAACATCTGAATAGAGTCTTTCAGAAAAAATCTGTTTTCAATCCTGGCTCTTCCTCTTATTATCTAATAGTAGTTTGGACTCAGTGATCTTTCATATTCCTTCTAGCTCTTTGATTCCTTGCTGTGTAGATCTTCTTCACCCAGAAAAGATGTCAAAGCTTTCAGATAGAAAATGCCAGTTATAACATTATGTCTATGACAAAGAAATGGAATAAAGCAGTAGAAATGCTAAATCACATCTGCAAACAGATGTGCCCTTATGACATAGGGGAAAAAAAAGTGGTGGACTTGGGGTCAGACCACTTGGAACAAGTGCATAGCTTTCTAACTTTGTGCCTTTTAAACTCTCTGAGCCTTGGTATTTTTAGGAAATGAACATAATATTATTTGCGCTACCTCCTATACAGGGTTATTGTGAGAAAAGTGCTTTATGAACCCTAATGTGCTATAAAAATGAATATCGTTTATTCTTGGTCCTCTTAATTATGCAAACAAATCATTACATTCCCTAATCATTCTGATGACTGATTACAGACATAATTAGATGTTCTCCTCAGTACATCCTATAGATGGAATTTCAGACTCTGACCACTGGATTTGGAACACTGAGAGCCCATAGACAGCATGTGACTCCTCTGCTTTTTCTTTCCTCCCATTTTATAGATGAGAAAACTGCACCCCAGAGAAATGAGTTGACTTGCACAAGTCACATAAAGAGTAAGTGGCAAAGCCAGGAATTGATCACAGGTCCTCTGACTCCAATGCCACGGTTCTTCCCACTACACTATGGGGTTCTTTGGTCTTGTCAAGCAGTTCCCCTAAGTAAAATTTTCAGCTTCTTACTTCAAACAAAAACACAAGTGGAGAAGGGAAGGAGCTCAGAGAAATGACTTACTGTTTGGAACAAGAGTTAAGCTTGCAGAAAGGTTACAAAGTTCAACCTAATGTTATTTTATCTGTTTCCCAAAGGGTGGGAACTCCATTGTTCCGTATAAGTTCAAAGTTCCACATTAGCTCAAACATAACAAACAAGGAAAAGTGCAAAGCTGTGTGTTCCACATGAAACTGCCACAAGTGATGTAGCCTGTCCCAGAATCTTCTGACAAATGTCAACAAGGTTATGACCTACACAGGTGGTGAAGGGGGAACAGGGAAGGAGGAGGGAGAGAGAGATGAAGGGAAAGGAGAGAAGAGGCAGAGAGAAAACACTATATGGGTCAGAATCAAAAAGGCTGAAAATGCAACAGAAGCCCAATCCTATAGCAGTCATACAAAGGGAAGTGCACTTGTTTTCATTACATTCACTAGCTTGCTTAGTAGCTGAAATGAAATATCTCAATATTGCAATAGAGGTTTCCAAGTCACATAATAGCAAAGATAATTTGATACAATAGAATGCCCAAGCAACTGAGACCTCTGAACATTCCTTTTCATGTAACCAAGGATGCTTATTTTCATCCTTATCTTTATTCTCCCAGTGATCATACATTGGTATGGTCAAAAATTAACAAGCATGTAGCAGGCTCCTACTATGTGCCAAGTCTCATGCTAGTCAATGGGGATGCAAATAAAAATGAAACAATTCCTGCTCTCAAATGCTGAGTCTTAAAGGAGAAAGGCATGCTTTGAGATAAAGCCAAGAAAGGAGAACATTTTAGACCTTTTAGTTATGTCTGGCTCTTTGTAATCCCATTTGGGGTTTTCTTGACAAAGAGACAGGAGGGGTTTGTCATTTCCTTCTCTAGTTCATTTTTGCAGATGAAGAACTGAGGCAAACAGGATTAACTGACTTCAAGAACTAATAAAAAGTCACAG
This sequence comes from Vombatus ursinus, assembly GCF_900497805.2. NCBI lineage: Eukaryota > Metazoa > Chordata > Mammalia > Diprotodontia > Vombatidae > Vombatus > Vombatus ursinus. The sequence continues at coordinate 23,630,960 of NW_020947062.1, forward strand.
AGATGAAAGATTGAGTGCTATAAGCAATGAATGATGAAGAGTTTTTCCAAATCACAAATTGCATATTGAGGCTGGAAGGGAAATTTTGGACCTGATTGTGAATGGGCTTTAAAAAGCTATCCTGGGGGCAGCTAGGTGTCACAGTGGATAGGGCATCAGCCCTGGAGTCAGGAGGACCTGAATTCAAATCCAGCCTCAGACACATGACACTTACTAGCTGTGTGACCCTGGGCAAGTCACTTAACCCTGTTTGCCTCAGTTCTTCATCTGTAAAATGAGCTGGAGAAAGAAATGGCAAACCACTCCTGTATCTTTGCCAACAAAATCCTAAATATGGTCACAAAGAGCCAGACATGATTGAAACAACTGAACAACAACAAAAACATTACTGTAAGAAGAGGTCCATAGATTTCACTGGAGTGCCAAAGTTGTCCATGAATCTAAAAAGGCTAAGAAAGAACAGGGACATTCTGAAATTTATCAAATAGAGGAATGATATGCTCAAACCTGTACTTAAGGAAAATTACTTTGGCAGCTGTGTGTGGGATGGATTGGAGCTGGGAGAGACTTGAAACAGGGAGGTTAATTAGGAGACTATTACAATAGTCCAGGTGAGTGGCAATGAAGGTAGTATCTATATAAGTAGCGAGAAAGGGAGAAATGTAAGAAATATCGTGGAAGTAGAAATGTCAAAATTTGGAGGCTACTTGGATATATGAGGTGAGGGAGAGTGAGGAATTGAGGTTAATCTTGAGGTTGGGAACATGGGAGACAGGAGGAATGGTGCTGCCTTTGACAGGAATAGGAAAGTTTAGTAGAAATATAGCTTTGGGGGAAGAGATGAGTTATAAGTATGATGAATTTGAAAAACTATGGGTATATCTAATTTGAATTGTCCAACGGACAGTTGGTGATATGGGAGTGGGGCTCAGAAAGAGTGTAGTTGTATACATTGATTTCAGAGGCATCTGCATAAAGATCGTAATTCAGCCCATGGAAGCTAATGAAGTCATCTACCAAGTGTAATGGGGGGGAAAGAGAGCCCAGAACAGAGCACTGATGATCATTATCTCATTATCAGTTTTCTGAAGGTAAGCTTTAGCCATACATTTAACTGGCTGGCCCATGTCAAAGAAACAGCAGCTATTATTGGGCCTATATCTGTGTTCTTTCCAGATTAGAATTAACAACTGGGAGGGGTTGGGGGGGGGGGCGTGGCATAATTTAACCTAGCCTTTAAGAACTCATAAGCATCTCTACCCCATGAAGAGACATTGGAAGAGGATTTGAGCAGAGGGTTTCTAAGAAATGTTCAAAATAATTGCAATTTATGGGATAGGCAAACACCATGCTTCTAGATATTTATACTTAATTTCAGACACTTGGTTTTCAACTTAATTAAACAAGCATACATGAAATGCTTGCTGTTTGCACAGTCCTACACTCAAGTCCTAGAGAGATATAAAGTTAATCTAAGACATAGTCTCTGCTTTTTTGGAGCTTATGACCTAATGTGAAATGAGACCCATATATAGAAAACTGTAATATACAATAGTTCATGTATTGAAGAAGGGCAAATAAGATACTTGCTGAATTTCAGAAATATAATTTGACTAGAAAAAACCATTTTTGTATCAAAACTTTTGACAAGTTTTTAAGGAATATGTACACTTTGATAGACTAAAGAATTGTCTCACCACAGTGTGAAATCAGAAACTATCAAGTATGCAGATGAATATTGCGTTGTGTGGTACTTGATGTTATGTTTCTAGAAATGCAGTTGCCCCTTTGGCTCAGTTTAGTAAAAGTAAACGTTGATATGAACATTCATGACCTCAAGGAGAAACAATAGCAAAAGATCATTGACTTAGAGGTGAAAAGGATCTCAGAGATCATACACTCCACGCTCTTCATTTTTTTTCAGATAAAGAAGCTGAGACAAACTGAGATGAAATGATTTGTCTAAGTTCACACAGAAAATAAATATATGGCATAGCTGGGATTGTAACCCAGATCCTTTTACTTCAGGTTCAGTTTTTTTTTTAATTCTGCCTCTTTTGGAGCTTAACATATATTGTTTCATGGGACACTGTTCAGAAAACTGGGAAGAAATCTGTCTGGGGAGTCAGGTGGTCTGGATTCTAGTATTAGGTTTAGGCATGAAGAAGCTACGTAACATTGGACAAATTACTTCTTCTCACTGGTCCTCAGTCTCCTTGTCCTTCAAACAGGTTGTCAAAGTTGAAGCCAACAAAACAAGTGTGCCTGGAATTAGATTAAAATACAATTGAGAAATGTTTGAAAAATAAATAAAAGTACAAAACAGCATAGGTAATGTTAATTTGTTGTTTTCCCAAGTCAATATGCTGCCCACAGGGATCTCTTTCTATTTGAGTTTGACATTACTGGCTGATCCTTAAGGTCCCTCTTAGCTTTATAATTCTAAGTTAACCTTTCTCAAAGAGTCTCCACCCCAAAATAAAGGCTAGTTGTTCAGCTAAAATGTCTATGTAATTGCTTAAAGTGACCAGAATGGGACTAATAGTGAAACCAGAGAATTAGGCTAGTGTCATTCCTTCCCCTTTCTATTGCCTAGAGTTGACAGTGAAGAGGGAATTTGAGATTGGCCAGGGATAGTAGAGAATGTCATGGAGGACATAGAGTATAACACCCATGGCTTATCCCAAATCTCTTTGATGTGCTTAGAACAGTGCCTGTCAGTGGTGTTTAATTAATGTTTGTTGACATTTATTTTTTAATGCCAGTAATTTTCATCTTCTCCCTAATCTAACCTTTAAGATAATAATTCGTCAACTCTAAAATTAATTTGTGTTTTATCTCCTTTGTATTTAACTAGGGCTCTTTGTGGGAGAGGTTAATGGATAAAATGATTCAAAAAATAGCTGGACAAATTCAGAGCCAAGAAAAGGCAGGAAGTTAACTGAACTCTCCCCAATTACTCTCAAAATAACTTTAAATCATGCCTCAAAATGAATTCTGGTGTGATGGAATCCACATAAGGATGGAGTAAAACAAATTTCCAGACCAATATAATGAAGAAGGACTGCAAGAAAGTCTGTCTCACTTGGGTAAAAGGAGACTACAGCTCAGCAAAGGTGGTGTCTGGGCAAGCCAGTAGAAGGCCCTTAGCCCCAGCACAGATCAGCAACTGAGGCCCCACAGCCCAACCTTAGCAGGCTAATGGCATAGCGGGTCAATTGAGAAGCCATTATCCCTAATGCAGCAAACAAGTGCCCAGGGCCCTGACTTCCCCCATCCCTCACCCACACACAAGAAACTTGGGACAAGTCCCCATGTACCCCAACAACAAAGTTCAACTTTTAAAGTCACAAAATGGGTTGAAAAATGAGAGAAAACAAAAAGCCCTGACCATAGGAAGCTAATATGGTGACAGGGAAGATCAAAACACAAACTCAAAATAAGACAACAATGTCAAAACACCTATCTGTGAAGCCTCAAAGAGAAACACAAATTGGTCTCAGGTTCAAAAAGTCCACCTGGAGGAGGTCAAAAAGGATTTAAAAATAAATAAGAGAAATACAAGAAAAATTAGGGGAAAAATGAAAGTTATGCAAGAGAATTATGAAAAAAAGAGTTAATACCTTGGTAAAGGAAGCATGAAAAATGGAAAAAAAAAGATGTTCAAAAATTCACTGAAGGAAACAACTCCTAAAAGTATAATTGGCCAAATGGAAAATGAGGTGCGAAAATTCACTGAAGAAAACAACTCCTTCAAAAGTAGAATGGGCCAAATGGAAAAGGAGGTACAAAAGCTAACTGAAGAAAATAATTCTTAAAGATTAGAACTGGGCAAATGTAATCTAATGACTCTATGAGACATCAAAAATCAATTAAATGAAATCAAAAGAATGAAAAAATAGAAGAAAATGTAAACCCTTATTGGAAAAACAACTGACTGGTTAAATAGATCCAGCTTAGATAACTTAAAAATTATTGGACTACCTGAAAGCCATAAAAAAAAAGAGGCTGGATAGCATCTTTCAAGAAATTATCAAAGAACACTGCCCTGATATCCTAGAACCAGAGGGTAAAATAGTGATTGAAAGAATCCACCAATCACCTCCTGAAAAAAAATTCAAAAATTATAATTTCCAGTAATATTATAGCCAAATTCCAGAATTCTCAGATCAAGGAGAAAATACTGTGAACAGCCAGAAAGAAACAATTCAAATATCAAGGAGCTATATTCAGTATTACACAGGATTTAGCAACTTCTACATTAAAGGACTAGAGATCTTGTAATATGCTATTCTGGAAGGCAAAGGAGCTTAGATTACAAGTAAGAATCAATTACCCAGTAAAACTGAACTTAAGCTTTCAGGGGAAAAATGGACATTTAATGAAATAGAGGACTTTCAAACATTCTTGAAGAAAAGACCAGAGCTAAACAGAAAAATTGATTTTCAAATAAAAGACTCAAGAGAAGCATGAAAAGGTAAATAGGAAAGAAAAAATAAGTTATTCAATAATGTTAAACTGTTTACATTCCTACATGGGAAGATAATACTTGTAACTCTTAAGAACTGTATCGCTTTTAGGGCAGTTAGAATGAGTATATATAGACAGAAGGTATGGGTATAAGTTGACTTTGACGTGATGATATAAAAAAATATTAAGGGGTGAGAAAGAGAATTGCACTGAAAGAAGGGTTATGAGAGGTAAATGGGGTAAATTATATTACAAGAAGAGGCATGAAAGATCTATTACAGTGGAGGGAAAGAAAGGGGGGTGAGCATTGCTTGAATATTATTTTCATTGGATTTGGCTCAAAGAGGGAATAACATACACACTCAGTTTTGTATAGAAATCTATCTTAACTCATAGAGAAGTAGGAAGGGAAGGGGCAAAAGAGGAGGAGGTTGATTTAAAGGAGGGCAGTTTGAGGGAGGTAGTGGTCACAAGGAAAACACTGATGAGGAGGGACAGGGTTAAAGGAGAGAGAAAGAAAAGTATAAACTGGGGAAAAATATATTGGAGGGAAATACATAGTTAGTAATCATAACTGTGAATGTAAATAGGATGAACTCTCCCATAAAATGGAAGTGGCTAGCAGAGTGGATTAAAAATCATAATCTGAAAATATGTTGTTTTCAAGAAACACATTTGAAACAGAAAGACCCACACAGAGTAAAGGTAAAAGGCTGGAACAGAACATACTATGCCTCAGCTAAAGTACAAAAAGTATGGGTAGCAATCATGATCTCAGACAAAATAAAGGAAAAATAGATCCAATTAAAAGAAACAGGGAAGGAAACTACATTTTGCTAAAAGATACCATAGACAATAAAGCAATATCAATACTAAACATATATGCACCAAGTGGTATAGCATCCAAGTTTCTAAAAGGGAAGTTAAATAAATTACATGAGGAAATAAATGGTAAAACTATACTCCTGGGGGCTCTCAACTTTCCCCTCTTAGAACTACACAAATCTAAACACAAAATAAACAAGAAAGAAATTAAAGAGGTGAATAGAATTTTAGAAAACTCCAAGGCCAGATGGATTCACAAGTGAGTTCTACCAAATACTTAAAGAACAATCAATTCCAATGCTATATAAACTATTTGAGAAAATAGGCAAAGAAGGAATCCTATCAAATTACTTTTATGACACAAATATGGTGCTGATACCTAAACCAGGAACAGCCAAAACAGGGAAAGAAAACTATAGACCAATTTCCCTAATGAATATTGATGTAAAAATTAAAAATAAAACTAACAAAGAGATTATGGTAATGTATCATCAGCATCATAAACTATGACCAGGTGGAATTTATACCAGTAATATAGAGTTGGTTCAATATTAACAAAACTATCAGCATAATTGAGTATATCAATAATAAACAAAATCTACAGAAAGGTCAGAAGGAAAGATCTGTCAGACCTGGGTGAGAGAGAAACACAGTCCAACCCTTGGCCCCAGATAGCCCAGGGGTTGTGGCTGTAACAGCTGCAGCAGTAGCAGCTACTTCTGAAGCTCTCAGCCTACAGACAATAAGGGGATTGAACAACTGATTAGCAAGACTACTGGGGTCCTTTTGCTGAGGCAGGATTCTGTTGCTTTGTCCATACTTGAATCTGGGTTGCAGTCCTGGGTGGCAGTCCTCAAGTGATGAGGAACACTGGCATAGAAGAACTTGTGGCCACAGTGGAAAGGGAATGCTCCTCAGTTCCAGTGGAGAAAAGAATGCTTGTGGTAACTCACAGGCCAGAGCACAGGCCAGGACATGAGGGGTAAACACATCTTCTTAGATCATACCACCTTGGAAGAACTGAAAACTTACATGTCCCTAGAAGCATATCTGAAAATAGCTGCACAAAACCCTGAAGCTTGGGACAGTTTGCCGTCCATACTGGAAACAGAGACCTACCTTAACAATGAGTTAAAAAATCAAGTAATAGGCTGGGAAAATGAGCAAACAATGGGAAAAAAACTGTTTACATTCTTACATGGAAAGTTGATATTTGTAACTCGTGAGACCGTTCTCATTATTAGGGTAGTTGGAAAGAATATGTACAGATAGAAGGCACATGAGTTCAATATGAAGGGATGATATAGAAAAAATAAAATTAAGTTGTGAGAGAGGAATATATTGGGAGAAGGAGAAAGGGAGAGATAGAATGGGGTAAATTATGTCACATAAAAGGGGCAAGAAAAAACTTTTACAGTGGAGGGGAAGGTGAGGAGGTGAGAGGGAATGAGCTAACCTTACTCTCATCAGATTTGACTTGAGAAGGGAATAACATACACACTCAATTAGGTACGAAAACCTATCTTACCCTACTGGAAAGTAGGTGGGAGGGGACAAGCAAAGGGGAATGATAGAAGGGAGGGCAAGTTGGGGAAGGGGTAAATCAGAATGCCAAAGACAGCATAAAGCTGGGAAACAATTTTTATAGCATCTTAAAGGCCTCATTTCTCAAATATTTAGAGAATTGATTTAAATTTATTAGAATACAAGTCATTCCCCAATTGATAAATGGTCAAAGGATATAAACAGGCAGTTTTCAAAGAAATTAAAATGATCTATATTCATATGAAAAATGCTTTGAATCACTATTAACTGGAGAAATTAAAATTAAAATAACTCTGCAGTATAACCTCAAAGTTATCAGACTGGCAAATATGACAGAAAAAATAATAAATGTTGGAGGGAACATGGAAAAAGTGGAACACTAATGCACTGTTGTTGGAGTTGTGAATTGATCCAACCACTATGTAAGGCAATTTGGAACTATGCCCAGAGGCTATGAAGCTGTGAATACCTTTTGAACCTGCAATAACACTCCCCTATAGGTGGAAAGATATAGGAGGGGAAAGACCTATTTGTACAAAAAAATTTATATAAGCACTTTTGTGGTGGCAAAGAATTAGAAATTGGGAGGATACCCATCAATTGGGAAATGTCTGAACAAGTTGCAATCTATGAATGTGATGGAGTACTACTGTGCTATAAGACATAAACAGACAAATTTCAAAAAATCCTGGAAAGACTTATATGAACTGATGCAAAGTGAAATTAGTGTGACCAGGAGAACACTGTACACAGTAGCAACAACATTGTGTTGATCAACTGTGAATGACTTAGCTGTTCTTAGCAATACAATGATCCAAGACAATTCCAAATGACTCATGATGAAAAATGCTATCTGCCTCCAGAGAAAGAACTGATGGTCTGAATGCAGATTGAAGCATACTATTTTTCACTTTCTGTATTTTTAAATTTTTTCCCTTTGAGTCTGTGTTTTCTTTTACAATGTAACTAATGCAATAATATGTTTTTCATGATTAAACATGTATAACCCATATTAAGTTACTGTCTCAGGGAGGGGTGAAGTGAGGGAGAGAGAGAAATCATTTGGATCTCAAAAATTTTTTAAATGAATGTTAAAATCATCTTTACATGTACCTGGGGGAAAATAAAATATTATTTAAAAAAAAAGATTTATCAAGTTAAAAAAAAAAAAGCTAGACAGTGGGAGGAAGAAAGAGAAGCAAAGATTTTCTCCAGGAATATCTAGAGTTTACTGAAATAAGAAAATGAGACAAAGACTGCCTGGAGGAAGACTTCAGATTTAACCTCATGAGTAATGGGGAAAAAAGTAGGTCGGAGAAAATAGTAGAGGTTTGAAAGGGGAGAAGAATCAGGCTCCATTGTACTTGGTCATGTGACAGAAGCTGAACAAAGAGTGGCAGACACAGGTGTGAAAGCACAAAAGTGAGGTAGAATCATTTTTTTTAACTTTGCCATCAGAATTTTTCTTATTAAAATTACATGGTGTCCCAGACATGGAAGATGAACAGCTCAAATGTTTTGAAAGAAAACATCAGAGGCAGCTGTGGGCAAGGTTAATATTCTTTCTAGAACATGAAATTAGAAGTTAAAAGACCTAGGTTCTAGTCTAAAATCTGCGCTAATTTGCTGTGTGGCCTTGGGGAAATTAAACCTCTTCTCTGGGCCTCTTTTTCCTCCTTTGTGAAATGAGAGATTGGGCTGAGATGGTCTCCAAGGTCTTTCTTTGCTCTCAATCTATGGAATACACAAAAAAGGAGTTAAGACCTCTCATCATGATGTAATTTGAATCTTGTATGAATGATAAGTCAAATGGTCACATTTCATGTATACTGGGTCTCCTCAAGAAAGAGTTAAAGTAATTATCTGCTTAATTGAGGCCACCAAACCTCTTATTAAGTGATAGAGACTCACAATAATTACATTTGAATGTCTGAAGAGCTATCGTGTGGAAACAAGATTGATTTTTTTTTTCCTTCTTGGCTCCAGAGAACAGAATTAGGAGCAAAGAGTAATTTCATAGATGAAGCATGGTCTAGTAGAAAAAGCTTTGACTTGAGTCAGAGAACCTACATTCAAACCCTACCTTTGATAATTACTACGTGGGTGACCTTGGACAATCACTTCACCTCCCTCGTCCTCATTTTCCTCATCTACAAAATGAGGGCTAGATGGACTCTGAGGTCACTACCTATCGATTTCTTAACAATTAACTGGATCACCTAAGGAGAAAATGAGGTAACTCTTAATGGTCTTCTTCAAAAAGAAGCTGGATAATCACTTTCATGACATGGTTATAGAAGGGAATTGCAAATCAAGAGTAGCTGACTTTTGAGGTACAGTTATCTCTTCCACATCACAACTTTCCCCAACATGGTCTTGATATATTGTGGGTCAGCATAAGAAATTAAATGGGAATTTTTTGGGAGTTTTGTTGAAGCTGCAGACAACACACAGAGGCTAGCAGATGACAGAAAAAGTTTAGAAACTCAGAAAGGCATAAAATATATGTATGGTATTGTATAATATAAATATCTTTTTTTAATGCCACGATAATTCAGACTTCTTCTCTGGTGTGAAGGGAGGGCCAAAATTTTTTACGAGGATTTTCTATATCGCAGAAGCACCATGCCCCTATCCCAATGTAACAGAGATAACTGTAATTTCCTGTTTCACAGTTCTATAATTCCTCATCCTGAGCATCCTAGATCTTGGTGCCTGCCCCTCTCTTCCATTCCCTAGCAATCTGGAAAATGTGACTATCAAGAAAAATGGAAATCCACGGCATGTCTATAATATAAACATTCCTTATTTAATTAAAATGTTTCAGCCATCTGGGGGGCTTTAGCTTTATTGTTCCTGTTATTAGGTGTTTGATTAGCTACTGGTGTCTCTAAGGCACAGATAGCTAGATGCCCTAATGATTGAAAAGGCTGGAGATGGGAAAGCAGGTGGCTGGGTCCTTTCATTTCTACCACAATTGGAGTTTTATGGTTGTTTGCAATGGTTTGACAAGGGGTGAGATGAGGTAACAATTGGCCTGATGCTATACTTTCTAATTAGGTTACTCCTTGACTTTTCAAAATTAGCAACAAAGGTAAAGGGCCTCAGTTTTTCACTTCCGTCCCCTCTCAAATTCCGTTTTCTTTCCCTTTATCATCAGGGAGGTTCTCAAGAGAAAGATCAAATGGATAGATAGTCACTGTAAGGGAGGAACTGGCTGGTTATGAGAAACATGGCAGATTTCCACATTTACTTTCCTTATCAAAATACTAGATGACCATCAATTCATTTCCTTCTTCAATTCACCCAGGTGCTGTAGGGAGCTCTTTTCAGAGATAAGGGTGCAAGCCAATGACCCCTAATCAAAATTGGATGAAAAAAAATAAATAAAATGGACAATGTTTACATACTATGTGCTTCCCAATGTCCATAATGACCCAACTCTGTATTCTGCAGTTGAGAAGTGAGTGTCTGTTACTTCTGTGGCTTTGATCATGAAGATTTTCTCCTTTTTTGTGGTTTGTTTGACAATTTCTGCATGTGCCTTGCGTTTCTTTTAAAAAGAAGCTCTTTGAAATCTTTGCAGGCTTGTGTGATATAGAGGTCACTGTGGACAAGCCACAGATAAATCAGTAATCTCAAAGACCAGCTGTACAGTAGACAAGGAAAAGAATCTTTAAATATCTGCCTTCTTGAGGAAAAAAGGCAAAAGATTCCTTCTCTAATTAATATCTACAGAGTTGATGGCCTATTTTGTGGTGAGCTCGAGTTAGGGTAGTGAAAGGAGTGCTGGGTTTAAAGTCAGTTCAGGGTTTGAGTCCTGGCTGGAACACTTCCCTGTACAACTATGGGCAAGTCCTTTCACTTATCTTGGTTTTGATTTCTTCATCTAGGGCAAAATAATACATTTTCTACCTCTTCTACTAGGGTTGATGTGAAGCAATGTACTCCCTCAACCTCTCAGAATCTCTAGCTTCCTTGCAGACTCAGCTCAAGTACTGTCATCTCCCATAAGAAGCCTTTACTGATCTTCCAGGATTTTATATTTTAGTGTTCTCTCTTCTCAAATTACTTTGTACTGGTAATACCCACAATACACACCCACATGTGTGTGTGTGTGTGTGTGTGTGTGTGTGTGTGTGTGTATGTGGGGGGGGTATGGGGTGTGTGTAGGTGTGTGCGTATGTGTGGGTGTGTGTGTGGGTGGCTGTGTGTTGTATTGACTTAAGAGTACATATGATGAATGTGTACAGTAGATTGTCAGCTAATTGTAGACAAGGATTATTTTATTCTATTTCCTTGGCACTTGGCATAATGTTCTGTACACTGTCAGCACTTAATAAGCCCTCTTTGATTGCTGAATTTCTGGACATCTGATGTATGTGCCAGATTGTTATAGCCAGTTAGTATCCCAGTCCCTTGGCCATGCCACAAGAATGAATCTGATTGCATGTTGTTGTTGTTTTTGATCCTTTGTTTTTGAAGCAGACCAATGACATCATGGGGTAATGTCTTGACTTATGTTTGAATTGTATTTAAATGAGGCAGAATTGCACAAATCATCAGCTTCAATATCTACTTTGCAGAGTCATTGAAGTCTAATATCAAGACAAAAGTTAGGATGACTGGCAACAGCCTGGTATGCAGTGGATGATCTTGGCCTCTTTGATGACTTACCAAACTGTAAGCACTCTACAAAGTTTGCTTCAGTCACCTTCATGGTCTTTGGAACAAATTGTTCTTGTCCACCCATTTTGCTGGGAAAAAAGTCTTCACATACTTGGGGTAGGCATCTCCCTAACTCATCAATTGGTTTAAAGCCTGTTGGCTACTCTCATCCTAGTTTAGCCCATCTGCCAAGATGGTTTACTGGTTTACTACAACTTCTCAGAGCCTCAGGTGAGAGTCAGGTAACAGATGGACACCAAAGGGAAGGTGAGCAGCCCTTAAAAGGGCTTGGCAAGGGCACCTGACTCCAAGGGGGCTAGTCCTCCCTGAATATCCCATATATCCCTTGCATGTTGTATACCCAGATGAAAGGAAAGGGAGCCTTTGCTTCATCACTAATAGTTCTTTGGAGTCAGTGGCCTTGTTTTTCTTCCTGGACATTGCATCACAATTAAAACACACTCACATATACACCCACAGAGAGATTCAAACATACACAATGCTTTCCATTTCAGAGAGAGATGTAGGAAGGCATTTACAGTAGCATCATTGTTTTGTATCAAATTTCTGCCTGATTCCAAATTTGAAAAGGGGCTAGATGCAAATGAGGGGTGGAGATAGAAGGTATCAATTTGAGAGCTAGTGGAGAGCGAAGGAAACAGAGGTTTCTGTAAGCCTGGGAGCTAACTTCTCAACAGTTTTAAATTAAAAACATGTTTTGGGCAAGCCTCCAACACTTCCAGCCTATATTTATCTCCTTCTCTGGTTTCCAGGTAGTTAATGTATAATCCCTCATGGAAGTTCTCTCTGAGACAGAAATGATCAGAGAATGTAGCTGCCTACAGTGGTCAGTAATTCCCATCAGGAATGATGTGGACAATCCCTTCAGGACTATCAAATAAACAGCATTAATTTTTATATAGTAGCTGAGATCTAGAGCTGGAAGAGACCATACAGGCCATCTATGCCAAACTTGTCATTTTACAGATAAGGTAACTGAGGCCCAGAGAGATGAAGTGACTTTCTTAAAGTCACACATGTAGTAACAAAACTGGGATTTGTCTTCTCACAATAAACCCAGTGCCGTTCCCATTATACTCTGCCATGGAACAGACCGAAAATGGTTTAAAACCTCAGGCAGAGGTAGCAAAGTGTCAAGGCAGATAGAATGCTGAACTTAGGGTCAGGAAGACCTGAGATCAAATCCTATCTCAGACACTTATGATCTCTGTAACCCTAACCAAGTCACTTAACCTCCCTGAGTCTCAGTTCCTTCATTTATAAAATGGACATAATAATACCACATAAGGTTATTGTAAAAATCAAATGAGACAACCGTAAAGTGGTTTACAAATGTTGAGGTTTGATTTAAATGAATTTAAATGTTAGTTACATTATGGACTAGTGCAATTTGGTTGTAGCATATTCAGTTTGATCCAACAAATACTTATTAAATATTTACTATGCACTACTATACTGCATTGACTACTGCATTGTGTACTAGGGAGTAGAAAATAGAAAAATGGGAGGAAAATGACATTGTTTTCCCCTCAATATATTCCAGTCTAATAGGATGATAAAACATATAGAAATAATTAAGTGCAGAGAAGAGGTCAAGCAGAGAGTCCTGAGAGATGTAAATAAGGCCAGATCACTTACAAGTAGGGGCACTAATCAGTGAAAGATATATGGAGAAAATGAAGCTTGACCTGGCTTTTGATATCAAGGCAAAATTTCAACAGATATAGATGTTCTAGACAAGGAGGGCATTGAATGAAGGCAGGGAGGGCACGGACAAGACTGAGGAATAGCTAATAGGTCTGGTTGGCTGGAAAAGCATGAGATTGGAAAGAAGCATAAACAAAATTGAAAAGGTAAGTTAGGGACAACTTGTGGAGAGGTTCAAAGTTCAGGCTAGACCAAGAGTTTGTATCTTGTCGTTCAAGTGAACAGGAGCCAATAATAGTTTTTTTTTTGTTACTGTTGTTTTTTGTTTGTTTATTTGTTTTGTTTTGTTTTGTTTTAGGAGGGAATGAGAAGATCAGTGTAGTACATTAGGAGCTCAATTCAACAAACACCTATCAAGCACTTCCTATGAACAAGACCTTGTGCTGGGTGTTAGGGAGACTTTCCTGATACTTCATCACCATACTGATGTGTGGACGTCCCAAACCAGCAGTAATCATAACTGCCCATCTTATGCAATTTTTGTCTGTCTCCATATTTTTACATATACCTGCCATAGAAAACTCATACAGTGAATTGAAATGTTCCTTATATGTTCTAACTACTTTGTAGATACCAGTGCAATGCTTTGGTAGTCCATTTGTTATCCCCACTCTTTTGCTAAAGGACCTCCTCCTCCAAATCTTTGATCATGCAAGTCCTTGGGATGTCTTTGGTAATATTTCTCATTCACTAATGTATGTCATCATTGGTAATATGTGCCAGTTTATTTTTCTAAATGAAGGGCAGTATAGAATAATAAGTCAGACTCGGAGCTAGGAAAACTTAAGTTCAAAGCCCACCTCTGACACATGCTGGCTATGTGACCTTGAGCTGGTAGTATCAAATTCAAAGAGAAATGGGGTCACTAAACTGTAGATCTCTGTGGGAAGCATATTGACACATTAACATTTTATATGTTCTATTATATTTTTATCCGTTTTATTAAATGTTTCCCAATTACATTTTAACCTGATTCCACCACTGGGCCTTGGCAATGTGACTGCAAGATGTTTTATACCTTTGCTTTAGGCATGTCTTTAAAACTGTAAGTTGCAGAGATGGTAAAGGGATTGAATAACTGGTCAAAGGGAGATTACAGGAGTCTCTTTGCTAGCACTGAGGCAATACTTTGTTGCTTTGCCCATACTTGGATCTGGGCTGCAGTCCTGGATGCCAGTCCTCAGGTGAGGAGGAGGATTAGCATAGCAGAGCTTGTGGCAGTAGTGGAGAGGGATCCCTCTTCACAGTTCTAGGGCAGAAAAGAGTGCTTGTGGTCACTCACAGAGCAGAGGACAGGCCAGGAGAGGAGTAAACACTTTTCCTTAGATCATGCCACTTTGGAAGAACTGAAAACTTTACAGATCCCTGGAAGTATCTCTGAAAACAGCTGCACAAAACCTCTAAAGCTTGTAACAGTGCACCTCCCACCCTGGAAGCAGCTCCCTACTTTAACAAACAGTTAAAAGTCAAGTAACAGGCTGGGAAAATGAGCAAACAATGGAAAAAAAAAAACCTCTGACTATAGAAAGTTACTATGATGACAAGGAAGATTAAAACACACACTCAGAGGAAGATAGAAAAGTCAAAGCACCTACATCCAAAGCCTCCAAGAAAAATACGAATTGGCCTCAGACTATAAAACAGCTCAAAAAGTATTTTGAAAATCAAGTCAGAGAGGTAGAGGAAAAATTGGGAAGAGAAATGAGAGTGATGCAAGAACATCATGAGAAAATTCAACAGCAGGAGACACAAAGAAAAAATACTGAAGAAAATAATACCTTAAAAAACAGACTAGACCAAATGGCAAAAGAGGTCCAAAAAGCCAATGAGAAAAAGAATGACTTAAAAAGTGGAATTGGCCAAATAGAAAAGGAGATCCAAAAGCTCACTGAAGAAAATAATTCCTTAGAGGGGGCAGAGCCAAGATGGCAGAGGGAAAGCAGTGACTTGCTAGAGCTCTCCCCTAAACTCCTCCAAATACCTACAAAAATGGCTCTAAACAAATTCTAAAGGAGCAGAACCCACAAAAAAACAGAGTAAAACAAATTTCCAGCCCAAGACAACTTGGATGACTGATCAGAAAGGTATACCGTGCTGGTATGGGAGAGGAGCGCAGTTCAGCGTGGGCATGCAGGCCACAGCGACCCTGGAGCAGGCCTCAGAAGACTGAATCGTGGGCAGCTGTGGCAGTTTCCAGACTTCTCAACCCACAAATGCCAAAGACAACTTACAAGGTCAGTGGGAAAAGTCTGTTACTGCAGTGAGAGAAGAAGCTAGATATCAGCCATCCTGAGGGAAGCGGTTGGCTTCTGAGCTTTCTGCCCACAAACTGAGGGGGAATTGAGTGACTGATCAGAAGGGATTGCAAGGATCTCTTTTCCAGGGCTGAGGCAGGAATCTCTTGCTTTGCCTGTGCTTGGATCTGGGTCACAGTTCTGAGGGGCGGTCCTGGGGCAAGGAAGAATGCTAGTGTGGTGGAGCTTGTTGTGGCTGTGGAGAGAAAACACCTCGCCCCTTATCATAAAACCTTGGAAGAATTGACACTTTCAGGTCCCTAGAAGTATCTCTGAAAACAGCTGTACAGACTCCCAAAGCTTGGGACAGTACATTCTTCACATTGGAAACAGACTCTTACCTTAACAAAGAGTTTAAAACTCAAGAAATTGGTTGGGATCATGAGCAAGCAGCGCAAAAAGAGTCAGACTATATTATCTTACTTTGGTGACAAAGAAGATCAAAACATACAACCAGAAGAAGAAAACAAAGTCAAAGCTCCTTCATCCAAAACTTCCAAGAAAAATATGAATTAGTCCCAGGCCTTGAAAGAGCTGAAAAGGGATTTTGAGAAGCAAGTAAGAGAAGTAGAGGAAAAACTGGGAAGAGAAATGAGAGTGATGCAAGAAAATCATGAAAAGCAAGTTAACAGCTTGCTAAAGGAGACCCAAAACAATACTGAAGAAAATAACATCTTAAAAAATAGCCTAACCCAACTGGCAAAGAGATCCAAAAAGCCAATGAAGAAAAGAATACCCTAAAGAGCAAATCAGGACAAATGGAAAAGGAAGTCCAAAAGCTTACTTAAGAAAATGCTTCCTTAAAAATTAAAATGGAGCAATTGGAAGCTACTGACTTTATGAGAAATCAAGGCATTGTAAAACAAAACCAAAAGAATGTAAAAATAGAAAACAATGTGAAATACCTCATTGGAAAAACAACGGACCTGGAAAATAGATCCAGGAGAGAGAACTTAAAAATTATTGGACTATCTGAAAGCCATGATCAAAAAAAAAAAACAGCCTAGACATCATCTTTCAAGAAATTATCAAAGAAAACTGCCCTGATATTCTAGAACCAGAGGGTAAAACAGAAATTGAAAGAATCCACCAATCACCTCCTGAAAGAGATCCCCAAAGGAAAACTCCTAGGAATATTGTAGCCAAATTCTAGAGTTCCCAGGTCAAGGAGAAAATATTGCAAGCAGCCAGAAAGAAATAATTCAAGTATTGTGGAAACACTATCAGAATAACATAGGATTTAGCAGCTTCTACATTAAGGGGACTGGAGGACTTGTAATATGATATTCCAGAGGGCAAAGGAGATAGGATTACAGCCAAGAATCACCTACCCAGCAACATTGAGTATAATCCTTCTGAGGAAAAATGGTAATTCAGTGAAATAGAGGACTTTCAAGCATTCTTGATGAAAAGACCAGAGCTGAATAGAAAATTTGACTTTCAGATACAAGACTCAAGAGAAGCATGAAGAGGTAAACAGGAAAGAGAAATAATAAGAGACTTATTAAGGTTGAACTGTTTACATACCTGCATGGAAAGATGATATTTGTAATTCATGAGACATTTGTCAGTATTAGGGTAGTTGTAGGGAAAAATTATACGTATGTATAGATAGATAGATAGATAGATAGATAGATAGATAGATAGATAGATAGATAGATAGATAGATAGATAGATAGAGGGCACAGGGTGAGTTGAAGATGAAGGGGTCATATCTGGAGAATAAAATTAAGGGGTGAGAGAGGATTATGCTAGAAGAAGGAGAAAGGGAAAGGTAGAATGGGGTAAATTATCTCACAAAATAGAAAACAGAAAAGAAAAGGCTCTTATGGTGGAGGGGAACTGGGGGAAGGTGAGACAAAATGAGTGAATCTTATTCTCATAGGATTTGACTTAAGGAGTGTATAACATATACACTCAATTGGGTATGGAAATCTGTCTTACCCTACAGGAAAATAGGAGGGAAGGGGACAAGAGAGTAGGGGGATGATAGAGAGGAGGGCAGATTGGGAAAGGGGGTAATCAGAAGCAAATGCTTGTGAGGAAATACAGGGTCAAAAGAAAGAATAGAATAAATGGGGGAGTGGAATAGGATTAAGGGAAATAGAGTTAGTTTTTCACAGCATGTCTGCTGTGAAAGTGTTTTGCATAACTGCACATGTACAGCCTATATTGTGTTGCTTGCCTTTTCAATGAGGGTGGGTGGGGAGGGAGGAAGGGAGAAAATTTGGAACCCAAAGTTTTAAAAACACATGTTTTAAAAAATGTTTTCACATGCAACTGGGAAATAAGAAATACAGGAAATGGGGTACAGAAATCTATACTGCCCTACAGGAAAATAGAAGGGGAAGGGGGGGAGAGATATCAGGGAAAGCAGACTAGGGAAGGGGGTATTCAGAATGCATGCCATCTTGGGGTGGGGGGGAGGGGCAAGATGGGGTGAAAATTTGGAACTCAAAATCTTGTGGAAGTAAATGTTGAAAACTAAAAAGAAAAAAAAGAAAAAAAAGAAAAGAAAAAAAGAGAAAAATAAACAAATTAAAAAAAAGAAAATAATTCCTTAAAAGTTAGAATAGATCAAATGGAATTATCTGTGGTGCTTTTAGCAAGATGTAGTTTCCTTCCTTATCTCTTTTGATAAAAATCTATTTTTGCTTTTTGCTTTGTCTGAGAACAAGGATTGCTACCCCTGCTTTTTTTTTTACTTCAGCTGAAGCATAATATATTCTGCTCCAGTCTTTTACCTTTACCCTGTGTGTGTCACTCTTTTTCAAATGTGTTTTCTGTAAACAACATTGTAAGATTATGGTATTTAATCCATTCTGCTATCCACTTCCATTTTATAGGAGAATTCATACCATTCACATTCACTGTTATGATTACTATCTTGCCTTTCTCTCCATCCTCTTCCCCTCCCCATTTATGCTTTCCTTTCTCCTTTCTCCTTTTCCCTCCTCACTACTGTTTTGATTTTGACCACCACCTCCCTCAGTCCAGCCTCCCTTCTATTAGTCCCTTCCCTTTTCTTTCCCTTCACCCTTACTACTTCTTCCCTCCCTTTTATCCCCCCTCCCTATTCTTTCCCCTTTTCCCTCTTACTTTCTATAGAGTAAGTTAGATTTCTATACCTAAATGATTATACTAGTGCCTTCTTGAGCCAAATCTGATGAAAGTAAGGTTCAAACAATGCTCATCTCTGTCCCTTCTTTCCCTCTACTGTAATGGGTTTTTGTGCCTTTTCTTATAACATAATTTACCCTTGTCTGCCTCCTCTTTTTTTCTCCAGTACATTCCCTTATTTAAATCAAATCAATCCACTTACTTAGATTTATTTAACCCACTTGATTAGATGTTTTTTATCATTACATCAAAGCCAACTTATAACCACCTCCTCTATGTATACTCCTTTAAAGTGGTATAATAACAATACAGTTCTCAAGAGATACAAGCGTCATCTTCACTTGTAGGAATGTAAACAGTTGACCTTATTAAAAACAGGGTGTTGTAGTTGTTATTGTTGTTTTCTGTCCCCTTTGCCTTTTTAATGTCTCTCTTGAGTTTTGTGTTTGAAGATCAAATTTTCTGTTGAGCTCTAGTCTTTTTATCAGGAAGGTTTGGAAGTCCCTTATTTCACTGAATGTCCATCTCCTCCTCTGACTCCTTTGCCTTACAGAATATTGTATTCCATGCCCTACGATCTTGTAACATAGATGCTGAAAAGTCCTGCATAATCCTGACTATGGTTCAATAATATTTAAATTATTTCTTTCTGGCTGCTTACCATATTTTCTCTTTGACCTGGTAATTTTGGAATTTGTCTCCTATATTCCCTGGCATTTTCAATTTGGGATCTCTTTCAGGAGGTGATTAGGGGATTCTTTCTATGCCTATTTTACCCTCTGTTTCTAGGACCTCAGGGCAGTTTTCCTTGATAATTTGCAGAAAGGTGCTGTATATGTGTGTGTGTGTGTGTGGGCATGTGTGTGTGTGGATACATAACCACTGTGATTATGGTCATGAAACCATAGAATGTCAGAACAGAAACCATTTAACACAACTCTTTTACTTTACATATGGAAAAAATTAGGTTCAGAGAAGTAAAAGGATTTACTCCATGTTATACAACTTAGTGACTGAGAAGCAGTGTTGTACAGCCAAAGAAACCCTGGTGTAGGGTTAGAAAAATTGGGGTTTTGTCCTAAAAAGACACAAATAATTTATTTAGAATAAATATGTTTGGGCTGGGAAGGATTTTTAAAAATTGGTTAATAAAGAGTTTAAGCCCAAATTAAATGAGTATACACAAAGAGTGCCTGGTTATCCCCTGTGTGTTCAAGTCATCAATTTTGTATGGACCATTTCCCAGGATGATGAAGGAACTGGTAGCTATTGTTACAGAGCCACTGTAGGTGGTCTTTGAAAGATCTTGGAAAACAGTAGAGGTACCTCAGGACTAAAATAGGGGAAATTATTTTTATTTAAATAAGAAATTAAAACCTTTAAACTATAGGCTAAGTGAACTTTATTTTGCTTTCTGTCAAAACTGTATGATGCATTTTTTTTAATTTTTAGGCATTAGGGTTAAGTGACTTGCCCAGGGTCACACAATTAGTAAGTGTCATGTGTTTGGTCTGAGGCTGGATCTGAACTGAGGTCTTCCTGACTTCAGGGCCAGTGCTGTATCCACTGCATCACCCAGCTGCCCCATGTAGGATGCATTTTTAAAGAGATAGCATACATCTAGAAAAGGAAGAAGTGATCATAAAACCCAGAATAACTTCATCAAAAACAGACCATGCCAAACTAACTCCATGCACTATACCATCTCTGTCTACATTCCAAGAAACCATTTCTCCTTGTGAACAAAATGGCAAGATGTGGGCTAAATGATAGTTAAAGGGTGGGTTTTGAATAGGTAGATTTCAAAATGGTTGACTTAGTAAATACAAAGAGCAGACTTGGTGAATACAGTAAAATACTAATGTACAGTGAATACATACTAAATATATAAAACAATAAATAAAATATAAATACTAAAAATACAAAATATAAATTTTAAATATTAAATATCAAATAAAATATTAAAAAGCAGTGAATAAAATACCAAAATACAGTTGAAATACAGACTTAGTGAATACAATGAAAGTACTACTAAAGAGTAGTCTTTAATTATTGAATATCAAATTGGAGAGAGTGCCATGGGAATCTGTCTTTTGTCTTGCTCTGTTCAATACTTTCATCAAGGCCAAGGAGATTAAAGTGGCACTCTTTGTCAAATTTCAATTGGCATGAAACTGAGAGGGATATTTGTTATAAAGAATAACAAAATCTGAAAAGATCTTAATAGGCTAGAAAGATTAACTGAATGTAAAGGGATGAAATTTAATACAGATAATTTAAAAGCACTACATTTAGGTTTTTTAAAAAAAATTAGTCAATGAATTCCTCAATCGACAAATGGTCAAAGGATTTGAAGGGACAGCTCTCAAGCAAATTCAATTACCTATAGTCATATAAAAAATTGCTGTAAATTACTAATAGAGATATACAAATTAAAACAACTGCACTTCTATCTCACTCCCATCAGAATGGCAAAATCAAAATAAAAGAACATAATACATTTGAAAGGTTTGCGAAAAATTGGCTCATTGATTCACTATTGGTGCAGTTCTAAGTTGGTCCAATTATTTGGACAGCAATTTAAAACTCTGCCCTAAAAGTTGATAAACTTTATACTATTTGACCCAGCAATAATAGTATTATTATTAGTTCTATACCCCAAAGAGTTAAAAAAGAAAGAAGTAAAGGATTCATATGTACCAAAAATATTTATAACAACTTCTTTGTAGTGTCAAAGACCTGGGAACCAAGGAGGTACCCAGAAATTAGAGAATTTCTGAGCAAACTGTGGTATAAAAATGTAAGTGAATACTATTTGCTATAATAAGGGAAGAAAGAATTTCAGGGGAACCTGAAAAGATTTGTATGAACTGATGCAGAGTGGAATAATCAAAAATAGAACTATGTAAACTATAACATCAATACTGAAAACCAAACAATTATGAAAGATTTAAGAACTTTTCTTGATGCAGTGATTAATTATGATTCCAGAGGAATAATGATAAAGAATCCTACCTATGTCAGAATTTGTTTTGCTTGATTGTGTTTGTTTGTTATCAGGGTTTTTCCTTTTCTTTTTTAAAAGGTGAGGTGAGAGGGAGAAAAATAAATGTTTGGTAACTGACAAAATAAAATTTAATTTAGTTAAACAAATTGACTTCAGGAATATAAGGTAGAGAGGTGTGGCTATACATTTGCTTGTATGAAACAAATTCTGAGGGTTTTAGTGTATTGAAAGCTCAGTTCAAGTCAACAGTGTGAAACATTCATGTGACAGATCATGTGGGTCAAGTGCTAAGTATTGAGCCAAGTGAATCCAGAGAGGGAAGATAAACTGGGAAAATAAGACTGGGTCAAGGGACCATAAACCACAGTAAGAGCTGTAAGCAAATTTAATGGGAGAGAGCTGGAGCAATGGATGGATAAACACAATCGAGTTTAGAGTGGAATTTCAAAGCCCGGAGTTTGGAGGTGCTGAAGTTCCAAAAGGTAATGAGGTTTAAGGTGTAGATATGTGGTTGAAGTGAGATAAAAAACAGAAGTCTTTAGAGTTGACTCATTAAGAAATTAACATGAATTATTTTTATCATGGATATTAAAATCCCCAAGCTTAAAGTCATGGGATGGGGTAGAAAGAAAGAACATGAGCTTGAACTAAGGACTAAAGTCATCAAGAAAGTGAGAAGAATAACCCTGAGGACAGCAGTAATTATAAAGAGAGTTTTTGTAAAGAAAGTTCTTTGTAAACTGCTGAATTAATTGAAATAGAAACATTAGAGTCTACAATTATAATATCTAGCATTTATAGTTTAAAATATCTGTCTCTAAGGTTAGCAAAGTATTTTAATATGCTGTCTCACTTGATCCTCACAATAACCTTGTGATATAGATACTATTCTTATCATCTCCATGTCAAAGATGAGCAAACTGAGACTGAGAGAGGTTAAGTGACTTGCCCAGGTCCATGCAACTAAGTGTCTGAAGTAGGATTTGAACCTATGTCTTTTGGACTTCACATTCAGCACCTTATCTGCTATTATATGTTTTTGTGATTCTCCAGTTACACAACATCACTTAAAAATCAGAACAGTAGGAGTCAGGACAGTCAGTGCTTCCCCTTCCAAACTCCCATCCTAACTTGGGCTGTACTCTTTTACAAATGTTTATCTGTGTCTATGAAAAGTACAGGGCATGACACTCAGGTCAAGGGAGAACAAAGATAAATGAATTGTTATTGGCTGCATAGATTTTATCTCCTCTTTCCTTCCACTATTGCAAGCTTTCTGATAAACATCACTTATCATTTCTTCAAGGGCCTGGGTATTAAGGACACTGGAAAAGGGGACTCTGTGACCTTGGTCAATCTCAGCGGAAGGCAGTAGAGTTATTCGCACCTAAGTCCTCGCTGTTCTCTTGGCAACAGTAGCTAAAAGGATTTTGAAATTGGTGTTGTTATAGAACCTCAGATTCAACTAATAAACAACACCTTCCAGAGAGCATTATTTTCATAAGGGCTTCCCTGGATATCAGGAGACGAAGAACACTTGGGATTATGATCCCAGAGCCATAGAATGTCAGATAAGAAACCATTTAATACAACTACTCACTTTTGAGATGGGACAATTGAGGCCCAAAGAAGCAAGAGAAATTTCCAAAGCAAGTAAGTACCTGAGAAACAGTGATGCATAGGTAAATAAGCTCTGGCTTACGGGACAGAAAAATTGGGTTTCAGTTCTAACTCTATTATATATAAAATCCTAGCCTTTCTGTGTATGCATATATGCACATGAACACATATAGACAGATTGATGTAAGCAATTCAGTTGTATTCAATTCAACAAGTATTTATTTAGAACTTAGAGGATATCAGACACAATGATAATTTCTGAAAATACAAGTGTATATATATTATGTATATGTATTTGTTTTACATATAATATATATTTGCATGTGCATGCAAACACATGCATGCATGTGTACATACATACACATAATGTACATTTGTGTGTATATACTCTTACATATACATACACACATGTGAGTGCCACACACATATAATGCATATATACATACACAAATACATATGCATACACATGTATCTATTGTTCCATATATGTATATATGCGATTACCAGATAATATCTTGGGAAGAAGAACTAGGGAGGATTGAAAGAGACTTCATGAGTGACCTCTCAGTAGTATTTGGTTCTGTCCAGGGCCCTCTTTTCTTCTCAGGCTCTACTCCTCTTCTTGGTGGTCTCATCTGTTTCTCTGACTTTAGTTATTTCCTCTGTACTTATGACTTCCAAATCTATTTATTCAGTCCTAATGTCTTCTCTGAGCTCTAATCTCACATTTTCAACTGTCTGTTAAACCTCTACCCAGATTCCCTTCTCCAGGCACTTAAAACTTAACATGTCCACAACTGAAATCCCCATCTATCTTATACACTTTTCCTTGTACCCTAATATCTTTTTGGTCATGAAGTCACCTTTCAGTCTTCCCCCTTCTTTACTCCTTCCATTCTCAAGAAGTTACTAAATCCTATGAATTCTATTTCCACATTCTTTCCCACACTGTTTTCCCTTCTCTCCATCTCCACTGTCAACATATTAATTATGGCTTTTATCATCGCTTGCCTGGACTGCTTTGATAACCTCTTAACTGGTTCCCCTCAATTTAGCTCTTGTGATCTTTAATCCATTTTCCAAAGCTGTCAAAGCTATCTAATGATCAAGTTTTGCCAGGTCATCTCACTGCTCAAAAACTTTTAGTGATTCCTCATTAACTACTTAGTAAAATACAGACTCCTTAAATTGGCATTCAGAACTTGACAACTTTACACTTTCCTTTTCAACCTAATTTTACATTACTCTTCTTACATGTTCTATGTTCCAGTCTACTAGTTATTTCCTGATATCAAATCTACCTGTCACCCATCTTTATACATTTATATACATTACCCCTATATCTGGAATTCACTTCCTTCACATCTCTACCTATTCAAATCCTTCTCTTTCCCTAAAGTCCCACTAACATACTCTAGGAAGCCTTCCCTGATCCCACTAGTTAAAAGTAATCTTGCCTTCCTTAAATTTCCTTATCATACTTTGTCTGATTCTCTCTTTTTACCATTATCACATTCTCCCTAGTATTTTTTGTGGTTGTTTTTTTTTTTTTTTTTGCATAGACATCAGATCTCTCTTACTAGGTAGTAAATTTCTGGAAGGAGGCATTGAGTTGTTTTCCCTCTTTGTTTCCCTTCATCTTCTCCTTCAAAGTTATACTGTTATGTCCATGGCATGGAGCTGATCCAAAGATCTTAAGATCCATAGCAGTAGATCACAAATCTGGAAGATATTACATTTTTTTGGTTTGGTTTGGTTTTGTGTTTTTGTTTGATTCATTTGCTTTATTTTGCTTTTGCTGTAAAAGGCTTCAAAAGGCTGGGAATATGAATCTGTTGACAGATTGTCTGATGACTAGGAATCAGCCCAGATTGTTATCTGAAAGATGACTACAGATGATTAAATATTTGGCCAAAATCACAAAAAAAGGCATACACACATCTATGTATATGTATATTTATATGTATACATATATGTATATATTGGTGCACACATTTACATATGTGTGTGTGTGTGTGTGTTTATTTATATTTTAACCAAAATGTGGCCTAGCATTTCATTGGTATAAGGAATTCTCTATACCAATGCAAATCATCCCTTTCTCTACAACTTATAGGTTGCTTTTTTTTCCCCAAAAGAAATATTCACTTTAATAAAGAAAATGAATCTTATTAAAGAAAGGTGAACAGGTAACTTATTCTCAAATCCTCCACAAAAGCATCTGAAAACGAATGACTTTAGTATTTGGTACAAAAGCAAAACAAATGCATTCAAATACAATATGCCCAAAATGACTCAGAGATCAGAATCTCTTGGTAATATTAAACACTGACCTGGTAGATATTACCAGCAGGTTCCCACAACCATACACACCTCGTCCTCTATCATATCACACTATTTTCCCCAGTCTTTGAGCAGGGAGAGCAGCACAATCTAAACACTGTCACCTTTCTGGCTTATATTAGGGTTTTGATTATAGACAAAACGTTCCCCCACTTCTCTTCACAGGTACTGCAGTGTCACCATTTCCTCTGCCTCTTAAATTATTTTTTTATTAATTTATTTTGATTTGTCAACAATCACTTACATATGCTTTTGAGTTCAAAATTTTTCTTCCCCTTCCTCTCCACCACCCTCCCCAAGATGATGTACTATCTGATATAGACTATATATATATATATATATACATTCCTATTAAACATATTTTCACATTAGTGATGTAAGTAAAAATTAGAACCAATAGGAGGGACCACCAGAAAGAGGAAACAAAACTCAACAGAAGAGAAAAAAATAGCAAATAATATGCTTCAATCTGCATTCATACTTCATAGTTCTTTCTTCTCTGTGGATGGCATTTTTCATCATGAGAGTTTTGGAGATGTCTTAGATCCTTGTATTGCTGGGAAGGGTTAAGTTTATCAGTATTAGTCATCACAAAACGTGGCTGTTATTGTGTACAACATTCTTTTGGTTCTCCTCTCTTCACTCAGCATCAGACCATACAAGTCTTTCCAGGTTTTTCTGAAGTCAGACTGTTCTTCATTTCTTATAGCTCAATAGTATTCCATTACATTCATACACCACAACTTGTTCAGCCATTCCCCAATTGATGGGCATCCTCTTAATTTCCAATTATTTGCCACCACAAAAAGAGCTGCTATGAATATTTTTGTACATGTGGGTCCTTTTCCCATTTGTATGATCTCTCTGGGATATAGCCCTAGAAATGCTATTGCTGGGACAAAGGGTATGCACATTTTTATAGCCCTTTGGGAATAGATCCAAATTGCTCCCCAAAATGGTTGGATCATTTCACAACTCCACCAACAATGCATTAGTGTTCCAATTTTCCCACGTTTTCCAACATTTATCATTTTCCTCTTTTGTCATGTTGGCCAATCTGATAGGTGTGATGTGGTACCTCGGAGTTCTTTTGATTTGCATTTCTCTAATCAATAGTGATTTAGAGCAATTTTTCATATGACTATAGATGGCTTTAATTTCTTCATCTGAGTACTGCCTGTTCAAATCCTTTAACCATTTATCAATTGGGGAATGACTTGTATTCTTATAAATTTGACTTAATTCTTTATATATTTTAGAAATGAGGCCCTTATCAGAGAGACTGGTTGTAAAAATTCTTTCCTAATTGTCAACCTTCCTTCTAATCTTAGTTGCATTGGCTTTGTTTGTGCAAAAACTTTTCAATTTAATATAATCAAAGTTATCCATTTTGCTTTCCATAATGTTCTTTATCTCCTGTTTGGCCATGAATTCTTCTGTTCTCTATAGATCTGATAGGTAAACTATTCCTTGCTCTCCCAGTTTGCTTACAGTATCAGCCTTTATATCTAAATCATGAAATCATTTTGACTTTATTTTGCTATATGGTGTGAGATTTTGGTCTATGCCTAGTTTTTCCAATTTTCCCAGCAGTTTTTTTTCAAAGAGTGGATTCTTATCCCAGAAGCTGGGGTCTTTGGATTTATCAAATAATAGATTACTATAGTCACTGACTACTGTGTCTTGCATATTTAACCTATTGCAGTGATCCACCACTATATTTCTTAGCCAGTACCAAGCAGTTTTAATGATTTCTGCTTTATAATACAATTTAAGATCTGGAATGGCTAGGCCACCTTCCCCTGCATTTCTTTTCATTAGTTCCCTTGATATTCTGGACCTTTTGTTCTTCCAAATGAATCTTATTATTACTTTTTCTAACACTATAAAATAATTTTTTGGTAGTTTGATTGGTATGGCACTGAATGATTAAATTAGCTTAGGTAGAATTGTCATTTTAATTACATTAGCTCAGCCTACCCATGAGCAACTGATGTTTTTCCAATTATTTAGATCTGACTTTATTTTTTGTTTGTTTTGTTTTATTTGTTGCATTATTCAATTTTAAAAAAAATTTTTAATTGGTATTTTATTTTCCCAGTTATATCTAAAAATAATTTTTAACATTTGTTTTTAAAATTTTGAATTCCAAATTCTCTCCCATCCTCCCTCTCCTCCCTCCCCTCATTGAGAAGGCAAGCAATTCAATATAGGTTGTGGCATGTGTGGTCATGCAAAACACTTCCATAATAGTCATGTTGTGGAAGACTAATTATAATTCCCTCCATCCTATCCTACCCCTTATTTATTATATTCTCTCATTTCACTCTGTCCCACCTCAAAAATGTTTGCTTATGGCTTCCAGGAGCCAAGATGGTGGAGTAAGAAGTAAGTCACTCTTACCCTCCCGTGTTAACCTCTGAAAGCCCAAAAAATATCATGCAAGTAAAAACCCTGAAACAGCTGAACCAGAAGAAAGACAGGGTGCAGCAGTCCAGTAGCCCAGGTAGCTTGAGAGATCAATGGGAAAGGCCCCTCTTGCCCTGGGGGAAGGGAAGCAGTACAGAATGACAGGCGTCCCAGAAAGCTAAAGGAAAGCCCCACTTCAGCACACTAGGAGGAGATCCTGAAACCCAGGTGGTGGAGTGGGCAAACACCAACACCTGGACCCACGAATGCCTCAGTGAGGACTGGGGAACCAGTGGAAACCAGCTTGGAAAACAACAATCAGGTGCCTTGGCATTCTATAGCAAAGGAGTCTCCCAGTGCCTCAACAGAGCTAAGGGAAGCAGTGCCCCAGTGGGCCCCAGGCAGATAAACACCCTGCAACCTCCATCTGAAAGGAACTAATGAAAGTGAAAGGAAAGGAAAAGCAAGCAACCTCAGGGGCCAGACTACCCAATCTTTCCTCTAGAGTTCTAGTGTTGCTGATTCCAGCCCAACACCAGGTTAGCTGCCAGAACCCTACAGCCTCCAACTGCCAACATCAGAGGCCCCAGCACACAAAGGCCCTAGGCTCCCAACACGAGAAGCTTGGGTCAGTGCCCCCTGCTCCCCAGCCTGAGAGCTCAATATCTTTAAAGGTCAGGAAATAAACAAACACCATTAGCAAAAAGAAATGTACGATAGATTCATATTATGGGAATAGTGAAGATCAAGGCAGAAATTCTGAAGAGGACAACATTGTCAACAAACTCACATCAGGAACCTCAAAAGGGAATATGAACTGGTCTGAAGCCCAAAAAGTCTTCTTAGAAGAGCTCAAGAAGGATTTTAAAAGTCAAATGAGAGAGGTAGAAGAAAAAAATGAGAAAAGAAATGAGAGGTATGCAAGAGAGAGTCAATAGCATGGAAAAGGAAATACAAAAATTAGCTATAGAAAACAAGTACTCAAAAAACACAACTGGCCAAATGGGGAAGGAGGTACAAAATCTAGTAGAAGAAAACAATTTGCTAAAAATCAGAATTGAGCAAATGGAAGCTAATAACTCTATGAGAGAGTGAGAATCAGTCAAACAAAGACAAAAGAATAAAAAAATAGATGAAAATGTAAAATACCTGATTGGTAAAACAACTGACATGGAAAATCGATCCAGGAGAGACAAATTAAAAATTATTGGTCTACCTAAAAATCGTGATGAAAAAAAGAGCCTGGACAGTATCTTTTAAGAAATCATAAAAGAAAACTGCCCTGATCATCCTAGAACCAGAGGGTAAAATAGCCATAGAAAGAATCTACCAATCACCTCCTGTAAAAGATCCCAAACTGAAAACACCAAGGAATATAGCAGCCAAATTCAAAGATTACCAGGTCAAGGAGAAAATACTGAAAGGAGCCAGAAAGAAACAATTTAAATATCATGGAAACACAGTCAGGATTACTCAGGTCCTTGCAGCTTCTACATTAAAAGACCATAGGGCGTGGAATATGATATTCCATAAGGCAAAGGAGCTTGGATTACAACCAAGGATTAACTACCCAGTGAAAATTACCATGATCTTTCAGGAGAGGAGATGGATATTCAATGAAATAGGTGACTTGCAAACCTCCCTGATAAAAAGACTAGAGCTCAACAGAAAATTTGATCTTCAAATACAAGATTCAAGAGAAATATAAAAAGGTAAATGGGACAGAAAGACACAATATATTGTTAATAAGGGCAAACTGTTTACATCCCTACAAGGGAAGATGACACTTGTAACTCTTGAGAATTGTATTGTTATTACATCATGTCAAAGGGCTATACATAAAGGGGGTGGGTATAAGTTGACTTTGATGTAATGAGAAAAAAAATCTAATCAAGTGGGTTAAATGGATCCAAGTAAATGGATTAATCTGATCTAATTAAGAAAATATACTGAGAGAAAAGGAAAAGAGGAGGCAAACAAAGGTAAATTACATTATAGGAAAAGGCACAAAAACCTATTATAGCAGAGGGAAAGAAGGGAGGGAGATGAGCATTGTTTGAACCTTACTCTCATCAGATTTGGCTCAAGGAAGGAATAACATAATCAGTTAGATATAGAAATCTAACTTGCCCTATAAGCAGTAGGAGGGAAAAGGGGAAAGAAAAGTGTGGAGAGGGATAGAAGGGAGGGAAGAAATAGTAAGGGTAAAGGGGAAGAAACAGGAGGGGACTAATAGAAGACAAGTGGGACTAAGGGAGGTGGTGGTCAAAAGCAAAACACTAGTGAGGAAGGAAAAGGAGAAAGGAGAAAGAAAAGCATAAACAGGGGTGGGGGGAAGGATGGAGAGAAAGACAAGAGAGTAATCATAACTGTGAATGTGAATGGGATGAACTCTCCCATAAAAGGGAAGTAAATGGCAGAACGGATTAAATACCATAATCCTACAATGTTGTTTACAGGAAACACATTTGAAAAAGAGTGACACACACAGGGTAAAGGTAAAAGGCTGGAGCAGAATATGCTACAGCTGAAGTAAAAAAAAAAAGCCGGGGTAGCAATCCTTGTTCTCAGACAAAGCAAAAAGCAAAAATAGATCTTATTAAAAGAGATAAGGAAGGAAACTACATCTTGCTAAAAGCACCACAGACAATGAAGTAATAACATTACTAAACATATATGCACCAAATCATATAGCATCCAAATTCTCAGAGAAGTTCAGGGAGTTACAGGAAGAAATAGACAGCAAAACTATACTAGTGGGAGACCCCCACCTCCACCTCTCCGAACTAGATAAATCCAACCACAAAATAAACAAGAAAGGAGTTAAAGAGGTGAATAGAATTTTAGAAAAGTTAGGTATGATAGACCTCTGGAGAAAATTGAATGGGGATAGAAAGGAATATACTTTTTTTCTCAGTGGTACATGGCACATACACAAAAATTGACCATGTCCTAGGGCATAAAAACCTCACAATCAAATGCAGAAAGGCAGAAATATTAAAAGCACCCTTTTCAAATCATGATGCAATAAATATTATATGCAGTAAAGGGCCATGGAAAGATAGAGTAAAACAATTAGAATCTAAGTAATCTAATCCTAAAAAAAATGATTGGGCCAACCAACAAATCATAGAAACAATCAACAACTTCATTCAAGAGAATGACAATAATGAGACAACATACCAAAACTTATGGGGTGCAGTGAAAGCAGTTCTTAGGGAAAGTTTTATATCTCTAAATGCTTACATAAATGAAATAGAAAAAGAGGAGATCAATGAATTGGGAATACAACTAAAAAACTAGAAAAAGAACAAATTAAAAATCCTTAATTAAACACCAAATTAGAAATATTGAAAAGTAAAGGAGAAATTAATAAAGTTGAAATTAAGAAAACTTTTGAACTAATAAACAAGACTATGAGCTGGCTTTATGAAAAAATAATAAAATAGATAAACCTTTGGTTAATTTAATTTAAAAAAAAAGAAATAAGAAACCCAAATTACCAGTATCAAAAATGAAAAGGGTGAATTCACCACCAAGGAAGAGGAAATCAAAACAATAATTAGGAATTATTTTGCCCAACTGTATGCCAATAAATTTGACAATCTTAGTGAAATGGATGAATATTTAAAAAAATATAAATTGCCCAGATTAACAGAAGAGAAAGTAAAATACTTAAATAACCCCATTTCAGAAAAAGAAATTGAACAAGCCATTGATGAACTCCCTAGGAAAAATTCTCCAGAGCTACATGGATTTACAAGAGAATTCTATCAAACATTTAAAGAACAATTAATTCCAATGCTATATAGACTATTTGGCAAAATAGTCAAAGAAGGAGTCTTACCAAATTCTTTTTATGATACAAATACGGTGCTGATACCCAAACCAGGAAGAATCAAAACAGAGAAAGAAAATTATAGAGCTATTTCTGTAATGAATACAGGTGCAAAAATTTTAAACAAAATATGAGCAAATAGATTACAGCAACTTATCACAAGAATAATACACTATGACCAGGTAGGATTTATACCAGGAATTCAGGGCTGGTTCAATATTAGGAAAACTGCCAGCTTAATTGATCATATCAACAACAAAACCAACAGAAACCACACAATCATCTCAATAGATGCAGAAAAAGCTTTTGACAAGATACAATACCCATTCCTATTAAAAACACTAGAGAGGATAGGAATAAATGGAGTCTTCCTTAAAATAATAAATAGCATCTACCTAACACCTTCAGCAAGCATCATATGTAATGGGGACAAGTTAGAAGCATTTCCAATAAGATTGGGGATGAAACAAGGATGTCCATTATCACCACTGTTGTTAAATATTGTACTAGAAACATTAGCTTTAGCAATAAGAGAAGAAAAAGAAATTGAAGGTATTAGAATAGGCAAAGAAGAAACAAAACTATCACTCTTTGAAGATGATATGATGATATACTTAGAGAATCAAGTAAAAAACTACTTGAAGTAATAAACAACTTTAGCAAAGTTGCAGGCTATAAAATAAACCTACATAAATCATCGGCATTTCTATAAATTAGTAACAAAGCCCAACAGCAAGAGATAGAAAGAGAAATTCCATTTAAAGTTACTGTAGACATTATAAAATATTTCGGGGTGTACCTACCGAAACAAATCCAGGAACTATATGAATGCAATTACAAAACACTTTCTACACAAATAGGGTCAGATCTAAATAATTAGAAAAAACATCAGTTGCTCATGGGTAGGCCGAGCTAATGTAATAAAAATGACAATTTTACCTAACCTAATTTACTTATTCAGTGCCATACCAATCAAAGTACCAAAACATTATTTTATAGAGCTAGAAAAAATAATAACAAGATTTATCTGGAAGAACAAAAGGTCCAAAGTGTCAAGGGAACTAAAGAAAAGAAAAGTAAGGGAAGGTGGACTAGCTATTCCAGATCTTAAGTTGTATTATAAAGCAGCAATCATAAAAACTGCTTGATACTGGCTAAGAAATATAGTAGTGGATCAGTGGAATAGACTAGGTATGCAAGAAACAGTAGTCAATGACTATAGTAATCTACTATTTGATAGACCCAAAGACCTCAGCTTCTGGGGTAAGAAGTCATTATTTGACAAAAACTGCTGGGAAAACTGGAGAATAGTATGGAAGAAACTAGGCATAGACCAAAATCTCACACCATATATCAAAATAAAGTAAAATGGGTTCATGATTTAGATATAAAGGCTGATGCTGATACTATAAGCAAATTGGGAGAGCAAGGAATAGTTCACCTATCAGATTTATGGAGAATAGAAGAATTCATGACTGAACAGGAGATAGAGAACATTATAAAATGCAAAACAGACAATTTTGATTACATTAAATTAAAAATGTTTTGCACAAACAAAGTCAATGCAACCAAGATTAGAAGGACAGTAGAAAACTGGGAAAGAATTTTTACAACCAGTGTCTCTGATAAAGGCCTCATTTCTAAAATATACAGAGAATTAAGTCAAATTTATAAGAATACAAATCATTCCCCAATTTATAAATGGTCAAAGGATATGAACAGGCAGTACTCAGATGAAGAAATTAAAGTCATCTATAGTCATACAAAAAATGCTAAATCACTATTGATTAGAGAAATGCAAATCAAAAGAACTCTGAGGTACCACATCACACCTATCAGATTGCCCAACATGATAAAACAGTAAAATGATAAATGTTGGAAAATGTGGGAAAATTGGAGCACTAATGCATTGTTGGTGGAGTTGTGAAACGATCCAACCATTTTGGAGAACAATTTGGATCTATTCCCAAGGAGCTAGAAAAATGTGCATACCCTTTGTCCCAGCAATAGGACTTCTAGGGCTATATCCCAAAAAGATCATACAAATGGGAAAAGGACCCACATGTACAAAAATATTCATAGCAGATCTTTTTGTGGTGGCAAAGAATTGGAAATTGAGAGGTTGCCCATCAATTGGGGAATGGCTGAGCAAGTTGTGGTATGTGAAAGTGATGGAATATTGTTGTGCAGTAAGAAATGATGTCCAGGCTGACTTCAGAAAAACCTGGAAAGATTTGTATGGTCTGATGCTGAGTGAAGTGAGCAGAACCAGGAGAACATTGTACACAGTAACAGTCACATGGCGTGATGACTAATATTAATAGACTTAACCCTTCTTAGCAATGCAAGGGTCTAAGACATCTACAAAGGCCTCATAATGGAAAATGCTATCCACATGCAAAGAAAGAACTATGGAGTTTGAATGCAGATTGAAGCATATTATTTGCTACTTTTGTCTTCTGTTTTGTTTTTTCTTTCTTGTGGTTCCTCCTATTCTAATTCTTCCTTACAACCTCACTAATGTGAAAATATATTTAATAGGATTATATATGTATAACCTATATTAGATTGTGTGCTGTCTTGGGAAGGAAGGTTGGGAGGGATAGGAAGAGATTTTAAAACTCAAAAGCTTATGGAAGTGATCGTTGATAAATTAAAATAAATTAATTAAAAAATAGGCTTTGTTCACTCTTTCTCTTTTTTCCATAGTATTTTATTTTTCCCCAGTTACACATCAACAATTATGAACATTCATTTTTCAAGATTTTGCATTCAAAATTTTTCTCCCTCCTTCACTCTCCTTCCTTTTTGCTAAAATGGTAGGCAATTTGATATACATTATATATATATGTTATCATGTAAAATATATTTTCCATATTAGTCACTGTTATGAAAGAAGAAACAGATCAAAAGGAAAACAAAAACATGAAAAAGAATAAATTAAGTGAAAAATGTATGCTCCTTTTTCCTGAGGTGATTGGTGAATTTGTTCAATGCTTATTTTGTCCTCTGTTTCCAAGATATCAGGAAAGTTTTCCTTCAAAATTTCTAGAAAGATGTTATCCAGTTCCTCCTTTTGATTATAGCTTTCAGGTACTCCAATGATTATGATATTGTCTCTCTTGGATCTATTTCCCAGGTCAGTTGTTTTTCCAGTGATGTATTTTACAATTTCTTCTTTTTTTTTATTCTTTTGAAGTTGGTTGATTAAATCTTGATGTCTCATAGAGTCATCAGCTTCCACTTGCCCAATTCTAACTTTTATGGAGTTGTTTTCCTGAGTTAGCTTTTGTACTTCCTTTTCCATTTGGCCAATTGTACTTTTCAAAGAGTTGTTTTCTTCAGTGCATTTTTGTGTCTCCTTTTCCATTTGGCCAATTCTACTTTTTAAGCAGTTGTTTTCTTTTTCCAAGCTGTTGACTGTTTTTCATAATTCTCTTGCATCACACTTATTTTTTTCCAATTTTTCTTCTACCTCTTGTATATGGTATGTTTTTTTAAACAAATGAGGTTACTTTTTTCATTGTTAATTTATTTATTTTCAGTTTCAACATTCCTTTCCATAAGATTTTTTATTCTAAATTTTCTTCTCATCTCCCCACTCTCACCACCCCAAAATGGCATGCATTTGAAATACCCCTTCCCCTAATCTTCCTTTCCTTTCTATCTCCTCCCACCCCTTCACTTATCCCCTTCACCTTCTATTTTCCTGTAGGGCAGGACAGATTTCTGTACCCCATTGCCTATATATCTTATTTCCCATTTGCATGTGAAAACAATTTTTAACATTTGTTTTAAAACTTTAGCTTCCAAATTTTCTCTCTTTTTTCTCTCTCCCCACCTATCCTCACTGATAAGGCAAGGAACTCATACAGGTTATACATGTGTAGTCATTCAAAACACTTCCATAGTAGTCATGTTGTGAAAAACTAACTATATTTCCCTTCATCCTATCCTGCCCCCCATTTATTCTATTCTTTCTTTTAACCTTGTCCCTCCTTAGAAGTGTTTTCTTCTGATTACCCACTCCTCCAATCTTCCCTCCCTTCTATTATTCCCCCCCCACTCTCTTATCCCCTACTCCCCTATTTTCCTGTAGGGTAAGATAGATTTACATTGAGTGTGTATGTTATTCCCTCCTTAAGCCAAATCTGAGGAGAATAAGATTCACTCATTCTCTTTCACCTTCCCCCACTTCCCCTCCACTTTAAAAGCTTTTTCTTGTTTGTTTTATGTGAGGTAATTTATCCCATTCTACTTCTCCTCTTCTCCTTCTCCCAGCATAATCTTCTCTCACCTCTTAATTTTATTCTCCAGGTATCACACCTTCATCTTCAACTCACCCTGTGTGCTCTATCTATCTATCTATGTATCCACATAATTTTTCCCTCCAACTACCCTAATACTGACAAAGGTCTCATATAACTCTATATGAGTTATAAATATCATCTTTCCATGTAGGAATGTAAATGGTTCAACTTTAATGAGTCCCTTATAATTTCTCTTTGCTGTTTACCTTTTCATGCTTCTCTTGAGTCTTGTATTTGAAAGTCAAATTTTCTATTCAGCTCTGGTCTCTTTTTTTAGCAAGAAAGCTTGAAAGTACTGTATTTCACTGAATATCCATTTTTTACCCGAAGGACTATACTAAGTTTTGCTGGGTAGGTGATTCTTGGTTGTAATCCTATCTCCTTTGCCCTCTGGAATATTCTATTCCAAGCCTTCCCATCCATTAATGTAGAAGCTGCTAAATCTTGTGTAATCCTGATTGTGTTTCTACAATATTTGAACTGTTTCTTTCTGGCTGCTTGCAAGATTTTCTCCTTGACTTGGGCACTCTGGAATTTGGCTACCATATTCCTAGGAGTTTTCCTTTGGAGATCTCTTTTAGGAGGCTATCAGTGGATTCTTTCAATTTCTATTTTACCCTCTGGTTCTAGAATATCAAGACAGTTTTCCTTGATGATTTCTTGAAAGATGATATCTAGGATCTTTTTTTGATCGTGGCTTTCAGGTAATCTAGAAATTTTTACATTCTCTCTCCTGGATCTATTTTCCAGGTCAATTGTTTTTCCAATGAGATATTTCACATTGTCTTCTTTTTTTTTTCATTCTTTTGGTTTTATTTTATAATTTCTTGATTTCTCATGAAGTTATTAGCTTCCATTTGCTAATTTTTAAGGAAATATTTTCTTCAGTAAGCTTTTGGACTCCATTTTCTATTTGGCCAGTTCTGCTTTTTAAGGTATTCTTCTCCTCATTGACTTTTTGAACCTCTTTTGCCACTTGGGTTAGTCTATTTTTAAGGTGTTCTCTTCTTCAGTATTTTTTGGGTGTTCTTTAGCAAGCTATTGACTTGTTTTTCATGACTGGCTTACATCATTCTCATTTCTCCTCCCAGTTTTTCCTCTACTTCTCTTACTTGATTCTCAAAATCCTTTTTGAGCTCTTCCATGGCCTGTTTTATATGGTTTTTAAGCTTCTTTTTGAGCTCTCCCATGAGTTCTTTCTGGGCTTGAGACCACTTCCCATTTTTCATTAGTGTGTTTTGCCATTGTTGTCTTCTTCTGAGTTGGTGGCTTGATCTTCCCTGTCACCATGTCACCATAATAACTATCTATGGTCATATTCTTTTTGTTTGTTTGTTCAATTTTTTTGGAGGGGGGAGTGGGGGCTTTTTCCTTTCTTTTAAATTTGAATTCTGCTCCTTGGTAGAAGGGGCACTGTCTTGGGATTCTTGTGCCAGGGGCTGCAGGAGCTGGCTGTTTACCTGATGTTGCCCTGAGGCCCATGATTGACCCTTGTGTCTGGTGCTGGGCTGAGGGGGTGTGGTAGGGGGTGGCTGACACTGCTGGAGGCCATAGGGGTCTGGCAGCTTATCTGGTGCTGATCAGGGGTCCTAGTGCTGGTGCCTAGCATGTGCTGGGATGTTTCTGCATTTTCTGGCAGCTATACTGAAGCACTTGTTAGTCTGGCAGCTGGCAATTGCCTATTTTCCTGAAGCTATGCTGAAGCTTGTGAAAGTCTGGCCCCTGGAGGTTGCATGTTTGCTTGGGACTATGCTAAAGCATGTGGTGGTTCTTGGAGTGGGGATTTGCCAATTCTCTGGCTATGCTGAGGCATGTGAGAGCTCTTGATGTTGATGTTTGCTGCAAGCTCCACTGCACTGGATCTCACGATCTCTCAATGGTTTGATTAGGTGGGGCTTGCTTTTGGCTTGTTGGGACACTTCTTATCTTGGACTATGTTCACCTTTTCCCAAGTGAGACAGACATTTCTTTCTGACCTTCTAAGTTTCTTAGACTAAAAGATTGTATTACTCTGTCTTTTTGCTGGTTCTGCTGTTCCAGGATTTGTTTTG
This sequence comes from Vombatus ursinus, assembly GCF_900497805.2. NCBI lineage: Eukaryota > Metazoa > Chordata > Mammalia > Diprotodontia > Vombatidae > Vombatus > Vombatus ursinus. The sequence continues at coordinate 23,669,188 of NW_020947062.1, forward strand.
AGGCACTATTTTGTGGTTGTTTGGAGGTGATTATAGAAGAGTTGGGGTGATTTATTACTTCCTGCACCATATTGGCTCCTTCATTTTTTAATCAAAAAAAATTATAAACTTATCAAATAAAAACAAATGAGGATATTTCAATATACAAATAGAAAAGAGATTTGTATGTGAAACTGTGTGCTTCTGTTTACTATTGATTTGCAATTATTGTTATTGTACCTTCCCTTGCTTCCAACCCCTATATATGTCTTCAGAGTTGGTCCATGTATTTCCTATGTTTCCACATCAGCTTTTTGAAAATGCTTACATTTTCCTTTCTCCTCAATTATTTTTTCTTTTTGTGCCTTAAGGATTTCATATTTGAGAGCTTACCATTCTTTTTGATCCAATTTGCTTTGTAAAAATCTTAGACAATTAAATAGAATTCAGTGGTTGTTGTCTTTTGTTCTCAAAGAGGATCAAAAAGACATCACTATGCTAGAATCAAATTACAGTGTGTCTGACTATGGCTGATCAAACCAATATGAGCTTGGAATTCTCTATCACAGGTCAGGCACAAAATCTGTGAATCTCACATTTCTTTTGAGGTACTCAATTCTGTTTTATTCATAGAGCATAGTGCCTTCTTTGATGCAGGTACACCGTACTTGGTGGTCCTTTGCCAGAGTCTCCCATGTCATGCAATCAATTTCAAAGTTCTTAAGAGAGACTTTGAGAGTGTCCTTGTATTACTTCTTCTGACCTCCATATGAGTGCTTGCCTTGTGTATATTCTCTGTAAGATAGCCTTTAAGGCAACCATACATTTGGGATTTGAACAATGTGGCCAGACCTTTGGAGTTACACTCTCTGCAATAAAGTTTGAATGCCTGGTAGTTTAGTTCGAGAAAGGACTTCAGTGTCTGGTACCTTATCCTGCCGGGTGATCTTTAGAATCTTCCTAAGACAATTCAAATGGAAACAATTCAATTTCCTGGCATGGCATGTCCAGGTTTCACAGGCATACAGCAGTAATAAGACCTTCAAAATAAGGATGAGAGAAAGAAAGAAAATAGGGATGGAAGAAAAAGAAAGAAAGAAAGAAAGAAAGAAAGAAAGAAAGAAAGAAAGAAAGGAGACAGGGAGGGAAGAAGGAAGGAAGGAAAGAAGGAAGAGAGGAAGGGAGGGATGAAAGGAAGCGAGGAAGGGAAAGAACATCAATAAAAAAGGAATCAATAAAACATTAAAATAAAGAAAACAAACAGAAGTTTAGAAGGGGACAATTTTCTGTTCGTCTAAACTTACCAAACATTTGTTATCATATCTTTGTTCTCACTGTTCTCTAAGACTGAAATGCCTTACATTAGATGGATAAAATATTTATTAAATGCTTACTATGTTTCTGATGTTATAAGTGCTGAGGATACAAAATCAAGAAAACAAGACAATCCCTGCACTCACTCTTACATTCTGATGAAGGAAAGTAATCATAGAGGGAAGAGTGCCCCCTGGAGGCAAAGCAGCCTGAGTGTAGCTATGGCTGATGACTGTGATCCAGGGGAGTTCAACTCTGTTTATTCAACTACTTACTATCCTTTGCTGATCTGTCGGGTTAATAATAGCTTTCTCTCTTTGGACCTCATGTAGGAACCTCACTCCCCTCCTTCCAACTCTCAAATGCACTTACCATATGATATTGTGTATAAGAGTTAATGGTTTTTGTATCTTATCCTCCTGTCAGGCTGTGAGGCTATGAGGGTAGGAACCATATCATATATAAACTTTATTCATCCCTCAGAGCCTAACATACATTTTCTATATCCAGTAGATTTAAAAATGCTTATTGAATGAATGAAACAATCCTATATAGTTGATAGTAGAATTATTATTCTTTCCAACCTACAAATAAGTATCCTCAGAAAGGTTGAGTTATTTGCCTTGAGTTATAAAAAGGAGTATGGTAATAATATTGTAGAATGCCAGAAGATTGACTTGAACCTATCTAGGCTTTTTGATTTCCAGTATATTGCAATTACTACTATACGCCTCAGGGAGAGTGCATGCAAAGACACTGAGGTGAGGCAGTGTAGGGTAGGCTACCTTCAGGGCTGGGCTGGAGCCAGCTAGATCTGGATCTGGAAAGGTGATTGTTACATTTTCAGTATGAACATGTAAACCTCAGCATTCAGCAAATGTTACAAATCAGGGTTTGATATATTATTTCACTGATTGTGTTCTAGACTTTAGAAAGAGATGGATAAAATGTTAATAATGTAGTTTTAACTTAAAAGTGTGTCATGGGTATGTTTTTTCTTTCTGGAGAGCCACTTGTTAAAACAATTACCAGCACACTACTCTTTATAGGGGGCTAAAAGTTGTCCAGTTTGGCTAGACCAGAGGTCAAATGTCAGGGGAGTAATATGAGGTAAGACTGGGCCCTGAATATCAGGTTTGAGAGTTTCATTTTTACATTGTCTAATAAGGAGCCCCTGAAGTGTGCTCAACTAAGGAGTAACATAACCAGATCCTTTAATTTTTGTTTTGGGTTTGGATCTGTGATCATTGATGTAGGGAGTTTCCCATGAGAAAATTTCCTCTTCTAGAGCAGATCAGCAACTTTTCTGCAATGTATAGTTTTTTAGAGTTATCTGAGAACTTAGTCAGTCTACCAATTTGTCAAAGGCAGAACTTTAGTAACTCATTCCTGACTTAGGGTCAACTCTTTGTCTACTACCTCCTCTTGCTGCTTCTCCCTCCTTCACTCTCTTCCAGGCCCCTTTCTTTCTACAATGAATTAAGATGAATGTCGCAGATTGGAAAGGATGGATAGGAAGGCAGAAATTAGGGGTGAGGGATATGGTTTGGAAATTTAACATGGGAAGACTGAGAGATGGGGAAATAAAATGAGGTCAACAGAAAGAGACCACTGAGAGTGGCAGTGACTGAATCCTGACTATAATCCAGTGCTCCTGAATACCCAGACTAGGACATTGCCTACTATACCACATGAACCTGTTTTCCTTTAGCTTTTAATTTTCCTGAACAAAAATTAAACTTGCCCAGAGGGCTGAGCAGACTGTTCTTTTGGCTGAAACCTTGCTTCTGCTACCTCCACCCTAAAGTGATAAGCTAGTTTATTAATGTTGAAGAATCTGATCCCTTCTTTTTTCCTATTATGCTTTCTAATTGTATTTTGAGTAAAAACCATAAAAAAGAAATGCAAATGGATTTCCAGAACATTTTGCTAAATGCCTAAATAAGTATAAAGAGCCCCAAATCAGGGGACACTGCATACAGTAACCAGGAAAGATAAAATGCTGGTCTTCTAAGCTGTTCTATTCTCTGTTTGGAAGCTAATACTGTGGTGCTCAGATAAAAACCAGAATGGAAGGAACAGAATGTACCTGAAATGATTGGATTGAGGTGAATAGGAAGGCTTGTTTAACAGAAATGTTTGTTATCATTCAGATTTTAGGCTATGAGCCTAAGGTTCTGTCTTAAGGATTTGGGAATCATTGCTGCTTTTGTAAAGTTGTGGTCTTGTGATTTGACCTTTGAGATCTTTGACTAGCTCTTATTATGTTCAATTCCTTCATTTTACAAAAATGTCATTACCCTGCTTAAGGCTCTCACAACCTCATACACACAATAATCTTAATGGGTTTTTCTGTCTTTGGCAATTTCCCCTGCAGTCCATCCTTGACAAAGTTGCAAAATTGACATGGTCTGAGCATGTTAATCCTCTGCTCAACAACTTTGGGGTGCTACCCATCACTTCCTGGACAAAGTCTTGGCCTGACCATCAAATTCTTCCAACATACAGTTCAAACCTATCTTTCTAGCTTTATTTCATACCAGCTTTCTTCACTCACATTCTATGTGCTAGTCAAACTGACCAACTAGCTGCTCCCCATGTCTAAACCTCATGTCTAAAATATTTTCTTCCTTACCTCTGATTCTCACATCCTTATCTTCCTTCAAGCATCAACTTGGGTGCCATTTTTCAAATCCCTTGTCCACTCCCTTCCCTTGTTAGCTCTCTCTCTCTATTTAAATTACCATAAGTATATGTACATATCATAAGACCTGTAGAATGTCAATTCCTGGAGACCAGGAACAATTTCATTGTTTCAACTTTGCTTTTGTATCACATTGACTGTCCATAAAATGCTGTACCTGGGAGTTGGGAATGGGGTAATAAATACATATTCATCTAAATTGATATGGGAGGCTTTATGAACTTTGAATTTCATACAGATGTGAATAACTATTGTATTATTTACAATATTGGTTTTCTATGCAAACTCTTTAAGCAAATACTTGCTTGATGACTTCCAGGAGCCAAAAATGGTTGAATACGCAATAAATCGCCCTAACTCTTCCATAGTCACCTTCAAACAACCATAAAATAGCACCTCAAAACAAATCTTAGAACAACAGATCCAGCAAGAAGAAGGGGTGAAACAATCTTTTAGCCTAAGAAACTTGAAAAATTTGTAAGAAAGGCCTGTCTCAGTTGGGTAAAATGGTACTGCAGTCCAGGATAGGAAGCATCCCACCAAGCCAGTACCAAATCCCACCTCAGTAAACCAGTGGGAGATCCTGAGCCCCAGTGCAGTGGAGTAGACACACACCACCACCAAGATCTGTCACTTGCCTCAGCATAGCCAAAGAACTGGCAGACTCCAGCTCCAAGAACCACCACATGTTTCAGCATAGTGCTGGGAAAAGAGGTGGCATCCAGTGGCCAGGCCACCATGTCCTTCAGTGTAGCTCCCAGGAAATGCAGAAATACCCCACTGGCCTCAGTATGTGCTAGACACAAGTACTGTGTCTGACAGTAGCTGACATAGGTCAGCACCACATAAGCTGATCTACAGCCTCCAGCAGTGCCAGCCATCCCCTACTCCTCCCTCTCAGTCAAGCACCAGGCATGAAGGTCTCTCATGGGACTCAGGGCAACATCAGGGCAACACCAGGTAAACAGCCAGGTCCTGCAGCCCCTGGCACAAGAAGCCTAAGACAGTGCCCTTTCCACCCAGGAGCAGAAATCAAATTTTAAAAAAGGGGAAAAAAATGAGCAAAACGACAACAAAAATGAATATGACCAAAAAAAAACTATTATGGTGACAAGGAATATCAAGACACAAACTCAGAAGAAAACAACAATCTCAAAATATCTAAGGGCAAAACCCCAAAGAAAAATGGGAAGTGGTCTCAAACTCAGAAAACTTTATGGAAGAGCTCAAAAAAGTTTAAAAATCATATAAGAGAAGTAGAAGAAAAATTGGGAAAAGAAATGACAGTGATTCAAGAGAATTAAGAAAAAAAAAGAGTCAACAGCTTAGAAAAAGGAAACCACTGTTTAAAAAGTAGAATTGGCCAAATGGAAAAGGAAGTACAAAAGCTCACTGAGGGGAGGAAAAAAAAAACTTCTTAGAAAGTTATAATTGGGCAAGTGGAAGCTAATGCCTCTATGAAACATCATTAATCAATCAAATTCAAAAGAATGAAAAAAATAGGAGAAAATGTAAAATACCTCAAGAGAAAACAATCGACCTGGAAAATAGATCCAGGACAGACAATATCAAAATCACTGGACTACCTGAAAACCATAATCAAAAGGAGGACCTGGATAGCATCATTCAAGAAATTATCAAGAAAAACTGCCATGGCATCTTAAAACCAGAGGGTAAAACAGGCATTGAAAAAATTCACTGGTCACCTCAGGAAAGAGATCCCAAAATAAAAACCCCAAGGAAGGCAAATTTCAGAAGTATCAGGTCAAGGAAAAATACTACAAGGGGCCAGAAAGAAACAATTCAATTATTGGGGAGTCACAATCAGGATCACACAGGAAGTGGCAGTTATAACATTAAAGAATTGGAGGTCATGCAACATGATATTCTGGAAGCAAAGGATCAATGACTACAACCAAGAATCACTTACCTGGCAAAATTAAGCATAATACTTCAAGGGAAAAAATGGTCATTCAATGAAATAGAAGGATTTCAAGACTTCATAAAAAGAAGAAAAGAACTAAATAAAAAATTAGACCTCTGATACCAAGACCTAAGAGAAGCAGAATCAGATAAGAAGGGAAAGGACAGCATAAGGGATTCAATAGAGCTAAACTGTTTACATCTCTACATGGAAAGATGTTACTTGTAATTTGTAAAAATTGTATACTAATAGTGTAGCTAGAAGGAATGTGCATAGACAGAGAGGCAGTTGGATCAGTTCACAACTCCACTAAATGCTCTAAATCATTATTGATTAGACAAATGCAAATCAAAGCAACTCTGATGTACCACATCACACCTATTAGATTGACTAACGTGACAAAACAGGAAAATGATAAATGTTAGAGAAGATGTGGGAAAATTGGAACACTAATGCATTGTTGGTGGAGTTGTGAACTGATCCAACCATTATGGAGAGCAATTTGGAACTATGCCTAAAGGGCTATAAAACTGTGCATACCCTTTGATCCAGGAATACTACTTCTGGGGCTATATCCCAAAGGGGATCATCAAAAAAAGAAAAAGAACTATATATGCAAAAATTTTTATAGCAGTCCTTTTTGCGGTGGCAAAATGTTGGAAATTGAGTGAAGACCCATCAGTTGGAGAATGGTTGAAGTAGCTGTAGTATATAAATGTAATGGAATGCTATTGTGCAATAAGAAATGCTGAACAGGTACGTTTCAGAAAAAGAAAAAAACAAACTAGAAATCCTTGTTTGAACTGATGCAAAGTGAAATAAGCAGAACAAGGAAAACACTGGACACACCATCAACAACACTATGTGATAATCAACTATGAATGACTCAGCTCTCCTCAGCAATATGATGATCTAAGACAAATAATAAAGACTTACCAAGGAAAATACTATCCACATCCAGATAAAGAACTGATGGACTCTGCAAGCAGATCAAAGCAAACTTCTTTCACTTACTTTATTATTTTTTGTGTTTTTTTATTTGTTTCTTCTTTTGCCACTGTGACTAATATGGAAATATGTTTTACATGATAGCACATGTATAACCTATATGAAACTGCTTACCATTTTAGGAAGATGGGAGGGGAGGGAGGAAAAAAAATTGGAAAAAAATTGGTAAGTGAATGCTAAAAATTGTCTTGACATATAATTGGGAAAAAGTAAAATGCCATTAAAAAATAATTAATACTTGCATGACTAGGATGGAATACAGTCTGAGTCCCTGTGTATTTGAATCTAATTAATGATGAACTAATTATCAGTAGTTCTGAAAATTGTGTGAGGAGAATGTATATGGGCTAGGAGTCAGAATCAGGGAAGTAACAGTAATAAAAGGTGTTGCTTTCAATATACTTTACATATGTTATTGCATTTTGTCCTTCTCTGTATAGTTTACTAGATGTTTTACATCCAAATCACTCATTTGTTCCTCAGAGCTAGGCAGATTGGTGTTTTTGTTTTTGTTTTAATCATTGAGTCAACACGATATAATAAAAAGAACTGAGGATGTGGAGTCAAAATACATAAATATAAATGCTGCTTCTGTTTCTAATTTGCTGCGTGACTATGATCATGTCACCTAAATATGAGCACCTATGAACACACACCTTTGAGTCTCATTTTTTTCCTAATTTGTAAAGTAAAGAAAATTATCCTTGCCTTATAGAGTTGTTGTGAAGATCAGTTGAGAAAAGAATGTAAAGTGTTTTGTAACTGGGAAAGTAATATTGGCTATTACTGCTACCGCCTTCTTCTTGTTCTTGTTCTTTGTCTTCTCTTCTTGTTCTTGTTCTTCTCATTCTTTTTATTGTCCTACTTTTGTTCTCCTTGTTCTTGTTCTCATTTTCATTCTTCTTCTTCTTCTTCTTTGTCTTCCTCTTCCTCCTTCAACATTATGGAGACTCAGAAAGTGTAACTCATTTGTCCAAGGTCACGCAACTAATATGTGATAGAGGTAGGATTAATCATGGCTCTTTTTAGTTTTGGTTAGAGGATGATACAACTTACATGAACATTTTTGAATCTTGGCTAGGCAATACCTCTAGAGTGGAGGAGGCTTATGATGATGGAGAAGTGATATTTTTTCTTGCTTGTTTTAAAGAAGTGGTTTTGCTTCCAGGAGCCAAAATGGTGGAGTGAGAAATAAGTCACTCTCACCCTCCCTCATTGGCCTCTGAAAGCCCAAAAAATATCAACCCAGGAAAAACCCTGAGCCAGCAAAAAGATAGGGCATAGCAGTATTGTACCTCACAAAGTTTGGGGGATTAAAGAGAAAGGCTCCTCTTGCTCTGGGGGAAGGGGAGTGGTACAGTTCTGGATGTGTCTCGGCAAACCAGTGGCAAGCCCCACCTCAGCATACCAGAGTAAGATCCTCAGACCTACATTGGTGGGGCAGACAAGTGCCAATATGAGGACCCCCAGAGATCCTCAATACAGGCAGGGGAATCAGTAGACACCAGCTTGGAAAACTACCAGGGGTGATAGAATTCTTCAGCAGCAAAATTACCCAGTGCCCCAACACAACTCTGGGAAGCACAACTCCAGGAGGCAAAACTCCAGGATGACTGACATCCACCAGCAACAAAACATCCCTGTGCAAGGTGCAGGTGAGCAGGACCCAAACATTCAAGTGCAAGGCCTGGGTGAATAGGAAAAGAAGCTTGGGTAAGTGCCCCCTTTGCTTCAGCAGACAACTCAACATTTTTTTAAGTCAGGAAATAAGCAAGCACCATGAACAAAAAACAGAAACAGAAAATTACCATAGATTTTCATTTTGGGGAAAGGGAAGATCAAGGCACAAATTCAAAAGAGAACAACATTGTTATTATATCCACATCTGAAATCTCAAAGGAGAATATGAACTGGTCTCGAGCCCAAAAAGCCTTCCTGAAAGAGCTCAAGAAGGATTTTCAAAGTCAAATAAGAGAGGTAGAAGAAAAATTGGGAAAAACTGTCTGAATTTGAACTCAGGTACTCCTGATTCCAGGGCTGGTGCTCTATGCACTGTGTCACCTAGCTGCCCCAACAACATATTATTAATAATGGCAAACTATTTACATCCCTACAAGGGAAGATGACACAACTCTTAAGAACTGTAATGTCATTATGACATTTAAAAGGAGGTATGCTTAGACAGAGGGTGTGGGTTTAAGTTGACTTTGATGTGATGGTAAAAAATTTAATTAAGTGGTGAAAAGGGATTGCATCAGGAGAAGAAGAAAGGAGGAGGCAGACAAAAATAAATTACATCACATGAAAAGGCACAAAAATGAAATACAACAGAGGGAAAGAAGGGAGGGAGATGAGCATTTTTTGAACTTTATTCTCATCAGATTTTGTTCCAAGAGAGAATAACATAATCAGTTAGGTATAGAAATATAACCCTATAGGAAGTGGAAAGGGTAAAGGAAAAAGAAAAGGGAGGGAGCTAATAGAAGGGAGGCAGACTGAGGGAGGCAGTGGTCAAAAGCAAAACTCTCCTGAGGAGGGAAAGGGAGAAAGAAGATAAAAAAGCATAAACAAGGGGAGGGGAGAAGAATAGGATGGAGAGGAAGACACAGATAATGATCAGAACTATGAATAGGAATGGGATGAACTCTCCCATAAAACAGAAATGGATAGCAGAATGGATTAAGAACCATAATCCTACAATATGTTGTTTACAAGAAACACATTTGAAGCAGAGGGATACACACAGAGTACAGTTAAAAGTCAAGTAGAATATATTATGCTTCAGCTGACGTAAAAAAAGGGGGGGGGTAGCAATCATGATCTCAGACAAAGCAAAAGCAAAAAAATAAACCTAATTAAAAGAGATAAAAAAAGAAACTACATCCTGGTAAAAGGTACCATAGATAATGAAGTAATATCATTACTAAACATATATGTACTAAGTGGTATAGCAGTCAAATTCTTAAAGGAGAAGTTAAGGAAGATATAAGAAGAAATAGACAGCAAAACTATACTAGTGGGGGACCTCAACCTTCTCCTCTCTGAACTAGATAAATCTAACCACAAAATAAACAAGAAAGAAGTTAAGGAGATCAACAGAATCTTAGAAAAGTTAAATATAGTTGACCTCTGGATAAAACTGAATGGGGACAGAAAGGAATATGTCTTTTTTTTTTCCTGTGGCACATGTAATCTACACAAAAATTGATCAGGTACTAGGGCATAAAAACCTCATAATCCAATGCAGAAAGGCAGAAATATTAAATGCATCCTTTTCAGATCATGATGCAATAAAAAGTACATGCAATAAAGGGCAATAGAATGATAGACTAAAAATTAATCGGAAACTAAATAATGTAATCCTAAAGAATGAATGAGTCAAACAACAAATCATAAAAACAATCAATAACTTCATCCAAGAGAATGACAATAATGAGACAACATGCCGAAACTTATGGGATTCAGTGAAAGGGGTCCTTAGGGGAGATTTTCTGTCTCTAAATGCTTATATGAATAAAATAAAGAAAGAAGAGATCAGTGAATTGGGCATGTCACTAAAAAAGCTAGAAAAAGAAAAAAATTGAAAATCCTCAATTGAATACCAAATTAGAAATTCTGAAAATCAAAG
>NW_020947062.1:23679754-23726614 GCF_900497805.2 Vombatus ursinus
AAAAAAAAAGAAAGAAGAAAACCAAATTACCAGCATCAAAAATGAAAAGGGTAAATTTACCACCAATGAAGAGGAAATCAAAACAATAATTATGAGCTATTTTGCCCAACTGTATGCCAATAAATTTGACAATCTTAGTGAAATGGATGAATATTTACAAAAATATAGATTGCCCAGATCAACAGAAGAGGAAACAAAACACTTAAATAACCCCATTTCAGAAAAAGAAATTGAACAAGTAATCAATGTACTCCTTAAGAAAAAATCTCCAGGACCAGATGGATTTACAAGTGAATTCTATCAAACATTTAAAGAACAACTAATTCCAATTCTATATAAACTATTTGGGAAAATAGGTGAAGAAGGAGTCCTACCAAATTCTTTTTATGATACAAATACCTAAATTAGGTTGATGCCTAATTAGCTGATACCTAAATTAAGAAAAGCCAAAACAGAGAAAGAAAATTATAGAACAATTTCCCTAATGATTTTGGATGTGAAAATTTTAAATGAAATATTAGCAAAGAGATTACAACAATTTATCTCCAGGATAATACACTATAACTAGGTAGGATTTATACCAGGAATGCAGGGCTGGTTCAATATTAGGAAAACCATCAGGATAATTGACAATATCAACAACAAAACTAACAGAAATCATATGATTATCTCAACAGATGCAGAAAAAGCATTTGACATAATATAACACACATTCCTAATGAAAACACCAGAGAACATAGGAATAAATGGAGTCTTAAAATGATAGAAAACATTTATCAAAAACCATCACAAAGCATTATATGCAATGGGCATAAGCTAGAATCATTTCCAATAAGATCGGGGGTAAAATGAGGATGTCTATTATCACCATTGTTCTTCCTAGCTGTGTGACTTTGGGCAAGTTATTTAACCCCAATTGGCTCACTAAAAAAAGCAAAACAGACAAACAAACATTATCACCCCTGTTATTCAATGTTGTGCTAGAAATGTTAGCTGTAGCAATTAGAGAAAAAAAAGAAATCGAAGGAATTAGAATAAACAAAGAAGAAACACAGCTATCACTCTTTGTAGTTGACAAAATGGTATACTTAGAAAATCCTGGAGAATCAAGTAAGAAAACTACTTGAAATAATAAACAACTTTAGCAAAGTTATATAAAATTAACCCACACAAATCATTGGCATTTCTACATATTACTAACAAAGCCTGTCAGCAAGAGATAGAAAGAGAAATTCCATTTAAAATTATTGTAGACACTATAAAATATTGGGAGTCTACCTGCCAAAACAAACCCAGGAACTATATAACACAATTACAAAATACTTTTCACACAAATAAAGACAGATCTAAATAATTGGAAAAATGTCAATTGCTCATGGGTAGGCTGAACTAACATAATAAAAATGACAATTCTACCTTAATTTACTTATTCAATGTTATGCCAATTAAACTACCAAAATATTTTATGGAGCTAGAAAAAAACAACAAAATTCATCTGGAATAACAAAAATATCCAAATATCCTAAATATCAAGGGAACTAATGAAAAGAAATGCAAGAGAAGGTAGCCTAGCTGTACCTGATCTTAAATTGTCATGTAAAGCAGCAATTATCAAAATTACTTGGTACTGGTTAAGAAATAGAATGGTGGATCAGTGAAATAGGTTAGGTATGCAAGATACAACAGTTAATGACTATAGTAATCTACTATTTGATAAATCCAAAGACTCCAGCTTCTGGGATAAGAAATCACTATTTAGCAAAAACTCCTGGAATAACTGGAAAAATGTATGGCAGAAGATGGGCATAGACCAACATCTCACACCATGTACCAAGATAAAGCCAAAATGGGTATACTATTTAGATATTAAGACTGACACTATAAGTAAACTAGAAGAACAAAGAATAGTTTACCTTTCAGATCTATGGAGAAGAGAAGAATTTATGACCAAACAAGGGATAGAGAACATTATGAAATGCAAAATGGATAATTTTGATTACATTAAATTGTAAAGTTTTTGCACAAACAAAGCCAATGCATCCAAGATTAGGAGGGAAGCAAAAAACTGGGAAAGAAATTTTACAACCAGTAGCTCTGATAAAAGCCTCATTTCTAAAATATATAGAAAATTTAGTCAAATTGATGAGAATACAAATCATTCCCCAATTGATAAATAAATCAATCAATCCAATAAAAGATATGAACAGGCATTTTTCAGAGGAATAAACTAAAGCTAACTATAGTCATATGAAAAAAATGTTCTAAATCATTATTGATTAGAGAAATGCAAATCAAAATGACTCTAAGGTACCACATCACATCTATCATATTGGTTAACATGACAAAACAGGACAATGATAAATGATGGACAAGAAGTGAGAAAATTGGAACACTAATACATTGTTAGTGGAGTTATGAAAAGATCCAACCATTTTGGAGAGCAATTTTGAACTATTACCAAAGGGCTATAAAATTGTGCATGCCCTTTGATGCAGCAAAATCACTTTTAAGTTTGTATTCCAAAGAGATCATAAAAACAGGAAAAAGATCCACATGTACAAAATCATGTATAGCAGTTCTTTTTGTGGTAGCAAAAAATTGGAAATTGAGGGGATGTCCATCAATTGGGGAATGGCTGAACAAGTTGTGGTATATGAATGTAATGAAATACTATTGTGCTATAAGAAACGATGAGCAGGCAGACTTCAGAAAAACTTGGAAAGACTTACATGAACTGATGCAGAGTGAAATGAGCAAAACCAGGAGAACAATCTACACAGTAATAGCCACATTATGGGATGAGTGACTGTGAAAGATGTGGCTCTTCACAGCCATGCAAAAATCTCAGACAACTTCAAAAGACTCACTATGGAAAATGCTATCCACACCCAGAGAAAGAAATATGGAATCTGAACACAGATGGGAGCATACTATTTGCTCTCCTTTTCCTTTGTTGTTTTGTTTTATTGCTTCATTCTTGTGGTTCCTCCCATTAGTTCTAATTGTTCTTTACATCATGACTAATGGGAAAATACACTTAACATGAATGTATGTGGAAAGCTTAAATCACATTGTACACTGTCTTGGGGTGAGGGGAAGAAGTGGAAAGGGGAGAAAATTTAAGACTCAAAATCTTATGAAAGATAAATTATTCAAAAACAAAAAGAAGAAGGTGGTGGTAGGACTAAGATGTTGGAGTAAAGGTAGCATTTGTTTCCCCAAGCTTTCTCAGTATTCCTCTCTAAACAACTTTTTAAAAGTATGTCAAATGGAATTCTAAAAGGCATAACCAACAAAAAGTCAAAGTGGTTATTTTTTTCCATCCCAGGACAGCTTAGAAGGACAGAAAGAGAGATCTGCAGCACTTTGGGCAGGCTGGTGGAGATGGGACAGAATAAGATTGTTTGATCAGGTAGAAGGCTTAGCCTTCATCAAGAGTAAGATCACCTCATCATGTGAGACAAAAGTGAAGGAGGAGACAGTGGCCAAAAGTATGTGAATGATAGGAGCTTATGAAGAAAGGAGAAGAGGGACCTTTCAGAGAATGGCTTCAATTTTTTTCTGTAAAATATTACGCAAAGGTCTCCAATGAGAGGGTAGGGGTTAGGGAAGCCATGGGGTGGCTTTAGGAAGGATGAAAAGGTTTAGAAGAGCCACTGTGGAGAGTGGAATAGTGAGTTTATAAAACAGATATAGAAGGATAACCCTGTTAGTTGGCTTGGTTTAATTTATTATTATTATTATTACTACTACTACTACTACTACTACTACTACTACTACTACTACTACTATCATCATCCTCATCATCAACATTAGTAGCAGTAGTGGCATCAACAATAACCATCATTTAAATAGTGCTTTAAGATTTACATGTTATCTCAATGGAACTTCAAAATAACCCAGTGAGATAATTGCCATTATTGCCAACATTTTAAAGAAGCCACCAGAGAAATTGCCAAGCTTTATAGTTAATAGGTATCTGAGGTAGGATTTGAATTTCAGATCTTTCCAACTCCAAGTCCAGTTCTCTATCCAATAATACACCTAACTTACTTCAAATGTTGAGTGCCTTAATCCAAATCTCTAATACTATTACTGCCCATTCAGTGACCATCAGTCTGCAGATGAGCTCTTGAAATAAACTCAGCAGTATGACAAATATTTCCTCTAATTAACACTGAGATAATCACATAATATAATATCACCAAACTTTGCAAGGAGCAGGAAAATAGTGAATTTGTTCAGCTTGTACAAAGGATGCCCTAGCATAGTGATGACACAGACATGTTGCTGAATGAGAATCATGAGGCATTCCCTTTATAGGAAACCCAATTGGCCTAGCTTGATGATGATGAAGATAAGCTTTCCACTGGGGAGATCAGTGGTGTATCCAAGCTGCCCACAGACAGAATCAAGCCTAACAGACTTATAGAATTAGGGTTCCAGGCTTGTTTAGTGTATTTCTTTAGCAAACTTTAAGAGTCCATGCTACAGTAAGATGAGGCATAGCAAAGAACTTTAGTGAATGACTTAATTTTCATCCCTTATCTCTCTCCCAAATGTCCAAAGACAATTGCCTTCTGTGTCAAAATTCTATCCTGTTCTGGTCCCCTCTGATGACACCCCCCTCTAGTTACTATCCAGTATAAAGCAACAATAGCAGGAAGCAAGATTGCAAATGGGAACCTAAAAGTCATTTACAGACTGTCCCATAGGTCAAAGGAGAATAATTCTCAAAATGTCATTATATTAACTAAAAAATTTATCCTGAGATTATCTGCTAAATCAGAGGAAGCCATCTAAGTCTTTCTGTCAGGAACTTTTGGTCCTATGATCTATAAATTACATATAAGTTTTACACATCCACAGTAAGACCAGCAGAACACCAAATGGTGCTAATAACTGAGATTATGTGAATATGTTAATGAACTAACTCCAAGGTGGCACAGATAAGAGGTAGTCTGTCCCCCACTAAAACTCTACCAAAATAAGGGCCAAACTCATGTCCTCTGAGCACTTCTTCATCTTCATCTGGGTCCATGCTGCCTGAGTGCCCCCAATTCTGATCCATTATTGTATGAGTGATTCTCTTTGTCACTCTCACTCCTCATTCTCTTGTTCATGCTGTTTGCCTTCCTCCACTGCTCCATGCCTCTGTTCTCACACTATCTGCCTCTGTACCCTCTCACTTCATGCTATTTACTCCTGCACCCTATATACCTTATTAAAGTGTGATTGAAAAATTATTCCCTCCTTTCATCATGGTCTTTTTGCCACAAGTACTCCCCAAAATTGGGCATACCTGCCCTTATTTCATAATTCCATAAATTAATTAATAATTCACTTTACATCTCTACCTATAAGACCCTCAAGCATCTCAAACTCAACAAATTCAAAATAGAAATAATTGTATTCTCCCCAAGCCCTCCTTAAAATATCCTGTTTTTTGTTGATAGTGCCACTGTCCTCAGTGACTGAGATTTGCAATCATGAAGTCATTCTTGTCTCTTCCCTCTTCTTCTTCTCTATATCTAATCAAATGCTGAGACTTGACCACTCTTCCTCCACCCATTCTCTTAAATCTTTCTCACTTCTTTATATTTACATAGTCTTTTAAACTTAGATCAGATCTTTATCACTTCTCATCTTCACTATCACAATAGTTTCCTAATGGTGTCACCTGCTTCTAGTCTTTCCTCTCTTCAATCATTCAAAAAAAAAAAATTGAAATTCCTAAAACATAGATTTATTCCAAAATCTTCATGATCTCCCCATTGACTCTAGGATATAATACATACTTCATAGCATGGCATTTAAAGGCTTCTACAATATGGCTCTATCTTTGTTTTATTTTATATTACTCCTCTTCATGAAACTCTCCATTTTACTTAAACTGACCTGCTAGCTGTTCTCTTTATACAATATTCTTTTTAAAATTCATTTATTTACTTTTAGTTTTCAATATTCAATTTAACAAGATTTTGAGTTACAAATTTTCTCCCCATCTCATCCCTCTCCCCACCCCAAGATGGCATGCATTTTGAATACCCCTTCCCCTAATCTGCCCTCTCTTCTATTTCTCCCCTCCTTCTCTTATCCCGTTCTCTTTCAATTTTCCTGTAGGGCAGGATAGATTTCCATACCCCATTTCCTGTATATCTTATTTCCCATTTGCATGTAAAAACAATTGTTTTTAACATTTGTTTTTAAAACTTTGCATTCCAAATTTTCTTCCTTCCTCCCTCCCCACCCACCCTCATTGAGAAGGCAAGCAACTCGATACTGGTTATACATGTGTAGTCATGCAAAACTTTTCCATAGTAGTCATATTGTGGAAAACTAAGTATATTTCCATTAATCCTATCCCACCCACCCCCATTTATTCTATTCTCTCTTTTGACCCTGTCCCTCCTTAGCAGTGTTTGCTTCTGATTACCCTCTCCCGCAATCTGCCTTCCCCTCTATCATCTCCCTGCTCCCTTGCCACCTTACCCCCCCCATATTCCTATAGGGTAGGAGAGATTTCCATACCCAATTTAGTGTGTATGTCATTTCCTCCTTAAGCCAAATCTGATGAAAACAAGATTCAGTCATTCCCTCTCACCTTTCTCCATTTCCCCTCCACTGTAAAAAATTTTCTTGTATGTTTCATGTGAGATAATTTACTCTATTCTACCTCTCCTTTTCTCCTTCTCCCAGAATAATCCTCTCTCACCCCTTAATTTTATTCTCCAGATATCACCCCTTCATCTTCAACTCACCCTATGCCCTCTATTTATCTCTCTATCTCTATATATATACATATATATTTTTTCCTTCAACTATCTTAATACTGACACAGGTCTCATGAGTTACAAATATCATCTTTCCATGCAGGAATGTAAACAGTTCAACCTTAATAAGTCTCTTATGATTTCTCTTTCCTGTTTATCTCTTTATGTTTCTCTTGAGTCTTGTATTTGAAAGTCAAATTTTCTATTTAGCTCTGGTCTTTTCAGCAACAATGCTTGAAAGTCCTCTATTTCATTGAATATCCATTTTTTTCCCCTGAAGGATTATACTCCATTTTGCTGGGTAGGTGATTCTCGGTTGTAATCCTATCTCCTTTGACATTCAGAATATTATATTCCAAGCCTTCCTGTCCCTTGATGTAGAAGCTGCTAAATCTTGTGTTATCCTGATTGTTTTTCCACAATACTTGAATTGTTTCTTTTTGGCTGCCTGCAATATTTTCTCCTTGACCTGGGAACTCTGAAATTTGGCTACAATATTCCTAGGAGTTTTCCTTTGGGGATCTCTTTCAGGAGGAGATTGGTGGATTCTTTCCATTTCTATTTTGCCCTCTGGTTCTAAAATATCAGGGCAGTTTTCCTTGATAATTTTTTGAAAGATGATATTTAGGCTCTTTTTTGATCATGGCTTTCAGCTGGTCCAATAATTTTTAAATTCTCTCTCCTGGATCTATTTTCCAGGTCAGTTGTTTTTCCAGTGAGATATTTCACATTGTTTTCTATTTTTTCATTCTTTTAGTTTTGTTTTACAGTGTCTTGATTTCTTATAAAGTCACTAGCTTCCAAATGCTCCATTCTAATTTTTAAGGAAGTATTTTCTTCAGTAATCTTTTGGACTTCCTTTTCCATTTGGCCAATTCTGCTTCTTAAGGCATTCTCCTCCTCATTGGCTTTCTGGGCCTCTTTTGCCATTTGGGTTAGGCTATTTTTTAAGGTGTTATTTTCTTCAGTATTTTTTTGGGTCTCCTTTAGCAAGCTATTTACTTGTTTTTCATGATTTTCTTGCATCACTCTCATTTCTTTTCCCAGTTTTTCCTCTACTTCTCTTACTTGTTTCTCAAAATCCTTTTTGGGCTCTTCCATGGCCTGAGACCAATTCATATTTTTCTTGGAGGCTTTGGATGTAGGAGCTTTGATTTTGTTGTCTTCTTCTGGTTATATGTTTTGATCTTCTTTGTTACCAAAGAAAGATTCTATGGTCTGACTTTTTTTTGCACAGTTTGCTCATGATCCCAGAAAATTACTTGAGTTATAAACTCTTTGTTAAAGTAAGGGTCTGCTTCCAGTGTGGAGAATTACTGTCCCAAGCTTCAGGGGTTTTGTACAGGTGTTTTCAGAGGACCTATAAATTTTCAGTTCTTTCAAGGTGGTATGATTAAGGGCGAGGTGTTAACTCTTTTCCTGGCCTGTTCTCTGGTCTATGAGCGACCACAAGCACTCTTTTTCTGCCTTGTAACTGTGAGGAGGATTCCCTCTCCACCACCACTACAAACTCCACCATGCCAGCACTCCTCCTTGCCCCAGGACCATCACCTAGAACTGTGATCCAGATCCAAGCACAAGCAAAGCAAGAGAATCCTGCACCAGCAAACAGATCCCTGCAATCCCCTGCTGATCAACCACTGGATTTCCCCTCAGTCTGTGGGCTGGAAGCTCTGAAAGCAGCAGTAACCCCAGGTCCATGTGTGGGTACTGGAGCTGGGACCCAGCTTTTCTCTCTCACTGCAGTCACAGACTTTTCCCACTGATGTTCTAAGTTGTCTTTGGCATTCATGGGTTGAGAAGTCTGGAAACATCACAGCTGCCCATGATTCAGTCCTCTGAGGCCTGCTCCAGTTTTGATGAGGCCTGTTTTACTTGCATGCCCACTCCAAACTGCTTTCCTCTCCCCACTCGGTGCTATCAACCTTTCTAATCAACCATCCAGGTTGTCTTGGGCTGGAAATTTGTTTCACTCTGTCTTTTTGTGTGTTCTGCTGCTCTAGAATTTGTTTAGAGCCATTTTTTACATGTATTTGGAGGGATTTGGGGGAGAGCTCAAGCAAGTCACACTTTTACTCCACCATCTTGGCTCTGCCCTATACAATATTCTAAGACTTGTGCTTTTGCCCAAGTATATTTGCATGTCTGGAATGTTCTGTTTCACTTGTTTCTTCCAGTCCCCAGTTCCTTTCCTAGCATATCTCAGGTGCCAACTACTTCATGAGGCCTTGATGAAACCCCTCACCCCACCAAAAATATTAGTACTATCTGTCTCATAATACTTGCATTATTTGGCATATACTTTGAATTTAATTGCTTATAGACATGTTGTACCCTTTCTCCTGTAGAATTTTGGAGCTTTTTCATATATATCTTTGTATCCCCAGTTTCAAGCAAAGTATCTTGCAAATAGTAATCACTTGATAAATTTTTTTTGTAATAAGTTCACAAAACAAACATAAGGCATCCAGCACCTTTAGAAAGTAGGGGATGGTGTTTACCACAAAATCAGACCAAAAATATTTGGTGCAGCAACCCTTGAAAGGTTAGGAGTCACTGTCCTAAGAAATGAAATGGATAATTGAAAACCACTCTTCTGAATCTCTTGCCAAGTTTGTAGAGTGTAGTTATATCTATACAAACTTGTCTGTTTCACAGTGATAAAGGTTGTGCTTCACCTTAGTCAGAATAATTCACCCCTCTTATAAATGGGAGAATTCTTAGGATGTTTTTAAGGGACAAAAGCTCCTTAACTCTCTCTGTGAACAGGATAATAAAAAAAATCCAAAAGTCCAGAGTTAACTCAACCCATACAAAAATGTAGAAGGCTTGTGGCATAGTCTATAGTTAGATTCTACACAGTCGTCTTTTCTCGAATAATTATCTCTCTATTACCTTATTGCTGATCATGTGTGCCCTATCAAACCTCATCCTCGAATCACTCCCACCATTTGCTACCTTCTCTCCTATTCATGTGTTGCTGAAAAAAGCTAAAAAGTATCATTAAACCTTGTTGAATGGGTCCACTACAAAATTTTGTTATATATTAACTGGGTTATCACTGTGCAAGGCAATCCTTTTACACGTCCCAAATAGATTCATTATCTTATTCACCACATGTACTTTTCTAAAACTTTTCATCCTTCCTCAAATCTCCCATGTCTCCATATTTTAATAAAAATGTTGAGGGCATGTTCCTAGAGCTACCTTTTAGTATCTCCTCTTCATCTCACATTACTCGGATGCTTTCTATTACTAACTCCCCCCCATCTCAAATGAAGAGGTGGCCTTCTCCTTGCCTAAACAAATCTCTCAGTGATCCCATTAAATCATATCTCCTCCAGCATGAGGCCCCCTCTGTCATCCCCAGTCTCTCACTAACATTCAATCTCTTCCTGTTCAAAAGCTGTATCCCTGCTGCCTACAATAAACCTATGTCTTCCCAAATCTAAAAGAAAAAGAAGCCTTCACTTGATCCATCCATCCCTGTCAGCTGTAGTTTCACATCTCAACTTCTTTTCATGACTTAACTTCTTGAGAAGGTTATTTTATAAGTGGTGCCCCCACTTACTTTCCTCTCAATCCCATCTCTGCAATTTGGCTTTCTAACTTCCTATTATTCAACAGAAACTCCTCTGTCCAAGGTTATCAAGGATCTCTTAATTCTCATATCAAATAGCTTTTTCTTAATCATTCTTTATTTTATATTTGCAACTTTTTACACTGGAGATTACCTTCTTCTTGATAGTTTCTTCTAAGTTTGTTCTCACCTGATTTTGCTCCTTCTTGTCTGACTAAGTCTTCTTGATCCTTTTGCTTGATCTTTATCGAAGTCATGCTCACTAACTATGGGTGTCCTCAAATTCTCTGTCCTGAGCTTTTTTCTTCTTCCTATATACTGTTGCATTTGCAATCTCACCAGCTCCCATGGATTCAATTTTTTTTTTCTATATGGATGATTCCCAAATCTACTCAGCTAGTTCTGGATATCTTGAACTGGATATCTCATATCTTCTTTAACATAACATGTCCTAAACTGAACTTATTATCTTCTACCACCATCACCCCTTGCTCTCCTCTTCCTAACTTCAAGTTCACAAGTCAGATTTCATTCTCTGCTCCTTACTTTCACTACCCCCCATATCCAATGATCTGCTAAGTGTTGTCAGTTTCACCTTTATAACACTTCTTATATATGCCCCTTTATCTCTTCTGATATTGCTGTCACCTTGATTCAGGGCCTCATCATCTCACATCTGGACAATTGCCTGTAGATTGTTCTCCCAGCCTCAAGTCTCTCCATACCCCATTTACATCTTCCATATAGCTGTCAGCTTCATCTTTCTAAAGCACAGATCTGACCATATCAACTTTTCAATAAACTCCAGTATTTCCTTATCATCTTGAGGATCAAATATAAAATTCAGTGTTTGACTTTCAAAGCTTAATTTAGCCCCTTCCTACCTTTCAGTCGTCTTACACCTTACACTCCCCCACATACTCTACAATCCAATGACATTGCCCTCTTTGCTGTCCCTTGCACTCATCATTCTATCTGCCAACTCTGTGCATTTTCTTTAGCTATCTCCCATTGCTAGTGTTCTCTTCTTCCTCATAAATGCCTCCAGATTTCCTAGGCTTTCTTCAAGTCTCAGCTAAAATTCCACTTTCTTCAAGAAGTCTTTCTTAATCCCTCTAATGCTAGTGCCTTCCTTCTCAGATTATCTCCAGTTAATCTTGTATATATCCTGTATGTACATAGTTGTCTGTATGTTGTCTCCCCCATTAGAATGTGAGCTCCTTGAGGGTAGGGACTCTTTAGCTTTTCTTTGTGTCTCCAGTAGTTAAAACAGTGCCTTGCTTATAATAGGTACTTAATAAATACTTGACTTTAATTAAGAATGAATGAATGAATAAATTTTTTGGAGCAACTGAGAGAAAATTTGGGTCATAATCCTGTATGAGAATGCACAAAAAACATTTAGTCTTTATAAAGTCTCTATATTTATTTATTTAGTCTTTATTTAGTCTTTATAAAACCCAAATCTTTTCTCTATGTTGAACTCAAAAAGCTGCTTTCTTTTCCATCTCATTGCAGTTTATGCATTACTGGGTCTGGATTTTTTAATTATACATAATTTGGGGCAATCTTTTTACCAACAGCTGCTTCTTTCCAGTATTTGATTATGTTTCTAATACAATTTTATTTCTAAAACACTGTCTCCAAGTTGAGGTTGAGTTGCATGGCACTTCTAGGTAAAGCATGTACTCCTTGGCTTGAGGGACTACTATCTCATAAAGAGCTTCAAGTCTGGACCCTCATAGACCCAGATTCATCCTTGGTGGAAGACAGAAAGAAAGGGTAGGGCTGACCCTCAAAAGCAGATTCAGATTTCTTTGTCTCTCTCTGGCTTATTGGACCTATCCTGGAATTGCACTTTAGGGAAATCTGTAAAATAAATCTTAGCTATATCTTATGCCTAACGTATTCCTCAAATGTGAGTAACAGGATACTCCATAAAAAGATTAAATGTACAATATGGGTATCAAGTATAGGGCTTATGCTTATTTTTTCTACTGTGTAAATTGTATAAGGTTCAAAAGACTCATGGACACACATACAGAAAACATAAAATACATCAATTAATCCATTATGCTCATTACACATCCCTTTAGAGGTAAGATAAGTTTGTGGGACTAGAGAACAGATATTTCACTCTTATCTGGCAACTACATTATCTCACAAGGTCTTGATTTCCAGCCAGCTAGGACATGACTGTCTTTAGTCCTTCAGCTATATAATGATGTAATAATGCTCATCTAAAGTAGTGATCTTCTCTGAAAAGCCAACTTTCCCCTGGTTATCTGATACCTGGCTCTAAAGCTTGGCAACTCTTAACCTATGCAATTACTTCCAAAGCCAGAAACATCCATAACTAAGTATCACTGGCTGTTAACTTGTATTCGGGGAGAAAAACAGAAAGGTAGCCAAGAACTTGAAGTCCCATCTCAGGCATGACTTGTGAAGCACAGATTTGATTGCCCTTGGCACATGTTCCTAAGTAAGTAGCCATTGCTGCCATTGCCTTGGATGGGGATGGAGATAGGGAGAAGAAAAATTCCTTAACTCCCCTCACCTTGCTGATAATTAACAGGGGAGAAAGTCCTAGAAGAAACCCAAAGAGAAAGGTAACCATCCAAAAACCATAGATGTTTCCAAATCTTTTACAGCCAATCAACTCTTTTCTAATTTTTGAACATTTTTATTTAAAGTTTTGAGTTCCAAATTCTATCCCTCTCTCCCTCTCTCCTCTCACCCTTCCTGAGACAGTAAGCAATCAAATATAGGTTATACATGTGCAATATATGAAACATTTCCATATTGGTCATTTTGTAAAAGAAGATTCAAATAAAAGAAAAAAATAAGAGAGTGAAAATAGCATGCTTCAGTTTGTATTCAGTCAATATCAGTTCTTTCTCTGGAGGATGATAGTATGCACCATTATAAGTACTTTGGGATTGTCTTGGATCATTGTATTGCTGAGAATAGCTAAGTCATTCACAATTCTTCATCATACAGTATGGCTGTTACTGTATACATTCTGCTGGTTCTGTTCACTTCACTATGTATCAGTTCATGGAAGTCTTTCCAGTTTTTTTTTTTTTTTGAGATCATCCTGCTTGTCATTTCTTACAGCACAATAATATTTCATTACAGTCATATACCTCAGCTCATTTAGCCATTCCCCAATTGATGGGTATCCCTTTGATTTCGAATTCTTAGCTACTACAAAAAGAGCTACAACAAATATTTTTTGCAAAAAATAGGTCCTTTTCCTTTTTTTATTGTTTGGATGTGATATAGACCTAGCAGTGGTATTGCTGGATTAAAAGGTATGCACAGTTTTATAGCCCTTTGAGCATAGTTCCAAATTGCTCTCCAGAATGGTTGGATCAGTTTACAATTCCACCAATAGTTCATTATTATTTTTCCACATCCCCCAACATCTAACTTTTTCCTTTTTTGTCATGTTAGCCACTCTGATGGTATGAGATGGTACCTTAGAGTTGTTTTAATTTGCATTTATCTGATCAACAGTGATTTAGAGCATTTTATGTGACTGTAGATAGCTTTGATTTCTTGTCAGAAAACTTACTATTAATATCCTTTGATCATTTATCAATTGCAGAATGACTTGTATTTTTATAAATTTGACTCAGATTTCTATATATTTGAGAAATTAGGTCTTCATTAGAGATACTTGTTGCAAAAATTTTCCCCAGTTTTTTTTTGCTTTTCTTATAATTTTGTTAGCATTGGTTTTGTTTGTGCAAAGCCTTTTTTAATTTTATGTAATCAAAATAATCTATTTTACATTTTGTAATGTTCTCTATATCTTCTTTGGTCCTAAATTTTTCCCTTATCCATAAATATGACAGATTAACTATTCCATGCTCTTTTAATTTGCTTATGGTATCTCCTGCTATGTGCAAATCATGTGCCCATTTTGACTTTATTTTTGTATACGCTGTGAGATGTTGATTTATACTTAGTTTGTGCCAAACAGTTTTCCTGTTTTCCCAGTAATTTTTGTCAAATAATGAGTTTTTGTTCCAAAAGCTTGTATCTTTGTGTTTATCATATACTAGATTACTGTGGTCATTTACTATAATCTACTTTGTACCTAATCTATTCCACTGATCCACCACTCTGTTTCTTAACCAGTACCATATTGTTTTGATAATTACCACTTTATAATACAGTTTAAGAACTGTTATAGCTAAACCACCTTTTCCCCATTTTTTTCATTGATTCCCTTGATATCCTTGAGTTTTTGTTCTTCCAGATGAATTTTGTTAATATTTCTGTTGTTGCTATTATTTTTGATAGTTTGATTGGTATGACACTGAAAATAGATTAATTTAGATAGAATTGTCATTTTTACTATATTAACTTAGCCTACCCATAAACAATTAATATTTTTTCCAGTTGTTTAGATCTCGCTTTGTTTGTGTGAAAAGTGTATTATAATTGGGTTCGTATAGTTTCTGGGTTTGTCTTGGCATATAGACTCCCAAGTATTTTATATTGTCTGCAGTTATTTTAAATGGAATTTGTCTTTCTATCTCTTGATGCTAGATTTTGTTGGTAATATATAGAAATGCTGATGATTTATGTGGGTTTATTTTATATTCTGCAACTTTCCTCAAGTTGTTAATAATTTCAAGTAACTCTTGTAGTTGATTCTCTAGAATTTTCTAAGTATACCACCATATTGTCTGCATACAAAGAGTGATACTTATTTCCTCATTGCCTATTCTAATTACTTTAATTTCTTTTTCTTTTTTTTATTGCTATAGCTAACATTTCTAGTACAATATTAAATAACAGAGATGATAATGAACATCTTTGCTTCCCCCTGATTGCATTAGGAAGGCTTCTAGCTTATCCCTGTTACAGATAATGTTTGCTGATGGTTTTAGATAAATATTACTTATTTTCAACCAATTAACTTTAAGACAGCTCTTAATCAGTGAAAACCAATGAAGAGTTGCTGTGATATC
This sequence comes from Vombatus ursinus, assembly GCF_900497805.2. Lineage (NCBI taxonomy): Eukaryota > Metazoa > Chordata > Mammalia > Diprotodontia > Vombatidae > Vombatus > Vombatus ursinus. The sequence continues at coordinate 23,695,093 of NW_020947062.1, forward strand.
CCAGCAAGAACTGTGTCTCATAGCAAGGGTGAAGAACACATATCTGGATCCATGGGAGGTGCCCTTTATTTTAATTTAATACTTTATTTTTTTCCCCAGTTATATGCAAAAATGATTTTAACATAAGTTTTTAAAACTTTGAGTCCCAAATTCTCTCCTTCCCTCCCCACCCTTCCCTGTTTAGAAGGCAAGCAATTTGTTATAGGTTATACATGTATAGTCATGTAAAACATATCAATAATAGTAATATTGTGAAAAAAACACAAAAAACTCAAGAAAAATAAAGTAAAAAAAAGTATGCTTCAATTCATTTTCAAACACCATCAGTTCTTTCTCTGGGGATAGATAGCATTTTTCATCATAAGTCCTTCAGATTTGTCCTGGATTGTTGTATTGCTGAGAATAGCTAAGTCATTCACAGCTGATCATCTTACAATATTGCTGTTATTTTGTACACAGTACATTTCACTTTGCATCAGCTCATGCAAGTCTTTCCAAGTTCTTCTGAGAGCATCTCACTTATCATTTCTTATAGTACAATAATATTTCATCATAATCACATATCACAACTTGTTCAACCATCCTCCATTTGATAGGAATCACCTCAATTTCTAATTCTTTGCCCCCAGGAAAGAGCTGCTATTAATATTTTTCTACACGTAAGTTTTTTTTTCTTTTTTTTTATCTCTTTTGGGATACAGACCTAATAGTCGTATTGATAGGTTAAAGGATATGCATGGTTTTAGAACCTTTTGTGCATAATTACAAATTACAAAATGGTTGAATTAGTTTACAACTCCACCAACAGTGCATTAAAGTTTCATTTTCCCCACATCTCCTACAAACATTTGTTCTTTACTTTTTCTGTCCTATTAGCCAATCTAATAGGTATGAGGTAGTACCTCAGAATTGTTTAAATTTCTCCAATTAATAGTGAGTTAGATTATTTTTTCACATGGCTATAGATAGCTTCTAAAAACTGACCATATCTTTTAATCATTTATGAATTGGGGAATGGCTCTTATTTTTATAAATTTGGCTCAGTTTCCCATATATTTGAGAAATGAGGCCTTTATCAGAGAAACTTGCTTCCAATTTATTTTCATGGTAACAATTGCTAACTGCCCTCCATTCAATTCCCCCTGTTTATTCTATTCTCTCTCTCCTTTCACACTGTCCCTCCTCAAAAGTGTTTTACTTCTGACTACTCCCTCCTCTTATCTGCCCTCCCTTCTATCCCCTCCCTTTTTTCTATCCCCTTCCCTTACTACTTTCCTGTGGGGTAAGTAGGATAAATTTTTATACTCAATTGAATGTCTATGTTATTCCCTCTTTGAGCCAATACTGGTGAGAATAAAGTTTACTCACTCCCCTTCACATCTCTCCTCTCTCCCTCCACTGAAAAAGCTTTTCCTTGCCTCTTTTATGTGAGATAATTTACCCCATTGTACCTTTCCCTTTCTTTTTCTCCCAGTACATTCCTCTGTCACCCCTTAATTTTGTTTTTTAGATATCATCTCTTCATATTCAACTAATACCTGTGTCTTCTATCTATACATACTCCTTCTAACTACCCTAATAATGAGAAAGGCCTTATGAGTTATAAATATTATCTTTCCATGTAGGTGTGTAAACAGTTTAAACTTATTAAGTCCCTTAGATTTCCCTTTCCTGTTTACCTTTTTATGCTTCTCTTGAGTCTTTTATTTGGAAGTCAAATTTTGTATTCAGCTCTGGTCTTTTTATCAAGAATGCTTGAAAGTCCTCTATCTATTGAATGTCAATTTTTCACCTGAAGGATTATACTCAGTTTTGCTGGGTAGGTGATTCTTGGTTGTAATTCTTGCCTTCTGGAATAGCATATTCTAGCCTTCCAATGCTTTAATGTAGAAGCTGCTAAATATTGTGTTATCCTGACCATGGCTCCACCATGCTTGAGCTGTTTATTTCTGGCTACTTCCAATAGTTTCTCCTTGACCAGAGAACTCTGGAATTTGGCTATAATATTCCTGGCAGTTTTGATTTGGGGATCTCTTTTAGGAGGCAATTAATGGATTCTTTCATTTCTATTTTACTTTCTGGTTCTAGAATATCAGGGCAGTTTTCCTTGGTAATTTCTTGAAAGATGATTGTCTAGGTTCTTTGTCTGATCATGGCTTTCAGGTAGTCTAATAACTTTTCCTGGATCTATTTCCAGGTCAGTTGTTTTCCACTGAGATATTTTACATTGTTTTCTATTTTTTCATTCTTTTAGTTTTGTTTGATTGTTTCTTGATTTCTCTAAAAGTTATTAGTTTCCACTTGCTCCATTCTAATTTTTAAGGAAGTATTTTCTGTAGTGAGTTTTTGGACCTCCTTTTCCATCTGGCCAGTTCTGCTTTTTAAGGCATTCTTCTCCTCATTGGCTTTTAGACCTCTTTTGGCCTAGGTTGGTTTTTAAGATGTTATTTTCTTCAATATCTCTCTGTGTGTGTATGTGTGTGTGTCTCCTTCACCAAGCTGTTGATTTGTTTTTCAAGAGTTTGTTGTATCACTCTCATTTCTCTTTCCAATTTTTCCTCTGCCTCTTTTACTTCATTTTCAAAATTTTTTTGAGCTCTCCCATGACCCAAGACCAATTCCTATATTTCTTGGAGGCTTTGGATGTAAGAGTTTTGACTTTGTTATCTTCTTCTGAGAATGTTTTGATCTTCCTTATCACCAAAATAACTTTCAATAGTCAGAGTTTTTTTTTTCCATTGTTTGCTCATTTTCCCAGCCTATTATTTGACTTTTAACTGTTTGTTAAAGTAAGGCTCTGATTCCAGGGTGGAGGGTACACTGTTGCAAGCTTCAGGGGTTTTCTGCAGTTGTTTTCAGAGATACTTCTAGGGACCTATAAGTTTTCAGTTCTTCCAAGGTGGTATGATCTAAGGAGCAGTGTTTACTACTCTCCTGGCTTATGCTCTCATCTATGAGTGACCACAAATACTCTTTTCTGCCTTGGAACTGTAAGGAGGGTCTCCCTTCCACTGTGGCTACAAGCTTGGATGTGCTAGTGCTCCTCCTTACCCAGAGACTGGCACCCAGGACTGCAGCCCAGATCCAAGTATGAGCAAAGCAACAGGGTCCTGCCTCAGTGTTATCAAAAAGACCCCTGTAATCTCCTTCTGACCAGTTGTTTGACCACCTTACCATCTGTGGACTGAGAGCTCCAGATGCAGCCACTGCCACTGCCACTGCTGATGCTGTCACTCCCAAGGACTACACCTGGTTCTCTGGGGCTGGGGCTGGGGCTGTGTTGATGTGGCCTGTGCTAGACTGTTCTTCACTTTCACCCAGATGCAACAACCCTTTTCTGCTCACTTTCTAAGTTGTCTTTGGCATCTATTGGCTGAGAGTTCTGGAAACTGCCACTGCTGCCAGTGATTCAGTCACCCCAAGGTCTGCTCCAGGTTTGCTTGGGCCCAGTCTGTCCTGGCATGGCTTGTGCTAAACTGCATGCCTCTCTCACGCTGATGCAACAGACCTTTCCTGCCAACTTTCCAAGTTGTCTTAGGCTGGGAATTTGTTTCACTCCATCTTTTTGTGGGTTCTGCTGCTCTAGAATTTCTTAAGAGTCATTTTTAAAGGTATTTGGAGGGTTTTGGGGAAGAACTCAGGTGAGTCCTTGCTTTTGCTCTGCCATCATGGCTTTGCTTCTCCAACTTTCTCTTTTGGGATCCACAGAATGTCAGCAGTCAGAATTAGATCAGTGTTGGATGAGGTACCATATTCAACCCTGTGAATGTGACAATAGCAATGTACTCAAGACTGAAACTTATCTCCCAGTCCATTCAGATTCTACTCTGCTCCTCATGGGCCATCTATAGAAAGTGGCCATTTCAAAAGACATTTATGGTTGTAGATCAACAAAAATCAAAGATGCTTACCAATTAAGGTTGGGTCATATTGGGCTGAGAAAGTAGTAGAAGTCCTTAGAAAGCAACTACATCTCAGAACTCTCTTTGGTTACTGGTTATTCAGGCCCCAGGCTCCAATGACAGAGTTCTGCTGCTCTAGAATTTGTTTAGAGTCTTTTTTGAAGGTATTTAGAGGAGCTTAGGGGAGAGCTCAGACAAGTTCCTGCCTCTACTCCACCATTTTGAGTGGTGCCCTTTTTAACAAAGGTCCACATTCTGAAATTTAATTTAAGTGGATTGAGACTCAACTGATCAGACCTTTATTATGAGCATCTGGGCTCAGAGCCATATCTGACTATTTTCTGCCTCACCTTCCACAGTCAGTTACTTCCATAATCTCTCATCAATCTTGGCCCTCCTTTCTACTTTCATTACAGTCATCCCAGTTGAGTCCATCTCTTCCTGGTTAGACTATGCAATTGCTTCCCAATACATCTTTCTGATTATGGTTTAATCCACTCCAATCTATTTTCCACAAGCTGTCTTCCAATAACACCACTATGATAACATGACCTCTGTACTCCCAAACCTCTAATGCTCCTCACTGCTTACTGATCCTAGTGATTGTTGCTTCATCCTCTCTTCTCTCTTTACAAATGAAAGTGTTTGCTATCTGTGCCACTCACAAGGCCCTTATCACATATTGCCTTGTACAATTACCACCTTTTCATCAGTGTGTTCCAGCCAGACTTTCTTAAATATAGTTTCTGAAGTACAGAACCTCTGTGATTATCTTCCTGGTATCTAGAATCCTCCTTAAACATAGTAGGTGCTAAACACATAATGGTAATCCTTATCAACATGTCATTCTTCTGACCTTGTCACTCAGCTCAAAAACATTTAGTTCCTCCCCACTATCTACTGAATGTAAATTTCTTATTATCACCTTATTCTTTTACAATCTTACTCCAAACTATCTTTCCGATATTATCTAACTTCTCTTTAGTTAGTCTATGTACATACCAAATTGAACTACTTACTGTCCCTTACTTTTGTCCTTTTCATTTCCATATTCCTTGATAGAATTTAAGTTATTAGAAGCCAGGGCCTGTTTTATTTCTGTGTTTAGCATGTTCTTATTGATTGATGGGTCAATCCCTTTACCTTTCTTTCCTCATAGCAACCAAATACCTGGAATCCCCTCCCTTAAATGCCTAGCCCTGTCTTTTTAAATCTCTTCCTTTACTCAAGGTAAAATTCACATGTCATTTTTCCCCTGAAGTTTTACCTGGACAGCCCCCCCCCCCCCCAGGAAACCTCTTCCTCAAATCTCTCATAGTTCTTTGTGTAGTGGAGACTCTGGGACTACTATCCCAAACTCTCATTTGTACTGGCAGACTGGATCCCCAGAGAGTGACTAGCAGTTGTCTCCTAGGTGGTAATCCTTAGAGGTAGGAATCTTTCTTTTTTAAAAATGAACTTAATTGATATATTTTAACATTACTCATATTTCTGCAATCATCTCTCTTCCTTTCCATCTCCCAGACAGCCATCTCATAAAACAAAGAATATTTTTTAAAGAAAAGAAAAATGGGAGTGGAGGGGGGGAACCCTGCAAAACTAATCAATAGAAAAAGTCGGAAAAATAAATGAAATTCATACCCTTGAACCTCCCAGCTCTGTAAAGGAGAGGAGGGAAGTGTTTTCTCATATGTCTTCATTGGGGGAACATAAGCATTTATATAACACCTACTATGTGTCAGTTACTTTGCTAAGTAAGTGCTTTTCTACAAATATTCATCAGATCCATATTTATTCTTCATAATATTACAATACTACAAATATTCATTTTTGATTGTTTCCTGGGTTTCTCTACCAAGCCACTGCAGTCTTATTACCCTGGAAAGTCAGCATCCCCTGGCCCTCTTACTGTGGTGGTTTACTCCACTTCTTTGGCCCTTTCTTATTGGTCAGTTCCTCCCACAATTTATACTTTAAGGAAAGTAGACAGGCCAGCATCCTTTTGTGAAGCCAGCTCTCAATTCTCCAATTTTCTCCAATATACTTCCCTTCTCCTGTCCCCTAACCTCTCCCTACTTTTCAGCTTAATTTATGTGTTTACTCCCTTAGAACATAAGTTCTTTGAAGGCAGGGATTATCTTTCTTTCTGATTGCATTTGTATTCCTAATACTGAACACAGTGCCTGATACATTGTTCCAATTATATTGTTGTAATCATTTTGTATTGTTTTCTTGGCTCTGCTTACTTCATATTAAATCATTTAATACATTCATGCTTCACTGTATTAATCATTGTTTCAATTCACAGTAACTTTCCATTGTAACCATGTACAATAATTTATTTAGGATCCCCTAACTAATGTATATCTACTTTATTACCAGTTCTTTCCTACCACAAAAACTGCTGCTATAAACTTTTTTGTATATATTTTGGTGGGCATGGTGACTTTCTTCTTTTCAATGACCTTCTTGGGGTATATGCATAGTAGTAGAATCTTTGGGTCAAAAAGTATGGACATTTGAGTTACTTCATTGACATAGTTCCAAATTGCTTTCCAAAACAGTTGTATGGATTAAAAGCTTCACCAACAAACAATTTATTGGTATATGTCTTTTCCCACAAGTCCTTTAACATTGACTATTCCCATCTGTCGTGATCTTTGCTCATTTACTAAGGTGAAATTTTCAAGAGTTATTTGATTTGTATTTTTCATATTATTAGTGATTCAAAACTTTTTCTTTCATATAGATAAGAGTTTGTATTATTCTTTTGAGAACTGTTTGTCCATGTCCTTTAAACATTTATCCATTACATTATATGTAATGGCTTTTAGTTATGCACATATACACATACACACATATATTTATACATACACAGATATTATACAAAGATCTATTTATATATCTATCTTTTAGTATTACATATATATATAAGAACACATAGTATAACATATGCATGCATATACATAGTGCACACATATGTAAATGTCTATATACATCCATGTACTTGAATGTTGTGCATAAACATATACTTGTATGCATATATACATTTCTGTGGACTCTGCTAGTATGTATGCATAGGGAGAGAGAGAGAGAGAGAGAGGGAGAGAGAGAGAGAGGGAGAGAATACTTTTCCATCTTGATTTGTTGAATAAAAATAACATCCTGGTTGTGCCCTATTATTGTTGTTATGAGAATAATCCAAGTGTGTTAGTGAAGTGATTTGATTTTAAAGGACACATACTAATTGACAAAACTTTGTTCCATGGAAAAGTGGATCAATGCATCTTTCCATTTCAGAGGAGCTTGAGCTATGTTAACTATTGAGAGGAGCAAAACTCTAAGGTGGAATAAAAATGGTGCATATTAAATGCACCTGGGAAGGGAGTGAGGGTGGGGATGACTTCTGTAAGTCAAATCTTTAGAATAACTATTTCAAGTGCAGAGGAAGAGGATCAGTAGCAAGGCCGATGGTATGATACCTAGACAGGCCTAATTTCTCAGTGGATGTGTGCATGAGCATGATTTGTGGTCAGATAGATAACAATGGATTAGATGAGTTTGTCTTAAATCAAGTATGAAAGGCAAGAACCTCTCAAGTGTAGACTTTCTCAGCCGCCACAAGATAATTAACATACATACTTTAGAATTCAAATTTTTTTTCTCCAAAAGGTTCACTCAGTCTCTGTCTTCAGCATTTAACCATTCACATTTAACTCCCACATGAGTTGCATTAAAAAAAAACTGGCAGATTTCTAAGGAACATTTGTAAAGGCATAGTGATGAACTGATACCTGAGACTGTTAGTTCTAGATCTAGGAAATATTTTCTGCTTAAAGCAAATATAATCTCAAGGATGTTGGTAGAAAATGATGCAAATGATTGTGGGTTACATATTCTGAAATGGAGGCGACCTGGGATTACAGTCAGAAGAGCAGAGTTCAAGTTTTAGTGGTGCCATTTACTGTGTGATCAGTATTTCAATTTTTTCATCTCTAAGACAGGGTTAATAACATGTGTACAGAAAAATAGTGCAGTATAGAAACTATCACATAGGGTTGTTATGAGTAAAATGCTTTCTAAACCTTAAGGTACTATAGAAATGATAGTGATTATTGTTAGCATTTTAGAATCTTTGTATTTAGAAGTAGAAGGGACCTAGAAACTGGGGCCTAGAAAGGTTCTCTTGATCAAAGCCCTTCAGGTATTACATAGAAGAGAAAGGATTTAAACCTGGGTTTTCAACTCCAAATCCAGGGTTCTCTCTACTATGTTATTATCATCATTATCAATGCCACGGTTATTCCTCTTCCTCCTCTTCCTTTTCCTCCCCTTCTCTTCAAAATGACTTACCACCACTCTGAAAATGACTTGATTATGCCAGTAGGTTTAATTGAATTTAAGAAATAATTAAAGAAATAATTATTTAGCACTGTGCTTAGCACTGGGGATTACAAAAACAAAAATAAAATAATGCCTGCTTTCAAGGAGGTGCTGGTATACCACACATACACAGAAATATAAATAAAAGAAAATTTGAAGAGGGGTAGATCATTAAAAACTGGAGTTTGGAATCAAGGAAGACTTCATTTTTAGAGGCAAAACTGAAAGGGTTGAGTGACAAGATTGTGCATTTTGATCATGGGAGCAGATACCTGTGGGAAGGCCAGGGAGGGGAGATGATAGGCTCATAGATTTAGAGCTGGAAGGGATCTTAAAGGCCATGGAGTCCAAACCTCTTATTTTGCAGCTGAGGAAATTGAAACATAAAGAAGTTAAGTGTTACTCAGTTTGGGGAATAGCAAGTAGTATAGTGAATAATCAAGAACTGCTTATAAAACAAATCTCTGATGCAATCAGAAGATGGGAGAAAGTTAGTTCAGGCAGATGGTAGCCTGACAGATTGTAATGAAAGTGAAGCATATGGGGAGACCTGAGGTCATTTCAGATAATCAGACATGACCCCAATTCAGAGATAATCATGGACAGACTACAACTATTCACTTTTCTAATGGGATAGCAAACTACAATTCACAACTATTTTTCTAAATTGGTAGTTCTCAAACATTTTCCTCTAAGTATCCCTTTATACTTTAAAAATTATTGAGGGCCCCTTTTGTTTATGTGGGTTGTAGTTATTTGTATTTACCACCTTTGGAATTAAAATTGATACATTTTAAAATATTTCTTAATCCATTTAAGAATAACAAGAATAAACATTTTAAATTAACATAAATAACATATTCTTATGAAAAATAACCATATTTTCCAAAACAGGAAAATAGCAAAATGAGTGGCCTCATTTTCATATTTTTTTTGCAAATCTCTTTTAATGTCTGTTTTAATAGAAGACATCTGGAGTCTCTTATCTACTGGAATATGTTGTTTTGGTCAAAGTATATATTAAAAATCTGGCCTCATAGAGATATATAATGGGGAAAAAAGAGTATTTAAATAGCCAAAAAATGTCTTAGTATTATTTTGGAAAGTATTGACTTCAAAGATCCTTTGAAATAGTCTTCAGACCTCTAGGAAACCACTGCTCTAAATAATCTCTTTCTGGTTGGGAGTAAGTAGGTATAGGAGTCAACACATTCTTGAATGGGTTGAAACCAGTTCAAAGGCAAGTAGTCATTATGTTCATCTTGTAAGGTTGGTAGTACAATTTATTATTATTACTATTATTATTATTATTACTTTACAGAGGAGGGAACAGAATATTAGAGAGATTAAATGATTTAAGGTCACACAGTATGTCAAAACTAGGTTATGAATTTAAGAATACTTACTCCTAGATCAGGATTCTTTCAACCATTTTACACAACCCCACCGGAAGGGTTACAAGGAAAAGTAGATAACATAAACACACAATATTCTGCCTGAGGTGTGTGGCTGAAGGGAGATGTCCTCTGGGCAGCCAATCCAAGTCCTGTTCTTCTTCTCCTGTTGGAATTAGAAATTGTGTGTGTGTGTGTGTGTGTGTGTGTGTGTGTGTGTGTGTGCCTAAGTCTGTGTCTGTGTCTCTCTGTGTGTCTTAAGGGGTTAGAGGGCAAATTAATTGAGGATTAAATGTCTGGCTGCCTATTCCTTTTAGCACCTCCTCCTCCCTAATTTAATACCCAATTCTAGCCATATGAGTTTTATAGTAACTCAGGGTCTCTAGAAATATGGACCCTGGGATGAGCATCCAAATCTCTCATATCCTAGGGACAGTTATCCTTCTAATTACATTTATATATCTGCCCAAATTAGTCCTTTCACTCCAAAGTGCACCAGAACAGTTCAATAATGTCTTGCACCAGGTTAGTGATTAGAATCATTAACTCTGGGAAATTTTCCAGAAGTCAGAAGAGACTCGTTTCAGGGCATCTAAGCAATCATGCAGATAATGCCTCTATCTATATAGAAAGGAGTTTCCTTCTTGCAGAAGGAAAAAATAGACAACTCTCCTATCTTTATTTCCATCTATGGTCTTCTGAAAATGTCCAAACTGTTCTTCATGGATTAGAGTGTTAACTTATAGTTTACCTTCTGGTCTACCAGTATTACCACTTACCATGTTACTTGTATAAGGTACTACTCCTTTTTATGTGAACAAGTTGTTTACTGAAAGAGGCAGAAAAACATTTTATGTAAAGTGAAAGGGATGAAATACACTTGTGAAGAAACACATCCTTTCAGGGAAAAAAATTGTGAGAAGAGATACCAACTCTTAGGAGCACCAGAGAGAACCACTCTTCAGATGAATGTACTCAGATGACTTGTTTAAAGGAAAAGAAATGATTGAAGTAATGTTGGCTACAAGACATTTTGCTCCCATCCTCTCATTCATATGTGACTTTTTCTTTTAAAGTTTCAAGGTTATAAATAACAAAATTGTAAATCAGACAAATATTTAAAGACTACAGAAAGATTAAATAAGGTCTATTGGATTCATGCCAAATAGAAAAGAAGATTTTGTGGGCTTTACCTTATAATATAAAGATGACTCAGTGAGCAAAAGAATGCTCCAATTCAAGGCCCTGGAGTGGTAAAGTCTGCTGTAGAGAAGATAATAGTAATAATAATAAGAAGCTTCCAGGAGAGTAAACTAACAGGACATTTCAGCTACTTCACTAGAAGTCATTCTATCATACTCCTTCCACCAGTCACCTGCCTAAGCCTTCATCTTTATGGTAGATACCATCCTTCTCAGCATCCAGCTTTTCTGCTAGATACTGCTGTTGCTCTGTTCATTCCTAAATGATTACCAATTACCCTCCCCATCACAGTGATTCTGAACCTTTGACTCATTATTTAAACTCGGGTCTCTAACTTCCACTTCCTACTCATTTATTTTCACCCTTCTTATCCAATATCCACCCCCCCCAAATCCCATTTTAAAGCTACCCAAACCTTCCAAAGTGCTCTTTGGCATGCCTGCTCCATAGGTAATAAATTTGTTTTCATCTTAAATTTATCCTTTCCTGCTTTTTCCATCTTCATATAACTCAATGAAACTGACTCCCTCCTGATGACAGCTTCCCTGGTCACTCTTTCCAATACTAGTTTTACTTTTCAGTCATATAACCTCCCCAACACTGGTAGAGGTGAGGGAGTTGCAGGACTCATTGCTCCCCATTAACTCTTTCTCTACCTACACCACTCAGTAACCTCTCCTTCTTTGAGCTTTACTCACTCTATTATCAAGAATTTTATAGCTGTTATCTACTAGACCTCCAGGATACTCTCCTTCTTTCTTCAATAAATTCAGTGAGACTTGTAGTCTTTCTCTTCTTCCCAACTCGTACCCTCACACTAGGGAACACCACACATATTGATACATATTACTCTAAGCTGACAGCTCCTCAAATTACTGTTTCTCATGACTTACAAACAGAGATGGTCATACCATTGCTCTTGACATCACCTACCAGTTTTCAACTTACATGTTCATGAAGTCTGACAATCTCTTATCCAATAACAATTTGCTATCATTCTGCCTCTCCTCCTCTCTACAAACCCCCAAACCTGTTCTTTGTCCTTACCATGACCTCCAATTCCTCCATGCCTCACTTCTCTCCTAGGCAATCATTTCTGCACTTGCTACACTCTCCTCCATTCCTCATATTGACCAAAAGTGAACAAGTTCAACTCTACACCATCTTCTTTTGAATACCTTTCCTCCTTATCCTATTGCTGATCTTGCCTTGATAAGCCTCAGTCTTAGATTGTTCCCAACATCCACTGCCTTTGATTCTATTTATGTGCCATCAAAATAGAAATATAGCTGGGAAAAATGTCAAGAAACCATGCTGACTGGGTCCACTATAAATTTATTTTACATAATATCAACTAGGCCCTGATTGTAGCAAGGCAATCCTTTTACACCTCCCTAATTGATTAACTATCCCACTGACCATAGCTACTTGTCCTAGCCTTTTCCATTCTCATCAAATATTCCCTCACCTTCTCATCTGAAAACCTTGTGTCATATTTCATAGAATAAAATTGAGGCTTTTCACCTAGATCTCCCTCTTCTTTCCTCTCTATTCAACATTACCTAGATGTCTTCCCCCACTATCTCTTTCTTTGCTCTTATCTCAAAGAGAAGGTAGCCCTCTCTTTGCCAAGACAAGCATCTCTGCATGCACAAGTTAATGTGAGTGGCCCCTAAGGCTGTGACCTAGGCCCCATTCTCTTCTCCTTCTATATGCTTCACTTGATGATCTTATGATCTCTCATAGATTCAATCATTATGTCTATGCAATTGATTCCTAGGTTTATGGTTCGAACCCAACTTTTCTCTTAACCTCTACTCTTATTTTTGGGTCTATGGATTATTCAGGGAGGATTAGCACTTCTGGTGTGAGGGCTTTCTGAGTCCTTTTCAAGGCTCCTCGCCCACCTTTGCTGTTCAACTATCAACCTAGCTCTCATCTGTCATTCCAAGAAGCTGCAGCCTGCATGGTGGCTACATCTCAGTAAACCATCTTGGCAGTTGGGCTAAACTAGGTTGAGGGTATCCAACAGGCTTTAAACCCAATGGTGAGTTAGGGGGATTTCTACTCCACCCATGTGGGGTGAATGAGAACAATTTGTTCCTATGGCCATGAAGGTGGCTGAAACAAGTATTGTGAAATGCACCAAGGTCATCCACTGTATCCCAGGCTATTCCCAGCCACTCATCCTGACTTTTGTCTTGCCACTGGTTTCTAATGACTCTGGAAGTGAGAGTGAGACTGATGATTTGTGCAACTCTGTCTCACTTAAATCCAATTCACACACAAGTCATGACATCACTCCTTCAAAAATGAAGGACAAACAATAACAATAACTCACATCTCCAACTGCCTTTTGAACATCTTGAAATGGATGTGCCATATAATTAAATTCAACATATCAAAATTTGAACTCATCTTTTCCCCCAAGCCTCCCCTCTTTCTTAATTTTCCTATCACTTTTGAGAGTACTACCATCCTTCTAGTTATACAGGACTACATCCACGTATCATCCCTGACTCCCCACTCTCAACCCCCATTTCCAAACTGTTGCTAAGTCCTGTTGATTCTATCTTTGTAAGATCTCTCATATATACCTCCTTCCTCTCCTCTGGCACTGCCACCACCCTGGTCATGTTAGTAGAGTTGACTAGGGAGACTTCATTGACTAGAGGGCCAGCCTAAAGAGTTTTGCACTTCTCTATCTTGTAGTATCTACTTGTCATTCCAATTATGCAATTCTTCAGTGCCCTATAAAGGTGGTTATTAGGTTAAAAAAGCTTTTCTCTAATTATTCAACTTTAGAGAAGAGAAGAGGATTTGCCTAGCTAGAGAGTGGTGAAGAACAGAATGGGACCAGCTTAGCAGAGAAGGAGCTTTGTATGATGAAATTATTCTTGAAAGGCTCAAGGATATCAAGATGTATATTCCAGAGTTGTGAGATAGTTCAAGCACTTACTTGTTGTGTGATCCTGGGCAACTCTCTTAACCTCTGTTTGCCTCAGTTTCCTCAAACTGTAAAATGGGGACAATAATAGGACCTACTCAGTGTTGTTGTGAGGATGAAATGTGATAATATTTGTAAAGTACTTAGCATAGTACTTGGCACATATTAGGTGTTTAATAAATGCTTTTTTAAAAGTACATTAATTTCCAGTCATGTGTCTTCCTGTTAGTTTTCTATAAGTGTGTGCCCACTCCTCCCCTCCTCACAATATGCCCCTCACAAAAGGATTATGGCCCTGACAGAGTTGAAAATTGTAGCTACATGGTAGTTGCCCCTTTCCAGGAATTCCTCACCTTCAAGTGAGAGTGCAGGTTGAATAATAAGATCAAGGGCAGTCTGGGATGGGAGATGGAGAGGATAAAGGTGGGAGGATTGCTCATTCCACAACCCAGGTGCCATACCTTTCCTGTACATTTTGGCACTAGATCACATGCTTTCTTATGTTATTGTCTATTTGTTTACTGTTGAGCAAAGCAAAAATTACACTTTTCATTTACTTCTCAGAGCTCAATATAGGGTCTTCCACACAGTAGATATTTAATAAGTATTCATTGAATTGTAGAATCATAGAATTATTGAATACTAGAGCTGGGAAGTACTTAAAGGATCATAGAGCTAGACATGGAAGGGATCTGAGAAAGCTTATAGTCCTATTTTACAGATGGGGCCCATGGAAGTTGGAATTTCCCTGGATCAAATAAATAGTTAAGCATCAAATGCAGTATTTGACCTCAAACCCAATATGCTTTCCATTAAATGAATCTAACAGCTTTATGTTATAGATTTGCATCTTAGTGCTCAAAAAAAGGGAGGGGGGAGGGAAAGAGACTTGTCCAAGATAATTCAGTGGTAGTTGTAGAATCAAGACTAGAATCTAAGTATTGGGGGCTTCTCAGAACCCAATGACCCACAATCTAATGTTTTTCTTTATCTGTTTGTGATTGCTCTAAAGATAGGAATTCTATTTTATATGTCTCTTACTTTGCCCAAGTACCTAACACATATAGTAGGGGCTTAGTAAAGCTTCAAGAATTGTACCACAATTTGAAACCTAAGGATGGAATACATGTGCTCTCCTTTGCCTAAAATGGAACTGGGTCTCTTCATTACTAGGGTTTTGGCACAGGGATGATTCTGTCTCTTCTTTCCATTCCAACTAAATATTCTGAGTGTGAACACCACGTCTGCTTCTAATGTTTCAGTCTGAGTCTTTAAATATACCATGACAAGAGGTGATAACCTCTTATTCAGGCTGCCACCACCAACTAAAATAAAATAGTATGACTTCTAAACAGCAGAGGTGATAGACTCAGACAATACTGATCTCATTAGGATAAAAAGAATTAACAAGGTCCCTGAGACTTTAAAAGTGTTTAAGATACAGCAGAGAAAGAAGAGCAAGATAAGGTATGGCTTAAACATTTGAAAAAACACTACATATCATTGGCAGGAGTTGTAATTGGACTTTAAAGAGGATCAATTAGCTCCCACAAGGATAAAACAATACTACAGAAAAAAATGTAGAGGAAATCAGCTCACAGTAGTTTGAAGAGGAAACTGCTATGATTATTGTTATAAAATGTATAAGGAAAGATCCAAATGCATAAAGCTATTAACTAGCATGAAGTGTTAAGTAAGGGCATGGAAAGAAAAAAGATTTAAAGATAATTTTATTTTGGGGGTGATAAGGAATACTATTCATTATCTGCTTTGAGAATCACATTTCAGGCATTTGTATGAAGATGATGAAATATTTACAAACCAAACATTTCAGAAATAAACAGGATAAAGTTCAATAGAGATGAGGGTAGATTTCACAAATATAAAACAGGGAAGGAACAGTCATGGCTGAGATTGACAGAAAAAGATCATAGGTTGACCTCCCCACCTGGAATGTACTTCCTATACCCCTCATCCTCTGAGAATCTCTAGTTTCCTAGAAAACTAAGAAGTTTCCCACTTCTTAGATGAAATCTTTATCATCCTTCCCCAATCACTTTTACATATTTTTCATTCAGTTATCTGTGTATATCATCTTTTCTCCCAATAAAATAGAAGCATTTAAAGCTGGAACATTTATTCTTTTCTTTTTATCCCCAGTCTTGGTACAGTCCTTGGCAGACAGTAGGCACTTAATAATATTTGTTGAATGAATGAATCATTAGCTGATATAACTCAATGAGTTTTGCTTAAAACACTTAAAATGAGTGATCATAGGTAGGGCTAGTGGCATCAAAGGTTATGTCTATTCCATGAAAAGCATCAGATTGAAAAGTGTTTCTGAAAATATATAGCCTCACATTTTTGTTTATCTGATGTACATCTGGTCAGATAATTTTGCAGAAATCTTCGAATCTTGAATCTCAGGAACCTTGAAACCTAAGAACTAGATGGTCCAGTCTCTCAGACCTGGTGAACTTAATTGGCTTAGCTAAAGTCACAGAACTGGTGATTGAAAGAGGACTAGAATTTAGAAATAAAGGGTGGCACCATAAGCAAATTAGGTGATCAAAGAAGAAATTACTTTTTAGATATGTAGGTAGACAAAGAATTCATGATAGAGATAGAGAGGATCACAGAAGATAAAATGAACATTTTTTATTGTATATTTTTTAAAAAGTTTTTGTACAAGCAAGACTAATGTAGCTAAAATTAGAAGAGAAAAAAAGTAAGTGGAGAAAAAAATTTGCAGGCAGTTTCTCAAAGGTCTCATTCTTAAGATAAATAAGAAACTGATTCACATTTACAAGAATAAGGACCATTTCTCAATTTATAAATTATCAAAGGATATATATGAATAGGCAAAGGAAGAAATTCAAACTACAAATAGCTATAGAAGAAAAAGCTCCAAGTCAGAAATAATCAGAGAAAAGCAAATTAAAATAACTCTGAGGTTTTATTTCATATTAATTAGATAGATAAATATGATAATAAGGAAAGTTACAAATGTTGAAGAGGCTGTGGGAAGACAGATACATGGTTTGTGGAGCTATAATATATTCCAGTCATTCTGGAAAGTAATTTGGAATTATGCTTCCATAGTCCCTAAATTGTGCATACCTTTTGACACTAATGCAGCTAAAATTTGTTGTTGTTAAGTCATTTAGTTGTGTCTGACTCTACATGACCCAATGGCTCATAGCACACCAGGCCCTTCTATCCTCTACTATCTCTTGAAGTCTGTCCAAGTTCATGTTCATTGTTTCCATGGCACTATCCACTGCAATATTTCTCAACATCAGGATCCTTTACAACGAGTCCTACCTTTGCATTATGTGACCAAAATATTTAAGCTTTAGCTTCAGTATTTGATCTTTAAGAGTAGAGCTGAAATAATTTTGTAAGTGTTGACTGATTTGATCTTCTTGCTGTTCAAGGGACTCTCAAAAGTCTCCAGCACCACAATTCAAAAGCATTAATTCTGCAGTGCTCAGATTTCCTTATAGTCTAACTCTCACAGCCATACATTGCTACTGGAAAAACCATAGCCTTGACTACATGGACCTTAGTCAGCAAGGTGATGTCTGTGCTTTTTAATATGTGGTCCAGATTTTCCATAGCTTTCTTTCTAAGAAGGAAATGTTTTCATTTCAGGGCTGCAGTTTACATCTGCAGTGATCTTTGAGTCAAAGAATATAAAATCTGGTGCCACTTCCATTTCTGCTACCTCTATTTGCCAAAAAGCGATGGGACCAATTGCCAAGATCTTAGTTGCTTTTTTTTTTTTTAATGTTAAGCTTCAATCCAACTTTTGCATTTTCCTCTTTCATCTTCATCAAGGGAATTTTAAATTTCTCTTTATTTTCAGCCATCAGAGTGATCTCATCTACATATCCAAGACTGTTGATATTCCTCCAGCAACTTCAATTCCATCTTTTGATTCATACAGTCTAGCATTTCACATGATGTGTTCTGCAATCAATCAGTTGTTCCATGTTCAGTTCTAACTGTTGCTTCTTGGCCCACCTATAGGTTCCTCAGGAGACAAGTTAGAAAATCTGGTACCACACCATCATGGTTATTGGTGATGTTAATATCTTTCTTGTATAGTTCTTTTGTGTATTCTTACCACTTCTTAATCTCTTCTGCTTCTATTAAATCCCAATAATTTTTGTCTTTTATTATGCCCAGTTTTGCACAAAACTTTCCCTTGATATGTTTATTTTCTTGAAGATATCTCTTGTCTTTCCCATTCTATTGTTTTCTTCATTCCTCTGGATTGCTCATTTAAGAGAACCTGCTTACCTCTCTTTACTATTCTCTTGGGATTATGCATTCAGTTGGATATATCCTTCCCTTTATTTTTTACCTTTTGTTCTCTTTCTTTCCTCAGCTACTCATTAAGTCTCATCAAACAGTCATTTTACTTTCTCATTCTTTTTTCTTTGGATTTTTTTTGTTGTTGTTGTTGCTGCCTCTTATACAATATTGCAAATCTCTGTCCATAGTTCTCCAGGCATTCTATCTACCAGATCTGATACCTTAAATGTATTCATCACTCCACTTCATATTCATAAGGGATGTTATTTAGGTTATACCTATATAGTAGGATAAGTTTTCTATTCTTTCTTCAATTTAAGTTCGGGTTTTGCAATAAGAAGCTCATGATCTGAGCCATGGTCAGCTCCAGGTCTTGTTTTAACTGACCATATAGAGCTTCACTACCTTTGGCTGCGAAGTATATAATCAATCTGATTTCTATATTGACCATCCGGTGACATCCATGTGTAAATTTGCTTTTTGGGTTGTTGAAAAATAGTGTTTGTTATGTCCAGCAAATTATTTTGACAAAACTTTATTAGTCTCTGCCCTGCTTCATTTTGTACTCCAAGGCCAAACTTGCCTATTATTCCAATTATCTTTTGACTTCCTATTTAACATTCCAATCCCCTATGATGAATGTGATATCTTTTTTGGTATTATTTCTAGAAGATGTTATAGGTCTTTGTAAAACTAATCAACCTTGACCTCTTCAGCATCAAGTGGTTGGAGCATAGACTTGTATCACCATGATGTTGAATGGTTTGCCTTGGATTCCAACATATATTCAGTCATTTTTGAAATTAAACCCAAGTACTGCTTTTCTAGCACTTCATTGACTCTGAGGGCTACTCCACTTCTTCTAAGGGATTCTTGCCCACAGTAGTATATGTAGTGATCACCTGAGTTAAATTCACAAATTCTAATCCATTTAAGTTCACTGACACCCAAGATGTTGATGTTTAATTTTTCCATATCCAGCTTACCTTGATTCATATTTTACATTCTAATTTCCTATGCAATATTGATCTTTACAGCATCTGACTTGCCTTTCATCACCAGATGCATCTGCAGCTGAGCTTTCTTTTGGCTTTGGCCCAGCTGCTTCACTAGTACTGGAGCTACACGTAATTGTCCTCCACTCTTCCCCAGTAGTGTATTGGACACCTTTTGACTTGTGGGGCTGATCTGATGTTATGTCTTTTTTTTTTTCATTTTAGTACTGTCCATGGGGTTTTCCTGGCAAAGATACTGGACTGGTTTGTCATTTCCTTCTCTGTTTATCAGAACTCTCCACTATAACCTGTTTATCTTGGGTAACCCTGCATGGAATAGTTCATAGCTTCATGGATACATGGGTCTGAAATTACTCATGTCCTCTCAATTGTTTTTGGGATAATAATATCTGAGATGTTTGTCCATTCTTTTAATAGTTTCTGCTCCTTGAAATAACAAAATAATCACATAGTACTTTCAAGATCGTATCATTTCCTTGGTGTGTACTTGGTCTAGTCCAGCCACTACTCTTCCCAACTTCATTTTTCTATGTGTATACTTGATCATATGTAAAACCATACTATGTATACCTCTATTTATTCATTCTTTCTCTGGAGGTGGATAGCATCTTCCTTCATTAGATACTTTGTAGTTGATTTGAATATTTATAGTACTCAGAATATCTTAGCCATTCATAGTTATTCTTTGAACAACATTGCTGTTACTGTGTACACTCTTCTCTTGGTTCTGTTCATTTCACTCTTCATTATTTCATGCAAGTCTTTCCATGCTTTTTTTTTCCCTAAAATTCACTTGCTCATTGTTTCTTATGGTACAGGAAGTACTATTCCACCATCAGTCACATTTTGAGGAAAAGTTGTGAAGTAACTTTTTCTTAGGCATCATCCTCTTCTGGATGCACCTCATTTGGCCAGCCAGTTACTCTTTGTCTTTAGAGTTCCTCTGAACACCTGTGGCTCCTGACAGAGGTACAACATGTTCCTCTCTTCCATTCTTTCATTCATTAAAACTAATATGCCTTTTTCCTTCAACTTGTTCTAATCTAGGTGATTTAGCATCCTAGATGCTGATCTGGAATACCAATTCATGTTTTAGATATTAATGTGTTGTCTCTATATTTTAATGAAGGTATTGGAGAAAGTGTTTTCAGCAAAAAGCATGACTCCAAGAGAGGTCATTCCAGGTATGATTACAGGAATACACAGTGGGACCCAGACCAGAGGCAGTATGGTATAATGATAAGAGGACTGCTCTTGAAATCAGAAGACCTAGATTCAAATTCTTGCTTCCCTGCTTATAGCTCTGTGACTTCTGACAAGTCACTTAGCTTTTTCTGACCGTTTCCTCATCTGTAAAATGAGGGTGATAATATTTACCATGCTGTGAAAATGGATTTGCTAACTACCTTGATTTGCTTGAGCCTCCCAATTATCCAGGTAACTGAGGACAGCTGTATGCGACTGATTTGACCAATCAGGATACAGAACAATCTTTTCCATGACCAAGATTGAAACCTAACTGGAAGTGCAGAATCAGTGACCCTGCAGCTAGCTTAGCTCAAGCCAGCCTTGAACAGTCTCTGGAGACAAGCTATCAGTTAGCTTTGGATTCTTGGAGCCATCCTGACACATTCAACTTCCCACTTATCTTTTTATTTATACCTAAGCCTATGTCAGTGCCCCTGTCCCCAAAATTCTTCATCCCCTAGCTTCCCAGATCTTCCCCTCCCCTCATAAATGGAGCTCTCAGTCCATAACACATCCCCTACCCTCCTCAGACCAGCTCATTCCCCACCTTCCTTTGTTTGAAAAGGATGCGTACCATCTCCTTCCTCTGTTTCCTTGAACTGGTCAACATTAGGCTAGCTGTTCCCATATGCATGTCTTATTTCCCTGCTTAATAAAAATATTCCTTATTTTCACAGGCATCATCTTCCTCAGATTTTCTTCCCTTTAGGGAAAAGAAAGATTTGGATCTCAACAACTAGCCTTTGCATTCCCTAGGTATTTTCCGCCTTGTGGGAAGGGAAATCCAAATTCCCTAGAAAGAGTGTCTGCCACAGTTTAAAATACCCTACCTATTTCACAAGGTTGTTGGGAAGAAGGTCTTTTGTAAACTTTAAAGCACCATATTAAATAATTACTGTGAATAATTATCACCCATCACAGAATCACATAATTTTGGAAGTAGAAGCAGCAGCAGCATCTGTATTCATAGTATCCAACCCAAACCTTCAAAGGGGTCCCTACTACAACACACCAGAAAAGTGATCATCTATCCTCTGTTTGAAAACCTCCAAAGAAGGGGACTCCACTCCATTTCAAGGCAGTATATTCTTCTTATGGAGAGTTCTAATTGTGAGAATTGAGTTCCCAACCACCCAACCAACCAATATCAGATATTGGTTCCATAATGAATTCCATTCATTGCTTCTGATTCTGCAGTCTGGGGCCAAAATAAACACTTCTAACTTTCCTTTTATATGACAACTTCAAATATCTGAAAGTGTCTATCATGTTCTCCCTATCTATCTTTTCTTCCTTTCCCTTAATCAGACTTTTCTCTTCTCCATGTTCAACATCTCCAGTTCTTATATGTCATGGACTCAAGACCTGCCTTTATCTTAGTCATCCTCCTTTGGGTGCTTTCCAATTTACCTATGTCCTTCTTAAACTGTGGTAACCATAACTGAATGTAACACTTCAGATGCAGTCTGATTAGGATAAATACAACAGGATTATTGCCTTCTTATTTCTGGAAGCTGTGGTTCTCTTAATGCTGCTGGTCACATTAGCTTTTTTGGCTTCCATATCACACTATTGACTCATATTGAGTTTATAATCCACTAAAATCCCCTGAATCTCCTGAGTTTTTTATACATATTAATGCCTCCCCTATCTTGTATTTATAAAATCAATTTGTTGGAACACAAGTAAAAGACTTTACCTTTATCCCTCTAAAATTCTATGGTACAGTGGATACAGAATTGGACTTGAAGGCAGGAAGACATGGTTCAAGTTCAGCTTCTGAAATACAGTAGCTGTGTGAATCACTTAATCTCTCAATGCTTGAGGCAGTTCTCTAAGTTTATAAATTACAGAGAAGGTGCAGATATGATTTGGTAAAGGGAGTTTCCTTACCTGAGAGATCCCCATACCAATGAAATGGTAGGTTCGGTTGCTATCCCTATCCTATCAGATTGTGTCCAATGTACTGGCCTGTCAACATCTCTTTGAATTCTGACTTATCCAGTATGTTAGTTCTCTCTTAGTCTTGTGTCACTGGAAAATTTGATAAACTTGTCTTGATGCTTCTGAGTGATGCAGAAGAACATAACTTGATGCAAAAGGAACCCTTTTGGGGGTGCCATTTCAAATTGCCTCTACCCAGCCTTCATCTATTTTAGTCACAGACATGCAAATCAATGATACTGCATAAATGCCTGTGTTTACTTATGAATTTTCTAAAACAAGCAGGGATAAATGCCATTGATAAAATTTGCTGACAACCTCCAGGACAACCTATAAAATGAGATTTTCATAAAAATGAATGAATCCAAGTTAGTATTTTTTTTAAAAATGTGTATTTTAGGACACTAAATGTAAAGTAACATGGAAATGTCAAAATAGTTGATTAAGAAATACTACTACTGTAGACTCTTTTAAATTACAACAGTAGAATACAAACTTTTTGAGAAAGGAGCTATTTTTTTTTGTTTTGAATCCCTAGCACCTAGCAGTGTTTTGCTAATACCCAAGAAGCATTTAATTGATGCTTATGGGTCATATGGAATTGATTAGCTTAACCTCAAAAGCTTAGAGATTCCATAATGCATTATATATATTTATGGTTCAATTCTGTTAGTCCTCTCTTACCTAGATTTCAAATATGCCTGAGATTTTAGGGAGAAACTATGTTCCCCTTCTCTTAGCACTTCTGCTAGGGCAACTCTCACACTTGGCTGTTGTCTTTGAAGGTCATATCCTTTCTGTCTAGTCAAATCAACTCTTAACTGGTTCCTGTAGAATCCCTATCCTTACTCTGCTATGTCTGAAGGCAGAACCAGATGACTAAACATTCATTTCAGCTCCATTTCTCTCGGTTTCTTTGAAATCAACCTCCATTGTTAAGGAAAGGGCATGACTTTCAAGAGGAACATCATTTGAATCATTCAAATTATTTTTTTTCTTCCAACAGCCCTTAATTCATATAAGAATTCTTTAAACTAAAAACCAAGAAAAGTAATCTTCCTCTCTCCCATATCCCTCACCGTAAGGCTCACAGCCTTTAGAATACAAAGAGGAGTTTTCTTAAACCTCTTAGAAAACTGAAATCCCTTAGAAAGTGTGCTATGAAGGCTAAAAACAGCTTGCTGAATATGTGACATTTAGGTTAAAAGAGAGACCAAAAATCTCTTCCCTCTCCTGTCAAGGAAGTCTCATCAGGAAAGAAATTTGTGTCACACAGGACTAGTGTGAAATCATAACCTTGACATGATATGTGAATGTGAAGGAGAATATTAAAGGTTTAGAAAAAGTTTTTACTTAGCATAGAAAACAGTATGAGCATATACACTGTGTACATATATATCTATATATATGCACATATACGTATATATGTAAAAGTGCTCAGTACAGGATACATAGAGTGTGTGTGTGTGTGTGTGTGTATGTGTGTGTGTGTACAGGACACATGTCATATATCTGTGTAATAAGATATGTACAAATATACATATACATATATATGAATATTTCTGTATGAATAAATAGCTTTCAAGGAATTCTAGAATTTTGAAGTGGGATGATCAAAGTTCATCCAATCTAAACAATTCAATTTACAAATGGGACAAATAAGGTCTAGAAAGGGAAAAGGACTATTCAAAGTCAGACAGTTAAATAATGACAAAACGAACTTGATTTGCAAAAATCAGATTTTTAAGCT
Organism: Vombatus ursinus; assembly: GCF_900497805.2. Lineage (NCBI taxonomy): Eukaryota > Metazoa > Chordata > Mammalia > Diprotodontia > Vombatidae > Vombatus > Vombatus ursinus. The sequence goes on from NW_020947062.1 coordinate 23,719,200, forward strand.
TAATTAAAATTCATTTTGTAGAATCTTAGCCACTCTGGGCCATAGGTCCCCTTTCTAGGTCTCAGTTTCCTCATCTCTAAAATGATCTAAATGTCTCTAAGATCCCTGAGATCCATAACTCTAAACCCTATGGTTATATCATCTACAAATACTGACTAAAGCAGAAAGTATATGATAACTTAATGAAGATCTGTATTTTTATCTTACATTTCAAGTCATATGTCTATATAATTAAAATAGTTTTATTTTACATTGGTTGATTTTCAGGATTGGCTTGGATTTTGTATACACAGCTATTTCAACCCACAAATTGTTATTAACTTGATAGTTTCAGAATGAATGTGTTCTGTTTTTCAAATATATTGACTTTTTAACTGCATTTTGAAAGTGGGCAGTCTGTCTCTTCATAGTAAACTGATAGAAAGGACAGCAGAACCAATGATGTTTCTCATGCTAATACTCTACCTCCTAGAAAAACTTTGTAGTAGATGGCAATGACCACTGAATCAAGTGGGTCATGAGTGAAGATGAAATTAGATAAAATTATGAATATTTTCATTATGGAAACATTTCACTAGTTTCAGGCAAGGACTTCATACTGCTTTTTGTCAATGGTACCCTAAGCTCCAAGTCACATAAAAACATATGCCAATAAGTATAAGGCAATCAACACTAATAATAGTAATAATAATAATAATAATAATAATAATAATTCCATCACTAAGCCTAACTTTGACAAAGTACAAGATGAAATTAAGTAGTTATAAAAATCCAAAAAGAGGAAAAGATTGAAGACCTTGAGATCATTGAAAATCCTCATTAAATAAAAACTCCAGAAATTATACCTAATAAGAAAATGTATATAACATAATCAGTACTCATGTCTCAAATGATTTTAAAAAGGAGATGGGTACCCTTATACTTGAATTCTGAAAAATCCTTTTTAGTTCAGTAGCAAGAATCTAAATAAGATCAATTACACCAAAACAGAATGATTTTTAAAAGCCAGAACTGACATTGGGAAACCTCTGCTGATTGTTGATTTGCTCCCTGAAGTCATAATTTTGGGATGGACCCCCTCCATGTTTCACTTTACTTTCCTGGAGTAACTTTGGAATAATCCTCATTCTCTTCATTTGCTACATTGTCCCCTCACAGGCATAGGCACTTTTTCTTTCCCCTCTCTCAACTTCTTATTCTAGCACTCTTATATATTATCTTCCCTCATTAAAATGTAAACTTCTGAGTAGAGACTATCTTGATTGCTTTTTTTTCCTATCACTAGTACTTAGCAAAAAGTCTGGCACATAGTAAGCACCTAATAAATCTTCTCTCCATCCACCCATTTATCTATCTATAATGAATGAAAACATTCTTCCATAGTATTTGATAGAAAGCACAAAAACATTTCAGGATTTTCATGTAGCAGTATATATGTCAGTCACTGACATTTTAAGACCCACAAAGATGAAAGGTGGTACTGTCAAGATACTATCCCTAAGGACATACATCAAAGTACTATGTCCCCAAGGATATACATCAAACATGACCATGGAAGTCACTTGAAAAAGCTACTGAAGACTTGTAGAGACTTCCAGCCAATATGGCTTCTTTCATCTCAGAGCCATACAAAAACCAGGAACCAAGATGGCAGATTAAGGGCAGCCACCTAGCCAAACTCTCCCAACATTGTCCTCTATAAAACTTTAAAATAATGCCTCACATCAAATTTTGGAGCAGTGGAATCCATAAAAGGTCAGAAAAAACAATTTTTCCAGCCTAAGAAAACTTAAGAAGTGGTCAAGTGAAGCCTGTGACACTAGGTAAAGGCCTGTCCAGAGCCCACACATGCATTGGCAGCAACTGCTGTACCTTTGAGAGCTCTCACCCCAGAGATGGTATGAAGGTCAGACAGCTAGTAACTTAAAGAGGATCTTTTGTTGTCACTGGATACAGCTGGCACTGATTGGCAATGTTATTGTCCATAAACAGTTCTGAGTCAAAGTTCCAGGGTGGAAAGGAGTTCTGGTCCTTTGCAAAGTGGTTGGTCAGGGTAATTGGTCATAAAGAAACAGAGGTCCTGGTCATACTTCCAAAGCAAAGAAGAGTGCTAGCACTTGTGGCTGCAGGGGTACAGAGGCCTTTCATGGATAAAGACCAGAGTGCAGACCAGGAGAGCAGTGACCATGACTCTCTCCCAGGATCACACCACCTTGGAATTTCCAGAAGCTTGCAGACCTCCAGAACTAGCTCTGAAAATAGTAGCACAAAAAAGACTGAAGCTTAGGACAGAGATTCCTTGCCCTTAAATGAGTGGAGCCTGAATTTAACATAAAGTTTAAAGTAAAAAAAAATAGGCTGGAAAGATGAGCAACAAAAAAAAAATTAATAATAATTTGACCATAAAAAGCTACTATGGTGTCAGGTAAGACCAAGACATAAATTCAGAAGAAGACAACAATGTAAAACAGTTACAGAAAAAAAAAAACCTCAAAGAAAAATCCTAATTGGATCTCCTAGAAGAGTTAAAGAAAAGATAAGAGTGGTAGAGGAAAAATTGGTAAAAGAAATGAGAGTGATACAAGAAAATTATGAAAAGAGAATTAACAGCTTGGTAAAAGAGGCACCAAAAATATTGAAGAAAATAACACCTTAAAAAACACAATTGGCCTAATGGTAAAATAGGCACACACAAAAATAACTGAGGAAAAGAAGTCACTAAAAAGTGGAATTGACCAAATGGAAAAGGATATAGAAAAATTCACTGAAGAAAATAATTCCTTAAAAGTCAGAGTTGGGAAAGTAAAAGCTAATAACTTCATGAGACATCAAAAATCAATCAATCAATCAATGAATAAAACAAAGTCAAAAGAAGGAAAAAAAGAAAATGTGAAACACCTCAGGAAAAGCAACTGATCTGTAAAATAGATTTAGAAGAAATAATTTGGGAATTATTGGACTACATGAAAGCCATGATCAAAGAAAGAACCTAGACAACATATGTCAAGAAATCATAAAGGAAAACTGGCCTATTATCTTTTCAGAGGGTAAAATAGAAGTAATTTACCAATCACCTCCTGAAAGGGATCCAAAAAAGAAAAGAAAACAAAACAAAACAAAAACTACTTTTAATAGACAAATTCCAGAGCTCCCATTTCAAAGAGAAAGTATTTCAAGTAGATGGAAAAAAAATTCAAATACTGTGGAGCCATAGTCAGGATCACATAAGATTTAGCAACTTCCACATTAAAGGAGCAGAGGTCTTAGAATGTGATATTCCAGAATGCATAGAAGCTAGGATCGCAACCAAGAATAACCTACCTAACAAAACTAAGTATAATCTTTCAGAGGGAAAATGGGTATTTAATGAAATAGAGGACTCCAAAGCATTCCTGATGAAAAGACCAGAGCTGAATAGAAAATATGACATTCAAACAGAAGACTCAAGAGAAGCATAAAAAGGTGAACATGAATGAGTAATCATTAGGGACTCAATTGAATTAAACTATTTACATACCTATATGAGAAGATGGAATATGTAACTCCTAAGAACTTTATTATTATTGGGGCAGTTAAAAGAAGTTTACATAAACAGAGGGCATGGGTATGAGTCAATTATGTTGGAATGATCTAAGAAAAATTGAAGGTGGGATGCACTCAAAAGGTGTCCTGTGAGAAAGAGGAATGGAGAGATAGAATGGGGAATTTTTTCTCATGTAAAGGAGACATGGAAAGAAGAGCTTTTACAATGGAGGGGAAAATGGGTGTGGTGGTGGGTAATGAATGGTTGAATCTCACTCTCATCAGAATTGCTTTAAAATGGGAAGAATATACATACACACTCAGTTGTGTATAAAAATGTAAATTACCAATAGAGAAATAGGAGGAGAAATGGATAAGAGAATGAGGAGGGTGGAAAAAAAAAAAAGGTGACAGCAGATTAATCAAGGCAGTTGTTAAAAACAAAATAGACTTTTGAGGAGAGATAGAGAGAGAAAGAGACAGAGATAGATACAGAGACAGAGAAAAAAAATTGGATGGAAGGAAATACACAGCAATCATAGCTGTGAATGTGAATGGGATGAGCTCATCCATAAAATGGAAGCAGATAGCAGAATGTATTAGAAACCAGAATCCAACAATATGTTTATAAAAGACAGCCTTGAAATAGAAAGACACACATGGAGTTAAAATTAAAGGCTGGAGCAGAACCGAATATGGTTCAGCTAAAAAAAAAAAAGCAAATGTAGCAATCATTTCAGACAAAGCAAAAAACCTAATTACAAGAGACTACATTATCATAAAAGATACCATAGGCAATGAAGTAATACCAAACATTTTAAAAGCAAACTTCTCTGATAAGGCCTCATTTTTTTTCCTTTTTATTAGTATTTTATTTTTTCCCCAATTACATGTCAAGACAATTTTTGGCATTCATTTTTACAAGATTTTGAGCTCCAAATTTTTTTTCCCTCCCTCCTTCCCTCCCTCTCCTCTCATCTTCTGAAAATAGTAGGCAATTTGTTGGAGGTTATGCATGTGCTATCATGTAAAATGTATTTCCATAGTAGTCCCAGGTGTGAAAGAAGAAACAGATAAAAAGGAAAGGAAAATAATAAAGTAAGTGAAAAAAATATGGTACCTGGGGATCAGATGTCTAACATTCTGTCCTGAGATGTCATAAAGGGTCATGAATATCCAATGGTTTAAACCTCAAAGACCAAGGTGGCTTAACTGCAAAGGATTTAGGTCAGCACAAGAACCTGGGACAAAATTTAGAAATGCCCAAAAACTCAGCAAGAGATAGAATATGGCCCTGGCACAAAGCTTCAAATTAGTAACTAAATCTGAAAAGATGGGTAAATCAAAGTTAAAATTAACTGGTATCAAAAACTATTACAATTCTAGAGATAGAGACTTAAGGGGTGGGGGAATGGATTTACAACTAGGACTATGTTAAGGTTATTTTAACAATGAGGTAAAAGCATTAGATGAAAACATTTTATATAAAAAAGGTAAACCTTATCTAAGAAATGGACTCCCTGAAAAACAGAATTGACCAAACAGAAATCAATGATGCTATGAGACAGCAAGAAATATTAAAATACAATCAAGATTGGAAAAGGAAAATAAAATAAAATTCATTATATCTGATATTTTAAAAGAACTGATCTATAAAACATGTCAATGAGAAATAATTTAAGAATCATTGGACTTCCTTAAAAGCATGATAAAAAAAAACCTTCAATTCTATTATTTAAAATAATCATAAATGAAAATTTCCAAGAACTATTAGAACAAAGGGGCAAAATAAAGACACTAAGAATCCACTATCGCCTTTTGAAAAGAATCCTAAAAGGACAAGTCCCAGGAATATCATAACCAAAATCCAAAGTTACCATATCAAAGAAAAAAAATACTACAAACACACAGAAAGGAGTCAAAATACTAAGATACTACAGTAAAGATCACACAAGACCTGGTAGCTTTTACGAAAAATGAAAGGAGATCTTAGAATACAATATTTAGAAAGATAGTTAGGTTTACGAACCAAAAATTATTTCTCTTGAAAGCTAAGTTTGATCCTACAGTGGGGAAAAACAGATATTTAATGGAATAGATGCCTTTCCACCCTTCATTTCTAATGAAAAGACCAAAGCTGTGTAGGATCTTCAAAATATAAACACAAGTCAAAAGAAACCTAGACAGGTAAATTTATTTGAGCAATTTGAAGGAACATTGTGTTGATGTAATGCTAATAAAGGAAAAATAAAAACAAAAATGTGTTCTTTGAAAACTTTAATGGTTTCAAATGGTATTAAGGGAAATAAAACAAACAGAGCCATATACCAAAATAAAGTCAAAATGGGTTCATGATTTAGATATAAAGACTGATGCTATAAGCAAACTTGGAGAGCAAGGAAGAGTCTATCTATCAGATTTATGGAGAACAGAAGAATTCACGACCAAACAGGAGACAGAGAACAGTATGAAAAGCAAAATGGATAACTTTGATTATATTAAATTGAAAACTTTTTGCACAAACAAAGCCAATGCAATCAAGATTAGAAGGAAAGTAGAAAATTGGGAACGAATTTTTAGAAACAGTCTCTCTGATAAGGGCCTCATTTCCAAAATATATAGAGAATTAAGTCAAATTTATAAGAATACAAGTCATTCCCCAATTGATAAATGGTCAAATGATATGAACAGGCAGTTCTCACATGAAATTAAAGCCATGTATAGTCATATGAAAAAAATGCTCTAAATCACTATTGATCAGAGAAATGCCAATTAAAACTGATAGGTACATCACACCTATCAGATTGGTCAACATGACAAAAGAAGACAATGATAAATGTTGGAGAAGATGTGGGAAAATTGGAACACTAATGCATTGTTGGTGGAGTTGAGAAATGATCCAACCATTTTGAAGAGCAATTTGGAACTATGCCCAAAGGGCCATAAAAATGTGCATACCCTCTGACCCAGCAATAATACTTCCAGGGCTATATCCCAGAGAGATCATACAAATGGGAAAAGGACATACATGTACAAAAATATTTATAGCAGTTCTTTTTGTGGTGGCAAAGAATTGGAAATTGAGAGGATGCCCATCAATTGGGGAATGACTGAACAAGCTGTGATATATAAATGTGATGGAATACTATTGTGCTATAAGAAATGATGAACAGTCTGACTTCAGAAAAACCTGGAAAGACTTGTATGGTCTGATGCTGAGTGAAATGAGCAGAACCAGGAGAACGTTGTATACAGTAACAGCCACGTTGTGAGATGACTAATATTGATAACTTAACCCTTCTCAGCAATACAAGGATCCAAGACATCTCCAAAGGCTTCATAATGGAAAATGCTATCCACATCCAAAGAAAAAACTATGGAGTTTGAATGTAGATCGAAGCACAACACTTGCTATTATTTTTTTCTTCTGTTGTGTTTTGTCTCCTCTTTCTGATGGTTCCTCCTATTGGTTCTAATTCTTACCTACAATATCACTAATGTGAAAATATGTTTAATAAGAATATATATATGTATATATATGTATATATACATATATATGTATATGTATATATACATATATGTATATACATATATATGTGTGTATGTATGTATGTATAGCCTATATCAGACTGCATGCCATCTTGGGGAGGGAAGTCAGGAGGGAGGAGGAAAAAATTTAAAACTCAAAAAAGTGATTGTTGATAATTCAAAATAAATTAATTAAAAATTTTTTTTTAAAAAAAAAAGACCAACAGAGGTCCTGGACTAGATTGGTTTTGGTTTGAGGGTTTTATGGGGAGAACACTCTAGAACAAGAGAAGGGGAAAAAAAGGATGAGTAGTAAAAACCTCTTCTTAGATCATACCACCATGGAAGAACTGAAAACTTACAGG
>NW_020947062.1:23726624-23768914 GCF_900497805.2 Vombatus ursinus
TCCAAAGAAAAATAGGAATTGGTCTCAGGCTATGGAAGAGGTTTTTGATTTTTTTTTTTGGAAAATCAAGTAAGAGAATCAGAGGAAAAGTGGGGAAGAGAAATAAGAGTGATGTAAGAACATCATAAGAAAAGTCAACAGCTTGGTAAAGGAGACCCCAAAAATACTAAAGAAAATAACACCTTAAAAATAGACTAGACCAAATGGCAAAAGAGATCCAAAAAGTCAATGAGAAGAATGCCTTAAAAAACAGAATTGGCCAAATGGAAAAAGAGGTCCAAAAGCTCACTGAAGAAAATACTTTCTTAAAAATTGGAATGGAGCAAATGGAAACCAATGGAAAAAAATAGAATGGAACAAATGGAAACTTTATGAGAAACCAAGTAATAAAAGGAAACCAAAAGAATGAAAAAATAGAAAACAAAGTGAAATATCTGGTTGGAAAAAGAACTGACCTGGAAAATAGATCCAGGAGAGATAATTTAAAAATTATTGGACTGCCTGAAAGCCATGATCAAAAAAAGAACCTAGACATCATCTTTCAAGAAATTATTGAGGAAAACTGTCCTGATATTCTAGAACCAGAGGGTAAAATAGAAATTGAAAGAATGTGCTGATCATGTGCTGAAAGAGATCCCAAAAGAAAAAATTACAGGGATCCAGAGTTCCCAGATCAAGGAGAAAATATTGCAAGCAGCCAGAAAGAAACAATTCAAGTACTGTGGAACCACAATCAGGATAACACAAGATTTAGCAGCTTCTACAGATATGATATTTGAAATATGATATTTCAGAGGTCAAAGGAGGTAGGACTAAAACCAAGAATCACCTATCCAGCAAAACTGAGTGTAATGAATGAGGGGGAGAAATTGATATTCAATGATGTAGAGGAATTTAATGCATTCTTGCAAAAAGAAAAACCAGAGCTAAGTAGAAAAATTGACTTTCAAATACAAGACTCAAGAGAAGTACAAAAAGGTAAACAGGAAAGAGAAATCATAAGGGATTTATTAAAGTTGAACTGTTTACATTCCTACATGAAAAGATGATATTTGTAATTCATGAGACCTTTCTCATTATTAAGGTAGTTGGAGGGAATATATGTATGTGTGTTTGTGTGTGTGTGTACGTGCATATGTATGTATATATGTATATATATATAAAATACATACACACATGTTTATATATATACACACATATTGTATATACACACATTATATATGTATATATACATACATGTATATATGTATATATATACATGCATGCACTCATATACACATATATGCATGTTATATGTAATATACACACACATATATGGATATAGATACAGATAAATAGATAGAGGTCACAGGCTGAGTTGAATATGAAGGGATGATAAATAATAATAAAATTAAGGGTGAGAGAGGAATGTACTAGGAGAAAAAGAAAGGGAGAGTTAGAATGTGATAAATTATCTCTCCCCAAAAAAGAAAGAGGTGAGAAAAACCTTTTACAGTGGAAAGGAAGAGAGAGAAGGTGAGAGGGAATAAGTGAACCTTACTCTCATCAGAATTGGCTTGAGGAGGGAGTAACACATACTCAATTGGGTATAGAAATCTGTCTTACCCTACATAAAAGTAGGTGGGGGAAGGTGTTAAATGGGGGGTGACAAAAGGGAAAGCAGATTTGGGGAGTGGGTGATCAGAAGCAAACACTTTTGAAGAGGGACAGGGTGAAAGGAGAGAATAGAATAAATGGGGGGTGGGATGAGATGGAAGGAAATACAGTTAGTCTTTCACAACATGACTATTACAAAAGTGTTTTTCATGACTACACATCTATAACCTATATTGAATTACTTGCCTTCTCAATGAAGATGGGTGGGGATGGAGGAAGGGAGAAAATTTGGAACTTGAAGTTTTAAAAACAAATGTTAAAAATTGTTTTTACATGTAACTGGGAAATAAGATATATAGGCAATGTGGTATAATTTCCTTTTTTACAAGAAAAAAGAAGGGGGAGGGAATAACAAAAGGAGGGGGGATGATAGAAGTGAGGGCAGATTGGAGGAAGGGGTAATAAGAATAAAAACATTTTTGAGGAGGGAGAGAGTGAAAGGAGAGAGAGAATAGAATAAACAGAGGTAGGGGGAATAGGATGGAGGGAAATACAAATAGCAATAGCAACTGTTAAAAAAAGTTAAAGCAAGTTTCTCTGTTAAAGACCTCATTTCTCTAACATATAGAGAACTGTGTCAAATTTATAAAAATAAGAGCCATTCCCTAATTGATAAATGATCAAAAGGTATAATCAGTTTTCAGATGAAGTAATTAAAGCTATCTATAGCCATATGAAAAATATTCTAATTCACTATTGATTGAAGGAATTAAAAATTAAAACAATTCTGAGGTATTACCTCATACCTATTAGATTAGAAATTAGGACAGAAAAGGTAAATGACAAATGCTGGAGAGGATGTGGGAAAAATGAGACATTACTGCTTTGTTGTTGTTGTGAATTGATTAAATCATTCTATAGAGTAATTTGGAACTATGCTTAAAGGGCTATAAAACAATGTATACCCTTTGACATAGCAATACCACTACTAGGTATGTATCCCAAAAGAGATTAAAAAAAAAAACAAAAACCAAAAAGGAATAGGACCTATATGTACAAAAATATTTATAGCAGATAAATGGGGGGGTAAAGAATTCTGGGGACAAAGAATTAGAAATTGAGTGGATGTGCATCAATTGGGGAATGGCTAAATAAATTATGGTATATAATTATGATGGAATACTATTGTACTATAAGAAATGATGAGCAGGATGCTCTCAGAAAAAATCTAAAAAGACTTACATGGGTTGATGCAAAATGAAATGTACTGGATATAGAGTAACAGCAATATTATAAAATGATCAGCTGTGAATGACTTAGCTATTCTCAGCAATACAATGATCCATGACAACTGTGAAGGACTTAAGATGAAAAATGTTATCCATCCCCAGAGAAATAACTGATGGTGTCTGAACACAGATTGAAGCAACTTTTTTTTTATTTTATTTTTCTTGAGTTTTTTTTTGTCTGTTTTCTTTCACAACATAACCATTATGGAAATGTTTTGCATTACTACACATATATAACCTAGAAAGAATAACTTTGAAATACTTAAGAACACTGATCAATGTAATGACCAATCATGTCTCGAGAAGACCTATGATGAGGACCATATTACCAAAGGATCACATTACCCACCTTCTTAGCACAGAGGTGATGATACAAGATGTACACATATTTTTGGACATGGCTACTATCTATTTCTTTGTTTGGATATGTTTATTTATTATAAAGGTTGTTTTTCCACATCTCTCTTTCTGAATCAAATGAGAAACAAAAAGTTGGTATATTATTAATGTGATGAATGGCATCTGTGAATCCTGGAGTCCCCAAGTATGAGGACAAGGGATGGCTCTGAGAGGAATATTTTGAGCCAAGTATGAAAGTGCTGGATAAAAAAGAATTAACTTAGGGCTGTCATATTACAGCAACAAGGATACAGATAAGGCAATATAAATGGATATGGTAGATTGCAGAGGAAGAGAGATTGTGGAGGGATGGTCTCAAATGAAAGGGTGTGGCACTGGAAGAAAAAAGTGTTTTGTCTTCTCTTGATCAAGTATATTAGGGAACATTAACAAAGGTCCACCTCATATTAGGGAAGGGAACCAGAAATGTGAAGTATTCCTGAGAGGCCCAACATTGTGTAAATACTAAAAACAAGATTGAATAAAGAGATTTAGGAAGTTAAGTAAGAGTCAGATTTTGATGGGCTTTGAACATTTTTGTCAGGAGTTAGCTATCCATTGCAGAATTAAAAGAAGTACTTTAATGATCATGTAAGGATTTCAGGGGACTCACTGGAAGGGTAGGGCAAAGGAAGACTGGAATAAAGCAGTGGTATGTCTGAAGTGGACAGAGATGATAGTGCAAGGAAATATAGCAAGACAAAGGTGTTTTTCTTTCTTTTTCCCATCAGAATATGGCAGCTCTGACTCAGAGCAATTAGGGGAGCAGGAGATATTAATCAGCTAGCTTTTGGATCACTGAAGAACAATTTGATCAGATTCCCCTACCCTTGAGAGGATAATTGAAAATAATACTGCTGTAGGGCTAGTAAATGGCCCATTCTCTCTCCACTCATCAGGCAACTTGAGGAGAGCCAGGAGGAATCTCAAATCCTAAATCTTAGATTGCATACCTAAACTACACAGCATTACTGAAAGTAGGAAACCTGAAGATCAAGTTCTGAAGAATATCTGAAGACAAAAGGTCAGAAGAAGAAACTCAGGAAATGTTTCAAAGGGTAGAAAGTGAATCAAGACTGTCAAATGAGATACAGTTGTAGAGTTCTAACTTATGCTATGACATTTATTCCCTTCCCCCAACACACACTGTATTGTAAAACAAAAACAAAAACAAAAACAAACAAAAACAACAAAAACAAACAAAACAACAAAAACAACAAAAACAAACAAACAAAAAAACCACTCCACAAATGCACCTAGTAGAACACAAACACAGAATATAGACTGGTTATTTATTTTTTTAGAAAATTATTAAATTGTAACCATTTAAGTCATCAACATATGTTAACAGTTCTTCCCTTGAGAAATGATTTAAGTATGAACTCCCCAAACTAATGAGCTTCAATGTCTTTACATAACAGGATGTTTAAGGATTAACAGTCTCTACAGCTAGCATCGTAAGTACACATTAATCAAGAAAGATTAAAATGCATCTACTTGCTCCATAGACATCTTTCCCCACCCCACCCCCCAAAAAATAGCTCAAAGAGAAAAGGTTTTTCCAGGCTTTTGTCTTGCAATCTCTTCCTATTAGATGCTTTCTGTTGGGTGTAGATCCTCATTGATGGGTTTCTTTAAAATGTGTTTCTTTGGCTTTTTATCTGAAAGAATGGGTTTCACAAATTCAATAGATTATTTATTAAACAGCCAGTCCCTCTATGAGAGATTTTTTTTTTGAATGTTCAATAAAGACTCTCCTTTTGGATCCACTTTGCATAAAAGAAGTCAAACTACTAAAGCAATGATTGAATCTCTCTCTTTTTTAAACCAATGCACTTTAGAAATCAGATTTAAGATTAAAATGGACTTATATTAATAAAAAAAAATCTGCCTCATATTTTCAGCCATGGTGAACATACGTTCTCACTGGAAAGGAAATGAGTTTAAATGATAAATGGGAAGAATACTACATAGTGATCAGAGTGACAATGTGAAATTAATATGTAGCTCATTTTATAGTTCATTAAACACAATGGCCTTTAATTATAACTTTTTCCTTAAAAGAAACAATAAAGCTCTGAAGGTTTTTTTTTTTAATAATAATTCTCCTTAGAATAGTTGCTTAGCCAAGTCTTTTGGATAAACTACCTGTATGGTCTCCCTTCAAGCACAATTTTTCACTTTGGGAAAATTATGGGTACCTCTAAGTGTCCATGTCTGTGTGTGTATCTACCCATACACATGTGTGCACACACATACATGTTTTCTATATAGATAGAAAAGAGTATTTTATATATCGTAAATAAAGGATGATCTATATATGTATATAAGTATATGTATGTGCATACACACATATATTTTCCTCTCAAATACTCAAATGGATTTGTGAGCTCATGCATCTGGGTATTCCCATCAATGTTACATATCACAACCATCCTTGCCTGAATGACATGTGAAGCTCTTGTCCATATGGTCCTGTAAATCTGAGGAAAATATCCACCCATAATATAGGGAACTTTCCTTGTTTTCTCTTGATATTGTGATGATACCAATGAAGCATGTGTGCTCTTCCTACCTTTACTCTCACTATGTGGCCAGTTTCTCTTCTTTGTCATTTATTTCTTTATTTGATGATGTCATTTGCTTCATCATAGCTCCTTATTTATAATAGGTTGTAGCCTACTCCTATTCATCATGTATTTTTTTCATTATATGACACAATATCTGTAAAGTCTTTAACACAGTGCCTACAACATTGTAGGCACTTAGTAAATGCTTGCTCCCTTCCTCCCTTTCACTTTTCCACTGTCCTCTGGGATGGCAGGGCATTATTTATTTGTTTGTTCGTTCATTCATTCATTCATTTGTTAATTTATTTATTTATGTTAGGCAATGGGGTTGAGTGGCTTGCCCAGGGTCACACAGCTAGTAAGTGTCAAGTGTCTGACACTTACTGTCGAATGAGATACAGTTGTAGAGTTCTAACTTATGCTGTGACATTTATTCCCTTCCCCCAACACTCAATGTACTGTAAAACAAAAACAAAAACAAAAACAAACAAAAACAACAAAAACAAACAAAAAAAAAACTACTGAACAGTTTTTTCTCAGGTTTAAACTCAGGTCCTCGTGACTCCAGGGCCAGTGATCTACTATGCCACCTAGCTGCCGCACAGGGTAATATTTAGCAAATTTCCTTTGCTAAGGAAAGGCACACAAGTAGGCCCCTTTGGCTTGTAGAGTGCTAGCTTTTCTTTCTTTTTATTGTTTTTCTTTTTATTCATTTTTTAATTTTCCATTTCAAATTTTCTCCCTCCTATCATCTTCTCCTCTACCCATTAAAAAGGCAAGAATTATTATACTCATTACACATATGAAGTCATGCAAAACATTTCCACATTAGTCATGTACTGAGAAAAAAAAAAACCAACAAGAAAAAACAATGCTTCATTCTGTGGCTCTCTGACTCCATTGGTTTTCATCATGAGTCCTTTGAAATTGTGGAGTGCTAGTTTTTACCTAATTTGACTCACTTCAACCAGGAATATATTTACCTAAAATATCTGCAAGTCCGTTCTTACAGAGTATAGAGTGTAGAATTCAGGTTCAGATTAAAACAAAAAAAAAAAACCTTCAATGCAAGGCAATGCCTTTCCCAGCACATCAATGCTCCTGAGCAGGGAAACATAAAAGACATTTTTGATCACTCTTCGCTCTTTGTTTAATCTAGAGAGGCAATATGGTATAGTGGGGAAGGTCTTAGGCTGGAGATAAGGACAATCTGGTCTTAAATATCATCTCAGATACTTACTAGCTGTGTGACCCTGGGAAGACCCTTGACCTTTCTCTGTTACAGTTTCTTATCTATAAAATGAGGATATAATAATAGCACCTACCTAACAGAGTTATTAAGAAGATGATATGAAATTAATCATAGAATCATAGACTGAGAGCTAGAAGAGATCAGAGAAGTCTTCTAGTTTGATTATGTATTTCAATTGAGGAAACTGAGGCTTAGAGAGTCAAAATGAATTGACCAAGTTCACAAAGGTGAAGAGTGACTGAGGCAAAACTGCACCCCAAGTACTCTTGACTACAGAGGCAGCTTTCTTTCCACAGCACCACAAAATACTTTGCAAATCTTAAAGTGTTATGTAAATATCAGCTATTATTATTTACCATAATTACAACAATAATAACAATATCAACTTGGGTTTCAAATAGCATTATGAGGCTTAAAAGCAGTTCTTTCACATGACTGAGGGGGTTAATGCAAAGATTTTTATCTCCATTTTACACGCATAGAAACTAAGGTTCAGAGAGGTGGCATTATTGCTCATGATAGATGCCAAAGCTAGTAAATGTGAGAATCAGGATAGAAAGCCAGCTGTCTTGACTCTGAGACCAGGGCACAATTTCTCATATTGTGTTTTTAGGCAACATATATATTAGAATAATCACTTTTTATCCATCATCTTGACTTCTCATAAGACTACAGTGTGGACCTCTAGTCTACATTTAAACATCTATGGAAAAGAGGAATCACTCATTCCACTTTTGGAAAAAAGCAATAATTCTTTTATTTTCATTAATATATTTTATTTTTTACATCATCTACACTTCTTAATGTATTCCCCTCCCAGGGAGTCATACTATATAACGAGTGTTCTTTACTGTTTTATATCATGGAACCCTTTGGGAAACTGGTAAAGTCTGTGGCCTCCTATGTATCACCAGCTGAATTAATAATTTAAAGAAAACCTAAATTTCAGTTAGATTGTAATGAAAATAAAGATGTATTTTTTAGATTAAGAACTTTTACCTTACAATGATGAATAATTTTTTTAAAAAATAAACTTAACAAAGCTTAGTTAAAGCTTTGCAAAACTTAGCAAGACGTTATCTGAGTTCAACATTTTATACAGTGTTCACATCCAATTCCCCTGACTGCTAAGAAGGAAGGGAGTCACATGTTCATATTTCTTCTTTGAGGCCAAGCTTGGCCATTATTTTGAAGCATTCAGTTTCATTTGTTTTGTGGTAGTTGTGTTTGTTTCTCCTTTCATTCTATTTAGAATTTCTTTCATCATAGTGATGTTCTGTTGCATTCATGTACCTCAATTTGTTTAGCTATTACCCAGTCAAAGAACATCTACTTTGTTACTAGATCTTTACTGCTACAAATAATTTTCTGTATGTGGGGGACTTGCTGAAGTATACATTCCCAACAGTGGAATCTCTCAATTAAAAAGTCTGAACATTTTAGTCACTTTCTTAGCACAATTCCAAATGCATAGCACAAATTTGTAGAATGCTTTTCCCTCACATCATGTAAAAATTTACTGCTGCAACCTTCCACATTGCTCCTACACCAACAATCTGAGGCCAGATAGAACAAAGGTAATCCCTCTTCCATGTGACAGCCCTTCCAATACAGTGTACTTGAAAATATCTACTGTCTCCTTTCTGAGTCTTCTTTCCAATTTGAGTATGCCCAAGGCATACTTTTGATCTTTTAGTTGAACATCCCTTGGTAACTTAGTCTCCCTTCAATACCAAATCTGTTCATAGGGTACCCTCATCATCATGATTGCTTTTTTTCTGTCAAACACTGTAGGAGGAGAATGTGCAGAAATCATTCAGTCAATCAGCAAGTACTTAATAATTGCTTGCTATATTTTAGACATAGTGATTGAAATCAAAGCCAAAAATGAAACAGTTTCTACTATTGAGAAGCTTACATCCTATAGTAGGAGACAATATGTATACTTATATATAAGCATATACAAGACAATGTAAAGAAAATTGGGAGAGGAGAGAAACTCATAGATGGGGGGATCATAAAAGACCTCATGGGGGAGGAAGAGAAGCAGAGCTTGATTTAAACCTTGAAACTAGGAATTCTAAGAGATGGTGTGAAGAGAAGAAGTGAATTTTAGATATGGGAGATATCCTGAGAAAAAATGAAGAAATAAGAAGTAAAATGTTGCATGTGACTAACAGCAAAATGATCAGTTTGGTTGGATTGTAAAGCATGTGAAGGGGAGTGATGTTTAATAAGATTATAAAGGTAAGTGGTAGAGGAGGTAGAATTGGGTTGTAAAATGACAAATGGAAAAGTTTGTATTTGATCCTAGAGGTAATAGGATCTGGAATTTATTGAGCAGGGGAGAAACATGATCAATTCTGTGCTTTAAGAATATTACTTTGTACAAAGTGATATGTTATATAATAATCTTTACTGTGTAAATATATATATGTATATATATATATAAATGCTGTATATAAAATATTCTTTATAAAGAATGGATGAAGAGGAAGGAGTCACAAGGCAGAGAAACCAGTTAAGTTGCTATTGAAATAGTATAAGAGAGGGGCAGCTAGGTGATGCAGTAGATAAAGCACCAACTCTGGAGACAGGAGGACCTGAGTTCAAATCTGGCCTC
This sequence comes from Vombatus ursinus, assembly GCF_900497805.2. Lineage (NCBI taxonomy): Eukaryota > Metazoa > Chordata > Mammalia > Diprotodontia > Vombatidae > Vombatus > Vombatus ursinus. Next base: position 23,736,354 of record NW_020947062.1, read on the forward strand.
AAACATTTACTAACTGCATGACCTGGGTAAGTCATTTAACATTGATAGCCTTCAAAAAGAAAGAAAGAAAGAAATAGTACAAGAGAGAAGTGATGGGAGCCAGACTCAGAGTAGAAGCCTCATAAATGGAGGGAAAGGGAAGGATACAAGATATGTTGCAGAGGTATAATCATCCTAACTTTGCAACTGATTGCATATGTGGTGTGAGGCATAGTGAGGAGTTGAGGATGGCATCAAGATTGTAAACCTGGGTTCCCGGAAGGATGATGATACCATTGATAAGGATATTGAAGTCCTAATTATTGAGATGAGACTCTCCAAATTTAGCTGTATGATCCTTCAGATTATACACAGTTCACAACTATTTTTGAAAGTATTGTCTTTGTAACTTTTCTTGGATGGTAGAACCTGAGAGCATTTGTGCTCTATGGACACAAAATTGAAACCCTGACATTACTTCCCTTTAGCAATGAGAAATTAAGAAAAAAAGTGTACCTCAGGGATATTAATAATATTATAAAAAGGAGCAGCAGTATGCTGCAGTGAATCTGGGTTCAGGTTCTGCCTCCAATACATATAAACTGTGTGTCTCTCAACAAGTCACCTACCTTGGGGCAGCTAGGTGACACAGTGGATAGAACACCAGCCCTGGATTCAGGAGGACCTGAGTTCAAATCTGGCCTCAGACACATAACACTTACTAGCTGTGTGACCCTGGGCAAGTCACTTAACCCCTTTACCTAGCAAAAACGAACAAACAAAAAAAAACCAACAAAAAACAATAACAACAACAACAACAACAACAACAAAAACCAGTCACCTACTCTGTCAGTTCCAGGCATTTCTTCAAGACAATTTAGGTCTGTGTTGGTAGAAGTAACTTCCCCACCCAGATTCCCTAGATATAAGAAGAAGAGGGAAGCAGGGAAGGGTTGAGAAAGACAAGACAAGAGGATGATTTTTCTCTTTTCTGCTGATACCTAGTGCATGTGTGTGTCTTTGTGTATGTATGTATTGGAAGATAGTGGTGATGACATATCATTACTTCCTGAAGTCCCTAGCTCTCTTCAAGGGTCAGCTCAAGTGCTATTTTATGCAGGAGACGTTTTCTGATTATACTCTATCATTACTCCTGCAAGTCTCTCTGACCCCAACTTACTTTGTGTCTATTTTAGGAAATTGTTTACTTATTTACATGTGTGTTGATTACTCCTAGTAGAATGTAATCTCTTTGAGGGCAGGAACTATTTACATTTTTGTTTTTGTAGCCTCAGGGCCTATTATAGTGCCTGGCTCATACAACATACTTAAATATGCTTGTTGAAATAAGATGAACACATCCAACAATGCACGTATGTCACACTTCTTGTTGTGAAGATCAGATATATCAGGTATATTCTGATTTTGTTTATCAGGTTAAAATTCTAGCTTCAAATGAAAATTTCGATGCCTAGTGAATAGATCATGAAGTTACACACACACACACACACACACACACACACACACAAACACACACATATATCATACATATATAACTAATCATTAAAACCCAGATAACTATTCTGTGTCTCCTACCCTTTCCATTCAATATCAATCACTTTGTGATGGCCAATATGTTTGAACTGGGGTATATATCCTAGAGAAAAGAAGACTTAGCTAGAAGGTAGAAAGTGGATGTGATGGCTTCAAAAACCTACATGACTTAGGACAAGTGATTTTACTTCTTTGAATCTCAGTTTTCTCATCTGTATAATGAGTAGATTAGACTACATTTCTTCTAAGGTCCCTTCCAACCCTTACCCTATGATGCTATAATCTGAAGACTACAGAGCAGAATTATATTTTCTTTGATCCAGAGGCCCAATACTAGAAATAGTGGCAAGTAGAAGTTATAAGGAGCTAGATATGAGCTTGACATAACAATAGGAAAACTCCCTAACATTTAAAGTATAGAACTGGAGATGACTTCCTTCTAGTGTATTCCACATTACTAGAAGTATTCAAGTGCAGGCCAGATGGTCCCTCATTATAGTGGAAATCCTTGCTTATGTACAGTTGGAATTATATGATCTCTGTAGCCCTTTCCAACTCTTTGGCTCTGTAATTTGGGGAAAAAAGTATTCTCCACAAGCCAGGGCTGTGCTAACTTTAGTCTTCTGTCCACAGAAGATCATACAATGGCTTTTGCATACAACAATATTCATTTATTCAGCAGTAAAAATAAGATTACCACCGCAGATGTTGATTTCCTGAGACCTAGAGCAGAGCAGACACATTGCTTTTGCATTAGTGCACTAGACATTTCCCTGGCGACAGGAGAGGAGATATGAGATAAAAGTAACACTAGTCTAATGATGAATAAGACAAGTTACATTTGAAGTATCAGTTTATCATAAAAAGAGAAAGCTTCAAAGTTATTCTGTCTTGCTGGTCTGAAACTAGAGCTAAGCAAAGAGAGAAAAATTGCCTTTGATTGAATCCTATGGCTACCAGCCCTTATGCTTTCCAAAAGGACAACTAGAAAGAACATTTAAAAATTGATATGATTCCCTATTTGACCGAGAGGGAGTTATCTTTATATACTGTACAGGGATTCTGTATATGTGGGGAACTTTTTTCATACTGAAGCCAATCCAATTCAATTCAAGAAACATTTGTTAAGCACTTAATGTGAACAAAGACTGTGTTGTGTATTGGGAATACAAAAATGGAGATGGACACAATCCCTGACTTCAAGGATCTTACAATCTAATGGAGGTTGAGGGACTGTTATGGCTATAATACAGCATTGCTACAACATAAACAATTCTAGGCACAAAGGAGACCTAAGCAAAGTACTATGGGTTATTTGAAAAGAAAGAAATCATTTTCACCTTGTTGGAGGGATTAGGACTTCACAGGAAGATTTCACCAGATTTCTGTGGACAAGAGGGTATACATTCCAGTTATACGGGCATGGATGACAGAATAGGCAAGTTGAAAATAAGAGGAAAAGGCTTGTATAGTTTGACTAGAACATAGACTACATGATGTGGAAGAGTATAAGATAAGGTTGGACAGTTAACTTGAAACCACATTGTGGAGGGCCTTAAATGCCAGGGTCAGAAGTATTCCAGAATGCAAGCTAAAAGTAGACTCACTGCAACCCTAATGAATGGTTGGTATATCAATTAACCAGTTCCTGGAACACATGCTAGCTTTTAGCCCTAGTTCTACCACCAACTGTCTTTCAGTAACAAAACTAGGGTGAAAAGACTGGAGCTTTGCCATAGGATACACTAACAATCATTCAGTAACATATAATTAACAGAGTTTAGGACCTATTTAGCAAAAATTATTAGATAGGGGCAGGTAGGTGGAGCAGTGGATAGAGCACCAGCCCTGGAGTCAAGAGGACTTGAGTTCAAATCCAGTCTCAGATCAAACACTTGATACTTATTAGCTGTGTGACCCTGCGCAAGTCACTTAACCCTGATTGCCTCGACAAAAAAAATAGGAAAAAAAAGAATTATTAGATAAAATATGGGGGCTGCTGGGGGTATGCTAGAGTAAATTCTCTCCAGCTCTTCATTACTCTCCAGTCACCCAATGCACCCAATTTGTGGTGGTTTCCCTGGGTACAGAAATCTTCATCTATAAAAAGAGGATAAATTAATACCTCATCCACCTTGCAATATGTGAGGCTCAAAGAAGAAAATGAATGCAGAAGGGCTTTGAAAATGGCAAAGCCCCATACTAATATAAGGTGTGACTATTTTATGGTCTGAGAATTGAAAATGATAATAAAGCTCTCTTTCATGTCTTCTCTAAATAAATTCCAAGTATCTTTCTTTGATAAACAGGTTGTGATTCAATACACAGAATCCCAGAATGATGTTCAGTATGTCATACTGTCTTCTTAATTTAGAATTCATGACCAACATCCTTCAATCATCAGAATCACAGGGACGTGGGAAGAATCAAAATGCAAACATCTACATGAAATAGGAGGTTGTCAAAGAAGAGAGAAGAAAAAAAAATGTGTATAGAAAAATGGCTGATGACAGAAAGTCAAAATAAAAACCTGGAAGTGAGAGTAGAAAATGTCCCAGGAAAGGTGGAAAGATCAACCCTTTCAAGAGTGTCAGAAATGGCCTGAGACATGTATACCTACTGTTAGTTTAGGGACAATTCTTTTTTCTTCCTGCTGATGTTTACTAGAACTGTGCTTACCAGATTTCCAGCACTTGTGAATGCAAACTGACTGCTCAAACATTCTGGAAAACAAAACGAAGCAAATAAACAAAATACTTGTGCTGATGTGTGGAATGTTTTTTGTCATAGTTTTCAGGAACTTTTTTCTCCCAGAGAACAGGTTGATGACATTTATCATAACTCCACTGCCTGGATGTCTTTGCTGACCTCTTCCTTCTAGAATTAACCCCTTCTGTATTGTTAAAGTTTAGTGTATTAGGTCTTCAGGGCCTCTTAGGGTTCTCACGACAGGGTGCTAGGGAACTTAGAGTTTGGGGGTTTACATATCTGAACCATGCTCGAACTGAGTATGTGTAACAACTTCCTTGGTCTCTTCTCCCTTGGGTTTTCTTTTTTTTTATTAATTTATTTTGATTTATCAATAATCACTTACATATGCTTTTGAGTTTAAAATTTTTCTCCCCCTTCCTCCACACCACCCTCCCCAAGACGGCACACAATCTGATATAGGCTATACATTTACATTCATATTAAATATATTTTCACATTAGTGATGTTGTAAGTAAAAATTAAAACCAATAGGAGGAACCATCAGAAAGAGGAAACAAAACTCAGCAGAAGAGAAAAAAATAGCAATTCGACTTCCGTAGTTCTTTCTTTGGATGTGGATAGCATTTTTCTTCACGAGGCCTCTGGAGATGTCTTAGATCCTTATATTGCCAGGAAGGGTTAAGTTTGTCAATATTAGTCTTCACACAACGTGGCTGTTATTGTGTACAACATTCTCCTGGTTCTGCTCACTTCACTCATCATCAGACCGTACAAGTCTTTCCAGGTTTTTCTGAAGTCGGCCTATTCATCATTTCTTTTAGCAAAATAGTATTCCATCACATTCATATACCACAACTTGCTCAGCCATTCCCCAATTGATGGGCATCCTCTCAATTTCCAATTCTTTGCCACCACAAAAAGAGCTGCTATGAATATTTTTGTACATGTAGGTCTTTTTCCCGTTTGTGTGATCTCTTTGGGATATAGCCCTAGAAGTGCTATGGCTGGGTCAGAGGGTATGCACATTTTTATGGCCCTTTGGGCATAGTTCCAAATTGCTCTTCAAAATGGTTGGATCATTTCACAACTCCACCAACAATTAATTAGTGTTCCAATTTTCCCACATCTTCTCCAACATTTATCATTTTCCTGTTTTGTCATGTTGGCCAATCTGATAGGTGTGATGTGGTACTGCAGAGTTGTTTTGATTTGCATTTCTCTAATCAATAGTGATTTAGAGCATTTTTTCATATGACTATAGATGGCTTTAATTTCTTCATCTGAGAACTGTCTGTTCATATCCTTTGACCATTTATCAATTGGGGAATGGCTTATATTCTTATAAATTTGACTTAATTCTCTATATATTTTAGAAATGAGGCCCTTATCAGAGAGAGTGGTTGTAAAAATTCTTTCCCAATTGTCAAACTTCCTTCTAATCTTAGTTGCATTGGCTTTGTTTGTGCAAAAACTTTTCAATTTAATATAATCAAAATTATCTATTTTGCTTTTTGTAATGTTCTCTATCTCCTGTTTGGTCATGAATTTTTCTGTTCTCCATAGATCTGACAGGTAAATTATTCCTTGCTCTCCCAGTTTGCTTATAGTATCAGCCTTTATATCTAAATCATGTACCCATTTTGACTTTATTTTGGTATATGGTGTGAGATTTTGGTCTATGCCTAGTTTCTGCCATACTCTTTTCCAGTTTTCCCAGCAGTTTTTTTTTTCAAAGAGTGGGTTCTTATACCAGAAGGTGGAGTCTTTGGGTTTATCAAATAATAGATTACTATAGTCATTGACTACTGTGTCTTGCATATTTAACCTATTCCACTGATCCACCATTCTATTTCTTAGTTAGTACCAAGTAGTTTTGATGATTACTGCTTTATCATACAATTTAAGATCAGGAATGGCTAGGCCACATTCCCCTGCATTTCTTTTCATTCATTCTTTTGATATTCTGGACCTTTTGTTCATCCAAATGAATTTTGTTATTATTTTTTCTAGCTGTATAAAATAAATTTTTGGTAGTTTGATTGGTATGGCACTGAATAAGTAAATTAGCTTGGGTAGAATTATCATTTTTATTATATTAGCTCTGCCTACCCGTGAGCAACTGATGTTTTTCCAATTATTTAGATCTGACTTTATTTGCGTGGAAAGTGTTTTGTAATTGTGTTCATAGAGTTCCTGGGTTTGTTTCGGGAGGTAGACTCCTAAATATTTTATAATGTTTACAACAAGTTTAAGTGGAATTTCTCTTTCTATCTCTTGCTGTTGGGCTTTGTTGGTAATATATAGAAATGCCGATGATTTATGTGGGCTTATTTTATAGCCTGCAACTTTGCTAAGGCTTTTTATTATTTCAAGTAGTTTTTTACTTGATTCTCTGGGATTCTCTAAGTATAACATCATGTCATCTGCAAGGAGTGATAGCTTTGTTTCTTCTTTGCCTATTCTAATACCTTTAATGTCTTTTTCTTCTTTTATTGCTAAAGCTAACATTTCCAGTACAATGTTGAATAACAGTGGTGATAATGGACATCCTTGTTTCACCCCCAATCTTATTGGAAATGCTTCTAGCTTGTCCCCATTACATATTATGCTTGCTGAAGGTTTTAGATAGATGCTAGCTATTATTTTAAGGAAGAGTCCATTTATACCTATGCTCTCTAGTATTTTTAATAGGAATGGGTGTTGTATTTTGTCAAAAGCTTTTTCTGCATCTATTGAGATGATCATGTGGTTTCTGTTAGTTTTGGTGTTGATACGATGAATTATGCTAATAGTTTTCCTAATATTGAACCAGCCCTGCATTCCTGGTATAAATCCTACTTGGTCATAGTGTATTATTCTTGTGATAAGTTGCTGTAATCTATTTGCTAAAATTTTGTTTAAAATTTTTGCACCTGTATTCATTACAGAAATAGCTCTATAATTTTCTTTCTCTGTCTTGAGTCTTCCTGGTTTAGGTATCAGCACCATATTTGCATCATAAAAAGAATTTGGTAAGATTCCTTCTTACCTATTGTACCAAATAGTCGATATAGTATCGGAATTAATTGTTTTTTAAATGTCTGATAGAATTCGCATGTAAATCCAACTGGCCCTGGAGATTTTTTCCAAGGGAGTTCATCAATGGTTTGTTCAATTTCTTTTTCTGAGATGGGGTCATTTAAGTATTTTACTTCCTCTTCTGTTAATGTGGGCAATTTATATTTTTGTAAATATGTATCCATTTCACTAAGATTGTCAAATTTGTTGACATATAGTTGGGCAAAATAATTCCTAACTGTTGTTTTAATTTACTCTTCCTTGGTGGTAGTTTCACCCTTTTCATTCTTGATACTAGTAATTTGGTTTTATTCTTTCTTTTTTTTAAATTGGTTTAACCAAAGGTTTATCTATTTTATTGTTTTTTTAATAAAACCAGCTCTTAGTTTTATTTATTAGTTCAATAGTTTTCTTAATTTCAATTTTATTAATTTTCCTTTGGTTTTCAATATTTATAATTTGGTGTTTAATTGAGGATTTTTAGTTTGTTCTTTTTCTAGTTTTTTTAGTTGTTTACCCAATTCATTGATCTCCTCTTTTTCTATTTTATTTATGTAAGCATTTAGAGATATAAAACTTCCCCTAAGAACTGCTTTTGCTGCATCCCATAAGTTTTGATATGTTGTCTCATTATTGTCATTCTCTTGAATGAAATTATCGATTGTTTCTATGATTTGTTGTTTGACCCAATCATTTTTTAGGATGAGATTATTTACTTTCCAATTGTTTTTTAGTCTATCTTTCCGTGGCCCTTTATTACATATAATTTTTATTTCATTATGATCTGAAAAAGATGCATTTACTATTTCTGCCTTTCTGCATTGGATTGTGAGGTTTTTATGCCCTAGTACATGGTCAGTTTTTGTGTATGTGCCATGTACCACCGAGAAAAAAGTATATTCCTTTCTATCCCCATTCAATTTTCTCCAGAGGTCTATCATACCTAACTTCTCTAATGTTCTATTCACCTCCTTAACTTCTTTTTTGTTTATTTTGTGGTTAGATTTATCTAGTTGAGAGAGGAGGAGGTTGAGGTCCCCCACTAGTATAGTTTTGCTGTCTATTTCTTCCTGTAACTCCTTGAATTTCTCCTCTAAGAATTTGGATGCTATACCATTTGGTGCATATATATTTAGTAATGATATTACTTCATTGTCTATGATGCCTTTTAGCAGGATGTAGTTTCCTTCCTTATCTCTTTTGATAAGATCTATTTTTGCTTTTTACTTTGAGATCAGGATTGCTACCCCTGCTTTTTTTTACTTCAGCTGAAGCATAATGTATTTTGCTCCAGCCTTTTACCTTTATCCTGTGCCACTCTTTTTCAAATGTGTTTCCTGTAAACAACACATTGTAGGATTATGGTTTTTAATCCACTCTGCTATATGTTTTATGGGAGAGTTCATCCCATTCACATTCACAGTTATGATTACTATCTGTGTCTTTTTCTCCATCCTTCCCCCACCCCGCTTATGCTTTTCTTTCTCCTTTCTCCTTCCCCCCCTCACTAGTATTTTGCTTTTGACCACCACCTCCTTCAGCCCCACCTCCCTTCTTTTATTCCTTTCCCTTTTCTTTCCCTTTACCCTTACAGCTTCTTCCCTCCCTTCTATCCCCCCCCTTTTCTTTCCCCTTTTCCCTCCTACTGCCTATAGTGCAAGTTAGATTTCTATACCTAAGGATTATGTTATTCCCTTCTTGAGCCAAATCTGATGAGAGTAAGGTTCAAACAATACTCATCCCCCTCCCTTCTTTACCTCTGCTCTAATAGGTTTTTGTGTCTTTTCCTGTAATGCTATTTACCCTTGTCTGCCTCCTCCTTTCTCAGTACATTTTCTTAGCTCAGATTAATCCACTTACTTGGATCCACTTAACCCACTTGATTAAATTTTTTTTTATCATTACATCAAAGTCAAGTTACATCCACCCCTTTTATGTATACTCCTTTAACATGATATAATAACAATACAGTTTTCAAGAGTTGCAAGTGTCATCTTCCCTTGTAGGGATGTAAACATTTTGCCCTTATTAACAATATATTGTGTCTTTCTGTCCCATTTACCTTTTTATATTTCTCTTGAATCTTGTACTTGAAGATCAAATTTTTTGTTGAGCTCTGGTCTTTTTATCAGGAAGGCTTGGAAGTCCCCTATTTCATTGAATATTCATCTCCTTCCCTGAAAAGTCACGCTCATTTTTGCTGGGTAGTTAATCCTTGGCTGCATTCCAAGCTGCTTTGCCTTACAGAATATCATATTCCCTGCTCTATGGTCTTTTAATGTAGAGGCTGCAAGGTCCTGTGTAATCCTGACTGTGGTTCCATGATATTTAAATTGTTTCTTTCTGGCTGCTTGCAGTAATTTCTCTTTAAACTGGTAATTTTGGAATTTAGCTTTTATATTCCTTGGCATTTTCAATTTGGGATCTCTTTCAGGGGGGAGCAGTGGATTCTTTCTATAGTTATTTTGCCTTCTGGTTCTAGAGCTTCAAGGCAGTTTTCCTTTATGATTTCCTGAAGGATATTGTCCAGGCTCTTTTTTTCATCATGATTTTTCAGGTAGGCCTATAATTTTTAAATTGTCTCTCCTGGATTGATTTTCCAGGTCAGTTGTTTTACCCATGAGGTATTTTAGGTTTTCATCTATTTTTTCATTTTTTTGTTTCTGTTTGACTGATTCTTGCTCTCTCATAGAGTCATTAGTTTCCATTTGTTCAGTTCTAATTTTTAACATATTGTTTTCTTCTGTTAGGTTTTGTACTTTCTTCTCCAATTGGTCAATTTTATTTTTGAGGTATTTGTTTTCTTCAGTGTACTTTTTTTCCAATTGGTCACTTGTACTTTTTAAGGACTCCTCTACCTTTTTCATTTGACTTTTAAAATCCTTCTTATGCTCTTCTAAGAAGGCTTTTTGGGCTTCAGACCAGTTCATATTCCCTTTTGATGTTGCAGATATGGGTTTGATGACAACGTTGTCCTCTTCAGAATTTCTGTCTTGATCTTCACTCTTCTCATAATATGAAACTATCGTACATTTCTTTTTACTCATGGTGTTTCTTTATTCCCTGGCCTTTAAAGAGATTAAGCTCTCCTGCTGGGGAGCAGCGGGCACTGACCCAAGCTTCTTGTGTTGGGAGCCTAGGTCTTGGTCACTGGCTTTGTGTGCTGGGGCCTCTTATGTTGACAATTGGAGGCTGTAGGGTTCTGGCAGCTTACCTGGTGTTGGGCTAGAATCAGCAAGGCTGGGACCTTCAGGCAAATCTAGGTTTCCTGCTTTTCCTTTCCTTTAGCTTTGTTTAGCTCCTTTTAGATGGGTGCTGCCAGGTGTTCATCTGCCTGGGGCCCCTTGCAGTGCTGCCTCCCTTAGTTCTGTTGAGGCACTGGGAGACTCCTTTGGTGTAGAATGCTGAGGCACCTGGTGGTTTTCTGAACTGATTTCCACGGGTTTCCCACCCTCACTGAGGCACTCGGAGGTCCACTTGTTGGTGTTTGCCTGTTCAACTGCCTGGGCTTCGGGAATCTCCTCCTGGTTGGCAGTTGGAGGCTGTAGGGCTCTGACAGCTTACCTGGTGTTGGGCTGGAATCAACAAGGCTGGAACTTTCGGGCAACTCTAGGTTGCTTTCTTCAGCTCCTTTCAGATGAATGCTGCAACGTGCTTATCTGGGGCCCTTTGTAGTGCTGCTTCCCTTATTTTTGCTGAGGCACTGGGAGACCCATTTGCTGTAGAATACCAAGGCACCAGAATCTCCTCCTGGTGTGTTAAAGTGGGTCTTTCCACTAGCTGGCTGAGAGACTCCTGGCTTGTACTGCTCCCCTTCCCCCAGGGTAAGAGGGGCCTTTCCCATTAATCCCTATAGCTACCTGGGCTACTGCACTGCTACACCCCATCTTTCTTCTGTTCAGCTGTTCCAAGGTTTTTTCTGGGATGATATTTTCTGGGTTTTCAGAGGTTGATAGGGGAGGGTGAGAGTGACTACCTTTCTACTCCGCCATCTTGGCTCCCAGAAGCCCTCCCTTGAGTTTTCTTTTTTCTTTTTTTCTTTTTTCTTTTTTTGCTTAGGCAGTTGGGGTTAAGTGACTTGTCCAGGGTCACACAGCTAGTAAGTGTCAAGTGTTTGGACTGACTCCCTTGGGTTTTCAAAGGCCACTCTGTTTCTGAACAGAGAGACAGAAGGTAACACATGTGTCTGGCCTTTCTCTGGGCCTTGGTAGGAATCAAAGGGTATGTTTGCCTGCATGGTCCCGGGCTTTGCTGGTGTACCCTTTTCCAACTACCCATAGACTACTGGCTGTCTTTTTCTGTGATTCTGGGATGAAAGGGTAACTCACTGTAGCTTCTCATTAGATTAATTGATTATGTTTGGTGTGAATTTCAAAGGTTTTATTGATCATGATTGGTATGAATTTCAGGTTTGGTTTGTTTGTTTGTTGTTGTTGTTATTGTTTTTAAATAAGTAAAGGAGAGCTGAGAAAGCCTGACTCTGTTTGGGCACTCATCTTATGGAATGTTTTTTTTTCTCATTTTTTTTGGCTAAGTATCCTAGATGAAATCATTGGGAGAGTCAATGTGGCACAGTAAGAGCACTGGCCTTGGAGTCAAGGGACATGGAATCAAATTCTGCTTTTGTCACTCTGTGTGATTTTGAGCAAGTCATTCAACTTCTCTAGGTCTTTTCAATGAAAGAGTTTGATAGATGTCTTCTAAAATCCTTTCCAGCTCTAAATCTACGAACCTTTGATCCTATAACTGGAGAAAAAAGGAGACCTAGAAGGAAATTGTCCTGAAAAGGACCTATGGGTAGACCAGGAGATACATGAAGTTAGAAAAGAGTTAAGGGGAGAAGAGGCACACAGAAGGACCTGCTGTAGCTGGCACAAACCAATATACAGCCTTATGGCTTATAGGATTTAAAATTTGAAAGGATCTTAGGAATCATCTGATCCAACACCTACATTCTATGGATAAGAAATCTGAGCACCAGGCCCTCAAGGCCTCAGAAAGGGCAAATAGAAAAATCAGGATTTGAATTAAGTCTTCTGAGAATAAATTAAACTTTCTTTTTCTAGAACAAGGCTTAGCTTTGTCATCCAGTATTAACTCCTAAATGTCCAAATATCACTCCTTTATCTGACATCTTTATGATGTTACTTTACTATCTCCTAGATTTCCTTTATGGACACAGACTCAAACCCAGGCTGGCATTCACAATGACAAATTTTGCCAAAGCCAGCTGTTAGCACAGTGCCTGGCACAAAAGAAGCATTTACTAAAAGTTAATCGAAGTGCTACACACACACACACACACACACACACACACACACACACTCACACTCATGTATGTATGTAAAGTCCTTGAGGCCAAGGAATATTTCTTCTTTTGGCTTTGTATACCCAAAGCCTAGCATTTTTCAAAAATTTTATTGAATCCTCTTTAACTCAACACAGATAAAATCCAAATAAATTTGAAAAAGTACATACATGTGCCCTAGAGAATTATTTATGAAAGATAATTATTCATTTACACATATAATTATTTATGATGCTAGCATTACAACCCAGTTGAGGCCCAAGTGCTTTGTATAGATAACATTTTGTTGGCTTATTAGAGATAATAAGTACATTGTTGGCCCAGGAGTCTCTCCTTAGCACAGACTGTGGCCAGACACAATATGTTATTTTGAGACTCATATTGATGTACAGCATAGTGTGAGATAGCTAGGTGGTGCAGTGGATACAATGCTGGGCCTGGAAGGTTTGAGTTCAAATTCAGCCTCAGATACTTATTAGCCGTGTGATCCTGGACAAGTTACTTCACGCAGTTTGCCTCAGTTTCCTCATATGTAAAATGAGATGGAAAGGAAATGGCAAACCACTCCATTATCCTTGGCAAGAAAACCTCAAATGGAGTCAAAAACAGACACAACTGAAAATGATTGAACAATAGCAACATGGCATAGTGGCTAGAATCTTAGAGTGGCTGGTCTTATAGCAAAGAGGAGTTGGATTAAATTTCTATCTCAGACATTTGCTAATTATGTGACCCTGGGTAAGTAATTTGATCATTTGGTCTTTTTCCTTATCTATACATTCTGAATAACAACACCTTCCTCACAGGTTGTTGGGATGATCGTATGAGAAAATCTCATTTAAAGTATTTTGTGAAACTAACACTTCTATAAAATGCCAAGTATTATCTTCTAACCATAATTATTATTATTATAGAATCATAGGAGTATAGATTTAGAGCATGAAAAAACTTTAGAGGGCAGCTTCATATATTTTTAATTTATTTATTTTTAGTTTTCAACATTCACTTCCATAAGATTTTGAGCTTTAAATTTTCTCCCCCTCCCATTTCTTTCCCCTACCGCTGAGATGGCATACAATCTGATATAGGCTCTACATAAACATTCATGTTAAGTATATTTTCCCATTAGTCATGATGTAAAGAACAATTAGAACTAATGGGAGGAACCATGAGAATGAAGAAATAAAACAAAGCAACAAAAAAAGGAGAGCAAATAGTATGCTTCCATCTGCATTCAGACTCCATATTTCTTTCTCTGGGTGTAGATAGCATTTTCCATCATGAATCTTTTGGAGTGGTCTTAGATTCTTGCACAGCTATGAAGAGCCACATCTATCACAGTCAGTCATCCCATAATGTGACTATTACTGTGTATAATGTTCTCCTGGTTCTGCTCATTTCACTCTCTATCAGTTCATGTAAGTCTTTCTAAGTTGTTTTTTTTTTTATTCTGCTTGTTAATTTCTGACAGCATAATGGTATTCCATTACATTCATATACCATTTGTTCAGCCATTCCCCACTTGATAGGCATCCCCTCAATTTCCAATTCTTTGCCACCACAGAAAGAGCTGCTATAAATATTTTTTACATGTGGGTCCTTTTCCCATTTTTATGGTTTCTTTGGGATACAGACCTAGAAGTGGTATTGCTGGGTCAAAGGATATGCACAATTTTATAGCCCTTTGGGCATAGTTCCAAATTTTTTTCCAAAATGTTTGGATCATTTCACAACTCCACCAACAATATATTAGTGATCCAATTTTTCCACATCTTCTCCAACATTTATCATTGCCCTGTTTTGTCATGTGAACCAATCTGATAGGTGTGATGTAGTACCTCAGAGTCATTTTGACTTGCATTTCTCTAATTAATAGTGATTTAGAACATTTTTCATATGAATATAGATAGCTTTAGTTTCTTCCTCTGAGAACTGCCTGTTCATATCCTTTGATCATTTATCAATCGGGTAATGACTTGTATTCTTATAAATTTGACTTAGTTCTCTATATATTTTAGAAATGAGACCTTTATCAGAGCCACTGGTTGTAAAAATTCTTTCCCAGTTTTCTGCTTCCCTCCTAATCTTGGATGCATTGGCTTTATTTATGCAAAAACTTTTCAATTTAATGTAATCAAAATTGTTCATTTTGAATTTCATAATATTCTTTATCTCTTGTTTAGTCATAAATTCTTCACTTCTTCATAGATCTGAAAGTTAAACTATTCCTTGCTCTTCTAGTTTGCTTATAGTATTAGTCTTTGTAACTAAATTGTGTATCCATTTTGACTTTACCTTGGTGTAGGGTGTAAGATGTTGGTCTATGCCCAGTTTCTGCCATAATTTTTTCCAGTTTTCCCAGCAGTTTTTGCTAAATAGTGATTTCATATCCCAGAAGCTGGAGTCTTTGGATTTATCAAATAGTTGATTAGTATATTCATTGACTGTTGTGTCCTGCATACCCAATCTATTCCACTGATCCACCACTCTATTTCTTAGTGAGTACCAAGTAGTTTTGATGATTGCTGCTTTATAATACAATTTAAGATTGGGTACGGCTAGGCCACCTTCCACTGCATCTCTTTTCATTAGTTCCTTAGATATTCTGAACTTTTTGTTCTTCCAGAGGAATTTTGTTATTGTTTTTTCTAACTCTATAAAATAATTTTTGGTAGTTTGATTGGTACGGCACTTAATAAGTCAATTAATTTAGGTAGAAATGTCATTTTTATTATATTAACTTGGCCTACCCGTGAGCAATTGATATTTTTCCAATTATTTAGATCTGACTTTATTTGTGTGAAAAGTGTTTTGTAATCGTGTTCATATAGGTCCTGGTTTTGTTTTGGTTGATAGACTCCCAAATGTTTTATAGTGTTTACAATAATTTTAAATAGAATTTCTCTTTTTATCTCTTGCTGTTGGGCTTTGTTAGTAATATATAGAAATGCCAATGATTTGTGTGGGTTTATTTTATATCCTGCAACTTCACTAAATTTGTTTATTTATTTCAAGTAATTTTTTACATGGTTCTCTAAGATTCTCTAGATATACCATCGTATCATCTGCAAAAAGTTATAGCTTTGTTTTTTCTTTGACTATTCTAATTTTTTCAATTTCCTTTTCTTCTCTAATTGCTCAAGCTAACATTTCTAACATAATATTGAATAATAGTGGTGATAATGGACATCCTTATTTCACGCCCGATCTTATTGGAAATGCTTCTGGTTTATCCACATTGCATATAATTCTTGCTGATGATTTTTAATAGATGCTATCCACCATTTTAAGGAAGACTCCACTTAATACTATGTTCTCTAGTGTTTTTAATAGGAATGTGTGTTGTAATAACTCCTATATTTTGAAACTGAGGCTGAGAGGTTGTGACTTGCCTAGTCTGAGACAAGATTTGAACCCAGCCCTCTCTCTACTGTGCTACCTAACTACATCCAACTTCCCCAGTGCTTATATCACACATCTCTTGCTATGATTAGTCAGTGCTTAACACTGACCTTTCCTGTAATGGTCAGTTCCTATTGGCTTGTTTTTTGATGCTGTGATTGGTTGACTAGTGTCGATTATTATTATTTTTAAAGGCATGCACAGGGAATTTGCTCTCTATTTTGTTGTAGGTCAAAAATAGAGAGATGAACAGCATGTTGGCCTACTTTTTCTCTATGAATCCTAGATTTAAAGTGCCAAGGATCCCAGGAGTGAATACATGAGCAAGAAATAGCTCTTTGTTAATGTATGTTGTATTTATGCTCTTTCAAATAAAATAAGCACTTTAAACCATCAGCAAGTGACTGATAGTATATTCTTTGGCTTAAGTTCTATTTCTTAAAAGAGTTTATTGAATCAAATAATACCTCTAAAATGGTCAGCCCATTGCACATTCTCATAATGGCATAGACTCCATACTAATGAATCACTGAATGCCCAGGATGAAAATCTTTCACATTCCATGGTAGAAAAGACTGTGCTTTTGCTCCTATGTCTCAGTAACCATCAAAAAGACAAATTATCTACTATAGAGGTTAAAGGGATCATCATCTTGGATCCAAATTGAACTTTTTGTTGTAGTCAGTGATCCTCAGGGTCTTGTAAGGATTCCTTATCCAGTCTGGGACTTTTTAGAGCTATTGCAAAAGCATGGGGGAGAGAGAGGAAAAATGAAAAGCATTAAGAGGTTAGATCCAAAAATATTTTGACTCTCATGTATTGAAATGGAACCATTGTTAGTTGGCTCTTTACTTGGAGCTATTTTTCCAATAGAAAGTATAATTCACACATCATCTCATCCAATACCACTTGTCACCACTGATGTCCATTTCTGAGATAAGGGTTTTGTTTCTAATATAGAAAAGGATTTCTTCCCTTTGCGAAGCTAACTAGGTCATAAGTGGGGTGAATGGATAACCTGAGCTTCATTAGCATTATGATGAAGCATGAGTAGCAGAGATTCACAGAAGATTGGGTTGAACAGGCATCTCTTGTAACCTATACCTGAACAAGAATCCCCTCTACATCTTCAACTTTTCTTAAGGTGTTAATTGTTGCAACTAGTTTTTTTAGTGGCTTCTCTAGGGGTCTATAAGTATAACATCATATTATCTGCAAAGAGTGATTATTTTGTTTCCTTATTACCTATTCTTATTTCTTCAATGTCTTTTTGCTTGTCTTATTGCTATAGCTAGCATTTCTAGTATAATACTGAATAGCAATGCTGATAATGGGCATCCTTGCTTCACTCTGATGTTAATAGAAGGGCTTCTTTTTTATCCACATTACAGATAATGCTTGCTTTTTGGTTATACATAGATAATACTTATCATTTTAAGAAAAACTGCATGCATTCTCACACTTTCTGGTGTTTTTGATAGGAATGGGTATTGTATTTTGTCAAAAGCTTTTTCTGTATCTACTTATATGATTTTTGTTGTGCTTGTTATTGATATGGTCAAATATGCTTTTTTTGTTTTCCTAACAGTGAGCCAGATGTGCATTCCTGATTTAAATCTCACCTGGTTATGGTGTATGATCTTTGTGATTTATTGCTGTAATCTCCATGCTAGTATTTTATTTTAAATCTTTGCATCAATATTCATTAGAGAAATTAGTCTATAGTTTTCTTTCTCTTTTTTTGGCTCTCTCTGGTTTAAGTATCTAAACCATTTTGTCAGAAAAGGAATTTGGTAGTACTCCTTCTTTACCCATTTTTTCAAAAGATTTATAGAGCATTACATTTACTAGTTCTTTAAATGTTTAGAAAAATTCACTGTAAATTCATCTGGTCCTGGAGACTTTTTTCTTTTTTTTTAATATTTATTTATTTTTGGTTTTCAAAATTCCCTTTTATAAAATTTTGAGTCTTAAACTTTCTCCCCTTCTTTCCCCTCCACCCCACCTAAGACAGTGTGCACTCTGATATAGGCCATACATGTACAATCATGTTAACATATTTACACATTAGTCATGTTGTAAAGAAGAATTAGAACCAAAAGGGAAAACCATGAGAAAGAAAAAAAAAAGAAAGGAAAAATGGTATGCTTCGATCTGCATTCAGACTTCATAGTTCTTTCTCTCAATGTGGATAGCATTTTCCATCATGAGTCTTTTGGAATTGTCTTAGATCATCGCAGGCTGAGAAGAGATAACTCTATCAAAGTCGGTCATCACACAGTGATGCTGTTACTGTGTACAATGTATTCCTGGTTCTACTCACTTAACTCAGCATCAGTTCATGCAAGACTTTCCAGGTTTTCCTGAAGTCCATCTGCTCATCATTTCTTGTGGAACAATAGTATTCCATTATAGTAATATACCACAACTTGTTTAGCCATTCCCCAATTGATAGGAATTCCCTCAACTTCCAGTTTTTGGATAACATAAAAAAAGCTGCTATAAGTATTTTTGTTCATGTGAGTCCTTCTCACATTTTGATGATCTCTTTGGGATACAGATGCAGAAGTGCTATTGCTAGATCAAAGAGTATGCATAATTTTATAGCCCTTTGGGCATAGCCCCAAATTGCTCTCCAATATGATTGGATCATTTCATAATTCCACCAACAATGCATTAGTGTTCCAATTGTCCCGCATCTCCAAAACTTATCATTTTCTTATCTTGTCATGTTAGCTAGTCTGATTGGTGTACTGTGGTACCTCAAAGTTGTTTGATTTGCATTTCTCTAATCAATAGTGATTTAGAGCATTTTTTCATATGACTAAAGATAGTTTTAATTTCTTCACCCTAAAACTGACTACTCATATCCTTTGACCATTTATCAATTGGGGAATGACTTGTATTCTTACAAATTTGACTCAGTTCTCTATATATTTAAGAAATGAGACCTTTATCAGAGACACTGGCTATAAAAATTGATACCCAGCTTTCTGTTTCCCTTCTAATCCTGGTTACATTGGCTTTGTTTGCACAAAAACATTTTTAATTTATTCTTTTTTAAGCTTTTTTTAGTATTTTATTTTTCCTGAATTACTTGTAAAAACAATTTTAACATTCATTTTTAAAACTTTGAGTTCCAAATTCTCTCCTTTCCTTCCTCCCCACCGTCCCCATTGAGAAGGCAAGCAATTCCATATATATTATATATGTGTAGTAATGTAAAACATATTCATAATAGTCATGCTGTGAAAGAAAACATAGACAATAAAAAAACTGAAGAAAAATAAAGTTTAAAAAATATGTTTCAATCTGTATTCAGACACCACCTGTTCTTTCTCCAGAGATGGCTGGCATTTTCAAGTCCCTCAGAGTTTTTTAGATCATTGTATTGCTGAGAATAGCAAAGTCATTCACAGCTGATCATCTTACAATATTGCTGTTACTTTGTACACAGTACATTTCACTGTGCATCAGCTCATGCAAGCCTTTCCAGGTTTTTCTGAGAGCATCCTGCTCATCATTTCTTATAGCATAATGGTATTCCATCATAATCACATACCACAACTTGTTCCACCATTCCCAAATTGATGGACATCCCCTCAACTTCTAATTATTTACCCCTAGAAAAGAGCTATTATAAATATTTTTGTATATATAAGTCCTTTTCCTTTTTGTTTTTTATCTCTTTTGGTATACAAATCTAGTAGTGGTATTGCTAGGTCAAAGGGTATGAATGGGTTTTTATTGCATTTTAAAAATAATTTACTTATTTATTTTTAGTTTTCAATGTTCACTTCTATAAATTCATCTGGTCCTGGAGATTTTTTTTCTTTTTTAAATTATTTATCAATTTTTAGTTTTCAACATTCACTTTTATAAGATTTTGGGTTTTAAATTTTCTCCCCCTCCTCTTCACCCTCTCCAAGACAGCATGGTATAGGCCATACATGTATAATCATATTGAACATATTCCCACATTAGTCGTGTTGTAAAGAAGGATGCAAACCAATGGGTGGAACCACAAGAAAGATGAAACAACAAAAAAAGAGAGAGCAAATAGTATGCATTCAGACTCCAAAGTTCTTTTTTCTGGATGTGGATAGCATTTTCCATCCTGAGTCTTTTGGAGTTGTTTTAGACTCTTGCATTGCTGAGAAGAGCTAAGTCTATCAAAGTTAGTCAACGCATAATATTGCTATTGCTATGTTGAATGTTCTTTTGGTTCTGCTCACTTTACTCAACATCAGTTTATGTAAGTCATTCCAGGTTTTTCTGAAGGCCACCTGCTCATCATTTATTATGAAAAAATAATATTCCATTATATTTATACACTGCAACTTGTTCAGCCATTCCCCAATTGATGGGCATCCCCTCAATTTCCAACTCTTGACCACCACAAAAGGACTGCTATAAATATTTTTGTACATGTGGATCTTTTTCCCATTTTTATTATTTCTTTGGGATACAGACCTAGCAGTGGTATTGCTGGGTCAAAAGGTATTATGCAAAATGTTTTTAATTTAATCAAAATTATCCATTTTGCATTTCATAATGTTCTCTCCCTTGTTTAGTCATAAATTCTTCTGTTCTCCATAAATCTGACAGGTAAACTTGCTCTCCTACTTTGCTTATAGTATCAGTGTTTACATCTAAATCACGTACCCATTTTGACTTTATTTGGGTATACAGTGTAGGATGTTGGTCTATGCCTAGTTTCTGCCATACTCTTTTGCAGTTTTCCCAGTGGCTTTTTTGTCAAATAGTGAGTTCTTATCCCAAAAACTGGAGTCTTTGGGTTTATCAAAAAGTAGATTATTAAAGTCATTAATTACTGTGTCTTCTGTACCTAACCTATTCCACTGATCTGCCACTCTATTTCTTAGCCAGTACCAAGTAATTTTGATGATTGCTACTTTATAATACAATTTAAGATCTGGTATGGCTAAGTTACCTTCCCTAGCATTTCTTTTTATTAGTTCCCTTGATATTCTGGACCTTTTGTTCTTCCAGGTGAATTTTATTATTTTTTCTAGGTCTATAAAATATTTTTTGGTAATTTTGATTGGTATAGCACTAAATAAATAAATTAATTTAGGTCAAATTGTTATTTTTATTATATTAGTTTGACCTACCCATGAGCAAATGATATTTTCCCAATTATTTAGATCTGACTTTATTTATGTGAAAAGTGTTTTGCAATTGTGTTCATATAATCCATGTGTTTGTCTTGGCTGGTAGATTTCCAAATATTTAATATTATCTACAGTTACTTTAAATGGAATTTCTCATTCTATCTCTTTCTGTTGGGTTTTGTTCGTAATATATAGAAATGCTGATGATTTATCTGGGTTTATTTTGTATCCTGCAACTTTGCTAAAGTTGTTTTCCCCACTACTTCTTTCTTCCCTTCTGCCTTCCCTTTTATCTACCCCCTCTGGTTTTTTTCCCCTTTTATTCTCCTACTTCCTATAGAGTAAGATAGATTTCTATACAAAGTTGAATGTGTATGTTATTTCCCCTTTGAGCCATATCCGATGAGAGTAAGGTTCAAACAATACTCATTTCTCTCTTTTCTTTCCTTTTACTGTAATAAGTCTTTGTACCATGTAATTTTATATAATTTACCCTTTTCTATTTCCTCCTTTCCTCTTCTCCCAGTACAATCCTTTTTTCGTTCCTTAATTAAATTAATTTTTTATCATTACCTCAAAGTCAACTTATACTTGTACCCTCTGTCTATGCATACCCTTCAAAATGTCATAATAATAATATAGCATTTTCTAAAGTTACAAGTATCGTCTTCCTGTGTAGAGATGTAACAGTTTACCCTTATAGAACAATATGCTTTTTTTCTTTCATGTTTACCTCTCAATGCTTTTCTTGAGTTTTGTATTTGAAGATCAAATTTTCTGTTGAGCTCTGTTTTTTTCATGAGGTAGGTTTGGAAGTCCCCTGAAAGAATATGCTCAATTTTGCTGGGTAGTTGATCCTTGGTTGTAACCCAAGCTCTGTTGCCTTCTAGAATATCATATTCCAAGCCCTCAGGTCCTTTAATGTAGAAGCTACTAACCCCTACATAATCTTCACTGTGGTTGCATGGTATTTAAATTGTTTCTTTCTGACTGCTTGCAGTATTTTCTCCTTAACCTGATAAGTCTTGAATTTTGCTACAATATTCCTTGGCATTTTCATTTTGGGATCTCTTAGGAGGTGATCAGTGAATTCTTTCAATGACTGTTTTACCCTCTAGTTCTAGGACCTCAGGGCAGTTTTACTTGCTAATTTCTTGAAAGATGTTGTCCAGGCTCTTTACTTTGCTTTATTATTATTTTTTTTAGATCACAGCTTTCAGGTAGACAATAATTTTTAAATTATCTCTCCTGGATCTATTTTCCAGGTCAGTTGTTTTTCCAATGAGGTATTTTACATTTTCTTCTATTTTTTTTCATTCTCTTTTGATTTTGTTTGACTGATTCTTGATGTCTCATAGAGTCATTAGCTTCCACTTGCCCAATTCTAATATTTAACAAATTGTTTTCTTCAGTTAGCTTTTGTACCTCCTTTTCCATTCAGTCAATTGTATTTTTAAAGGATTTTTTAAGTCCTTCCTTTTCCAAGTTATTTACTCTCTTTTGCATACCTCTCATTTCTTTTCCCAATTTTTCTTCTACCTTTCTTATTTGACTTTTAAAATCCTTCTTGACATCTTCCAAGAAGGCTTTTTGGTCTGGAGACCAATTCATATTTCCCTTTGAGGTTTCAGATGTAGGTATATTGACAATGTTTTCCTCTTCTGAGTTTGTATTTTTATCTTCTTTGTCACCATAATAATTCTCTATGGTCAGTGCTCTTTTCTGCTTCTTGCTCATGATGTTTGGCTACTTCCTGGCTTTTAAAGTCTTCTGTTGGAGTGCAGGGGGCACTGTCCCAAGCTTCTTATGCTGATGGCCAGGGGACTGGTCACTTGTTTGGTGTGCTAGGGCCTGAGGTGCTGGTAGCTAGGGGGTCTAGGAGTCTGGCAGCTTACCTGGTGCTGAGGCCAGGTGGATTTTTTTTTTGCATTTCCCCAGGGCTACACTGAGGTACATGGAACTCTGGCTGCTGAAGGATGCCTGCCTGCCTAGAGAGCTGTGGTGAGGCATGGGGTGGAGGGTTTGGTTACTGGAGGATGTCTGCCTACTTGGGGCTGTGCTGAGGCAAGGGGAGGTCTAGCTGCTGGGAGGCACCCACTTGGAGCTGCACTGAAGCACAGGGAGGCTGGCCACTGGAGGATATCTGCCTGCTTAGGGCTGTGGTGGCACATAGAGTGGTTCTCCAAGGTCAAGTCTGCCTGTTCACTGGCTATGTTAAAGTACTTGGGGGGTCCTGGTGTTGGTGTTTGCCTATTCCAACATTCTGGGGCCCAGGATCTCCCACTGGTTTGCTGAGGTGGGTTTGCTGGGATGCCTCCCATCCTGGAATGCACTCCCCTTTTTAACTAAGTGAAATGGACCTTTTTGGCAATCCTCAAAGTTTTCCAGGCTAGAAGACTACTTCTCCCTGTCCTCCCTCTCTGCTGTTCCTGGATTTTTCCAGGGGTGCTATTTTTGGGTCTTTAGGAGGTCAGTAAGGAAAAGTGAGAGTGATTTATTGCTTACTCCACCATCTTGGCTCCCAGAGGCACTGGACTGGAAATTTTTTCTTAAGGAGCTCATTTACGGAGCATCATTTTCTAACATAGGGTTAAGTTGTTTCCTTTTCTATTAAACTGAGCAATTTATATTTTTGTAAATATTCATGTATTTCACTTAGATTGTCAATTTTATTGGCATATAATTTGGTAAAATGGCTCCTAATAATTATTTTCATTTCATTTTAATTTTTAATATTGGTAAATTGCTATTCATTTTTTAATCACATTAATCAATGGTTTATCTATTTTATTGGTTTTTCATAAAACCTGATCCTAGTGTAATTTATAAATTCAATTTTTGTTACTTTTGATGTTATTAATCTCTCCTTTGATTTTCAGGATTTTTATACTGGTGTTTAATTGGAGATTTTTAATCTGTTCTTTTTCTAGTGTTTTTTTTAGCTGACTGCCCAATTCATTGATCTACTATTTCTTTTATTGATGTTAACATTTAAAGATATAACTTTTCACCTAAATACTTCATTGGTTTCATTTCACATATTTTGGTATGTCATCTCATTATTTTCATTATCTTTAATAAAATTATTGTTTTCCTATGATTTGTTCTTTGATCAACTCATTCTTTAAGATTAGATTATTTAGTTTCCAAAGAGTGTTTAATCTATGCTTCCAAGATCCTTTATTGAATGCAATTTTTATTGTATTGTTGTTTGAAAAGGGTGCATTTAATATTTCTGCTTTTCTGCATCTGATTGTGACATTTTTCTGCCCTAATATATAGCCAATTTTTGCAAAAAAAAAAAATCTGAGAAAAAAAGGTACAATTTTTTACTCTCATTCTATTTTCTTCAGAGGACTATCATATCTAACTTTTTTGAAATTTTATGCATTTCCTTAACTTCTTTCTTATTTCTTTTATAATTAGATTCATCTCATTCAGAAAGGGGTAAATTGAGATCCCCCACTTGTATATTTTTATCGTCTATTTCATCCTGTAACTCATTTAACTCTTCCTTGAAGAATCTGGGTGCTATGTCATTTGATGCATATGTGTTTAGTATTGATATTACTTCATTGTCTTTTAGCAAAATAGGGTTTCCCTTATCTCTTCTAATTAGCTCTATTTTGTTGTTGTTTTGTCTGAGATTATTATTGATACCCCTACTTTTTTTTTAACTTCAGCTGGAGCAAAATAGATTTTACTCCAGCCCCTTATTTTTAACTCTGTGTGTCTTTTTCCCCCCAAGTCTGTCTCTTAAACAACATATTATTGGATTGTCATTTCTATTCCATTCTGCTATCTGTTTCTGTGTTATGGGTGAGTTCATTCCATTCACATCCACCATTATGATTAACTACATTTATCCCTCTATTCTATTTTCTTCTGTTTATCCTTCTGTCTCATTTTTTTTGCCCTGACCTTCCTCAAAAGTTTGTTTTGCTTCTGACCACTGCCTCTCTTAATCTGTTCCACGTCTTTTCACTCAGCCCTTTTTCTTAGCTCCTTCTCCTTTCACTTTCCTGTTGAGTAAGATAAATTTCTATACCCATCTGAATATGCATATTTTTTTTTCCTTTTTGAAACAGTTCTGATGTGAGTGGGGTTCAAGCATAGCTCACTCCACTCCCATTTCCCTGTCTACAGTAAATACTTTTCCTTGTGTGCTGTTTTTTTAAATGAGATGATTTCCCTCTGCCTTCCCCCTGTTTTTTACCCTTCTATTCTTTTTTAGATCATCCTAAAACAATTAACTCACATCCATGCCCTTTGTCTATGTAAACTCCTTCTAACTGCCCAAATAATGATAAAACTTCTTAGAAGTCACATGTATCCTCTTCCTATATAGAAATGTAAACAGTTTAAATTTAAGTTCTGTTTTTTTCTTTCATATTTAACTTTTTGTGTTTCCCTTGAGTCTTGTGTTTGAATGTCAAATTTGCTGTTCAGCTCTCATCTTTTCATCAGGAATTCTTGAAAGTACTCTTAATGAATAAATGTCCATGTTTCACCTTGAAGTATTATGCTCTGTTTCCAAGTCCTACTCCTTTATTATGGTAGGTGCTCAATCTTGTGTGACTCTGGAGGAGTGAGGCTGACAACTTTGCATAGCTCTGCCTCACTTAAATGTAATTCATTCAAGATATCATCCTTGTGACATCACTAATCCTCTTTAAGAATGAAGAGGGAACAACAACAACAATGTTCCTGACTTAAGCTCTACAATATTTGAATGGTTTCTTTCTGGCTGCTTTCATTATGTTCTCTCTGACCTGAGAGCTCTTGAATTTGGCTATAATAATACTGGGAGTTTTCATTTTGAGGTCTCTTTCTGTCTATGGCACTTTTTTTTTTTTTTTAGCAAAATGTGGTTTCCTTTATTATCTTTTAAAATTAGGTTTATTAATTAGGCATTCCTCTCTTCACTTTGGAACTGCAACAGGGTACTGGGTAATAGGCAGTGGAATTGCCCAATGGTACCTAGTCCTACACCAAGTGACTGCACAGGAGTCCCCTGTATTCTCTTTCTGACCAGTTGTCCCAATCCTCTTACTGTCTCTGTGTAGTGATTGGTGGATTCTTTTCATTTTTATTTTTCCCCCTGTTTCTAAAATATCTGGACAGTTTTCCTTGATAATTTCTTGAAATACATCAAGGCTCTTTTTTTGGTCATAGCTTTCAAGTAGTCCAGTAATTCTTAAGTTATCTTTCCTTGATCCATTTTACAGGTCTATTGTTTTTTTTTTCTGATATTTCACATTTCTTCTATTTTTTCATTCTTTTGATTTTGTTTTAGTGTTTCTTGACTTCCCATTGAGTCATTAACTTCCACTTGACCAATTCTAGTTTTTAAGGAATTATTTTTTCAGTGAGATTTTGTATGTTTAGCTAAATATTAATTTCCTCTATAAAATCTCTGAAAATTGGGTTAAAAACTCCAAAGGACAAAAACTCAGAATTTCCCAAAAAATCCATTCCATTTTTAAAATTGTTCTATTTGTTGTTGGGAAACAATTTATTTGTTTCCTTCCTTCTATGAGGGGGATCATAACAGTTTTTATTGAGTGAATGTGTCACAGTTGTGGCATACACATCAGCCCAGCCTTTTGTCTCCAGTGCTCTCTTTCTCACCACCACCACTACACTAAACTCCTTCCATGGACTTGAAGTCAAGAGCTTTAGAAGCAGGAAAAAAATAGATGTCTGTCATTAGATGCTGGGCATTGGTGTGAATCTGGAAATCTGTTAGGTTAGCCAACATTAGATAGTCTGTTTTCTTCACGTATAGGAAGCTGACAGAATAAATTGGCTCATGATGTCTTTATTACTGTTACTGTTAATAGTAGTAATAAATCTAGACTACATGATGACCTTTGTCCCAATGCACTTTATAATCATAAAGAAAAATAGAAACTTCCTAGAAAGATTATTTTATCCAGTCAAAAGTCATTACCTCTGAAATGCAACACTACTTGTTTAACAGCCCACAACCACATTAGAGAGCAATGAAAGCCAGGAATGCCTGATTGAAACCATAGAAACAATTGACGTAGGCAGAAAAAAGTTGCTTCAAGCATTTCTGTTCTCCAGTTTAAATCCTGGGGGGAGGGAAGTTAGGAGGAGGTAGCTTATTAGACAGAGCCTACAAAAGTCCTATTCTGAATTGTAATTGTGGCATGGAGCAGACTCTGGGCTTTTGAAGACATTAAGGCTATTCTAGCTAAGGCCAAGCCAAAAGAAGCAAGCAACTGATAAAGACCCTGAGTACAATCCTGCCCATGAACTGCATTTTCTGTCACAGGCGGCCTGTCCTTACAGAGAGGCTGATTACACCAGCAGGTTGACTCCTAAGGTAATAAATTTCCTATCTTTGATGGTCCATGAATCAATTGAAAATTTTAAAAATGCTCCTCAATCCTCTGTCACCTTTTCTGATTCTCCAATCAGGAGGGCAAAATGAGGAAAGAGGGTTCAAGTGTGCTAAGGATCCCTTGTTTTTAGATTGTTCTTAAGGATTAAGTTTACTCTAGGAATTCCAAATATAACACTGTCCAACCATTAACAAGGTGACGGACTACTGGAAAAATTGAAGACGCTTTTTTTTTTAAACTCCTGTTTCATCTTTTCCAGGAATTCTGGTTGAAGTTTTGGCCAAACTGTTTTTCTCTGAAGTTTTTTGTGGATATTTTCAAGTCATTCTTTTCTGGGTTTGTTTTAGGCTTTTCTGCTACCATTTTAGCTTTTTATAGTAGGATTCTTTTTGTTGTTTTCTCATTCTTCCAGCCTACGTTTTGTCTTTATGTTAGGTCTGGGCTCTACAGCGCTTCTGAAGGGTAGATCTAGGTTGTTCATGTTGTATTGAGTGTTGTGTTATTCCAAGATCTCAGAGACAGGTTAGGGACCTACAAGATTTCAGTACTCCCAAAGTGGTCTGATCCAGGGAAAAGTCTGATTGCTGCCCTCCCTGGACAGGGTTCTGCAAATTCCTGACCTGGGTTTGGGTATGAGCAAGAGTAGTCTGCTGCTAGACTCAGCCCTTCTCAGGCAACTGAACAGTTCTGTTGGTTTTGAGTGACAAAATTTTAGGCTCTCCTGACCTGGTTATTCATATGAAAGCTACGCAAAATGCTGGCATTTGACTCAGTGTTCCCTTAAGTTATGAGCCACACCTCTGCAGCTTTTCCAGCTTCTGCTGGCTTCTCAATTTCATTCTTTCTTCATAACACAGCACATTACCATTGTATCTGGGAATATCACTACCATGCATGGCGCCCTTTCTCAGTCCTCCCTGAATCTGTGACCCACTACTGAGCAGTGAACAACAAAGTATCCAGTAGACACCTGTCTCTATTGTAGTGCCCTAGTATTACTCTGGGGGTGTCCCAGTATAGGTCTGGGACTTCTTCTTGTCTTAATGTATGTCCCGTCCCTGTGTTCTAGAGTGCTTACACAAGGTATGCTCTTGACCTGACCTCATTCCCACTGTCTGCAGACCTCTCTATTTGTCTCCCTATACCAAGCTGAGTTGGACAAATGATTCATTATGACTTTTTCTGCATTTCTCCATTAGGATTCAGTCTAGTTCATTTTCTAGATCTGTTTTGAGTTTTGTGGAGAATTCAGCTATACTGATTCCTACCACTTTGCTATCCTTAATGATAGGGTTCTGAGGGGATATATGTGTAATCTAGTAGAATGCATTCAGTTTATCCTTGTTTGTTGCTGTTCAGTCATGTCCAACTATTCATGACCCTATTTAGGATTTTCTTGGCAAATATACTGGGATAGCTTGCCATTTCTTTTCCCAGCTCATTTTACAGATGAGGAATTGAGGCAAAAAGTATTAAGTGACTTACCAAGGTCATACAGCTAGTAAGTGTCTGAGGTCGGATTTGAACTCAGGTCTTCCTGACTCCAGGCACAGTGCTCTAACCACTGAGTCACTTAGCTGCCCCTTTATCCTTATTTAGTTTATTGTGATTATTTGCTCTTATTTACCTTTTTTAAAATGTTTCTCTTGATTCCTGTGTCTGTACTTCAAAGTTTCATCAGAAAAGACTTTGTAGTCATCTATTTCATTAAAGATCCATTTTCCTCCACGGGATTTTATTCAATTTTACTGTGTAAGTTATTCTTGGTTGCAAATATATATTCTTTACCTTCTAGAATATCGTATTTCAAGCTTGCCACTCTTTAAAATGGTGGTTGATAAATATGAAATCCTATCTGTGGCTCCTGGGTACTTATTTTTTCTATCTGCTTGCAGTATACACACACATGCATAGATATATGTATTGTGTACATATATACATGTGTGTAAATATATGTATATATGTGTGTATGTGTACATTTACATGTATGCATGTTTGTATGTTGTATAAAATGAGAACTTCACAGGATTTACCAGCAAGATAGTTCATTTGTCTCTGAGAAAACAGCATTTAACTTCATCAAAAGTAAAGTACAAGTGAAGTTTAGAGAGATTCAGGATTCTTGGCTCAGTAAGAAGGCAGGTGAAATTCAGTATTATGCTGATAGTAACAATCCAAATCTTTTTTTATGATGTCCTGAAGGCTATTTATGGTCCAAAGACCTATATGCATCTCAAATACTCAGTGCTGATGGATTCACATTGATTAGTGATAAGGACAGGATCCTGGATAGGCTGAACACTTCCATGATATTCTCAACAGACCATCATCAGTCAATGCAGAAACCATTGACTGCATGCCTCAGGTTGAAGTCAATCCCTCTCTAGCTGAACATTTAACTGAAGAACAGGTTTTAAATACCATTAGAGTCCTCTCCTGTGGCAAAGCTCTTGGTGATGATTCTATTCTAGCTGATATTTACAAGGCAGGGGGTTCACTGCCCAAACAAAAACTGGTGGAAATTTTCAGGATTACAAGGCTAGTTGGTTATCCCCCAGGAGTTTGAGGATGCCTCCATTGGCCATCTTTATAAAGGAAAAGGAAATAGGCTGTCCAGTGACAATCAAAGTGGGGGGGGGAAGGGAGAGGAGAGTGTCTCTCTATTACTCATTGCTGGCAATATTCTTGCCAGAGTCCTCCTTAATAGTGTGATCCTTTACTTGGAAAATGGTCAACTACTAAGAAGAACAGTTGATATGGTGTTTGTTCCCTGACAACTCCAGAAGAAATTGCCAGGAGTAGAACAGAGGTCTGTACACAACATTCATCTATCCAAGTCTTTAATACTGTGAATCATGAAGGTTTATGGAAAATTATGTCAAAATTTGTGTGCCTGGAGAAGTTCATTAGTTATTGTACATCAATTTCATGATGGCATGTTTCTAGATAATGGATGATGTCCTCATGCTTTCTCAGTCACCAATGGAGTGAAACAGAGGTGTGTACTTGCTCCCATGCTTTTTAGCATGTTGTTTTCAATGATGTCAGATGCTTTCAATGAGGACAAAAACAGAATCAAGGTCAGCTACTCAACTGACAGTAAATATTTAACTTGAAAAGAGTACAAGCTAAGATTAAAGCACAGGAAGAGTTGGTGCATG
Organism: Vombatus ursinus; assembly: GCF_900497805.2. NCBI lineage: Eukaryota > Metazoa > Chordata > Mammalia > Diprotodontia > Vombatidae > Vombatus > Vombatus ursinus. The sequence goes on from NW_020947062.1 coordinate 23,767,033, forward strand.
ATATTTTGTTGTTGTTATTGTTGTGTTCACAGATGATTGTGTACTCACTTCAGACTCTGAAGCAGAGATACAACAAAGTAAGGATCAATTCTCTGCTGCTTGTGCTAATTTTGGCCTAACAATTAACACCAAGAAAAGACAGGTTCTTCACTGGCCAGAACCATATCATCCATATGTGGAACCATCAGTCACAGCAAGTGGAGAAATTTTGAATGTTGTAGATAAGTTCACTTACCTTGGCAGTACACTTTCCAGGGATGTACACATAGATGATGAGGTTGACATACACATTGCCAGAGCTAGCTCAGTGTTTGGGAGGCTTTGAAGAAGCATGGGAGAGAAGAGGTATTAGATTCCATACCAAACTGAAGGCCTACAACGCCATTGTGCTGACCTCATTGTTGTATGCTTGTGAAACCTGGACAGTGCCAGAAACAGCATCACTTCTATTTGAATTGTCTTAGGTAGATTCTGAAGATCACCTAACAAGAAAAGGTAACAGACACTGAGGGCCTTTCTTAAGCAAACTGCCAAGCATTGAAACTCTACTGCAGAGGATACAACTCTGATGGGCTGGCCACATTGTTCAAACAGCAAACGTATGTTTGACAAAAAGACTATTTTATGTAAACCTCAAACAAAACAAGTGCTCACATGGAGGTCAGAATAAGCAATATAAGGATACAGTCAAGGTCTCCCTGAAGAACTTTGGAATTTATTGCATGATATGGGAGACTCTGGCAAAGGACTGCCCAGAATGGTATGCCACATCAAAGGATCTGTGTGTGCTCTATGAATAAAGCAGAATTGCAGTAGCTCAAAAGAATCATGAGATGCACAAATTTAGAGACATCCTCTCCCAAATGTTCATGTGGACTATTTTTGCCCAACTTGTGGTAAAGCCTTCTCAGTTCATATTGGTTTGATGAGCCACATCTGGACACATTGTACCTTGACTCCAAATTAGGAATTTTTGGTACTCTTCAATAACAAAGGACAACTAACTAACTACACACACACGTATGTATGTACATATATAAATACATGCACTCATACACACAATATGTGTATGAGTGTGTTTTGTTTTATTTCATTTTGTTTTAACATGGAAGCTTCAAATTCTAACTCTGATGTTCCTGGGAGTTTTCATTTTGAGGTTTCTTTGAGGTGATTGTTGGAATCTTTCTGTTTCCAATTTGCCCTCTGGTTTTAAGGGAACTGGGAAGTTTTCTTTTTAATTTCTTATAATGTCTTGGTTCTTTTATGGTCATGGATTTCAGAGAGTCCAACTAATTCTTAAATTATCTTTTCTTGATCTGTTTTCTAGGTAAATTGTTTTTGCTATAAGATACCTTACATATTTTTTTTTAGTTTTGATTATGTTTTAGTATTTCTTGCTGTTTCACTGGTCCAATATAATTTTTAGAGTGTTCGTTGCTTGAATAAGGTTTGATACTTCATGTACCAAGCTATTAATTATCTTTTCAATATATTCCCATAACTTATTTTTTTCCAATTTTTTTCTCTAGTGTTCTCATCTCATTCATTTAAAAAAAACCATTTTAAATTATTTTAAATTCTTACTTACAGGTTTTCTAGTTGAACTTTTACCCAAGTTTTTTTTTCTTTGAGTCTTTAATTATAGAAAATTTGGAGTCATTTTCTCCTTCTGGATTTCTGTCTTTAGTGTCTCTGTCATCATAATCATTCTTTATAACAGGATTCTTTTTTCTTTCTTTCCTTTGTCCCTCCCTCCTTTCTTTCTCTTTTTCTTCCTTCCTTCCTTCCTTCCTTCCTTCCTTCCTTCCTTCCTTTCTTTCTTCCTACCTTCCTTCCTTTCTTTCTTTCTTTCTTTCTTTCTTTCTTTCTTTCTTTCTTTCTT
>NW_020947062.1:23768924-23769100 GCF_900497805.2 Vombatus ursinus
TTCTTTCTTTCTTTCTTTCTTTCTTTCTTTCTTTCTTTCTTTCTTTCCTTCCTTCCTTCCTTCCTTCCTTCCTTCCTTCCTTCCTTCCTTCCTTCCTTTCTTTCTTCCTACCTTCCTTCCTTCCTTCCTTTTTTTCTTTCTTTCTTTCTTTCTTTCTTTCTTTCTTTCTTTCTTTC
>NW_020947062.1:23769200-23770925 GCF_900497805.2 Vombatus ursinus
GGGTTTTTTTTTTTTTGGTTTTGTGTTATTTCAGGAACTCAGGGATAGCACAAGTTTTAGTGCCCCTGATCTAAGCTCTGAAAGTTCTTGGCCTAGTTTTGAGTCTTAAGAAACACACTTGTGGGCTTGCCCTTGATTACATTACTCAGCTACTTTCAGCAGGCTGCAAAGGTTTGCTGGCTCAGAATAACATAATTATAACCTTTCTTTTGGTCTGGGATTGCTGCCCTAGCTATTCCACTGCAGGCCTCAGACAGGGCTATAGGCTAGAATTGAGATACCTGACTCTGTGTGCATCTCATCTTGCTTTTTACACATCTTGGTGTCTGTCATTGTTTCTTATCTTAGAGAACCACTACTAAGTTCAAGTCCATTCTTTAGACCTACTCTAACATCTCTGCCTCCTCTATCTCCAACCTAACTTTTCAACCCTATATCATATTACTTTCTGTCTTAAATTCTATATTTTAGCCAAAATGGGCCATCAATTCTTTCCCAAGTTAGCATTCCATCTTCTGTTTCCATTCATCTATGTAAGTCCTTCCTCATCTCTGCCTCTCATATCTGTTACCTGCTCTGTGAAGCCTTTCCTTGGGCTACTAGTTGTAATCTTCCCTCATTCCTCAAATCACCTTATAGTTACCCATCTCTGTACATGTCCTCCCTACTTCTTTTCATATCTCCACTATTTAATTCCATGCTTTGAATATAAAAGGCAGAGAAAAATGGAGGCTGAGTATGTGATTTTGTTATAACAGAACTCTGAGATAAGGAAACTCCCTCAGCCAATGCAGATTGACACCTTCTCTTCTTATTTTTTCTTTTTCTTTTTTTTTTAAATTTTTTATTAATATATTTATTTTTAGTTTTCAACATTTACTTTCACAAGATTTTGAGTTCTAAATTTTCACCCCATCTTGCCTCTCCCCCCACCCCATATGGCATGCATTCTGAATACCCCTTCCCCAGTCTGCTGTCCCTTCTATCTCTCCCTCCCTTCTCTTATCTCCTTCCTCTTCTATTTTCCTATAAGGCAGGACAGATTTCTGTACCCCATTTCCTGTATTTCTTATTTCCCAGTTGCATGTGAAAACATTTTTTTAAACATGTATTTTTAAAAGTTTGGGTTCCAAATTTTCTCCCTTCCTCCCTCCACACCCACCCTCATTGAAAAGGCAAACAACTCAATATAGGTTATACATGTGCAGTTATGCAAAACACTTCCATAGTAGACATGCTGTGCAAAACTAACCCTATTTCCCTTAATCCTATCCTGCCCCCCCCATTTATTTTGTTCTTTCCTTTGACCCTATCCCTCCTCAGAAGTATATACTGATTACCCCCTTTCCCAATCTGCCCTCCTCTCTATCATCCCCCTACTCTCTTGTCCCCTTCCCCCTCCATTTTCCTGTAGGGTAAGACAGATTTCCATACCCAATTGAGTGTGTATGTTATTCCCTCCTTAAGTCAAATACTATGAGAATAAGATTCACTCATTCCCTCTCACCTTCCCCTGTTTCCCCTCCACTGTAACAGCCTTTTCTTTTCTGTTTTTTTTTGGGAGATAATTTTCCCCCGTTCTACCTCTCCCTTTCTCCTTCTCCTAGTATAATCCTTTCTCACCCTTTAATTTTATTCTCCAGATATGACCCCTTCATCTTCAACTCACCCTGTGCCTTCTATCTATCTATCTATCTATCTATCTATCTATCTATCTATCTATCT
>NW_020947062.1:23770935-23875829 GCF_900497805.2 Vombatus ursinus
TCTATCTATCTATCTATCTATCTATCTATCTATCTATCTATCTATCTATCTCTCTATCTCTCTATCTCTCTATCTCTCTATCTATCTCTCTATCTATTTATATATACATACATACATACATACATACATACATATAATTTTTTTCCCTCCAACTACCCTAATATTGACAAAGGTCTCATGAGTTACAAATATCATCTTTCCATGCAGGAATGTAAATAGTTCAACCTTAATAAGTCTCTTATGAATTCTCTTTCCTGTTTACCTCTTCATGTTCCACTTGAGTCTTATATTTGAAAGTCACATTTTCTATTCAGCTCTGGTCTTTTCATAAAAAATGCTTGAAAGTCCTCTGTTTCACTGAATGACTATTTTTCCCCCTGAAGGATTATACTCAGTTTTGCTGGGTAGGTGATTCTTGGTTGTAATCATATTTCCTTTGCCCTCCAGAATATAATATTCCATGCCTTGCAGTCCCTTAATGTAGAAGCTGCTAAATCTTGTGTTATCCTGATTGTGTTCCACAATAGTTGAATTGTTTCTTGCTGGCTGCTTGTAATATTTTCTCCTTGACCTAGGAACTCTGGAATTTGGCTAAAATATTCCTAGGAGTTTTCCTTTGGGGATCTCTTTTAGGAGGAGATTGGTGGATTCTTTCAATTTCTATTTTGCCCTCTGGTTCTAAAATATCAGGACAGTTTTCCTTGATCATTTCTTGAAAGATTATGTCTAGGCTCTTTTTTTTGATCATGGCTTTCAGATAGTCCAATAATTTTTAAATTCTCTCTCCTGTATCTATTTTCCAGGTCAGTTGTTTTTCCAGTGAGATATTTCACATTGTTTTCTAATTTTTCATTCTTTTGGATTTATTTTACAGTGTCTTGATTTCTCATAAAGTCACTAGCTTCCAATTGCTCTATTCTGATTTTTAAGGAAGTATTTTCTTCAGTAATCTTTTGGACTTCCTTTTCCATTTGGTCAATTTTGCCCTTTAGGGCATTTTTCTCCTCATTGGCTTTTTGGACCTCTTTTGCCATTTGGGTTAGGCTATTTTTTAAGGTGTTATTTTCTTCAGCATTTTTTTGGGGTCTCCTTTAGCAAGCTGTTGACTTGTTTTTCATGATTTTCTTGCATCACTCTCATTTCTCTTCCCAGTTTTTCCTCTACTTCTCATACTTGCTTCTCAAAATCCCTTTTGAGCTCCTCCAAGACTCAGGACTGGTTCATATTTTTCTTGGAGGCTTTGGATGTAGGAGTTTTGAGAGGAACTCCTCTCCCCGCCTGGCATGATATACCTTTCCAATCAACCATCCGGGATATCTTGAGCTGGAAATTTGTTTCACTCTGTCTTTTTGTGGGTTCTACTGCTTTAGAATTTGTCTAGAGCCACTTTTTTTGCAGGTTTTGGAGGGTTTTGGGGGAGAGCTCAAGCAAGTCACTGCTTTCACTCTCAACACCTTCTCTTCTTTAGTGAGGTCTCACATATCATGAGGTTCACTTAGACAAGAGTAGTCTCCTTGGCTGTAGCATAAGGGGTGTCACTGTATAGCTTAAGGAGGTCTAGAATAAGCCTTTCTAGCCTCTTATCTACCCAACCTACTCTAAGGGAGACTTTAATTCATACCTGGAAAGGAAGCAAATAGATGAGACCAGGAGCCACTCTGCTCTCCTTAGAGAGAGGGCATTGGGCTAAAATCTTATCTGTCTACTCCCTTAGATATTATTAATCTAGGGAATATGATGAGTTTCAATCTAACTTCTGATAAGTGCATCATTATTGGGGGTAAAGAGGAGCATCCCAAGTTATATATCCAATATCAGATCCTCTAGATCTGTGGCTTTATTCCCCAAGCCTTTCTTTCCCTTCACTTACATGAATAGTGTCTGAAACTATATGTATTCTTTCTCAAAGCTGGAATCCAAAAGACCAGGATCTCTTTTTCTTTTTCCAGATCTTGACAATTCCACCCTTCAGGAAAGCATATAGTAATCAATCTCCACTAATGCAATTAGGATTTGAGTTGTGGATTACATATTTTAAGGAAAAAAAAGCCTAATTTGAATAGGGAAGGGGTTAGACATAAGTCTAGATGGCCTCTAAGATCCCAGATCTCTATCCATGATCCCACAATTCTATGATGAAGTGACAGCTAAGCTAGGCTTAAAAAATGTGAAGGATTTCATTAAAGAAAGGAAAGGTTACATTGGTTTCAGGCACAGGAAGTGATTTGAACAAAGACTTGGAGGAAGGAATAGAATCAATTCAGGATACAGCAAATGGTCTGGATTATCTAGAATGCAGAGTATGTGAAGAGAAGCACTGAGAGATAAAACTGGAAATGTAGGCTGGTATGTCAATCTCTGTGATCCTCAGTAATGTCTGTCCAACACCCCTTTTCATTCTCCTTTGTCAGTAGAATAACCTTCACTGGTAGCTGGGGAAATACAAGGATCTGATTGGAAGTTAGGAATGGATTTCTGAGCTGTCCACATCAATGAAACAAAATTAAAATGGAAATCATTTCCCAAAAGTACATAGAGAGCCTTGCATTGAAATCAAATCCCTAACCTGGTCTCATACCCAACTGTGACAGTATTATAGAAACAATATCAATCATAGAAGGCAGGGGAAAAGGGAATGAGTAACTTTTTTCAAGGAGATTTCTAACATTTTAATGCTTGGGAGAAAAAATAAAAGTATTACACATATACTTTCTTTAAAAATATTTTCTTTTTTTAAAAGAAAAAGAATTGAAATCCTATGAGTCAAAACAGGTGTGGTCTGATAATGCAGATTTAAAAGATCAGGGTCGTAGTAATTCTGCCCTTGGAAGTGTATGGAACATTTGAATAGTTCACGATTATACTTCTAGTTAGAAAGAAAAAATATTCTCTAACAATGGGCTGGGAGTGGGGGTGGGGTGGGCATCCAGCACTAGGAAAACCACTATCTCCTGTGGGACTCTCAGAGATAGAACATTCTCTCATGTCATAACAAAGAGTCACAAGGACCTCTGTGTGTCATTTTTATCCTCGGTGTGTATATGTATATATGTATATGTGTGCATACACATACCTGTTTACATATGTTTTAGATGTTTATATATGCACATATATATACATACACATCTATATGTATGTAGGTATGTGTGTATGTATACATCAGAGGGTATCCCAGGGACCCATGCAAGAAAACTAATCTAAGCCTTGCCAAAGTACTGTTACAATTCCAAAAGACTCATGACGGAAAATGTTATCCACATACAAAGAAAGAAATATGAAGTCTGAATGCAGACTGAAGCATACTATTTTCTCTTTTCTTCCTCTCTCGTGGTTTTTCCTTTTGGTTCTGATTCTTCTTTACAACATGACTAGTATGGAAATATTTTTAATATGATTGTACATGTATAGCAAATACCAGATTGCATGCTTTTGTGGGGAGGGGGAAGGGAGGAAGAGAGAAACAATTTAGAACACAAAATCTTATAAAAATGAATGCTGAAAACTAAAAATAAATAAATAATCAAAGGACTTTTACATTCTTATGAACTCAATTACCAATAAGTATAAATTTTAGAGACAAAAAGGATGAAAAAGAGTATTGTATATAAAAGTATAAACTTATATGCAGATTTTTAAAGTGTTAAAGTAAACAAAGTAGCAACAAAGTTGCCATTTATTTGTATTACCTTCTGAATTTCTTCATTTTTTGCATATATTTAAGTTTGTGTCCTGCTTTTTTACTTTTTAAAAGTTTTGTATCTTTATCACTACCAATGAACTCCTTTTCCCCTCACTACTCAAATAGAAATACTCCCTTGTAACAATAAGTATAATTGGCCACATTGAAATTGTGTGTCTCACATCTCTTTACAGAAAATTTGACCTTTTGCATTCTGGGAGGCAGGAGTGTGCTACAATCAGATCATACAGGCTTGGGAGAGCCAAGTGGGAGCACTTACAACTAAGAATAGACAAGTGCTACAAATCAGGGCTATATTACTAGACTATACATATGTGTGTGTTTGTGTGTGTGTGTGTGTGTATATATATATATACATATATATATATATATGTGTGTGTGTGTGTGTGTGTGTGTATATATATATATATATATATATATATATATATATAGTCTAGATTTACTTAAAAGTGTGTTGTGGCTTTTCAGAAAACCATTTGTTAAACATTTACCAGCCCATCTTTCCTGGTAGCAAAAGAAAAAAAAAATCTTTGCTTGTCTTGTATGTGGTCACCAAAAAATATTGTCTAGGTATTCTAGCTTGCCCAGAAAACCAGAGCTCTCTGAACTAGGTAGGAAAGAAGGAAAAGGCTGGAGTACCATCAGAGTTGGGTGGCATGACACACTCAGGGGTTGAGCAGGGAAGAAACCCTGTGTAAATGGGCTGATGCTCTAGCAGTAGCACAGCAATTAATAGGCACTACTGACATTTAATTAATGGAGGGAAGACACAATTCCTCTCAGGTGTTAGGGATCAAATACTCAAATTAAAAGTTTGATTGTGCTGGCTTTCTTTATAAAACTATCAGATGAATTAGGTGGACTCGTAATTGATTAAATAAAATAGAAAGGAAAGAAAATGCCAACCAGTATTTATGTAAAAACATTAACTCAAATCTACTGATTCAGGGAAATAATAAGCAATAGTGCCTGCAATTAAATAATAACCCAAGATTATTCATTTTCTAACTAAAAGAATTAGAATTGAATCTCTAAATTGATATAAGAAGGAAAGTAGTTAAAATTTCCATTACATGTCATGTTTGGAAATAAATATTTCATGTGTCCTTCCAACCACCCAACCCCCTTGATAAAAACCTATATCTGCAGGATAAAACATAAATGTCTGTTCTCTAGGCTGGAAAACTTTAGATTTGAATAATCCTACTGAGTCTGAAATACTTTAAATGTTCTAAATAGTTTGAAAAGTGTTCTTTTAAGATACTTTTTGAAATTCAAGACTTATTTAAGATACTGAAATTTTGCTTACTGGAAATAGGGCTTCAAATGTGGTCACAAGGCAGTTGAGCTCCATAAAGCACCTCTATTCCCTTACTGGTGGTGTTTCTTAGTTACTGCCTGGCTCTCCTATGAGGATAATAGATTTAGAACTAGAAGGGACCTTAGAGGTTACATAGTTTAACCCTCTTGTTTTATGGAAGAGGAAACTGAGGTCCAGAGAGAGTTGTCAAAGAAGTGATTTGTCAAGGAACACATTTTGTTAAAGGTGGCAGAAGTGCCCTGACTTCAAATTGAACATTCTATCTATTGTCCTATGCTCTTCTCTCCTATTATTTTTTCCAGAAACAAGTTCCTGTAGTTTCTAAATTTGCTGGTGGTTATGAGTTTGGATTCACCATAAAAAAAAAAAGAGTGTAACACCATGAAGTTTAGCTGTCTATATTAGTTTACTAGTTAGTTAGTTCTGGGAAAAGAAAAAAAATTGTGTAGCTTAAAATCAAATATCTTTTTAACCCTCTCACCTATGTTTGTGATAATAAAAATGAAGTCTTCCACCATTACAACGTGACCTCCTTGAAGTTGTTGTTTGTTGTTGTTTAATCACTCAGTCATGTCTGACTTTTCATGACTCCATGGACCATAGTACACCAGGCCCTTCTATATCCTTCACTATCTCTTGAAGTCTTTAGAAGTTCACGTTCATTGTTTCCATCATACTAATCATCCACCTCATCTTCTGCCATTCCCTTTTCATTTTGTCTTCAATCTTTCCCAACATCAGGGTCCTTTCCAGTGAGTCTTGTTTTCTTGTTATGTGGCCAAAATATTTAAGCTTCAGCTTTAGTATTGAAACTTCCAGTGAATATTCTGAATTAATTTCTTTAATTAAGACTGATTTGATCTCCTTGCTTTCAAAGGGACTCTTTAAAGTCTTCTCTGGCATCACTATTTAAGAGCATCAGTTTTGTCGTGTTCAGCTTTCCTGATAGTCCAACTCTCACAGTCGTACATTGATACTGGAGAAAACAAAACATAGAGCTTTTACTATACGGAATGTAGTCAGCAAGGTGATGTCTCTGCTTTTTAGTATGCCATCCAGATTTACTATAGCTTTCCTTACAAGGAGAAAATGTCTTTTAATTTCATGGCACAAGTCATTATCTATACTGATCTTTAAGAACAAGAATATAAAATCTGACACTGCTTTTATTTCTCCCTTTATTTGTCAGGAAGTAATGGGACCAGTTACCATGATCTTAGTTGTTTTTTTTTTTCAGTTAGCACCTAAAATCCATCAGAAATTATTTCTTCTACTTCCTAGCTGTGTGATTTCTCTCTGGGCCTCCATTTCCCTATCTGCAAGATGAAGAAAATTGATTAAATGGTTTTTGATGTTCCTTCTAATACTAAAATATGTTCATCTTATATAAATACATACAATGAAGTAGATAATAATTATAAATGTCCTGAGACTCATGGAGGTTCTTTAAAGCCTTACAATTGTATTTCCAGTTAAGATATTATAGTGAAAGGTCGTAGGGAAGGCTAGCATCCATAAATAGGCTCCAGAAAATAGCTGAATATGACCCAAGAAAGATCAGTGATAAAGAGGTCTTAAAAGAAGTAGAAGTAATGTCCTCCATCTATTCAGGAACTACAAAGAAGGTTAGAAGAGGTTAAAGACTAGCAAAAGAGTTAAACTAGGGCAGCTAGCACCCCTTCAGGTAAGCACAGAAGCTATAGAGGTGGGAGAGGATCATTCCAGGGAAAACAGTGTGAACTCTGCAAATAGAGTCATTAGTTAGTGGAGTTGGGGAGAGATGGAACTAGTGGGAACTCCTGGAAATGAACCTGAAACAAACCAGGGTCCTGAACAGGGTCATCATGAGCCAACACTACCTCCAATAATCTAGTGCCTGAAGTCAGATAATAGACCTGGCTGATCAGAACACGTCAGGGACAAAATACTCCAGTTTAGGGATGCAAGGCTTGTCTGGACACTCCTCAGAGTACAAGGAACCACAACAGGAGACAAGATCAACTCAGTGCTAGGAATAGTTCAAAAAAACTCAGAATAATATGATCTCCAACATACCCCTGGCCTGTTAGGGTCATAGCAAAGGATGAAATCAATTCCTGATTGAGGAATGCACAAAGAAAAGAAGAAAGAGGTTAGAGGAGGCCCATATCTACAATGGACCATCAGAAGACTGAGATGAAAGCCCAAGATTAGGCAGAAGGTAGGCCCTAATATGAACTAATACCCCATTAAGCTCAACTGAAGCAGTAGCATCCAGGCTAGAACTCATGCTAGGCAGGTGCTCACATAGGGGTCAGAAGAAGTGATACAAGGGCACTCTAAAGGTCTCTCAGAAGAATTGTGGAATTGATTGTGTGACATGGGAGACACTGGCAAAGGACCGCTCAATATGGTGTGCCAGTGTCAAAGATGGTGTTGTGCTCTATGAGTGAAGCAGAATTGTAGTAACTCAAAAGAAACATGAGATTCACAGATTTAAAGACGTCTCCACTCCAAGTGTTCATATGGACTATTTGTGCCCAATCTGTGGTAAAGCCTTCTGAGCTCATATTGGTCTGTTCAGCCACAGTTGGACACACTGTACCTTGACTCCAACATAATGATGTCATTTTGGTCCTCTTGAAGAACAAAGAAAAACAACCAACCAACCAGAATCCATACTACAAAGTACACAGGATAAAACAAAACCCACCTAAACCATCTGCTGGAGATGACTGACCTGAGCATGAAATCCCAAAGCAAGAGGATGAAAAATGAGTGGGTAGGGGAAAATCCAAACATAGTTTAAAAAATATCATGGTTTAAAAGAAGGTCAAGACTTTTACAGCTCCCACCAGCAGAATATCTTTAAAAAAATGTTCTGTCTTCAAAAATTACAAGAATGGAGAGATAAAGGAAATAAGAAATGAGAAATTGAAATAGTTATTATGAAAGACAGAACATTTTAAATATGATATTCCAAAAAGTTTATAACAAAGAATAAATTATCAACTTATGCAGGCTTACCCTCTATTTGGCAGCCTCCTTCTACATTTCCAGTTGCCTATTGGATATCTCAAACTGGATGTTCTATATACATCTGAAACTTCATACATGCATGATGGAACTCATAATCTTTTCCCCAAAGTCCTACTCCTTCCAAATTTTTTTTTTATTACTCTAAGGGTACCACTATCTTCCCAGTCACCTAGGCTCATAATCAAAGTATGATTCTTAACTCCTCACTCTTATCACCCATATCCAATCTGTTGTCAACACCTGTCTATTTTGTTTTCATAATATCTTTCATATGTGTCACCTTCTTTCTTCTGATACTTCCATCATCCTAGAATAAGCCTTCATTACCTTAGGTCTGACCTATTGCCTGTTGGTTATTCTCCTTGCCTCAAGTCTCCCCCACTACAGTCCATCCTCCACTCAGTGGTCAGACTGATCTTCCTAAAGTGCAGATATGACAGTGTCAACCTCACCCCACCCCCCATTCAATAAACTCAAGCAGCTACCTATCATTTGCAGAATAAAATATAAAATGATCAATTGGGCATTCAATTAACCTATCTTCCCCCTAGCGCACCTTTTTATTCTTCTTATGCCTTATTCTCTCCCAAACACTCTGATTCAGTGACACTGGCTTCCATGTTCCTCACATAAGATACTCTCTCTCCCAATTTCACGAATTTTCACCAGCTCTTTCCCATGCCTGAAATTCTTTCTCTCCTCATCTCTATCTCCTGGCTTCCTTCCAGTCCCAGGTAAGCGCCACTTTCTGTAAGATACTTTTCCTGATCACCCTTAATACTAATGCCTTCCTTCTATTGTTGATCTCTAATTTATCCTCTAAGTCTTGTTTGTGTATATTGTAGTTGCTTTCATGTTTCATGGGAATTAGGAGCTTTTTTGGTTAAAAGTGTGTAAACTATTAGCTAACATGATAAAACTAGAAATAAAAGCAAATTACTGATATCAAAACAACAAAAATATGAACTTAGTACAAATAGAGAAAAAATGTTAGAAACTACTCGGTCCAATTAAATTGCAGCAAAGAATAAAAACACATCAAATGGATGAACATTTACAAAAAATATAAAATACCTAGATTATCAGAATAAGAATTAAAGAATTAAAATAGTCTAATCTCAGAAAAAAGAAATTGAACTATTCATAAATGATCCTACAAAAGAAAAAAAAACACAGAAACAAATATTACAAGAGAATCCTATCAAACATTTAAAAAAATTCAGATTTTACATAAATTGTTTGCAAAAATAGGAAAAAGATAACATCCCATCAACTTCTTCTATGAAGCAAATTTAATTCTGCTACCTAAAGCAGTATATAAAGTACACTCAAAGGAAGAAAGCCATGGACCAATATTTCTAATGAATGTCAGTGCAAAATTATTGAACAAAGTTTTACAAAAGAGGTTATAACAATGTATTAGAGATTCCATTACTACTTATATTTTTTAAATTTATCTTTCCTTTTGGTTTTCAGAATTTCTATTTTATGTTTTGTTAGAACTTTTTGATTTGTTGTCTTTGTAGTTTTTTTAAAAATTTCATTTATGTGGCCACTCAGTCAGTCAATTAGCATTTATTAAGTCCCAACTTTGTGTCAGCATTGTGCTAATCACTGAAAATCAATGATCTATTTGTTGTTCAGTCCTTCAGTTGGGTTCAACTCTTCATGACTCCTTTCAATGTTGTCCACTGGGTTTTCTTGGCAAAGATACTGCAGTGGTTTGCCATTTCCTTCTCCAGAGGATTAAGGCAAATAGAGATTAAGTAACTTGCTCAGGATCATATAGCTCATATGTGTCTGAGGCCAGATTTGAACTCAGGTTTTCCTGACTCCAGGCCCAGATATCTATCCAACTCAGTGCCTCCATGATTTATCATATCATATCTATCAATCTAGCTGCCTCCATGATCTATTCTTGCTATTATTTATTACTGAAAGCATTTAGGGAACCTCCATTTTCCCCTAAAGATTGCTTTGATTTCATCTCATCAGTTTTCTTTCTTTTGGAAATGTAAGATTAGTTTAATGTTAAGAAAGCTATAAATATTATAGAATATATTAATAACAAAAACTAATTAAAATCATAATAATATCAATAAATGGAGAAAAAAACTTTTGGCAAATATGATGCTCTTTTATATTGAAAAAAATATATACCAGAAAATATTATACTAAATGGGCCTTCTCTGAATATGGTAACATCTAGATAAAACAAAGAAAAAGAATGAACTGTAATGGAGAAATCTAGAGGTCTTTCAAATAAGATGAAGGTCATTACTTTTATTTGATATAGTTTTACAAATATTAGCTGCAAAATAAGACAAGAAAAAGTTGAGAAATAAGTATAAGTAAAGAAGAAATAAAATAATTCTTTTTGCAGATGAAATGATTTACTTAGAGATCTCTAATGTCAATTAAAATTAATTATAATAACATAAATAAAATAATATAATATGAAAATAAACCACAGAAATCACCAGGCTTTCTGCATGTTGCCAAGAAAACCTAACCTGTAGAGATCAGGGGAAATATTCTTTTAAAAGAGACATATAAAATATTTTGTTGTCCATCTACTAAGACAGGAATTATGTAAATATAGCTATACAATATTCTACATGGAAATAAATGCAGATCTAAGTGACCAGAGAGATATTTATGGCCAATAACTGCCCCATGCTAGTATATCAGAAGAAACAATGCTACCTAAATTAATTTACTTATGTAGTGTCACACCAATCAAACTACCATAGTATTATTTTACAGAACTAGGAAAAAAAATGAAACTCATTTAAAAATAAATCTCAGAGAAAATAATGAAAAAAGTGGGAATGAAGAGTTCTTAATAGTACCAGATCTCAAACCATACTATGAAGCAGTAGTCATTGAAAGTATTTGGTATTTTTTTAAAGGAAAGTTGATCAATAGAATAAATTAGTAATACAAGATCCAGAAGACAATGAACATAACAGTATAATGTTTTATAAATCCAAATAACTCAAGTACTAGGGTTAGCACTCATTATTCATCAAAAACTGGTGAGGAGACTGGAAAGTAGTCTAATAGAAATTAGGTTTAGACAAGCATCTCACATCAAGTATCACAATAAACTCCAAATCCTTACATGATCTAGATATAAAAAGTCACCTCATAAACAAATTTGAGGACAGGAAAGGAGGTATCTTTCTCAACTATGTGTAGAAGAAGATATGGTGTTTTTTCAATTATATGGGGAAGGGAGAAGAACATGGATGAAATATGTTGAAAAATCATATTTCAGAAAAGGCAACCAGCAATGAGAATAATATTGGTACTACCCATTAAATTTAATGTATATTAAAGCAGCAAATTGCATGTGGTTGATTCAGTTTCATGTATCATTTCCATTTTATGGTTTTCTCTATGTATAGAAATGTTCATTTTGTAGTTCAGAACAACAAAAAAAAAGCTAAAAAACAAATATGGTTGTAATTAGGGACAGAAGAGTATGGCCTGGGCTTCTTTCATCTTTTCAATTAACTTGGGGAAAAAAAGAAAGCCTTAAATCCCTGATTATAAATAGATATTAGGTAAAAATGGAAGGCTAGGAGACCTCACCATATGGAGAACCTTATAGACATGGAACTCAAGAAATCATTGCCACTCCTCCTCACTCTTTACAGCTAGGAAACCTAAGTGACAGAAAGGGGAAAGCCCAGGTTATACACCTACTCAGTGTCAGAACTAGGTCTAGAACTGAAACCTCTAGCTTAGGATTTAACTCCAGTGTACTTTCTGCTTTACTTTGGGCACTCCAGCATTTCTCTAGTTACTGACAAAGCTAGCTGGTCATTCAAAATAGGCCAAAACTTTCTATACCTACCTTTTAATTAAATGAGTCTCATACTATTTTAATATGCTGGCATCTTGGTTATACAATATTTGGGGGCAAATAATGTGAGCAAAAAGATTGAAATTTATTTTTCTTCTAAATCTTCAGATCTGTCTTTCCTGCTAGGTATCATAATTGACAACTTTGAGGTTTTCAGCTTCCTTCATCATATTGAAATGACTTCTATGATGAGATTTCCCAAACCTCAAAATGAACTGGAAGAGAATTAAAACTAGCAGACCAGCACACCAGGCTAAAAATATTCCTTTGGGTGTTTCACTTGGTAATGTAGGCAAGTAATTATCATTATAACATACCTGATAGTTTCTCTCTCTCTATGACTCAGAAAAATGCATCCATTTCAAAGCTAACCTTATTATTTTCATATTAATTAGAGTAGTTTGGAAAAACAAACCCTAAAGAATCAAGAGTCCCATACAGCTTAAGTCTAACCACAGACTCCACCTAGAGAGAAGGAGGGATAAACAAAAGATGTACCAACAGAACAATCTACAGAAATTCCCTTCCACAGAGACTAAGATCATATAGGGCATGAACCTAGTCACACATTTGCAAAGGTTACTACCTAGTAGGCATAGTACATTTCATAGTATTCATATCCCTAACAACTACCTTTTCATTTTCCACTAGGCTGCATTACTCCAGATTTGTCCACCATGACCCAGATAACTCTTCATTTTGGAAAATCACTTCAGCCCTGAAATTTATGTATCCTCTGGACTTCTCCATCATGCCCCTGCCAGTTACCTTCTTTCCTTCTCTCTCTTTCCAGGTTCCAATTATGGTTTATATGTTGTCTTTCTCATTAAAAGTTAAGTGTTTAGTAGAGTACCTGGAACATAGTGCATGCTACATGAATGTTTGTTGACTATTAATGTGAAACATATGGTAGGTGCTTAATAAATACTAAATAGTAGTAATTATTATCACTACTACTAGGAAATAGTAATAACTATAATATCTCACTTTTCTATAACACTTTACAGTTTGCAGAACATTCTTTAATAGCCTTTTGAGACAGGTGATAGAAGTTTTACTAATACTCTTTTTCTAGATAAGAAAATAGATATTAATAAAAGTGAAGTGACTTGCCAAGAGGCAAATATAAGTGTTAAAACTGAAAATTAAATATAAGCCTTCTCATAGCTTTCAGTCCAGTGTTCTTTCCAGGGTCATTCAGTGTCTTTCTAATGAGTGGGAAGCATTCAGGTTCCTTTATCTCATGCAAGTGTTCACTTATTACTGTCACTGAGTAGGTCATAATCACAGGTATTCTATTAAAATCTAATTCAAGCTAATATGGAATAAAACTATTGGAAAATTCCTTAATGGAGTTCATTTTACATATCATTTTATATTTTAACTGTGATCATTTGTTTGTATGCACTTAAACTTAATTCATTGCTGTCCTTATTAATTATTGGTATAAACATCTCACAGTGAAAATCTCCTCATCCTTAGAAAAATTTCATCTGGGGAGCCAAGATAGTAGCTAAACTCCCCCACCATTCCTTTCCAAACAACTTTAAAATAATACCTCAAATAAAATTTTGGCACAGAAGATCCAACAAAAAGAGGGAGACATTTTCCAGCCTAAGACAACTTAGGAGGTCAACAGGAGAGGAGGACATCAGTGGTGGGCCTTGAAGGTGGTTGCAATAGGAGCAGCAGCAGCAGTAACAATAGCAGGAGCTTCTGGATTTCTCAGCCCAGAGACAGTAAGGGGGTTGAACAACTGGTCAGAAAAAGATTACAGGGGATCTTTTGCTGGTACTGGGTGCAGCAGGCATTGATTGGCCCATATGCAGTTCTGGGTTGCACTTCCAGGGAAGTGAAAAGAGTTTGTGGTCAGTCATAAGGGAAGCAGTCATAAGAAGCCCTGGTCACAGTTCCAGGGTCAAGAGGAGCACTAGTACTTGTGGTTGCAGGGGCACAGGGTCCTTCCTAGGTAAAGACCACAAGGCAGACCAAGAGAACAATAACCATACCTCTCCCACCAACAACACCACCTTGGAAGCACCAAAACTTGTAGATCCCCAGGACTAACTCTCAAAAGAGTAGCATGAAAAAGTCTAAAGCGTAGTATAAAGTCTCCCCAACCTCAAGTAAATAGGGTCTACTTTTAACATAAAATTCAAAGGGGAAAAAAATTAGGCTGGGAAAAATGAGAAAATAAAAAAAACACTTGACCATAAAAACTACTATGGTGGTAGGGAAGATCAAGACATAAACTTACAAAAAGACAATGTGAAAACAGCTACAATAAAAACCTCAAAGAAAAATGCTAATTGGGCCCAAATCCAACAAGAATTAATGGAAGAGTTAAAGAGATAACTGTAGTAGAGGAAGAATTGGGGAAAGACATGAGAAAGATGTAAGAAAAATTATGAAAAGAATTAATAGCTTGGAAAAAGGGGCATAAAAATATTGAAAACAATACGCCTTTGAAAAATTGGCTTAATGGTAAAAGAGGCACACAAATTCATGAAGAAAAAAGCATAGTTGGACAAACGGAAAAAGAGGCACAAAAGTTCACTGATGAAAATAATAGGAAATGAATACGACATATTAAAGGAAATTATTCTGGGAGACTAATGCACTGTTAGTTGGAACTGTGAACTGATCTAACCACTGTAGACAGCAATTTGGAACTATGTCAAAAAGGGTAAAAAACAAACAAACAAACAAAAAAACTGTTCATACGCTTTGATCCAGCAATAACGCTGCTAGGTCTATACCCCAAAGGCATCAGAAAAAAAGGGAAAAGGACCTATTTGTACAAAAATATTTATAGTAGCTCTTTTTGTAGTGCCTAAGACTTGGAGATCAAAAGGATACCCATCAATTGGGGAATGGCTAAACAAGTTGTGGCATATTATTGCAGTGGAATATTATTGTGCTATAAGAAATGACAACTAAGATGATTTTAGAAAAACACGAAAGGACTTACATGAACACAAAAGTGTAATGAACAGAACCAGGAGAATACTGCACAGAGTAGCAGTAATACTACATAATGAAGAACTGTGAATGACTTAGCCATTCTCAGGAATACAATGATCCAAGACAATCCCAAAGGACTAATGATGAAACATGCTATCTGCCTCCAGAGGAAGAATCGATATTGTTTGAATACAGACTGAAGCATGACATTTTCACTTTCTTTCTTTAATTCATTCTTTTTCATTTATTTGAGTCATCTTGTACAAAATAACTACCATGAAAATGTTTTATATGATTGCACTATATCTTATCTCAGGGAGAGGGGAGATAAGGAAGGGAGGGAGAAATATAATTTGGAACTCAAAACTCAAAAAATATGTTAAAATTGTTTAACATGTAATTAGGGGAAATAAAATATATTTTAAATTTGTTTTAGGGGCAGCTAGGTGGCACAGTGGATAGAACACTGGCCCTGAAGTCAGGAGAACCTGAGTTCAAATCCGGCCTCAGACCGAACACCTGACAAGTACTAGCTGTGTGACCTTGGGCAAGCCACTTAACCCTGATTGCCTCACCAAAAAAACAAACAAACAAACAAACAAAAAATAAAAACAAAAAAAATTTGTTTTAAAAGAAATGATGATGACTATTACATGTTTTGCATGAGTACACATGCATAACCTATATTGAAGTGCTTGCCTTCTCAATGGAGAGGGGATGGGGAGTGAGAAAGGGAGAGAATTTTGAACTCAAAGTTTTAAAAACAAATATTAAAATTGTTTTTACATGTAACTTGGGAAAAATAAAATACTAAATAAAAGCTTAAAAAAAAAAGTAATGATGAGCAGACAGATTTACCAAAAAAACCTGGAAAGACATATGAACTAATGAAAATGGAAGTGAGTGGAACCAGGACAACAGTGTACACAGTAACAGCAATATTGTAAAATGATCAACTATGAATGACTTAGCTATTCTCAAAAATACAATGATCCAAAATAATTCTAAAGGACACATGAAAAATGTTATCTATCTCCAGGGTGGGGGGTGAGGGGGTGGGAACTGATGGAGTCTGAATGCAGATTGAAGCTTACCATTTTTTCACTTTCTGTATTTTTTTCTTTTTTGGGGTGTGGCGGTCTTTGCTTTCTTTAACAACATGACTGATATGGTAATATGTTTGGCATGATTGACTTGCTTAATGTCTCAGGGAAGGGGGAGGTGAGGGAGAGAGAGAGAGAGAGAGAGAATTAAAAACTCAATTTTTAAAATGAATGTTAAAATTGTCTTTGCATGTAACTGGGGGAAATAAATCTATTTAAAAAAGGAAAATAATTCCTTCAATATTAGAATTGGGCAAAAAAAAGCTAATGACTCCAGGATACTTCATGAAGCAATAAAACATAATCAAAAGAATGAAAAAAATAGAACAAAATGTAAAATATATTATTAGGAAAAAACAATTAACCTGGGAAATAGATCAAGGGGAGATAATTTAATAATTATTGGACTACCTGAAAGCCAAGATAAAAAAAAAGAGCTTACATATAAAATTTTAAGAAACTATCAAGGAAAATTACCCCAATATCTTAGATCCAGATTATACAATAGAAATTGATAGAATCCACTGATCATCTCCTGAAAGAGATCCCAAAATTAAAATCCCAGGAATATTCCAAATTCCAGAACTCTTAGGTCAAGGAAAAAGTATTGCAAACAGCCAGAAAGAAACAACTCAAATATAATAGAGGCATAGTCAGAATTACACAAGATTTAGCAGCTTTCATATTAAAGAAGCAAAGAGCTTGGGATATGATGTTCTGGAAGACAAAAGAGCTAGGATTACCATCAAGAATAACCTACCTAGCAAAACTGAATATCAATGGAATTAATAAAAAGAAATGCAAGGAAAGATGATCTAGCCATACCAGATCTAAAACTGTATTATAAAGCAGTAATCATCAAAACTACTTGGTACTAGCTAAGAAACAGAGTGATGGATCAGTGGAATACATTAGATACACAAGACACAAGAGTCAATCGCTGTAATAGTCTACTGTTTGATAAAACCAAAAACTTTAGCTTCTGGGATAACCACTTACTATTTGACAAAAACTGCTGGGAAAACTGAAAAATAACATGGCAGAAACTAGGCATAGACCAACATCTTACACCATATACCAAGATAAGGTCAAAACAGGTACATGATTTAGACATCAAGGGTGAAACTATAAGCAAATTAGGAGAGCAAGGAATAGTTTACCTGTCAGATCTATGGAGAAGGGAGGAATTCATGACCAGGAGAGAGAGAATATTATGAAATGCAAAATGGATAATTTTGATTCCATTAAATTGAAAAATTTTTGCAAAAACAAAGCCAATGCATCCAAGGTTAAAAGGAAAGCAGGAAGGTGGGAAGCAATTTTACAGCCAGTATTTCTGATAAATGTCTCATTTCTAAAATATATAGAGAACTTAGTCAAATTTATAAGAATATAAGTAATTTCCCAATTGATAAATGGTCAAAGGATGTGAACAAGCAGTTTTCAGAAGGAGAAATCAAAGCTATCTATAGTAATATGAAAAATGCTCTAAATCATCATTGATTAGAGAAAGGTAAATTTAAACAACTCTGAGGTACCACCTCATACCTATCAGAAATGACAAATGTTATAGGGGATGAAGGAAAATAGGTACATTAATGAACTTGTTGGTAGAGTAATGAACTGGTCCAACTATTCTGGAAGACAATCTAGAACTATACTCATAAGGCTATAAAACTGTGCATACACTTTGATCCAGCAATACTACTAAGTCTATACACCAAAGAGATCAAAGATAAAGGAAAAGAAGCTACATATACAAGGTATTTATATAAGTTCTTTTTGTGTTGGTTAAGAACTGAAAATTTAGGGGATGCTCATCAACTGGGGAATGTATGAACAAGTTGTGGCATTCAGTTGTGATGGAGTACTATTGTGCTATAAGAAATGGTGATAGGGTGGTTTCTGAAAAACAACAACAACAACAACAACAACAACATGAGAAGACCTGTATAGACTGATGTAAAGTAAAGTGAGAAGAACCAGGATATCCTTGTGCGTAGTAACAGCAATGTTGTAATCAACAGTGAAAGACTTGACTTCTCTGATCAATACTGTGATCCAAAACAAACCAAAGGACCCATGATGAAAAAATGCTATCATTCTCCAGAGAGAGAGAGAGAGAGAGAACTGGATAACTCTGAGTGCAAACTGAAGTTTCATTTTCTTGCTTTCTTTATTTTTTTTTTTGCTTTTTTGTGATAATATAGAAATATGTTTTGATGATTTCACATGTAAAACTGTTATATTGTTTGCCTTCTCAGTGTGTTGCAAAGGGTTATAAGGGAGGTAGAGAAGCTGGAATTCAAAATTTAAAAGAAAAGAATGTTTAAAAATAAATAATAAATTAAAAACAAATTAAAAAAACTTTCAGCTGAACCTCACATTCCATTAAGCAGTAATGGATAGCTTAGTGGATAGAGCCTTGGAGTCAGAAGGACCTAAGTTCAAATCTGGCTTCAGACACTTGACACTTACTAGCTGTGTGACCCTGGGCAAGTTATTTAACTCCAATTGCCTCACAAAAAAAAAAAATAGAATAAAAATAAAGCACTTTTTACTCTGGCTTCAGCCATAATGGCCAACTTACTATTTTCTATTCACAACATTCTATCTTCAGCAATGGTGCCTTTGTATAACTTATATACTCCTTCCTTACAGTTTCCTCTTTGAATCTCTGGCTCTATTAAGCTTTTGCTAAAGTGTCACCTATTGTTTGAGACCTTTCTTGATTTCCTCCTATTGATAACCTCCTTCCTACAAGACAATTTATGTTTACTTACTGTGTATATGTTGTTTCCCTGCAAGAAAATATAAATTCCTTAAAGGCCTGTGACATTTTATGTCCCCAGAGCCTAACTCTATGCCTGACCCATAGAAGATACTTAATGCTTATTGAATTAAATTAAGTGTATTTGAACTTCTACAATTATATATTAATTTCTTATGCCATACGTTTCTTGGCATGGTATCTAGAAAGGAATATTTTCACATCATTGAAATTGTAATCAAAGAATAGGGTCTTAACCCAGTAAGTTATTTTCTCTTATAATAGAATAATTTGATCAACTAATATTCTCATTTGATAAACTAATAATTGTTCTTTTCTGATAGTAGATATTGCCTTCTATTTGGTATTCAGCCACAGTATATAGATGATCTGTCCTTCTCCTTAGGAAGATAGTACCATTGTCACCAGTATGATACATATGAGGATGTGAAATTTTGTTCCCCTTTCACGAAGAATGGCTATACTAAGCTACCCATATTCCTTCTCTTGGAGCCTCCTTGCATGAAATGTAGGGTATTGCTAGGATTACTTCTGAGCAAGAGTCCTAAAATATACACATATCAAGTCATGGAAAGCTACCTGGGAAAATTAGCTGAGCTCAGTTCAGGTTGATGCTAGTAACATAGCCTACTTTCTCTGGATTGCTATGAGTCTATAAACTACCTGACTCTAAGGACTCATCCTCATCTCTATCTAAAGCTAATGACTCTTGAATGTTTGATCTATGCATATTACTAGAACAGAAGAGGAGAATTGGCATGTAATGCCAATATTTCTACAAATGTGTTTATTAGGCAGGTCTTTTCTATTCATTTTTCTCTAATGGGAGATGCTCTGGCACAATGGGTAAATTAAACACTTTTCAAAACAATTTATATATTTACACATTCTTGAGAGATAAAATTTCTTTTGGGAATTGCTATTTAGATGGTGGACAAGGTGACAGCCTGAATTCAATTTAAACTTAAAAGCTAGAATGACTATAGAATGGAAATGCATATGGGACCACAGGTGGGCTTTTCACCTCACTAGGGTTGTCCTAGTTCCTGGAAGATTATGTTACAACCTTAACTAAGGTCCCTAGTGACTGAGAAAACTTTGATTGCAGCCTCTGTATGTCTTTTCTTGAGGCTGAATTCTCATCCTCCTCAAAGGTAAGAAATTCTTCTATGAAATTGTAGATATTAAGCATCTGCTACTGAATTTGCATTAGAGTTCTGAAGGTAACATAAAATCAGTCACACTGTTCAAAAAATGCAGGGTTGGGTGTATATCATTAGATATAAATGTCATCTCTATCCTCTCAGCAAACAGGATATTTTCTAAAATCTCATTCATATGTTAGCTATTTGAAATTCAGAACACATATTCCTGTAGAAACCATGTTATACATGGTGGTTAGCTTTAAAGGCCATTCCACAAAGTCTACTTAAACCATCATGTAGCTGAAGCTTAGAACTAAAGAGCTTTGTAAACTTTAAAGTGCAATATAAATGTGAATTAGTATTCTGACAGTGGTGATGCCTATGTGCATATATAGTAAGTATTCCATTTGACATTTGAGGTGTCACAAGTGGCAATAGCATCACATATCTAATTATTCTCTGCTTTCCATAACCCTATATAAGACAGGCTGTCACTTATATGATTTTAATTAATTAACCATCAAGGAGGAATAATATATAATTTTCCAAACCAAGTGGTGCTACACTCAAGCCATCAGCTGAGTGATTTTGTCTAGTTTGGTGCGTGTGTGTGTGTGTGTGTGTGTGTGTGTGTGTGTGTTGTATATTATGTGATCACAATAAGGATTGTCTGTCTACCTACTACAGGATCTACCTAGAACAACTGTACAGGCCTCCTCTTTGGGATACATATATCAGAACTCTTAAAGGCTATGTTCTATCCCACTAATTACTAGAGGAGACTCATCCTGTAAATATAATGGAGACAGGCCAGGACCCTTGTTTATCATTTGGAATAGCAACTAGGTTGATGTAGTAGATAGATTGTTGGACATAGAGTCAGGAAGACCTAAGTTTAAATCCTGCCTCAGACATTTATCAGCTGTGTGGTCTTGTACAAGTCACTCAGCCTCTATTTCCTCCACTTTCTTTACTTGTAAAATAGAAGTAATAATAATAGAGACTGTTGTGAAAATAAAGTGAGATAATATTTGTAAGGTGATTTGCAACTCTTAAAGCACTTTATAAATGCTAATATTATTGTTGTTGCTGTTAACAATGTTTTTATTTCAATGTCAAAAAGCTTAACATCAGAAACTGATATGATTTTATCAGTGGAAATGACATTAAAGTAGCAGCATTGCCATCTGTTTTGCCCCTACACTCTAACAACCATTGGATGCTTCCATCTGATATGCAGCTGAAACCATTCATTTGTATTGCTTCCCTTCAATTGGAATATGAACTTTTTGAGAACTGATACTATTTTACTTTTCTATTTGTATCTCAGCACTTACCATGTTACCTTGTACATAGTAAACAATCAATGTTTCATTCATTCAAATAAATAGATTACTTTCTCTCTGCCCAACCTCCACATGACTTCTCCTGCTGTGGCAAGAGCTAACCTTGATTCAGTATGGTCTTGTGGTGTGCAAGTGAAAAACCATGCCAAATTATTAGAAAATTATTGGAAAAATCTATATTTGACTTTTCATATCCATATCTGGAAAGTTTACTTCAATCAACTCATCTCCATTTGGCATCACACAGACAATCCTCATTGTGACCACATAATGTACAAAATTTTAAAAAAAAGCAAACAGAAAAGAACCATATATTAGAGCAACTCTGTAGAACATTAGACAAATAATCTTTTGAAAATCCACCTGATCACCTTCAGAAAACAGAGGGAAAAGTTCCATATTTTTCAAGTACATAAGATCTTGGAAGGATAAAGGAATGAGGTGTGAATGGGGATTAAGTATGTTAAGATTTAAAGGCTAAAGTGATAGCAGTTCAAGCAGAATAGTATGTCTTCTCCTCACTGATCAGCACTCATCTTTTTTTAAAAATAATTTTAGCTTTTATTTAGCATTTTATTTTTCCCCAGTTGCATGTAAAAGCAATTTTTAACATTCATTTTTAAAACTTTGGGTTCCAAATTATCTCCCTTCCTCCCTCTCTACCCTCCCCCATTAAGGAGGCAAACAATTCAACATAGATCACACATGTGTAGTCCTGCAAAATATATCCAAAAGAGTCATGTTGTGAAAGAAAACATAGACCAGAAAAAAAAAACTCAAGAAAAATAAAGAAAGTTTAAAAAAAGGTATGTTTCAATCCACATTCAGCCACCATCAGTTCTTTCTCTGGGGATGGATAGCATTTTTCATCATAAGTCCTTCAGAGTTGTCTTGGATTGTTGTATTGCTGAGAATAGCTAAGTCATTCACAGCTGATCATCACACAATATTGCTGTTACTTTGTACATAGTACATTTCACTTTGCATTAGCTCATGTAAGTCTTTCCAGGTTTCTCTGAGAGTATCCTGCTCATCATTTCTCATAGTACAATAATATTCCATCACACTCACATACCACAACTTGTTCAGCCATTCCCCAATTATCAACACTCATCTTCCATGTTCCATAGTACCCAGATGAATATTATACTCTGAAATTTGACTTAGCAGTGAGATTCTCTTCAATCTTGACCAGAAGCTTATATCTCTGATATTTCTCCAAATCTCAATTTTCTAGTGTGCTCCCAACCTCTAGGTAGATGCCAATACTATAAAGAAGCAACAGAGCTTCTGCTGTACCTCACCACCCTTATGGTCTTGGAGCCTGAACCAAAGAACTGGCTGACAAGATATCTTTCCCCAAAGGCAAAGCTAAAGAAAAGCAAAAAGAAGGAAGGGCTTCTACATGCAAACTCTGCCACATCTCCCAACCCCTTGTTTCACTTCAAACATGTGTTTGGCAGTTCCATTCTATGTCTATCTGACTCAGTTTCCTGAGGGAAATGGTGGGAAACTTTTCAGACCATCTCCAGGTCCCACATTTCAGACCCTCATTACATTTGTAATCTCTTGTTACAATAATTCAGGTATAATGGCACCTAAGGTCCATGTTGCTCCTTCTTTTAGGAAATTTATTTTAGACAAAAAGTTATGGTTTCAATCACAATTGCTATGAGCCCCCAGTTAGGATATGTCTAACATTTAAGCAGTAGATTGATTAATTTGCTATTCATTTAGTTATAACCCCTGGCCTCTGTGATTGAGACAGAATTCAATTTACTGAAAACTTTGGGTAAGGAAACAGTAGATTATATTATAGTATTTGTGGATAGCTAGGCACCAAGGCTGTAAATTTGGGAAAGAGCTGACCTTTTCTTGGAACTTTCTTCAGCCCAGGCTTTCTACTCTGAGATGCCTGATGATCTTTCTTGATATTTCTCTTCTCTGTCATTACTCAGACCTACCTTTGCTCCTTAGGAATATACTAGAATGCCATACTTGCACTAATCTCTTGGAAGAATGAGGTTAGAACTAGCTTGGTTATTTATAGAAGATGCCTGGGATATGGTCTAGGGTTTTTTCTTGGCCTATCTAAGTATGATTCTTGTGCAAAGTCAGTATAGTTTGAAGTGGTTTTCCATGCTTAAGCTATGGTCTAGCAGTAAGATTGTTTGTGCAACTTATCACTTACTTTGTAAGTGGATGAGATTAAGTAAATTGATCATCACACCTTTGCATATTATTATTACTACAAGTAGTAGTCCTGTCTCTAGTTAAAATTCTTCAGATAAGGGATCTGTGTGAAGGAGGACTAGTAGAGAAGTGAGATGAAGAAGAAAAAAGGAAAGAGGTAAAAGGAACTGAGGAAGAGGAAAGAAAACTGTTTGCTCCTTTCCACAGAATGTTTTTAAATAATGTAATTGGATTTTTCTATTTTTATTTCCTTTTGTTATTTATTATTATTATTATTATTGTTGTTGTTGTTGTTGTTGTTGTTATTGTTATTGTTGTTGTTGTTAGTATTATTAGGAGCTCAGGGCCATTCCTTCTATACTAGCTGAAAGCCTGTTTTATAGTAACCTCACCAGACCAAAACCTTTCTCATGGGATGTAAAAATTTACTTAAGGCCTTAAGCATTTTCTTAGATAAGAAGCCAGAGTAAGAGTATCAACTGCCTGTGACTCCTTGGGGACATGTAAATCTTCTCCTCCACTCAGCATAATTGTAAACTCTCTAAATGTTAATTATGCTGTAACTTGGTTTAGTTTACCTATAGAGTCTGTTTTAACTAGGTTTTTAGTTATTAAATTACTACTTTGTTTAACTAAATTTGTTCAACTTTTATAACATTGACGGAAGTATGGGTTTATGAATCTATCTTTTCTTTAACATGTATGGCCTAAGAGGAATGTATAAGATTGCAAATACATTAAATACTTATTTATTTTATTCTGATCAAATTTTGCCTATCAGAGGCCTTGTTAGAATTCTAATAATTGTTCAGATTTATTGTTTTCTCTAAGACCTGAACCTAAGCATGAACAGAAAAATAAAACTAGGTTTTTCTCTGTAATTTTGGCATTGTATTTAAAATATTTAAGGCAGTTATCTACCGCATGAACTCAGAGAGGAGATATTTCTCTGGTAACAGTAGTAAAGGTTTTCCTTGGAGCCTTCCCATTTCTGTTTCTGTATCCTTTCCTTCCTACTAATGCCCCAATTTTACCCCAGAGTATTCATGCCATTATTCTGCAATACTGCTCTATATCCCTCAGTGTTCCCCATTTAGAAACTTTTTCTCCAGTCCTTCTTCCCATCATCTCCCACAATCAAAAGTATATCTTATCTAGGTACAAGGGGGAAAGCTATTTTGAGTGAATTTACATTATTTTGGAAATGAGTAGGAGCCCCTTAATCCTTTTAGAATTTTTTTTAAGGAAGCTTTCAACCCAAATGCATATCTAATTGATGGAATTTCAGACCTATAACAAAGTGAATAGAAATAATTCTAGCCTGGGAAGATATTTTCTAAGGAGCCAGAAACATGTAGGAAGGCTGGTCTTGTTTGAGAGTCTGATGCTGGACTCAGCTCCCCTTAAATGGTTCTTGTTTTTCACAGCTCTTTCTATCAAAACTCTGAGTTTATTCAAAATGGCTTCCATGACGACAGGATTAGGATCTCCTGTGGTAGGTATTGAGTGAGGCAGGGGCTACAGGGCCTAAGTTGTTTGTAAATTAGGTGTTTCTAATTCAGGGACAGTCTGGATCAATTAAATGGCAGCTTTGAAACAGTAAATATAGTTTAGGTCAATCTAAAGGGCTGGTATTGATAGCCCAAATGCACATTAATAAGATACCTTTGATTTCCAAAGTCTCCCTCCCCTGCCAATGTATGAGCTAAAAGCTGTCAGCAAGTATTTGTTGT
The DNA here is from genome assembly GCF_900497805.2 of Vombatus ursinus. NCBI lineage: Eukaryota > Metazoa > Chordata > Mammalia > Diprotodontia > Vombatidae > Vombatus > Vombatus ursinus. Next base: position 23,796,121 of record NW_020947062.1, read on the forward strand.
ACTACTCTTAATGATCAATTACCTGATACCTGATTTCATTCTGGATTTAGCCAGACTTCAAAAAGATGAACCAAGCCTTAGGTATATAATGAGAGAAAAAAGAAACCTCATGATACTACACAAAACCAATGCATAACAACCTCCAAAAACACAGAATGACAGAGTCAGAAGACACAGTCCCTTAGTAGTCATTTAAGCTTACTTGCTCCTAAGAGAGACTTTTCTCTAAAATATTCCCAATATGTGCTCATTCAGACTCCACTTACAGATGCCCAGTGAGGGAAAACCCACTGCTTCTTGAAATAACCCTTACTTAACATTAGGAAGCTTTCTCTCACATTAAGGATGACTCCGCAACTTCTACCCACTGATCCTAACACTGCCTTCTGAGACCAGTCAGAACAAGGCAAATCCTACTATATGAAGATGTTGATCATCTATTTCCTGTTTCCCCTCCAGTCTTCTCTTCTTCAAATCAAAAACTCCCCTTCCCCCTCACTCCCACCCTGTTCCTTCAATCGATCTTTATGTGATAGCATCTTCAGTGCCCTCACCATTATGGTTGCTCTTCCTTGGATATACTCTAGTTTATTTTTTCCCTAAAATGTTGCATTTAGAACATTACAAAATACTCCAGTTGTGCTCTGACCATGGCAGAAGATAATGGGCACTTCTACACTTCATTAATTCAGACTAAGATTGCATTAGCTTATGAGGGCTACCATTTCAGACTATTGACTCATATTGATCTTGAAGGCCAGTAAAACTTCTATTTTTTTTTCTTCCATAAACTGCTATCTAGCCACAACTCTTACATCCTGTATTTGTATGGGTTGGTGTTTTTTTTTTTTAACTCAAGTTTAGGGCTTGGCATTTATTTCTATGAAGTTTTGCATTCTTAGATTTGATTCATTTTTTCTAGTCTGTTGAAAAAAAATTTCCCCCTGGATTGTCTTTACATTGTGTCTTTTAGCTCAGGAAAGCATTGGATTTCAATTTATATTTCCCAGTGATTTTCTGTGAAGAGGGCCTGATTAAATTATCTATCCATAGGATTAGCAGAAAATGATAGAATTTGGAGTCAATTGATTTTCCTTACAAAAGCTATGGCTATATATCATCAAACCTCACTTATTATGCAACATTAGATACTACCTAACAGGTAAACTTTCCATTGCCATACCAAATGTGGTTCATGGAATTAGAGATTAGGAGAATTGAGATACGATTTGCATCAGCTTACCTAGTCACTTAACATGAACAGTGAATGTGTAATTGCTGAGGACATTTAACAGTTATGTAGATCTCCCTATGTGATATCTTGGGATAGTTTCATCAAACAGTAGATGCTTAATAAATGCTTGTTGGTTGTTTATTAATAGATTATTAAGCCCTGTTACATTCAGGATCCTGTGTTTGGGCACTGTGATTACAAAAGTGAGAAATGACATAGTCTCTTCCTTTCATAGGAAGCTGACATTCTAAATAATAATAATAATAATAATAATAATCCACATTTAAACAGAACTTTGGAAATAATTCATTCAACATGTATTAAAGTCTTACTATGTGACAGGTGGATTGCTAAGTATTGGGGACACAAATATAAAACTGAAACAATCCCTGCCCTCAAAGATCTTACATTCCACTAGGGGATATAGCAAGTTCAAAGATAAGTAAATACAGAATATATACAAATAAACACAAAATGATGTTGATTTGGAGCATTATAAAGAGTAGGGGAAGCAGGGAAGGCCTCTTGAAGGAGTTAGAAGGTCAGTCAACTCTGATAGGATCAAGGGATTCTAAGAGGTGGAGGTGAAGAAGACAAGAATTCCAGGTAAGGAAACAACTTGTGCAAAAATATGGAGGGAAGAAATGGAATGCTATGGAAAAAGAACAGCAAGTAGAACAGTTTCTTTAAAGCTTAGAATCTTTTATTGGGGGGGATTACAAAGTATAAAAACCCTACAATGTAGGTGTTATAACTATTATTATATTCATTATTTGGAAACTGAAGCCCTGGGTGGTTAAGTGAACTGTCAATCTTCACACAGCTATTAAAGTGCCTGAGGCAGCATTCAAATTTGACTTCAAGTCCAATATACTTGCTATTATACCAAACTGCCTCTCACCTGTGTACAAAAAATAATGTGGTAGAAAAAAATAGACAAAGTTGAGGTCTAAGAAAATAGCTCTAAAAACAATGGTAAAGGAAAGATCACTTGAGCTGAGAAGATTAGGGAAAACTTCCCATGGAGAATGGTATATAATATGGGACTTGAAAGGAGAAAAAGATTGCAAAGATAGGAATTTGGAAAGACTATGTAAATCTAGGCATGGGCAGCATCTGCAGAGATCTCAGGGAGGTTGGCAGTGTAAGATGAAATCAGGTAATAGCTATAGTAGTCCAGGTTGTCTTGGAATTTAGAGGGTATGTAATAAAGGGATACAGGGAGGTTAGAACCAGAGAAGAAGGCAATAAGTACCAGGCTACAAAGCTTAAATTTTGTCATATTTGCATTATGGAGCCACTGGAAGGTTTTGAGCAGAGGAATGACATGATCAGACCTAACTGTGCAAGAAGAATATTTTGGCAATGCTGTAAAGGATGCATTAGATATGCGAAAGCCTTGAGGAAGGTATACCATTTCAGAGCTTATTACAATAGTCCCAATGAGGAATAATAAGGATTTGGATTAGGGCTATTTTAAAGTTGACTAATTACAGAGATCTAAATAAAATTATTTGCACATATCACGAAGCTAATGAATAGTAAATATTTCTGGTTTTGATAGTTTTAGTGTAAGGCATTTCTTTGACTAGTCTTGCAAATAAATTTCCATAATTTATCAGCCCAAATTGTATCCATATCTACTTTACTCTTCTTTTGCCTCACTAGTAAATAGGTGAAAAATTCAATTCAACAGACATTTCTGAAGTACAAGGCATGTTGAGACAAAAATAAAAGTCACTGCAGTTAAGGAGCATTTAGTCTACTGGAGGAAAACAGTATTATACAGAACAGCACATAAAGTAAATAAGAGATAATTTCATTTTGAAGAGAACACAAACAACTGCAGCATCAGGCAAGGCCCTCTGTAGGAGGTGGCACTTGAGCTGAGCCTTGGAGAGGGTTAGGAAATCCAAGAGATGAGAATGAGGCAGGAGAATGCTGGGGGTGGGGTTGGGGAGAAGGGAGAAGCCTGTGCAAAGGCATGTAGATGGGAGATGGAATGTCAGGTATAGGGAAAAACAAGTGGCTATAACCCAGAGTGTTTGAAGAAAAATACGATGAAATCAGTGTGGAAAGAATTCTTTACCCAAGTCAAATTATAGAAATGGATATTTTTAAGGTTTTCCTAAAACATCTTTCTGCTAAAGCTTTTTACAGCTTTAAGTTACACATCAGAAAACTTGCCCTTCTTCTATGAAACCTAATAGCTTCCTTGACAAGGTTAAACAATTTCCACAGGCTTCAGAGCCCACAGAAACAGCTGTGTGATGCAGTGAACTCAGATATCCAGGACTCTATTAGTCCTGACCCACTAAAGCGAAGCATTTTTCAATATCTCATGTGATTAGTTCAATCTTTCAATGAGCGCTTAAATTAAAAAAAAATTGGATAAACAAAACAACAGGTTGGAGAGACTGCTCCTCCTTGCAGAGTAGCCTGGACTACTTGGAAGGAAGGAGGAAGTGCCAGTGAAATTTGTGCTTGGAAGGACTGAGTTTAGGCACATCTATAAGAAATTTAGAATCAAGGACAACAAAATTGTTTTAACTTCTCTCTCAGTTAACTCGGTCTTTTTTTGAGTTATTTTTTAAAGGATAGTGGGACTATACCCTTGATCTTGAATTTACCATACTGATCTATACAATTAAATGATTTCTGAGCTGTGAAAAGATTCACATTTTGTTCTTTGAAATACCTTTCCATTGGAGGTTACATGGCATCACTATTGGGGAGTCCTGTCATTGAGGAAACAACTTGATGTGCCTATGTGATTGACCTTTATGAATGCTTACTTCCTTTACCCTCCTACTGAAATGTGGTTTTGCCCAAAACTTGACTTTGTCCTTTTTGAGAACAGGCTGAAATACAGGTAAAATGAGAGGGACATCTTAAAAAGCAATAAAATCTTGGCAGGGTATTTGCCACCAACTCAGAAATCAACTAAATGAAGGGATTGCAGGACATCACGGTGGAATGTTCCTTGGAAATTAACTAGTTTAACTCTCTACTTTGCATACAGGAGAGCTGAGGCCTAGAGATGTGATTTCCCAGGGTCACACAGATGGTATGTAGCAGACCTAGGATGCAAAATCAAGTATTCTGACTCTAAATCCAGTGTTCTTTCCAAATACATGCATCAATTCTGCTCTTCACACTTCCACCTGGTCTCATTATGCTAACATATCTTTCACTTGACCCCTCCTCTTTGCTAATTCAAGCCTTTATATTTCCTCACCTAGACTATTGTCATGGCTTCCAAATTGGACTCCCAATTTCTACCCCTTCTGTTTTCCAATCTATCCTTCACATAGTTGCCAAAGTTATCTCTAAGATAGTCTAGAAATCCCTTTCTCACAAGAAATTTCTGCTGTGGATTCATATGAACTGGGTTCCTTTTTTTTTTTTGGTGGGAGGAGGGGAGTCTGACCTTTAAAGATGGAAATCAAGTCAACAAGCATTTATTTTGTGCCTACTATGTGCCAGGCACTGCACTAAGCACTAGGATACAAAGAAAGGCAAACCTTGTGACAAGGTAGACTAGTGTTTAGCAATTGCTCAAAAGACAGTTAGACAATCATTTATTTAACAAACATGTATTAAATCCCTATCCTTGCAAAGCACTATGTTAACTGCTGAGTTAACAAGGGGCAGGAGGTCAGGAAGACTGCAAGAACCAAATAAGAGGTGGCCTGGTGTAGGATGAGAATGGATAGAGCAATGTCAAACACTTACATATGTCAATGTCTAGGACACCTGATCCTAGTGACCACTTGCTCCTCTCTTTTGGCTGCTCTGTAATTCCTGTGAGTCTGGGGTGACGGTCTCAGCAGGTAGAGATAGTCATCCATTCATTCAACTAGTTTCTTAAGTATCCGTTATTGTAAGGATAGGCCTATATTAAATCCTGTGGGAGAATCTAAATAAATTTAAAATACAACCCCTTCCCTTCTAGTCTAAAAAGGGGCAGAGATTTAGCTGTAATGCATAGAGAGCCAATCTTGGCATTAAAGGAGGAAAAAAAAAATGATGTCATGAATGGAAAGAACATTAAATCAGAGGACCAATCAATAAGCTGTGAGTTTGCTTTGCCTTCATTATAGCCTGCCTTGTACTTAATTCACTTATCCTGATAGTCTCTCAAATAGAATGTTAGCTGCCTGAAGGCAAAGACTGGGTAATTTTTATCTTTGCACATAATTCTGTAATCTGGCTCATAGTGAGTGCTTAATAAATGTTTGAGGAAATTCATTTGAATTGAACTGTGAATTGACCTCTTCACCAGAATGAAGAAATAGCTTCTGTCCCTGTCTATAGACTATTCATTTCACCCCCAGCTTCCCTAAAGAGAAATCCAAAATCACTTATACCCACTCACTAAATTTCTTCTGCCTTTGGAATTTGCATAGGTCCATGGAAATGTGTAATTTCCCTCATTGCTTAGCAACCAGCCCATTATTTTCAGGAACTCACTAAGTGAATGAATGAATGCACTTTGATGACAAAGACAGCTTTATTCATGCTGCTGTCTGACCTGCCAAGTAGTAATAAGAGATAACAAAATGAAATTTTGCAAAGATCACACTTAAAGTCATTTCATCTTCTGACAACAACCCCTAGAGGAACTTGTGGGACAGAAAAGGCCTTGTCATCAAACAAATTTTAAAAGGCTAATAGAAAAAGCATATTGCTTCTACAATATTTTATTGTGTATATACAAGCATATCTCCCTCTTATCAGTTGTTGAATGACCTTCTAGGCAGAAAATACATTTGCAATACTCTTGGCAAGCAGTTCATGGTCATTTTTAGACAGAGTTCTAAAATTGTGCCTTGAGAACCCATTGTAGTACTTGAAATTGTAAATAGTGATCAGCACTAAAAATTGACACTTATAGGCTTACCCTTTCTTAAAATGTAGATATCCATTTTGTATTATTAACAATAGAAGATAATTAACTATTAATAAATTAATAGTTCTGTCCCCTAATAAGGAGTAACAATTATGATGAAGTCTAACATTTATGTAATGAATAAATTAATGAAAAATATTTAATAAGCATTCATCAGGGGCCAAACGTTATGTTAAGGATCGGGGAAATAGAAGCAAAAAAGATAGTCACACTATCAAGGAGCTTCCATTCTTGGGAACGTGAGAGGATATAACACATATGAAGGAGAGGTGGCAGGGAGTATTATTTCAAGGAAGTAACAATAACCTTTCCTGTGAGTGAAGCCACAGGGCTATTGACTGACATGTTCATTGCAGAAATGGTGGGGTTGGTTTGATTACTATTCCCAGAACTGGATGTGGAAGTGAATGGAAGATAGATGTCCTGTCAGAAGCATGGCATGAAAATAGCCAGAGAATAACATCAAGGTGAGTCTGGGCCAAGCTTGTTATGGACATACTGTGTGGTATAATGTGGTATGGTGGATAATATGCTGGGCTTAAACTCTGGAAGACCTGGGTTCAAGTCCTGCTGCTGAAAGTTTCAAGACGTGTGACACTAGACAAATCACTTAACCTCTATGTGCCTCAAAAATTTATCTATTAAGTCATAGTCATAGTTGAGTGTAATTCCTTCAGTGGAAGGAATTTCCATGAATACAACTCTAGATTCTTCACTTCCTTGTGTATTTATATAGTACTTTAAGTACAAAACACTTTATGTTGTCCTATGAGTAAAGGCAACATGGTATAGGTCCTGAGTTCAAATCCTGTCCCTGCTATTCAATATCTGTCTGTTGTGGCTAAAGTCCTTGAGAAGACCATCTTCAATAAGTATTTCCACTTAATTTCCTCTCATTCTCTTCTTAACCCCTTATAGTCCAGCTTCCAACTTTATTATTCCATAGAAATTGCTCTCTTCAGTTACCAATGATCTCATAATTGCCAGATCCAATGGCCTTTTCTCAATCTTTTCTTCTTGTCCTCCCTGCAACCTTTGAAATTGTTAATCACCATCTTATATTTAATGCTTTCTTCTGTAAGTTTTTCAGAACATCACTCTCTCTGGTTTTCTTTTATCTGTTTATTTGACTGTGCCTTCTCAGTACCCTTTGCTGGATCTTCCTCCAGATTACATCCTCTAACCATAGGTGTTCCAAAGGGCTCCATCCTGAGCCCATTTCTTTTCTCCCTCCTTTGCTTGGTGATTTCTTTAGCTTCTATGGATCTAATTATCATTTCTAAGTTGATGATTCTCAAATCTCCCTGTCCTTCCCTACCCTCTCTGCTGATCTTCAGACTCACATCTCTGACTGCCTTTCAGAAATCTTGAACTGTATGTCCAGTAGACATCTTAGACTCACTATGTCCAAAACTGAGCTCATTAAGCTTTCCCCCTAACCCTATCCCTCCTCCAAACTTTCCTATTACTGTCTAAGGCATCACCATCCCCCAGTTCCCTAGATGTCATCCTCAATTCCTCAATATTTCTCACCTCTGGTATCCAAACTGTTGCCAAGGCCTGTCAGCTTCATCTTTGCAACATGTCTCAAATATACCCCTTTCTCTCCTCTGATTCAGGTCCCCATCACCTCATACCTGAACTATTGCAATACTGTGCTGGAGGTTCTATCTATCTCAAGTGTCTCCTTATTCCTATCCACCCTCCATTCAGCCACCAACTTAATTTTCTTAAAGCAATAGGTCCAACTGTCAACCCCTGCTCAATAAATTTCACTGGCTCACTATCACCTCCAGAATCAAATACAAAATCCTCTGGCATTCTTGCTTTTTTTTCTTCAGAACATGATTAATGCTGAAATATGTTTTGCAGGACTATGTATTGGGTATTAAATTCCTTGCCCTCTCAATGAGTAGGGGAGGATGGAGGGAGTGAGACAATGTGGGTCTGGAAATAAAAATTAAATTAAAAAATCAAAAAGGAGGCACTAGGCTTTTGATTGAGGGACAACCAGGCTTATAGTAGAGCTCAGTGCCTTACCTATTCACTGTACCTCTGAGCTTGGGAGAGGGTACCAGACTTAAAGAGCAGGGAAGACATTGACAAAGGTCACCAAGGCCTATAATTGGTAGGAAAATGACCCCATTTTCACAATTAGAATTATTTAAAATTTTAGCTACATTAGTTTTACATGATAAAAGAGAAGAGAGGGTGTGAGCTGAGTAATAAATTTATATAAGTACTAGCTTTTTTACAGCTTTTATTGAAGAGGGAGAGAGACAGACAGAGAGACAGAGACAGAGAGAGAACTTTATCATTATTATTATTATTATTATTATTATTATTATGTTGTATTAATAAGCTTTAGTGTAATTGTTTAGGGCTTCATAAACAGGCACTGTGGTGGGGAAGCATCCCTGGAAGTCAAGAAGGAAGAGCTAATTTGAGAATTACCCATGTCTGAATTCCAGGCAGTTCCTCTCTCTATGACCCTGGCCCTTTCTTAATACAGAAAAAATTGATGCCTGTCTGGGAGAAAGGAATTAGATTTCAGAACCATTAAAATGCTACCCCCATTTCATTTGTGCCCAGATACAAAAATTACAGACTCCTCTTTGACCTTAAATGTCACTTTCTTGGTTGGATTTAACAAGATTTATCTCCTCTTATGTGCTACGAACTCAGTTGCAACCACTAAGTTAAGCAATAGGGCCTTTTAAGAGGTGCCCAATGAACAGACTCTCCTCACCTGTGAATAAGGCAGAGGCGCAGAAATAGCATAAAATCCAGCTAGTGTTCTCTCTAGAAAACTTGAACCAGTCATGGTTAGGATCTGCCTGCCAGAAATAGCACAGCATAATGGAAACAGCTACAGGATCAGAACATTGAGAGAATCTCGGTGCAGTGGAAAGAATAATGCATCTTCTCCTCCATCTCATGTAATCCCATACTTCCTTCCAGATAATTAATGCATCATCCTCTACCAAAAGCCCTTCCTGATCTTACATATGTGAGTTCCCTCCCTCTCTAACTACTTTTTATTTACTTCTTTTACCTATTTTATTACCTATCTTGTATTTGTTGTATTTGGCACAGTGCATAGAGTGCCAGGCTTGGTGCTGGGAAGACTCATCTTCCTGAGTTTAAATCTGGTCTCAGACACTTACTAACTGTGTGACCCTGGACAAGTCACTTAACCCTGTTTGCCTCAGTCTCCTCATCTGGAGAAGGAAATGGCAAACCACTCCAGTATCTGCCAAGAAAACCCAAAAAGGGGTCACAAAGAGTTGGACATGACTGAAATGCCTGAACAACAACAAAATTTTTTGTGTTTATGTCCTAGGCTCCCTGGGCCAATTCTTCCACCCAACTTCAGGCCTTCAATAACTCCATAATGCTGCCTTACTTTTCAACACTGCTTCCAGAGGCTACCCTACTTCCAGGCTAACCCTTTTAGAGATGATGATAACTTACTACAATTCAATCCTCAATGGTTAACATACTTAAGCCCATCCCAATGATTCTAACCCCCAGCTGTCACTGTTCAAACCCCATTCTCTATCTCCCACTAACTACTCCTTTAATTCTATTCCCCTCAACTCAATATTCCTCACCTCAATTCAAAGCTACCTTTATCCTTCCCACTACGTTATCTAGAATTCTGGTGCCCTGAGCAAATGAATGAATGAATGAATTTTTTTAAAAAAAGTTTCTATCTTAAGCCTTTTCTTTTCTTACTCCTTCCATCATCTTGCAATCACTTGTTCCCTTCTGATGACACAGCTTTTCTGACCATTTATATCTTGACTCACTAGTTGTAATGGGGAGTTGGAATATTCTTTATTCTCCATTGCCACTTCCAGTTTCTCACTCTACCACCTTCATGTGGAATTGAAGAAATTAAATTGATTCTGTATCATTTTATAATTGATTCTATTCTGCAATGGATCCTATTCTGTCAAGCCACATTTCTTTGTCTCTTTGCCTATAAACTAAGTTTAGAAGTTTAATTCTCCTGCTAATCCCTGTTCTATTCTTACCTTGAGGGCATTTTTTTATCCTTCAGAGATGCAGGTAGACACCAGGGAGTCTGGTCTTGTATCTTTACACCACCAAGGTATTTTTCAAGAATATCTGGTTTGTTTTCCAAAGAAGTCTGGTCCACCATCTCTAACTTTACAGTTGAACACAAACATTAAACATTCCTTAGAGACAGAAGGGGAGGAGGGAGTTGGTGCTAGCCCCTCATCCCAATTTCCAAGCACTTGTGTTGTCCTCACCCCAATGATGCTACCAACCTTGTTGACAATTGCATTATTTTCCTAGCCAGTTCTGTCCTTGGTTCTGTACTTATAAAAAGGAGCTGTGCCTCCTCCTTTGGTCACTGGCCCCACTTCATGAACAGGTTCACACCCTGCTAATAAACTGAGAAAGCTCAGAATTTTGTGCCTCAGTTCACTTTTATTAAATTTTTTTGGGATGGACTGTAACATCTCTTCCTTTGAGGTTCATTAAATTCTTCTCTATCACTCCATCAAGATTCTGATAGTTCTCTATCTACCATACTTCCAGGACATTCTCTTTCCTTTCTAAATGAGTTTGGTGCTTGGCTTTCAGTCTTTCTTCCCCAACTCTTTCCCTCATGCTAGGGAATTTTAGCATCTATATTAATACTTCCTCAAAGACCTTAACCTTCCATTTCCTCAACTTGCTACTCTCCCGTGATTTACTTCTCCGCCCCAACTCAGCTACACAACTTGATTTCACTTCTGTTTGTAAACTCTGAAATTTCCTTATATGATCATAATCTGTTGTCATTCCACTTCTCCTTTTGCTTCACGACCCTCAACCCTGCTTTTCATCCTCAATGTCATCTCCATTTTCTCCACTTCTTAGATGACTCCAGTTAATCATCTCTGCATTAGTTATCCTTGCCTTCCTTTCCCATATTGACACCTTGGTGAATCAGTTCAATTCTACACTGTCCTCTTCTCTCCAACTCCTTGTCCCCTTATCATATTGCCAATCATGCCCTGCTAAGCCTCTGTCTTTGATTCATAGATATCACTATCTACTACTCTCACTTCTATTCACATCCATTTGAAAAGCTAGAGTAAATCATGAAACCATGCTGAGTGGGTATACTACAAATTTATGTTACACAATATCAAGTGGCCTCTCACTAGCAAGGTAGTATTTTTATAGTACCCTAGTAGATAATGATCCCACTTACCACAGTTACTTAAAAAAAATCTTTTCACCTCTCCTCTAACTTTCTATACCTTCCCCTTCCCCTTCCCCCATCTCTCCACCAAGAACCTTACCTCATATTTCACTGGAAAAACAAATGAGACCATTCACCTAGAGCTCCCTTTTATCTCTTCCTTCACCTGTATCTCAACTGTAGAGGTGGCCCTTCTCCTTGCCAAGGATCATTACTAGCACAAGTGACTCCATTTGCATTAAAACTGTATCTTGTTCTGGTCTTTCTGACCACCCTCATCCCCTTCTATTCAGTAGAGAAAATAAATTTTATATGTAGCCAGTGTAAAGGAACATTAGCAGAAAATAAAATTGCTAAGGGGAGCATAGAAGTCACATAAAAACTGTACCAAAGATCAAAGGAGCATAATTTGCAAAATTCACATCCTGGCAATATGTGCTGAATCAGGGGAAACATTTAGGCACTGCTTATCAAGGTTTTTGGTCTATGATATGTAAATTCCAGACCTCCAGATCAGCAGAACATCAAAAAGGTGCTATTTTTTTTTCTGGATCTTGGGTGACAGAATGACTATGAGATTTAAAATATACAAAGACTGACAAGGTCTTAGGAATTGGAGCCTATATCCAAGTTTGCCAGAAGTCAAGCTTGGTGTACCAGTGCACCTTTGAAGAATGACTTGTTTGAACCAATCCATCAGTAGATAGACCCAGCAGCAGAGATGTTGTATCTTTCAGACAAGAGAACATTGGTGATGCCTAATTTGGAAGTATAATTTGTGGGAGTGAATATTTTGTAGCTTCTTTAAGTTTGAACTCACTCTCCCCAAGGACCAAACTGCTAGAGAGGAACATGTGCCCTAGTTTGGCAGATGTTTTCATATTTAAGTTATTGCTCCATCTTCTTGGTAGATATACCTTTTTAAAAGCTAACATACATTAATTTATCATTCATACAAAAGAGATATCAATGAGTTAGATGGTATTGGGTTGCTCATCACTGGCAATTAAAATTGGGAGAAAACAATACTTAAAAGATATATTCTACCCCTCAAAGTTATTCCCAAATCCTAAAAGAGATATTTAGCCAGCTGAGTTCTAGAGACCTGTCAGTGCCAGTGCTACTGGGAGCTGGGATAAAAAGCCCTTAAATAGATAGTTTGCTGCACTTTCATTCGGGATTTGAATATCAGCTCTAGTACTAACTGCCTGTGTAATCTTGGGCAAGTGACTTTCCTGCTCTGGGAGGTCATTTCTTCCTCTATAAAATGAAGGGGTTAGAAAATATGGCATTTAAATCACCTCTCAGTTTTAAAGCTCTATGAAAAAGCAAGCCATTTATTCCTTTTTACATATCCTCAAGGCTTCCATGTGTTTTCTAGTTCCTTTCACAGACTGATCTTGTCATGCTGACATCATCTCCTACTTCCACATGTACCACACAGGAGTCCTAAGTGTGAAGTGGCTCCTGCTTATTATCTGGATTCTCACTTGGTCTTCCTTGATCTCTGATGCTTGGACAGCTTCTTGACCTTCAGCACTGGCCTCATTTATGCAGCTTGCCTGCATCATGGTGTCATAAAAGACAGACTCATCTAAGTAGAGTTATATCAAATCCAATCACTTCGAATGAAAAATTTCCTTTCACTTCTCCTCCTCCATTCGTTTGCCATGACTGGATCTGGCAATAGTAATTTAACCCTGCCATGACTTCTGGAAGAGGCATACCAATTGATTGCCCTGTGGCTTCTCTCACCATCCCTTTCTATGATTTCTCAGAACACAACACCCTTCCAGGGCCACTACTCCCCTAGATGTGTTATTTCTCCCTACTAGAATGTAAGCTGCTCAGATTCAGGCCTTGCCTCTTTTGTTTTTGCAACTCCAGTGCTTAGCAGAATGCCTAACACATAGTAAGTGCTTAATAAAGGCAGTCAGATGGCACAGTGGATACAGTTAGGAAGACCTGGATTCAAATCCAGCTTCAGACACTTACTGTGAGACCCTGGGCAAATCACTTGACCTCTGTCTGCCTCAGTTTCCTCATCTGTAAAATGATGATCATAATAGTACCTATCTCACAGGATTGTTGTGAGGATGAAATGAGATAATATTTATAAAACACAAAGTAGGTGTACTTATTCTCTCCCCCCTTCATTTTCTTTCATTCATAGCTGTGTTTATATCTAGGAGTTAATTCCAGAGTTCATTGTACTTGTAAGATGAGTTGGAAGCTTCCATTATAAGATGAAGTAGAGCAAGCCATAGAATCTCTTAAGTTGGAAGGGAGGTGAAAGGTTGTCCAATCCAACCCATACCTGAACAGGACTGTTCTGTACAACATGTAGCTTCTCCAGGAAGGAGCACCCCACTACTTCCTGAGGCAGTCCCCTTCATTTTGGAACATCTCTACTTTGGAGGAAATTGAACTCATTACACGAGCAAACTGTAGAGCACTTTGCAGAGTGCAATGTTGTTTCACTTTTTAATATTCCTTCATGCCCCTGAATCTGAAGGCTGCCCTACTCTGAGGAACCAAGCATAGAGAGAATATGAATATGAATAAGAAAGCTCCTATCATCTCTAAAAGTATAATTTCTTTTTATGAAGTTTCAAAGGTTGATTAATATCATGGAAGATTGCAGGTTCTTTGGAGGCATGGGGTTGGGGGAGGAAAGTGAAGTGGGGGGAAATTGTATTTGTAAAGGAGTGATTACCTTCTTTGGATCTAAACCTTTTTAATATCCAGTTATAAAGTGAACAAATTCTACTGGATTGTTAGCTTCTTGAAAGCAGGGATTGTGTCTTATTCGTCTCTGTTTCCTCCATGATACTGAGCATGTTACAGGTGTTCAAATAAAAGCTTGTTGAATGAATAAGTGAATAAGATTTAGCTGAGCCCAAAGGCAGATTGTTTCCTGTTAACTCTTTGTTATTCTTTTGTTATAGACATGCTAATTACTTAGGTCTGTTAATAATTTTGGCACACTAGAGGATCATAAATTCAGCCAGATTCCTGAAAGAAATGAGCAGGCTGTATCTGAGCTCACAGATGCCTCTTGCTCTCTGAGTTACAGAGAAATAAAAATCATGATTCTATCTATGTCAGTAAAAGTTGTGACTCTCTGTAGACTTCCTTAAACCTAAGTAGGTATGGTCCCTGAGCAGCAATACAAGTAATCTGTAGGTGACTTCTTGAATGCCTGACTCATTGCTCACTCTAATGTTGATACCAGTTTGCCTCATCAAGTTTTGCTTGACTCTCTTGTTCTGCCCCATTGCCTGGCTCTATCCTTTCCAGGTTGTACCTGACAATATTATCAGGAGATCAGTGTATGAAGAGCAGAGAGGAAGAAGGATGAACAGATAGTGTTTTTGTGTTACAGACTCTATGTCATACTTATACCCAGTGTGGAGAACGTAAACACACCAACTTTTCTGGTGAGACTATTTAAGGATACCAGGGAAAAGAAAGGGAGCTGGCCTACCATGATTCAATGATTTGTGAAGACCGGTCTGCTCTGGGATATGAGAGTATTTGATAAAAGTAAATGTAATGCGTATAGCCAACACACAAGATGAGTCTAGGATGCTTCATAGTACAGTGGTGCCTGCACTAGGGAGAGATGTTTGAAGCTCATAATGCCATTCTGGGTCTGTGCCCACCTGTAGCATACATCAGTTCCAGGAAGTGAGCATTGATTTGAGCAGTGACCAGAGCCTTAATTATGCCAGCTGTGCTTGCTTTGAGTTTTCCATCTACAGAGAAAGGTGTCACTCCTGGCAGCAAAGTCACTGCTCCTGATGACCTCTTGACCTGTAACTTTACTTTTACTACAACTGGAATAGCCAGCTTCTTTGTGTGCCCAACCCCATTCCTGTTCTAAGCTAGCCTTGTTCTGGTTTCTTGAACTTTGCTGGTGACTCATTGCCAACTAGGCATTGATATATATATTCAATTAAGACAATTAAGATACCAGACTCACAACTCCCAACTTCTGAATGCAAAATCAAGTCGAATAAAGAGTGACTGAAAGAGAATGAAAATACTTCTGACAGGGAATGTCAGGAAAATTGGTTCTTTTTTTTGAAAGAATGACCCTCCCCTAAATGCAATTATATTCCTTTTAATAGGACATTAAAGATTTAAATATACACAAATACTTTGTAATAATACAGTCTATAGAGTGCTTTACAATTTGTTAAACAATCTAGCTAGTTTAGACCTAATGATGGGGGGGGAGGTTAGTGGTAACAAGGAAGGGAAAGCTCATGGTAACATGAGCAATGTTCATTGAATAGTCCTTTAGTGTGAAATGTGGAATAAAAGTAATTTTAACAAAGTTGGATTGGGATTGCATGGGCGATTAGAGCCTGTGCAAATTAGTATGAGGCTGAGCTATACACTTCTATAAGTGTCAGGAGAACTCTCAGTTTGTGGCATGTGGCAAGTTGGTAGTAGATCCAGGACCAGAACTCAGGTCTCCTGATTCTTAGAGCAGTGCTTTCCATTTATCCTTGCTACAAATCCAAATGTCCTTATTTCCACTCTCATTTGCTCCTGGCTCATGGGACCACAGCTGCTGTGTCCGGATGGCAGCCACATCCAATCTGCCACCATTCATTGCAAGGCAAGGTTGTGGCTGCCAGAAATTATTCCCATAGGACCCTCTCCAAAGGCAGAGGCATCTGCCAGCAGCAGCCTGAGAGGATTAGAAATTATAGAAATGCTAGGATATGAAATACAAATGACTGTCAAAATCTCCTGAAGAGGGTGGGAATAATGCCAATGAGATTTCAAGCAGCTGCTGACTAGATCATATGGTAGTTGCTGTCACACACCTGCTGGTGTTCGCTATTCCAGAACGATGAATCTCACTGGGGGATGTGCTCAACCTATGAGCAGAATTGATCTACGTTCTGTCAGTCTGCCTGGCTAGGAACATTCTCATCAGTGTCCATGGAGCATGCAGACATGCCCACTCCTCTCTTTATGCAACTCAGAACTTTGTGAACTTTAAAGCCTCTTTTAGTTTCCAAAGGTTCCAAAGAACTAAGACTTTACAGATGCCCTAATCCAAATTCCTCGCTGTAATGAGGAAAACCCAGTAAAACTTCTGGGAATGGATGATGAGCTAGATGTAACTGCAACCCATTTCTAGCATGTGGAGGTGATTGAGTCAAGTTTAAGGAGAATGGCAATGATTATTGGTGGTAAGTGGAAGTTCATACATAGTACTAATGTTTTGAAACAAATTGGTATATCATTGGAGAGAAGTAACTACCTAAATGACCCTTCAGAATGTGAAAAATGTGCAGCTGCACCTTTTGTATAATTCAGAGAGAATATCCTAACATGGGCAGTTAAGTATACCCATCTGCTGGGAAAATCCAGGGAGGGGGCAGAATTGTGCTATATCTGTCTCTCTCTCCTCACCCCCCCTCCCCCACATTTGTGCAGGCATTGTATATGAGCTTGATACTTATAGCAAAGTTGGTGGGGGAGGGGATGAGTATCTCTTCACTTCAAAGAGAGGGAAAGGCTGCGATGACACAGTAATGGTGTGGAGGTAATCCTAGTCTCTCAAAGAATGTGCCAGGATAGCAAAGCTCTAGCCATTCTACCAAGCTTGAAAGACTTTGTATCCAGACCTCAAGTTGGACTTAATATTTTTCATTGAAGAACCAGCAGAGGGGCAGCTGGGTGGCTCAGTGGATAGAGCACCGGCCCTGAAGTCAGGAGGACCTGAGTTCAAATCAGGCCTCAGACCAAACACTTGACACTTACTAGCTGTGTGACCCTGGGCAAGTCACTTAACCCCAATTGCCCTAAAAAAAAAAAAACAGCAGAGAGGCTTATCACCAGCTTAGAGGCCGTGTAAACCATATTTTTTAGCCACAAATATATAATATTATCTACAAAGTCATAAAGACTTGCGGTCTGTGTCAGTGGAAAGAGAACTAACACCAAAAAAAGTCACAGATATTCAAATTATTGAAATAGTGACATAGGAGATAAACTAATTAGTTTGAATAAATAGGGGGAAGGAAATTAGTATGAATTACTGGAAAAGAATTAATAACAGAATTTTTAGAGAAATTCACTTCTATTACTTGCTAATGCTTATGTTCATTCAAATTACCTCACGTATCCAATTAATTGTTAATTTTTTAAACTTTCTTTCTCTTTAATGTCTTTTGTATACAACTCCTTCTCGCAACTCACACAATCATCACTCTATTTCCAGGCCATCACCTCTCTCTTAGATCATTATCATAACCTTCTAATTGATTCCCTTGTCTCCATTCTCTTCCCTCTCCAAACTAGCATCCACAGAACTATCAGTTATTTTCCTAGAACATGTTTGCCTTTTTTAACCTCCTATTCAGTACAATCCAGTACCTCTCTATTAATTCCAAAATCAAAGATGAAGTCACCTCTTTGGTATTTAAAGCCCTTAACAACTTGGCCCCTTCCTCTGTATCTAATCTTTTTACATTTTACTCTCCTACTCTACTCCAGTCATATTGGTCCTCTCATACACCATTTCTTCTCTTATCTTCCTTCCTTTGCACTGACCTTTCCCCATTCTGGAAAGTTATCCCTTCCAATCCAACTCTTAGAACCCGTTGCTTTCTTTAAGACTCAGATCAATAGTCACTTCCTCTAGGAGGCCTTACCCTGATCCTAATCCTTTCTTCCCCTTCAGCTAGCAATATCACCCCCTTCCATCTACTGTGTATTTATCTTGCATGTTTTGATTTATGCATTTCACCCACCATGTTATTATGTAAGCTTCTTGAGAGCAGGGCATTTTTTTGCTTTTTTTTTTTAATGTTTTCCTAGTATTTAGTAAAAGGCCTAGAACATTTCAAATGATTAATAAACGTTTTTGATCACTTGAAAATTAAACTAGCAATAGAAAGATGTATATGAACTGATACAAAATGAAGTAAGGAGAGTCAGGAAAACAGTATGCACTCTGAATGACAATGTAAATGGAAAGAACAATCACAAAACAATGCAAACTGAACATTATGAAGTAATAATGATCCAACTTGGTGTCAAAAAAGAGATTAAAAGACACCTCCCTTACTCCTTTGTAAAGATGGGGTGGGTAATGGGTGTGGAATATTGCACATAATATTATAATTCTTATGTTTCAATGCAATTTTTGTATTTTTTTGATGTATTAATCATTTTTGCTGATTTTTTATCTTTTCTTCTTCTCTTTTCTTTTGTTTTAAGGAAAAGGCTTTATTTATCTATTTTTTTAATTATAAGGCCTGGCTCTTTGGAAAAGGTAAGAAGGCTACGGAAGGAGATGTAAGTAAGTGATATAAAAACAAAGCCTCTTTAGTATATCTTGATATAATCATATGGATTTTTTGTTCATGTAATTAACATGGTTTAAAATATTTATAAACCCAAACTGGTCATACTATATAGTCTTCACAATATGTTCACAATATATGTAGCCTACTTGCTACAAATATATATATGTATATGCATGTATATGTACATATACATGCATATACATATACATATATACACATATATATGTATATCTTTTTGCTCTCTGACTTCTCTCCCTGATTTGTGTATCAAAACTATATTTATATCATAGAGAGGAAGATAGCTTGTTTTTTGTATTATTGAAAATAGGTTATATAGTATGGGAATTAATTGTTCTTTGAATGTTTAATAGAATTCAGTTGTTAATCCATCTTTTCCTGGGGCCTTTTTTTTTCTTTTAGTTCATTTATGAATTATTCAATTTTTTTCTGATATTGAACTATTTCAATAATACTTTTCTTCTTTTGTTAATTTGTGTATTTTATTTTAAGTATTCATTTATTTCCTCTACGTTATCTATTTTTGTTAGCATAAAATCATACAAAATACCTTCTGATAATTTCCTTTTTCAATTTTCAATTGTCAGTTCTTTTTCATTTTTCATACAATTTGGTTAACTTTTAGATCAAATTAACTAACAATTTATTTTATTAATTTATTTTTAAAACCCTCCTATCAATTTAATGGTTTTTTTATTTTCAATTTTATTAATCTCATCTAATTTTTAGAATTTTATCTTGTTTTTCAGTTGGAATTGTTGTTCATTTTGCCCCCTCATTATCAATTAATTTGCTCTTTCTCTCTTTTATTGATAAGAACATTTCCCCTTTCAAATTTCTTTAGCTGCATATTGTCTTATTATTTTCATTTTCTTTGATGAAGTTTTCTATTCTTTCCATAATTTGTTTTTTACCTCATCAGTCCTTTAGAATTCTGTTATTTACTTTTCAATTACTTTCAAATTTATTAGTGAAAGGCCCTTTGTTGAATATAATTTTGTTGCATTATGATCAGTAAATGATTTGCATAATAGTTCTGCTTTTATAGTTCTTTTTTAGGTGCAGTCCTTATGTCCCAATAGATAGTCAGTTTTTGTAAAGGTGCCATGTACAACTGTAGAATATACAAATTCCTTTGTATTTGCATTCTGTAATCACCAGAGATCTATCCTCTCTATTTTTTCTAAAGTTCTATTTAAGTCATTAGCTTCTTTTTTTGTTTATCTTTTGTTTAGATGTGTTTAGGTCTGAAAGATATTCATTAAGTCTCCCACTGTCATAATTTTACTATTTCTTCTTCCAATTCAGTTTTCCCTTTAAGTGATTAGGTAATATAATTTCCCTACTATTCTTTTTTCTTCTTGTCTGTATTTACTGGAATCATGTAGCTTATCTAATCTTATCTGCAATCATAATTGCTACCTTTGCTGTTTTTTTTTTTTAATTCAGCTGAAGGAAAATAGATTTTCTTCTAGCCCCACATTTTAATTCTATGTAAATTCTTAAGTTTCAAGGATATTTCTTGTGAACAATATATTATTGAATACTATTTTCTAATCCATTTTGCTCTTCCATTCCAAAAATTAATGAACTCTGTTCACATACAGAGTTATGATTGTTAATTGGGTATTTCCCTCAATTCTGTCTTCCTCTTCTTTTTCTCTCTCTTCTCTCCTTTATAATCAAGAAGATGGTAGGAGAGAAAGAGGGAGACTGTCTGGTGTTTGTTATCTTATAAATGAAACACCTTGTTTCATCTCTATTGCACTTCTTTTGTTTTTCTCTGTGCTTAATTTCAGATTTTTATTCTTTCATCCAATATTTTTAATCCCTTCTTCTTGTTTATCTCTCCAACATTCTAGTTTGTTTTATTTATGTCTAATACATATGCTGTCCTACCTCTTAGATCCTTTTCTCCAAAGCACCTGGGTGTTATGTTGTATAGAACACTGGATCTAGAGTCAGGACGACCTGTATAAGTTGTTGACTGGACAAGTCATTTAACTTCTGTTACTTCACTTTCTTCAACTGTAAAATGGGGATAATAACAGAATCTACTTTTCAGTGTGAGTATTTGTACCTCAGAAATTAGCAAACACTACAAATCAGGTCTTGATTTATTGTTTTGTTGATTGCCTAGATTTAATAAAGTGATGGAGAAAATGTCGATAATGTAGATTAAACTTAGAAGTATATCATGTACATTTTTTTTGTGAAAACTGATTGTTAAACATTTACCACCAGTACATTCCTGCTTGAGGTTCTATTGGGATTAGACTAGCCTCAAGCTCTGTTTCCATTTGCACTGGGCTAGACTAGCCAGAATATCCTGAGGTTGCTCTATCCTGAGCCAGGATTAGGCAGTCAGCCTTTGTCTTAGGCTGCCACACCCTCTTTTGAGTCCCCCATCTTGGACAAAGAATATCATTCAGTATTCACCCAGAACAGTCCTTCTACTGCAGCTCTAGCTTCTGGGAAATCTGAGAGGTCTTGTGCTCCACTGAACTTAAGATAGGAGATCTGGGACAGTCCCAGACCTCTAAGGACAGCTGTTAACTGGGCAGCTTTGGCCATTTGCACATTGGGCCTTCTGTACCTGGCTCTTAGCTTGTCTATCACAGGATCTTCACAGAACTCTGGAGGTCCCTCTTGATTCCTTGGTTGAATACAAGAGTCTAGATGTCAATGAAATATTTGATTTACCAGAACATTCCAACTGCAATAATGAAGTTTACTCTTGATTAACATTCATTAGTAACAGTTAATTGAATTAATTAATAGTAATTGCTTTTATTTAAACAACATCTGCTAGTGTTTATTAATATAGATTAATATTAATTTCCTTGGGATAATACAAATTTTATTTTGCCTTTCTGCATCTAAACACTTAAATATCTTGCATTTTCATTTAAGATGTTTTTGTGCCTCATCACTATCCAAGACTGAATTATTTTGAAGTTTAACATTTAAGGATTCCACAATAAGAAAAAACACATCCACAGTATAACAGACTGTTAAAGCTGAAAGAAGTCATAGAGATCACCTAGTTCAAGATTCACACTTTTTTTTTTCCAGGAGAAGATATTTAGGCCAAGGGAAGGTAATGAAACTGTCTAAATGAAAGGTACATTAAATATCTACTATGTGCTTGGTGGTAAAGGAGATAACCAATGAGATATAAACTCTACTATCATGAAGTTTATAATCTAGTAAAGCAATAAGTGGCAGAACCTGGAATCATAATTAGATCTTCTGACTTTTTTTTTTTAGGTTTAATTCTTTTATTTAACAGAAATGTATTTTCTTTCTCCCTTACCAATCCCAATGGAAAAAGAAAAAAAAAAGGTAAAATTAATTCCTTGTAACAGATATGCATAGTCAAAACCAAATTTTCTCTTTAGTCATGAGGGAAAACAAAGATGAATAGCATGCTTCATCATCAGTGCTGTGGAATCATGGATGATCATTGCATTCATTAGAATTCTTTCATCTTTCAAAGTTGCATGTTCTTACAGTTTTATTGTTATTTTATTAATTTGTTCTCCTGAATTTAATCACTTCACTCTTCATCAGTTTATAAGTCTTCAAAATTATTCTTTTATATAGTATTGATGTGATAGTATAGATTGTTCTAATTTTGCTTACTTCATTCTACAAATATTTCTATGTCTCTTTTTAATTATGTATTTCCTTGTTTCTTAGAGAACAACAGTACTCCATCACATTCATAAACTACAATTTGTTCAACCATTCCCCAATTGATGGACTTCCCTTCAATTTCCAGAATTTTTGTCCCCCACCACCAAAAGAACTACTATATTTAGTTTTATATATATAGGATGTTTTCCTTTTATTTCTTTTGCTTATAGGCTGCACTATTTAATAACTTTTTACACATAATTTCAAATTGCTTTTCAGAAAGGCTATATATTTATGTGTATATTATATATGTTGCACATACATGTGTGCATGTGTATACATACACACAGGCCCACATACATGTACACATATATATTATGTATGTGTGTGTATACACACAAACATACAGATCACAGGTCCACATACATAAACATATACACACAGGTACACACACACACACACACACACACACACACACACACGTCCACTAATTGCTCAGCAATGTTTTCCCATAGTCCTTCCAACATTTATCATTTTCCTTTTTGTCATCTTTGCCAATCTGATGGTTGTGAGGTTCTAATGGGAATCTTGGAATTGCTTTAATTTGCATTTCTCTAATCATTAATTATTTGGAGCATTTTATGGCTATAGATAATCTGAGTTTATTCCCTTAAGAACTTTGGGTGTATATTTTAAACCATTTATCAAGTGGGAAATACCTCTTGTACTAAAGGGTCTTATTTTTCTTGGAAATAAGATCTTTATCAGAGAAACTTATTGCAAAGATTCCACTCCCAACTTATCCTTAGATGTGATAAGTTGTTTTTTTAAAAAAACTTACTTGTTTCTCTACTTTGATTATGATGTAACATTTTATATTTAGGTTATGAATCCAGTTTTCCTCATCTGACAAAATGCTTGAAGTGTTGATCTAAGTAAAATTTCTTCCATATTGCTACCCAATTTTCCTATTAAGTGTTTTTTTTAAAACCAAATAGTAAGTCTTTATCCCAGTCAGTATAGGTAGTCTTTATGTTTATCAAACTATATTCATTTGCTTATCACTACTAGATTCATTTGCTTCTGAATGTCCTGTACCTAATCTGTTCCACTGATTGACCTCTCTCCCCAGGAGCAAATTGTTTTGAGAATTACTGCTTTGTAATGTAGATTGAAATCTGGCACTATTAGATCCCCTTCATTCCCTCTGTTTTCATTATTTCCCTTGAGATCCTTGACCTTTTTTGCTTCCTTATGAATTTCATTATTATTTTATCTAGTTCTAGGAAGTAATCCTTTGGTCACTTGATTGATATGGTGCATAATAAGTAAATTAATTTAGAGAGCATTGTTATTTTTATATCAACTTGCTGTTCCCATCAGAAATTTTTACTTTTCCAATTATTTAGGGCTGTATTTCTGTAAATAATGGTTTATAGTTTTCTTTATACAGTTTTTTGTGGATATCTTGCTAGGGAGACTCCCATGTATTTTATATATTCTCTAACCGTTTTAAAAGGAATTTCTCTTTCTATTTTATTTTGCTGGGTTTTATTGGCATTTTATAGAAATGCTGATGATTTTTGTGGATTTATTTTATATCTTGCAATTTTGTTAAATTTAATAATTATTTCAATTAACTTCAGTTAACTCTTTTAGCATAATATCTAGCATATGGCAGATGCTAAATAAATATTTATTCCCTTTCCTTCTCTTCCCCTCTAGGGGTTTGTATGCTAACACATCTACAAAAAGTGATAATTTTGCTTCTTTATTTATAGTTATTCTCCCAACTTATTTTTCATGTCTTACTGACATACACAGCATTTCTAGCAATATCTCAAATAGAAACATTAACAATGGATATCCTTGTTTCCTCTCCGACTTTATTCAAAAGAAATCTATTTTATCTTTTTTACATAAAATGCTAGAGATTGATTTTAAATATATAGCATGCAATTTATCACGTTAAAGGAAGATTCATTTATTCCTTTGTTTACTAGTGTTGTTTCTTTTTTTCTTTTAGCAGAGATAGCTGCTGTGTTTTGTCAAAAGACTTGTCTGTGTCTACTGTTATAATCATGTAAACTTTGGGGTTTTTTTGTTATTAATATGTCTTACTAAGTTTATAGTTTACTTATGATGAAACAACCCTGTATTCCTGGTATAAATCCAACCTAGTCATGATATATAATTTTTGTAATACACTGTTTTACTCTTTTTGCTGGTAAAATTTTGCAATAATATTCATTAGGGATATTAGTCTATTCTTTTCTCTTTCCTGTGTTGACTCACCCTGATGCATGTATGGAAACTATCTATATCATAGGAGGAATTTGATATTTTTACATTTGCTATTTTTGCAAACAATTTATGTAATATGTGAGTTGCTCTTTGAATATTTGATAGAATTCTTTCACTAATGAATCTATCTGGTCCTCATTTTTTTTCTATTTTGGGAATTCATGTGTGGTTTCTATAATTTCTTCCTATGAGATGAGTTATTTAAACTTTCTTGATCTGTTAATTAGGGCAATTGTATTTTTGTAAATATTTATTTATCTAACTTAAGCTGTCAGCTTTATTGGAAAAATAGTTTCTAATAGTATCTTTTATTTCTTCATCTGTTTTGAATTCTCCTTTATAATTTTGTATATTGGTAATTTCATGTTCCTCTTTACAAAAATTTAATTAGCTGATGGTTAGTCCATTTTTAAGCTCTTAATTTTATTTATTATTTTAATGTGTTTTTGTTGTTTTCAATTTTGTTACTTTCTTCTTTGATTTTCAAGATTTCTACTTGGTGTTTAAATGGAGTTTAACTTGTTATTTTTCTTTCTTTTTATTTATTTATATTAATTTATTTTGATTTATCAACAATCATTTCCATAAGCTTTTGAGTTTTAAATTATTCTCCCCCTACCTCCCCAAGACAGCATGCAATCTGATATAGGCTATACATATACATTCCTATTAAAAGTATTTTCACATTAGTCCTGTTGCAAGGAAGAATTAGAACCAATGGAAGTAACCACAAGAAAGAGGAAACAAAATGAAACAGAATAAAAAAAAAAACAGAGCAAATACTATGTTTCAATCTGGATTCAAATTTCATAGTTCTTTTTTTGAATGTGGATAGCATTTTCCATTGTGAGACCTTTGGAAATGTCTTAGATCCTTGCATTGCTGAGAAGGGCTAAGTCTATCAAAGTTAGTCATCACGCAACATGGCTGTTACTGTGCACAATGTTCTCTTGGTTCTGCTCACTTCACTCAGCATCAGTTCATACAGGTGTTTCCAGATTTTTCTAAAGTCTGCCTGCTCATCATTTCTTATAGCACAATAGTATTCTATTACATTCATATACCACAACTTGTTTAGCCATCCCCCAATTGATGGGCATCCTCTCAATTTCCAATTATTTGCCACCACAAAAAAGAGCTGCCACAAATACCTTTGTACATATAAAAGATGGCCCTTTGTTCAGGAGAAGTCTGGGATCATTAAAAGCATTGTAATTTCCCCAAAGCATTTCTGTCTATTCTCTCCTGTTCAATTTTGGGTGCAATTCAGTGTCTATCCATAGAGTCTGTGAAGATGTTAGGTGGTACAGAGGATAGAACACAGGGTTGGACTCTGAAAGACCTGAGTTCAAATCCATCCTCAGACATTAGCTCTGAAACCCTAGGTAAGTCACTTAAACCTTGTTTGTCTTAGTTTCCCCAACTGTAAAATCAGGTTAATAATAGTACCTACTTCACAAATTTATTATGAGTATCAAATAGGATAATATTTGCAAAGTGCTTATCATAGTACCTGGCACATAGTATGTATTAAATAAATGTTTGTTTCCTTTTCCTTCCTTCTCAGGATAGCTGTATTGATGGGTCCACTCTATAGGTTGTAAAACATAATGTTCTTTATCCAGTCTCCCCCCCTTGCCATGTGTGGGTAGTTAATTAAATTATTTAAGACCTCATGATCTATAAGGGGTCCCTCATCAGTTTCGTCACTGCACTGGACAACCCCTATGACAGTGTAAGGGAAACTGAGGAGATCCTCCCTAGCCCCTTGCATGACTGCCTCATGACCTGACATAAGGAAGGTAATTTACAGTTAGTATGCATGACCAGGAGCACCAAGGGAACAGAATATCAAAAAATAAACAAACTATGTTACCAGGGTGGAACAACTCTTATCTCAAGGATTATCTTGCATTCCTTGTGGAAAACATATACATATCCAAGGAACTGGCCTCTCCTTGGATACATATATAAAAAATAGGCATCTGGAGCTTTGGCCAAGCTCCACCTTTGTTCTAAGGTTGTTTTTCTGCAGTTTACATAGATGTAAAAAGGGCTACTTGGGAAAGGGACTTTTGGAGGTCTTCGCTTCAGAGATGGGGATGCCCACTCTGTCGGCTTTCCCAACTAGGACCCTGATGACCATCTCCTGAAGTCTTTCCCGTCACTGTGGCAGGTGTTGGAGCTCGCCTGGTTGGTGATGTATCTAGTCTTTCTTTGTTCTATTTTGATTATCATTCACAGGATCATATGCATATATATATACATACATATATTATCCTAATTCCTATTTCTTTGTCTCCTTAAGCATTATCGAATAAACCCAATTACTTGTTATGTTTGTATCGAGTGCATGTCATTGTGTCTTAAGATCCAAACCTAAAGTGAAACTACTGCACAGTCCATAATCCTTTTTGATTACAGACAGTAGCAAACATCTTTGGTAATCTTACATCTCGTTTTATGTTACACTTGATAGTAATAACCAGAGGGTCCTCACAGTTGCCTCTGTTTTTTGGTTCATCTTTCAAAGATTCTTGTATGATTTTGACACGTACAAAGGAGACAGTTTATTTGAGAACCTTAAGGCGGCATCTTGCTTTTTTTGTAGTCAACAAGTAATGAACATAGTGAAATCTTTTACTCTATAAACTTTTTAGTTACTTGATTGACTAAAGATGTGATCTATTTTAGAGTATCATTTATGCAAGTTTGTCTGTTCCCTTTCATAGTTCAGCCAAGTACACTTTCAATGTAAGAATAGAGTATTCTCATGATAATTTTGTAGAGAATGAAAAGCACAGATATAGATTAATAGTAATTGATATTTTTATGACCCTTTTTGGTAGTAATAACATCTATGATTTTTTTTCTAAACATTTGATAACCTTTCCTTATTTGGATAACTTGAGAATAAATTCCTGTTGTGATCTAGAAAAGCAGCTTTTTTTTTCCTAATGTCTATTTAACAGGGAATCTATTTCTTAGACATTTCCTCTCCTTCCTGGTACCACTGGTACACTGTACCTTATCTGAAAGTCTTTGTATTTACAAGTTTCTACAAGTGAAAGATTCTAGACTAGGCAGCTTTAGCTCACAGTTTAGGAAGCACTGAAAGGGGTCACAAGTGGAAAAAATTTAAGAAGCTCTGTTCCAGATGGTTGGAGGTACCTACCTGTAACTTCAGGAAATCAATCAGAAACACTTGATCTGATCTGATCTCAAAGTTTTCCTAACCCTAGAGGTGCCTTATCTGCTGTAATGCATGGACTCAGAAATTCTTGTGGCGCTTTCTACCTACCGTGCCCTGACCACCATCATGCCCAAATCTTCCTGGTGACATCCCTGATTATATTTCATTCCTACCCCTACCCAGTGTTGCTTTAGAGATACTAAACCCTTCATATTTAGAGGAGGTTGATGGACTGCCCTAGTTTGTAGTTGGTAGTCCCGAATCCAGAGTAAGGGTCTCACTGAGTTGCCTTAGTGCCCTTCTCTTATTTTGAATACCATTATTCCCTTGGGTGTCACTAATTAAGCCATGTGAATTTCTTCCTTGGACCTTTCCTTAAACATCCCAAATAAAAGAGCCAGTTATTGGAGGCATTGACAGAGTTCATTCATTTCTTTTGAGAAGTCCATTTAGTCCCAGCAATAGACTCTGACAATCTCCCAGTGCCTTTAAATGTGTGTTACATATAGGATGGTTCTCTTTTGAATATATTTCCTCCATCCCAGCTATGTTTCCCAGTTTTTTGTTTCCTTTGGTGCCATTTCTATTTCCTAATGTAGCACTTTTCTAAGGAATCAAAGTTTGGGGCAGCTAGGTGGCACAGTGGATATCCCACCAGCCCTGGAATCAGAAGAACCTGAGTGCAAATCTGGCCTCAGGCACAACACTTACTAGCTTCCTGACCCTGGGCAAGTCACTTAATCCCAATTACCTCACCAAAATAAATAAAAACAACCAACATTACAAATCACCCAAAATAAAATGGAGTGTCACATGGGATGTGAAAATAAGCTGTAACATGTTGCCACTAAAAAAATCCAAAAGGAAATCCTGTGGAATTGGTATTCCAAAAGGATATCATCAGAGACACGTATAAATGGAAAAAGAGGTTAACCATTCATGTAGCAAATATGAAGGATAACTGTTGTACAATTCATGTGTTTCGTTGGCATTTTCACAATTTCAAGAAGTTTACAGGAAGGTCCCTTATACATGAAGTAGGAGATTTCTGAGAGGAAATGGATGAGAGCTCCATAGCATGAGAAGATTAAGGATGGCTTGCAATCTGTGCCACTGGAGGGAGTTCCCACCTTGGTGAGCTCACAGATCCATTGAAATATTGAAATATAAATAAACAATCCCCCTCCCTGCCAAGTGGAATGACCATAACAAACTTTCTATAAAACCTTCAAGGAAAGGAGTCAAACTGGAGAGCTATTCAGGAAAAAGATGTGTCTATTTGAGGAACCAAAGGGTCTTCTTTAAAATATCAATTTATCAGCAAGTATATATTGCAATGCTTGTGATATACAGGCCACTCTGCTGTGAGCTGTGAGGAATACAAAGATAAGGACAGAGCCTGTATTTGTGATTTTATCAATATAAGGCACTCTCAGATGAGGAAATTGCCTCTACCAATGCAAGTCCATACTTTCTTTGCCTATGGCAGTCTTAGATAGTTGCCTAATACAGTGCTAAGCAGTTAAATCATTCAGAGTCATATGTTGTAGGGGAAATTTAAACTCAAATCTTCCTGTATTTGAGAGTGGATTTTTATCCACTGTACTACACTGCCTCTTAAGGAATACATGTCTTCTTTTCTAAAAGTAAATAAATAAATAAATAAATCTAGGTGGTGAGCAAGTGTTAGGGAACAGTTGTGACTAGAACTAAGTGGTACTAAGTGCAATAAGTACTTGTTCCAAAGATGGAGAAGTAGGCTGGAAGTTCAGAGGCTACTCACGAGCCTAATCCTACCAGGAGTCATTGATTTGCTCCATTTCTGATCTGTGTTAGTTTGCCCCTCCTTGGGCAACTTGGTTCCCCTCTCTGCTTCCACCCTCTGCCCCCAGGGGTTTACTATATTAATGCCTAACTTAATTCAGACACCTGATTAGCATAGTCCACTGAAACTCAGAATTTCTGGGCTCAAGAGATCTGCCAGCCCTAGCTCCTCTATATCTGGGATTACAGGTATGGTCACCACACCTACCTTGAAAATACATTTTCAATAAATCTGCTCAGTCCCTTTGCATTTAATATTCTAATATAGTTTGTTTTTTACATTTGCAGGTAAGGGCAAGTATGTGCAAACAATGCAATCCAACTGTGTGTTATGATATCCATCAAACTTAATACAGTCCTAAATTGAGTTGAGAGACACGGGGATAGTCCTGCTGTACTCAGTCCTAGTCCGACCATAAATGTGAGTGTTGTGTTCAGTGCTGAGTGCCACATTTAGGCAGGGCATTGATAAATTGGAGAGTGTTAAGAGGAGGGGAACCAGGATGCTAAAGGACTGGCAAAGTTAAAAGATCTAGAAATATTTAGCCTGGAACAGAAGAGATTTAAAGGGGATGTGATGCCAGACTCTAAGTATTTTAAGGGCTATCATTTGGAACAAAGATCAGACTTTTTCTGATTGGCCACACAGGGAAAAATTAGTAATAATGGGCAAATGTTGCAAAGAGTCAAATCTAGGTTTGATATTGAGACACTACCTAATAGAACTGTCTAATAGTGAAAAGAGTAACCTTGGGAGATAACGGGTTCTTCCTCATTAGAAGTCTTCAAACAAAGGCTGGATGATTTTGTGACAAGTATGTTATAAAAGGTATTCTTATTTATATTTATTAACCATAGCATCCACTTTGGAATTTATAGGGAATACCAAGCCCAATGGGGAGCACAATGTAGTAAAAGAAAGAACTTTTGCAAAGTGATAGAAAAATAAATATGAAGAGGGGAGAGGATGGGTGGGTTTTTTTTTTGTTTGTTTTTTTTGTTTTTCTGTAGAGTTGAGTGATGAAATGAAAGGGTGGGGAGTTTATACTTCTAACTGTGTTGAAGTTTCCCAACATCACAAGTCTGATTTGGGTAGAAACCTTACAGTTATTGCTATCACTACTTCTTAGATGAAATTGAGTTATTTGTCTGGGAACTGGCTCAGCAAATGGGTCTTATACAATCAATATCACCTAATAGTCCTGCCATTATGAAGTATATAAGGACAAATAAAGGAATTATGCTGACTGGTTTCAAAAAGAGGTCATACTGCATACTAAGAAGGAACTTTTGTTCAAACTTTTTATATAAATTCTTCCACAAATTCCTCTGGATATAGATTGGACTAAAAGGTCTCTGAGGTGTTTTGTAATTCTAAGATTCTCTGATTCTTTAATTCTATGAGTTCATCTTCTCTTCCATGTTTTATCAGTATGTGTAAACCTATAACAAGTATATTATGTGCAAGGTCAGTCAGTATCATGTTACCTTCTTTCTGTAAATTAAAGTCCATCTGAACTATTTTCCACATCATTGGAGAGAAAAATTTGATTTGTTAAAAATTTCTTTCATCATATTACAATTCTACCCAAAAACTTTTGATGGCTTCCTATTGTCAGTTGTTATTACTCTCTCAAATGTATTCTGTCTGACCTTCACGGCCCTCCATAATTTAGCCCTACACTTTATATACAGCCCAATCCAGCTACTCTGCAATAAATAACTTCTGCTTTTGTCAGATTGGTCTCACACAATTAATAGCAACTAATGGATTTGATCACTGATTGTATCAGATTAAATATGGGAGGTAGTGAGAGAGAGGAGTCAAAAGTGACACCTAAATTCTGAGCCAGGATGAATGGGGGTGGATGGTGGTGTCTTTGACAATAATAGGGAAGTTAGGTAGGATGCAAGGTTTGGGGGAAAAGTTAATGAGTTCAATTTTAAACATTGTGAGTTCAAGATGTCTATAAGACATCCAGTTCAAGATATCTGAAAGGTAGTTGGAGATTCAAGATTGGAGATTGGCAGAGATGTTAGGACTGGATGAGTGAGTATAAGAATTTTCAGCATAGAGAAGATAATTGAATCCCTAGGAGCTAATGAGATCATCAAGTAAAACTGTATAGAGGAAGAAGGGAAAAGGGCCCAGATGAAGAATAAGGATTGAAAATAGGTCATTAGGATTGGCAGTTTAGAGATCGTAAGTAATTTGGGAAAGAACAGTTTCTAAGGCATTCACTATGTAATTGTTGATAAATTTATATTTCAATGGAGACCCTTAATTCCTCAACTAGACATATCAATCTCCTCAGTAGTTCTTTAGCTTGACTCCCTTCCCTGGGGGTTTCAGGGAAGGTTTGCTATGGTCAGCCCACATAGAGGGGGATGTTGTTTATTTATGCTTCAGTATTCCAATGGTTCTTTGATCTGAATGATGTATAAACTTCCTCCAGTGGGGCACATTGCAAGATATCGATAATCATCTCATACTATAGAACTCTCAACCATCCTGTCCCAGGAATCTTCTACCCAGTGTGTAAGGGGCATTCCTGTAAACATCTTGAAATTGTGAAGATGTCTATGGAACATATTGGTTATGTTTCAATTATTCATGCTTGCTACATGAATGGTTGGCCTCCTTTTCCATTTATACCTGTCACTGATAAAAAAAATACACACACAGATATACACATATATGTATGTATACACATGAATATATGAATGTATATATTTACACATACACATATATGCACAGATGTATGTATATTTGTGTGTTTGTATATATATCATAATTTACATATTCTTAAAAATTTCCAGTCACAAAAAATCAGGTAAAATAAGCCGTTGCCTCCAATTTATTTTGCTTCACAATTACTGAATGACTTGCTATACTGTTTTTTTTAACCTTTACCTGTAATTTCTTTTGTTTCTTTTGTTTCTTTTTTTGTTCAGCCTGTATTATCTAACTCAGTCTCTGCCTTCTGGGTCCTTCATTCCTGTAAACATACAAATCCCTGCATATCTACATCAGCTTGGCAGCATTCTTTTCTTCAGTCATTTTGATTTCTCCATGAAATCAAAGAGTCTCTGCAGTGACCTGCTGGAATTTTAATCATTGCTCAGGCCACACTACAGAATTAAAAGCACCAAGCACTTTTTAAAACAGCCTAGTAAAGAAATACTCTAAGATTTCATCCCTTACCCTTATCACTGTCCTTTAGTAAAATTCACATTCTTTATTCTTTTCACTATTACTACATCACATTTGCTGTGTTGAAGATTAGTGATGAATATTTGTATCTTTATAATTTCATTTCCTCCTTCATCTGATGGTTTAGTAGATAGAAAACTATGTCTAGAAACAGAAATACTTGAGTTCAAATTCAGCCTTAGGCACTTAGTAGCTATATATCCCTGGGTAAGTCACTTAACCTTTGCTTGCCTCAGTTTCCTCAATTATAAAATTGGTATAATAATAGCACCTATCTCCCAGAGTTGTTGTGAGGAACAAATGAAATAATATTTGTAAAAAGTGCCTGTCACATAGTAGATACTAGGTAAATGTTTATTTCCTTCCTCACTTCAGAGTCTAAAGCCTTCTGTTCAACATGTGCAATTAAAAAAAATTATTGTATGTGCTAGGTATCTGAGTGATAAAAACAAAAGGAAGGTCTTTTTCTCAGAGAACTTATATTTTTTTCTTTAAGTGAAGAGGAGTGATACAACATGGATATACATCAGAAAATGTGAACTATATGAAAAGTGATTCAAAGTAATTTAAAGCAATAGAGAACACTAGAAGGTAAATGAGGGTAGAGAATAGAAAAGACCTCTTGTAGGATATGGCATCTGAGCTGTGTCCTGAAAGAAGATAAAAATTATAAAAGATGAAGGTGATCAGGAATGGGTTTCACTGATCCAACCATTCCAGAGAGCAATTTGTAATTATGGCCAAAGGGTTATAAAACTGTGCGTACTCTTTGATCCAGCAATACCTCTACTAAGTGTGTATCCCAAGGAGTTATTTTTTATTAATTTATTTTGATTTATCAACAATCACTTCCATATGCTTTTGAGTTTAAAATTTTTCTCCCCCTTCCTCCCCACCACCTACCCCAAGATGGCATACAATTTGATATAGGTTATACATATACATTCTTATTAAACATATTTTCACATTAATGATGTTGTAAGTAAGAATTAGAACCAATAGGAGGAACCACTGGAAAGAGAAAACAAAACTCAACAGAAGAGAAAAAAATAGCAAATAGTATGCTTTGATGTGCATTCAAATTCTATAGTTCTTTCTTTAGATGTGGATAGCATTTTCCATCACAAGGCCTTTGGAGATGCCTTAGATCCTTGTTTTGCTGGGCAGGGTTAAGTTTATCAATATTAGTCATTGCACAACGTGGCTGTTATTGTGTACATCATTCTCTTGGTTCTGCTCACTTCACTCAGCATCAGACCATACAAGTCTTTCCAGGTTTTTCTGAAGTCAGCCTGTTCATCATTTCTTATAGCACAATAGTATTCCATTACATTCATATAACACAACTTGCTCAGCCATTCCCCAATTGATGGGCATCCTCTCAATTTCCAATTCTTTGCCACCGCAAAAAGACCTGCTATGAATGTTTTTGTACATGTGGATCCTTTTCCCATTTGTATGATCTTTTTGGGATATAGCCCTAGAAGTTTTGTTGCTGAGTCTAAGGGTATGCACATTTTTATAGACCATTGGGCATGGTTCCAAATTCCTCTCCAAAATGGTTGGATCATTTCACAACTCTGCCAACAATGCATTAGCATTCCAATTTTCCCACATCTTCATATCCTTTGACCATTTATCAATTGAGGTATCACTTGTATTCTTATAAATTTGACTTAATTCTCTATCTATTTTAGAAATGAGGCCCTTATCACCAAGAAGATTTTTTTAAAAAGGAAAAGAACCTATTTGTACAAAAATATGTATAGTACAGCAGTTTTGTTGTTTTGTTGTTGTGGCTAAAAATTGGAAATTAAGGAGTTGTCCATCAATTGGGGAACGGCTGAACAAGTTGTGGTACATGATTGTAATGGAATGTTATTGTGCTATAAGAAATGCCAAGCAGGATGATTTCAGAAAAACCTGGAAAGACTTATATGAACTGATACAAAGTGAAATAAATAGAACCACAAAAAATATTGTGCACAGTAATAGCAATATTGTACAATGAAGAACTATATGAAAGTGATTATCATCCTGGGGGTGAGGGGAGAGAAAGGAGGAAGAAATAGAATATGGAACTCAAAACTATTTTTTTAAATGCTAAATTTGCTTTTACATGCAATTGGGGAAAACTAAAATATTAAAAAAAGAATATGTTTCAGAAATGGGAGGCAGCCTGGACAAAGGTACAATAGTAAAAAGATTTACTGTCATAAGCAGGGACCATCTGGTAGACTTGTTTGAATCAACCAATGAACAAAAACTTATTAAGTTCCTACTATGTGCAACCAATCAATAAGCATTTAATAAATGACTAGTACATACAAAGTCAGTGTGCTAAATCTTAAAGATGCAAACACAAAAGTGCAATAGTATTGGCTCTCAAGGTGCTAACATCATATCCAAAAAGATAGCATGTATTCACATTAGTATATATACACACATATTTGTATATAATTATAATTATATAATATAAATATAATTTCAAGGAGAGACACTGGCAGCTGGAGAGATCAGGAAATTCCTCATAAAAGGCAGTAGTGTTGAATTCCAATAGAAATGCATCCCTGCAGCAGATATTGATTTAGAAAACCACAGATTAATGCCAATATTTTAATTAACTTAATTTTAATGATTTTAACTCGTATCTTTTTTTTTTGTTTTTTAAACATTTCCCTGACTTTAATCTGCTTCCAGTGGCAAAACTCTTTATTACTGGGGGTTTTACACCTTGGATATAGAGGATCAATATGAAAATAGACCAGAAGAGTAGGTGGGAGCCACACTGTGGGGAGGCTTTCAAAGTCTGACTGAAAAGTTCAAGTTCTTATTTTTATTCTAGAAGCTAAAAGGAGCCACTAAAGATTTTTGATTAGAGAAGTAACCTCATCAGATCTGTGTGTAACCTAACTTTGAAGGCCTTTGAGCATGCTCAGTTTGTCTAATGTGGAACCTGCTACGTCCCTTAACGCATGTGTAGGGGTGGTCTTCTTTGGTTGGCTGCTATGTCTAAAAGTAGTGAGATTGAGCTGTTCACTCTTGTTTCTGACATCTTTTCAGCTATGCCCACTGTGGATATCATAAACTGAACCAATAAAAGAGGAAAGACTTGCCTTTCCTTGGTCCCTCTCTTTTATACTGGTCCTGAAAAATGAGTCTGAAAGTGTTTAATTTTGTTTTATACAGTTTGTCCTCAGTTTCACATGCCAGAGGAGATGTCCCACAGATCAGTAGTTTGATCAATGTAGACCTTAGAGCCAGGATTGCAGGTGGGGCAGCACAGCCAGCTGGCCAGGCATGGAACTCTTAAGAAGCCAGGGTGCCTGGAACTCAAGCCCAAGAGAAGTTTTGGACTTGTCATTGGGATTCAACTCTATGGGAAGCAAACTAAATTATGAACTTAATTCTTCTCCCTCCTTTCCCTCCTATCCCCTAGAGAGTGAGGCAATGCAACAGAGGAAGAAGGATTGTGTTGGGGGAGTAAATTTGTATGTTTGTGATTATATTTTCTGAAGTAAGATATTCCCTTTGTAAAAGATCCTGTGTTTTATATTTTAGGAATTTCATATTGACAGCTATGTGAGAGATATAGTAGAGAATGAAGAAACTGGATGCACAGAGTTAGGAAGATATTACAATAGGTCAGAAGGGGTTGATGAAAACCTGAATTTGAGTGTTTGCTTTGTGAACATAGAGAAAGAAACAGGTAAAAGAGATTTTATAGAGTCTATTAGGGCCAGTAATGTTTGGCACTTGCTTGGAAGTGAGAGATGAAGGAGAGAGAAGATGGTAACTTTCAGGTTGAGAGCTTGGGTACTGGAAAAAGGATGGTTCCTTCAAAAGAAATGAAGAAGCTTGAAGAAGGTATAGGGTTTGAGGGAACTATCAATGCCATTTTGGACATGTTGACTTTGAAATATCTCCTGGATCATCAAAGTGGAAATGTTTAGAGTTTAGGCAAGAGATTATAGATAGGAGGTATATAGATCTGAGATATAATTGGAATTTATAAAAATTGAATATTCATTGAGATAACTAAAATTAGGAGGTTAATAACTGAGAAAGAGTGTAGAAAGAAAAGAGGGCCCAGGATAGAGTCTTGACGAACCCAGGGTTAGTGTCAGGGAAAAGGCAAGTTATCCAGAAAAGAAGACTGAGAAGGAGTTGTCAGATATATGGAAGGTGAAATAAGAGAAAGCAATGCTACAGAATCTAAAGGAAGAGGAGAATCCAGGAAAATCATGTAGTTAACAGGGTTAAAAGCAATTTTATTGAAAATCAGCTATTTGACTCCATAAAACTCTATATCTTTGTGATGAAACTTGCTGATACCTTGGTAAATTACAAAGTGCCCTACATCAGGAACATTCCTTAACTAAAGAAGAAACAATATGGACTGGGGATAAATTCATTACCATAGAATGGCAATTAGTTCAACATGGCACTCATGGTTGGCACAGAATGTGGTGGGAAGACATTTTGTAGGTTGCAATTCCCTCACATTTCACAGACTTCTCTAGGGATTGCTAAGCATGACAGCCATCTAAGAATTAGAATGTCTAGGCTCAATGAGTTTGATTTAAATAGCATAGGGACACAGTTGTTAAAATTCAACCAATAAATTGACTTCTGCTGTTGTTACTCTGATTTGGCTGTTGATGTTCTGAGCATCTCCCATCATGTCTTAAGCCAGGTACAGGAATTTCCTGAGTGCCAAGAAGTGGGTTAATAATGCCAAGGAGTTTTGGCATAATGAACAGAAACAGAAGAAAAAAAAGAAAGGAAAACAAAAGAGAAGAGAAAGGAAGAATGAAGAAGAGGGTACAAAGAAGAAAGAAAGGGGTTCACATAATAGAAAGGCAAAATTATACAGAAAAAATTATAAAGTTTCTCTGGTTACTACCTAGCTGTCAGACCCATATGTAGGGCATATCAATGACATAGACCAATACCAAGATGGGGCAGTTAAGTGGTATAGTAGATAGAGCTCTGGGCCTGGACTCAGGAAAATTCATCTTCTAGAGCTCAAATCTGGCCACGGATACTTATCTGTGTGAACCTTAGCAAGTCATTTAACGCTGTTTGCCTCAGTTTCCTCATCTGGAAATTAGCTGGGGAAGGAAATGGTAAATCACTCTAGTATCTTTACCAAGAACACTCCAAATGGGGTCACAAAGAGTAAAACAACTGAAATGACTAACTCTACGATAATACCAATGCATATAGAAAGAACACCAATACTTGATTTATAGATCTAGTTGTTCAATATCTCCCACTTTATGTGGGAAACAGTGAGGTAGCACATGTGTATATTAGAGTAATGCAATGTTTTGCTTTAATAATAGTTTTTCTGTATCAAATATGGCCAGAAGGGTTATTTTTAAATTAACTTTGACTGAACTAAAATCTCCCTTTCCCTCTGCATTGTATGAGGTAAGTTCACTAACATGGTATTTCTAAATGTGGAAATAAAAAATGGCTCCTGGAAAGGTCAGGTTTGCATCAGTATTTGGTCAATCATGCATTTTTGGTGTCCATATTAAAGTCTTGTTACATGGTAAAAGTGAGAAGACCATGTTTTCACACTAGGCATACCTTTTGGCTATATTAAGGCCAAGTACTCATTGTAACTGCTGGCCATAGTCCTCTATAGTACAGATGGCTAATTTATCTCTCCCTGTTGAGGATGAAGGCAAGCCTTTGTTATCATCTAGAGTATTTAGTTTCACAGTATTCAGGAGAGAGATTGGGACTGGGGACCAAAGTTACTCTGTCATGCTCCTCTTTCAACAATTTGTCAAACCACCCAAAACTCTAATGCCAAAGCTCAACTTAAAAATGAGAGTTTTCTACCTCCAGAAAGAACAGTGATGGATTCAGAGTACATATTGAGGTTTTGTTTTGTTTTGATTCATTTGTTTGTTTTGACATGGCCAATGTGGTCATATATTTTCTTTGATTATATATGTCTGTAACAGGTTTTGTTTTTCTTTTCTTTTTCCACAATGGGGAGGTGGGGGAGTGGGTAGAGAGGGGAAATTGGGAAAGAGAGTTCAGATTTGAAAATAACATGAAAATGGATTTTAAAAATTAAAAACAAAATATAGGTGTCTATATCATATGACTAATATACTAACATGATTCTAACTAGCCTTCCTAAGTAGGAAGAAGATCATTATTATGTGCCCTTCAAATTATTTCTGGCATATAAACTTAAGGACTGTCGAACCTAGAAAATATCTTAGAGATCATATGGTTCAATTCCCCATTTTACGGAGAAGGAAATAGGCCCAAAGAAGGAAAGTAATTTGCTCAAGGTCACACAGTGGTAGAATTTAGCCTAGATACATAATGTCTTAATATCATACATTTAGAGCTGGATGAGACCTAAACAGCCCCTGAATTTTAGAGATGAGAAAGGTGAGGACCATAGAGTGTAAGTAGTGTGCCCAAGGTCACATAAATATTATACAGTGGAGTCCAAGGCAATTAGGGTATGATGAGTTGAAACTTTACTGCACTTGAGACAAGATCCTGGGAGCCATCTATAGTTTCTTAGAAAGGCTAGAGATTTGTTACATGAGTAGATAAAGATAAGAGTGTTTCAAGTGACTGAGGCTTAAGTGGCAAATAGGAGACCTCAGAGGAACACTACTAGCATCCTTGGCTTCCTGAACATCATGCTTTGACCAGCTGAGCTCATAGCCCACAGAAGGTGATGAACAAAAACTCTGGACACTTTATATAGTTATGATTCTATTATCAGAGTCAAAGTTAGTTTCTTTTAAAAATGACAGAGAACTGAACTGATTTTGAAAATGACAAATTTTTGAGAAGATTCTGGGAAGATGGTGAAATAGGTAAGAAAATTCCAAGCTCTCCAGATTTCCCTCATAAAAAAAGACAAAATAGAACCTCAGGGCAAACATAGAGTGGTAAAATAAATAAGAGTTGGGGCAGAACAATGGTCCTCCTGGGACAACCCAAGAAGATCAGAAGAAAAATCCCAGCTGAGGTTTGGTCCTTGTGGAGTGTAAACACCCTCAGGCTAGTTCTTCTGAAATAGCAAGGCTGTGAACCCTGGGGCTAGCTGAGTTGGGAGGTAGCCTAAGTCCCAGCTACAGGAATTTTCACCTCCTGGACAGTTTTGGAGTTCAAGTATCTGAGCAGGGGAAGATTGAGGCCTCTCCAGGCCTAGCTGTGCTGCCAAGAGACACTAGATAAGAAGGTACCAGCACACACCTGGAGAGCACAGAAGCAGTGGAGCAGGGATGATGCTGGCTATGTACTTACCATGAGCTGGAGGTCTTGGTTTTGCTTCCAGGGCAGAGGCGAGAACTGGAAGAGAACCTGAAGCCAGAGATACCAACCTCCATACCCCAGGACTAGAAGTGATTACAATAATAAACTGCTGCAAACAAAACAAATAATAAGCAGGCAAAGGAGAAAAAATCCAACTGTAGAACCCAACTATGAGAATAGAGAAGATTGGGGTTTGTCTTCAGAGGAGGATACTGAAGCAAAAAAAAAAAAAAAAAGCCTTTTCTACCCCAAAGAGTAATGTCAAATGGTCACCTGCCAAAAAAGAATTCACGAAATTTATAAAAAAGACTTTAAAAATTGAGAGAGATTAAGGATTTTTTTAAAAATAAGAATAATCCAAGAAAAACAAGATTATGAAAAAAAGTCAACCAACTAGAAAAGGAGATCCAGAATATTGTGGAAGAAAATGACTCCTTGAAAATTAGAAATGGGCAGGAGGAAGCCAGTGAAGGTGTAAGAGACCAAGAAATAATAAGACAAAAATATAAAGAATGAAAAAAATAAGGGCAGCTAGGTGGTGCAGTGGATAGAGCACCTGCCCTGAAGTCAGGAGGACCTGAGTTCAAATCCGGTCTCAGACCAAACATTTGACACTTACTAGCTGTGTGACCCTGGGCAAGTCACTTTACCCCAATAACCTAAAAATAAAATAAAATAAAAGCTTTTAAAAAAAGAATGAAAAAATAGAAGAGAAAGTGAAATATAAGAAAAACAACTAATCTGGAGGACAGATCAAGAAGAGAAAACAAGAATAATCAGACTACTTGAAAGTTACAATCAAAAAAAAGAATCATGATACAATAATACAAGAAATAATTAAAGAAAATTGTCCTGAAACATTAGAACAAGAGGGTAAAGTGAAATAGAAAAAAAAATCCACTGATCATCACCTAAAAGAGAACCTATGAGAAAATCCTACAGGAATCTCATAGTCAAATCCTGAAACCCCCAGTTCAAGGAGAAAATATTACAAGCAACAAGAAAAATTAAAAAAAAACAATTCAAATATAGTGATGCCATAATTAGATTTATACAAGACTTAGCAGTAGCTATACTGAAAACCACAGGTCTTGGAACATTATATATCAAAGACCAAAAGAACTGGGTCATGGCCAAAAATATCATACCCAACAAAGCTAAGCATAATCCTGAATGAATAAAAAAAATGGATATTCAATGACTTTCCAAACTTTCAGGATTTTGTGGCAAAAAAACCCCAAAACCAAAAAACAAAACCTGAACTTACTAGAAAATTTTATATACAAGATCCAAGGAAAATATAAGGTACACATCAAAGACTAATTACAAGAGCCTCAATAAGGACAGACTGTTTACTTCTCATACGAGGAAATGTAAAATATATTTCTAAGAATGTTATTAGTAATTGGGTAGTTCCTAAGAAAGTTTGGGGTCAACCTGAGTATGATGTGATTCTAAAAAGTAAAACTGTTTAGGAAAAGGTAAAAAGAGTATGTCATACAAATGAGGTGTGAGAGGAAGAACTGACACAGAGGAATTAGATGGGGGAGGAGGGCTGGTAGTATATGTGTATACATATATACATACATATATACATATATATTTAAAAGGGTATAAAAGTCTTCTATGTTCAAAAAGAAATAAAAGGTTAAGGGGAGAGGGAAGAGGGAGAGGTAAGGGAGGTGTTTTTAGAAGGAACTCTGCTCACATCAGATCTGGGTTAAAGAGTCTTCTAAGTTTATAAAGAAATATGAGAGTGAGGGAATGGTACAAGGGAGGGTAGAGAAGGATGTGTGTATTAACAGGAATGTGATAAAGAGGGGATAACATATATTTGAAAGGCTATAAAAGTCTTCTAAATTCAGATAGAAACAAGAGGATAAGGAAAAAGTGTGGGGGTAGAGGATAAGAGAAGGATCTTTGGAGGTGGTGTAGATTAAGTAATAAGAGGGCAAGGTAGTGGGTAGAAGTAAAGTAGAGGAGTCATGAGAGATAGGAAATAAGAGATAAATACAAATACAAAATAAAGATCAGGAGTAGAATTTGTTAAGGAAAAAGGAGCAGGGTTGGTAATTATGATCTCAGACAAAGTTAAAGCTAAAATTGATTTAATCAAAAGAGAAAAATAGGGAAATTACATATATGTCAGCCGTATTAATCAATATTGTTTTAGACTATTTAAAATAACTAGATAGTATAAGGTTGAGATGTTGCTGTGGTGTAGAAAGTAATGAGTTGGTGAACTTAGAAAAATATGCAAATACTTGGATTTATGAAGGAAGATGTTAACCACTCTCAGAAAAACAGAGGACTAACAAGTACAGCACAGTCTTACATAGATGCATTTGAATGTATATGTCTATATATGAGTATGATTATAGCTATCTAATATATGTATGTGTATGTAAGTGTATATGTATGTATGCATATATGTGTGTATATGTGTATATATGTATGAGAATATATGTATGTATGTATATGTGTGTATACACACATACTTATTGGAGGTTATTGTAACCTTTTGGGGGGGTATGGAAAAAGAAGAGGGAAAAAAAAGAACAAGGTAAAAAGTACACAGCACAGAACAAAAGAAAACTCATAAGGAAGCAAAGGCAGACAAGTCTGAACACATGTGTAGAATTTATTATATAGGCTCTCTTGAAATGGAAATTCATTACTGTATATTTTGAATATTCTCTTAACATTCTGCTGTGCACATGGCAATACTTTTTTCATTTCTTATTTTGTATTTAAGTTTTAGTATTTAAGTTTATAATATGTTTCTTTTTCTTTTCTTATTGTGTATTTGTTTAAAATAAATTAATAAAAAGTGAAGTGATAAACTTTCTTAAATGAGATGATCTCAATGCATAATAAAATAAATCTGAATTCTTCTTTTCACATTCATTTTGTTTTGTTTTGTGTTTTTTCCCCATCTAGGTCATGATCTCTTTTCTTTATTTTTTTAAATAAGTTTTATTGATTCTCTTTGTCTTTTACATTTCAGGCATTTCTGAATTTCCCCCATCTCCTAGAACAAAGAAAAACAGTTAAGCAAAAACTACAGATAAGTTGTTTACAACTAAATAACATTCTTTCCTTGTGGTTCCTCACCTCTTTGCCAAGTAGAGAGAGCAATATTTCATTATTTGTTTACCAGAAACTTTTATGACTTTTAAATTCCTCATATATTGGCTTTATTTTAGGTATCATTCTATCTACTTTATTTGTTGCATATGTATATTATGTTTCTGGTTTTGATTACTTCATTCAGCCTTTGTTTATTAAACTCTTTCCATGTTTTCCTAAATTCCTTACACTTGCCCTTTCTCATTACATAGTAGAGGCAGTATGCCATAATGGATACAAAACTGGCTCTGAAGCTGGGAAGAATTGGGTTTATGTCCTGCCCCTAACACATACTGGCTGTGTGACCCTGGAAAAGTGACTTAACTTCTCAGAGTTCTAGGCAGCTATCAGACTATAAGTTGTGGAGAAGATGCTAAACTGGATTGGTGGAGGGCATTTCTTCTCCCAGAGTTCCCTATATCAATTAAATCACAGGTCCAGTTATTTATCTCTATCTTACTATTAATACACTCATACTACATTCATATACCACAATTTGCTAGCCATTCCAAACTCTGAGTATCCACTTTTGTTTATTTTTAGCTCTTTGCTACCTACCACATACCATCCATCATTCAATCGATTTAAGGGTCACTTGCTAGATTTGGGATATTGGCAACTGGAAAAATTTTGGTATATATTGTATCTTCCTATTTTTAATCCCCCTGGAGTATATGGAAATGGGATCACTGAGTTGAATTAGCATGAAGTTTTTATTAATTTTTCTCACCAAATGGCAAATTCTTTTTCCAAAGAAGCTGGACCCAATTCATGGCTCCACCAATAGTTTATTTATGTTCTCTCTTTCCATAGGTTCATATTAGTACTCTCTTCCCATAAGCCTTCTTACATAGACTTAAACATTCATTTTGTAAATATGTAAGTAATAATTGTACATAATTACATTGATATAATAATGACTAACTACTTTTTAATATGTAATGCCAGTATTATAAGTTTGAGAGGAGGCATGGTATATGCCTAACATATCTTGGCATGACCCTAAATAAGTCACTAACCTCTCAGTGCCTCAGGCAACTCTCTCAAACTTTAAGTTGCAGGGCAGTCCACATTGATGGAGGGAATTTCTTATACAAATGAAATCACAGATTCAACTTAAAAATAATATCTCATCAAATGTTAACCTACTTTTGATAATGTTACATTTGCTCCTTCCAGGTGGAGAGTAGTATTACATGCAAAATCAAGTAGC
The DNA here is from genome assembly GCF_900497805.2 of Vombatus ursinus. Classification (NCBI taxonomy): domain Eukaryota; kingdom Metazoa; phylum Chordata; class Mammalia; order Diprotodontia; family Vombatidae; genus Vombatus; species Vombatus ursinus. The sequence continues at coordinate 23,840,667 of NW_020947062.1, forward strand.
CTGAGCCAGCCAAATGAAGAAAGAAAACAAGGACCAGACCAACAGACATCAATTTCCCCAAAACTAGAACAACCTATTCTGGGAATAGAAAGTGAAAGCCACTTAAAATGTGTCAAACCATTGTCTGAGAAGTGTATTACCACGGCAACCCAGGGCTGCCAGAGAAAGGATTCTCAACACGTTAAAATCCATTTCTAAGGCAGTCATATGTTTCAGATTCATAGGGATCCCAAACCCCAGACTAATATAAGCTCATAAAAGCTTTAGGATATTTGTCAATCAGTTTCCTAAAGAGGATTCCTACTTTAGAACACTGAGCTTGCAAACCAATCCATACTGGTGATCATTCATTAAGCTGCCCATTCATTGAACATATTTGTAGGGTACTTACCATGTACCAGAGCTACTCTGAGAACAGCATAATGATTGTCAGGGTTGTTTTTCTTTTGTTGGATAGATTTAAACACTGTTCTTTCTACTTGAACAAGGATGCTTCACTGCTGCTTTTCCAAGGACCCCCACTATCAGCATTAGGCAAAGCTCTGGAGACTACAGATAAATAGAATGGATTAGAAAGAGCTGGAAGGAATCCTTAGAATTAAAGAATTAAAGAAGAAAAAATCATTAATTTGGATCATAGATTTAGATTAAGAAGGGAACTTATCAGATAAGGACTGCTTTTGAAAGCTGCAGGTTGATTTTATTATATGCTTAAAAAGAAAACTATAATAATAGGGACTTGCAGTTTCATGTACAGTTCTCTTTTTTCTGTTCATATACATACAAATGCCCATTCTAGTTAGTGTTCATTAATTCTGTAATAAAAATAAAAGTTAATTTTTTTAAAAGCAAAGGGACTTTGGATGTCACCTAATATGAGTGACTGTCTCATTTTATACCTGAGGAAACCAAGACCCAAGCAGTTTAGATGAGAGATCATAGTTCTAGCCCCAGAAAGGACCTAAGCAGTCATTTAGTCCAATCCTCTTCAATTTATAGGTGAAAAAAATGAGGCCAAGAGAAGTTAAGTGGCTTATTGCATTCATGCTAAGCAGCACAAGTCCTTTATGCTCCAAAATCATTATTTTTTTCTAAATGTACTATACTACCCCCATTAAGTAAATGTCAAAAGGCAGATTTGAACCCAGTTTCTCTGACCCCTGAGTTAGTGCACTTTCCACTATATACCATGCTTCAATTAAGTCCAACTGCTTTATTTTTTTGATGAGGAAACTGTTGCTTAGAGAGGGGAAATGACTTATCTGAGGTCATACAATAAATTTCTCTGTTCCTAGAATATAGGTCTTAAGACCTGTGCTCTTTTCAGTACAACACAGATGCTCCATGAGTACTTATTAGGTACCTATGTCATGGAAGATGACTGAAGTCAGTGGTTTCTTTGAGAGAGTGAATTGAGGGGAATGAGTAAGAAATAGAAAAGTTAAGAAAGTGTTGCACTGGGGAAATTAAAAGTATTTGAAGAGATTGGTGAAATTGCTTGCAGGCCCCCCAAAATGATACTGAACAAAAATTTTTCTATTAAGTGTGTGCTCACTCACTAATACTGCCTTGGCTAAGGATTTTGGGTAAGATTTTGAGGCTTGTTTTATAAATTTCTTTTTTTTTCCAAACAAATGAATACATGAATAAAAGTACGTAAAGAATATGCAACAAAAATGAAGGACACTCTGCTAGTTGTTGGGTGGTACAATGATAAAAAAGTTGAGTCAAGAAGCATTTGTTAAACACCTACTATGTGTTAGGCACTATACTAAGCACTGAAAATTATATAGTGCCCACCTTCAGGAAGCTTACAATACGATAGAAGGAGTATGAAATGTACCCAAATTAATTTGTTTGACACAAAGTAGAATGTGATGAATATAAGAGAAAATGCTGATAAAGTACTCCAGGAAAATTTAAAGAAGAAGTCCTTTGGAGCTATCTGAGAAAAAAGTGTAGAGGCTGAACTGAGCCTTACAGGAAGAAGAGGCAAATACAAGAAGGGAGTTTATTCCATGTATAAAGAACACACGCAAAGAGGATTAAAAAGATGAGAGAGGATAGGACAACACTGGGAAAAGTGGGTGGTCCAGCTTATCCGGAACACATAGTATATGAAAGTGTGTGAAAGAAATATGACTGGAAAAGTAAATTGGAGTTATGTTACAGAAGGCTAAGTGGTTTGCATTTTACAAACAAGTGCACTATGTCACAAAGAGATGAAGCAAATTATTCAGGGTCACACCATCCATATGACCCTTAGACATCTTGACAGAGTAAAGGTTCTACTTAATTAATAAACACTACCTTGATTTACAAAAATAATCATTCTACAAAGGATATGTGATTTTAGCATGACAGTAGCAATAGTGCTGATAATGATATGCTGAGAGGCTTCATCATTTACTAAATAGACAGATGGTCTCAAAAACAGGAAGACCTGGATCCAGGTCTTACCTCTGACACTTACCTGCGTGACCCTGGGCAAGTCATTTAACTTCTCTGTTCTCCAGGCAGCTCTTTAAAACTATATGTTGCAGAGAAGGTAATATATTAGTACAGAAGTTTCCTCACAAGAGTTTCCCTATTCCTATCCCTAAAAAAAATGTCCAGACACTTACTGGTATTCTAAAATCAAAGCTGAAGAGGAAGAACACATTTAAAGCAATTAACACCTATGTGATATCACTCTTAATATACATCTTTGGAACTGTAACATGGACTATTACAGACTTGGAAAATATCTTCATTAAAAAAACATAGAACGTTAATGAAATGCAGGACTTATTAACTTAAAAAGGGAGGGAGTGGAAGGAAGAAGATTAATAATCTTAAGAGTGCATAATAAACAAGTAGGTAAAACAACAACAAAAACAAAAACAACTTACATAAATAAAGGTCTTCTAGAAAAGAAAAACAACAGGTATCATTTCACCAAACTTTAACTGTGGTTCAAGCTGACCACAGGTACAAGCCATTGATTTGTTGAATATAGGCAAAAAGAATTTACTTCCAAATAGAGCCAATTAAATGGCTAACATCCAAGAGTGAAACCAAAAGACTCCAGGGGCAACACTTCTAACAACATTTAGTTGGCTATGTGTCAAAGGGTTTATGTTGGCAACTCAGAACTAGGTCATTGCCATCAGAAATTATTGATTAATGTATGTTAATTAGTGATTAATTATATATATACACCTATATAATATGCATTAATATAACAAATGAGTGATCAATGTATATAATGCAATGAAATGGCAGAAACTGTGCAACACATCACTGCAAGCTGTACATATTTACCAGCTATTGAATCTTTAGGCACCTACAAGGCACAGTGAATAGAGTGCCAGGCTCAGGAAGACTCTTCTTCCTGAGTTCAAATACAGACTCCTAGGTCTTACCTCTGACACTTACCTGTGTGACCCTGGGCAAGTCATTTAACTTCTCTGTTCTCTAGGCAGCTCTTTAAAATTATGTATATTAGTAGAGAAGTATGTGAAGAATATGCAACAAAACTAGCTCAGTGACCTTAGGCAAGTCACTTAACCCTGTTTGCTTCGGTTTCTTCCTCTGTAAAATGAGCTGGAGAAGGAAATGGCAAACTACTCCAGTATCTCTGCAAACAAAAACTCAAATGGGGTCACAAAGATCTGGACATGATTAATCGACTATATGACAAATGAATACCTAGTAAGACGTGAGCCTACATTCCAATGCTTTTATTCAGCTAGCAAAAGGTTTTGTTTTACCCACTAGTACAATTATCTCTAGAACATTAACTATAAAAGAAGAATATCAGGATAGCAACTTATCCCAGGACTGTTTCTATCTAAACTCTAGTGTAAAAGCTGAGATAAAGATGAGATAATAATGAGATCATTATCACCTCTGCCTCACGAAGTTGTCAATCAGATAAGCTAATGTATGTAAAAGTACTATAGGATAGGGATAGGGACAGGGATTGTAATTTTATTCATATTATTGTTTATTCTTCATTTTCAAAGAAAACTAATGATATCATGGGGTGACGTCTTGACTCCTGTGTGAATTGGATTTCAGTGGGACAGAGTTACACAAATCACAACCTCACTTTCTCTTCCTGAGTCATCAAAATTTAGTTCTACAGTGAAAATCAGCATGACTGGTGATGGCCTGGGATGCTGCAGATGACCTTGGCATGTTTGATGTCTAATCAAGCTCTAATACTTCACAGTGCCTGGGTTAGCTGCCTTCATGACCATTGGAACAAATTGTTCTTATCCATCCATTCCACCAGGGGAAGTCTTCATATGCTTGGTGTAGATACCACCCTAACTCACTTATCGGCTTGTGGCCGGGTCAGTTACCCTCAACCTGGTTTAGTCCATTTACTGAGATGGTTTACTGGAGTGTGGCTACTGCGCATGCTGTAGCTTCTTGGAGCCACAGGTGAGAGTTGAGTGCCAGGTAGACACCAAAAGTGGATGAGAAGTCCCAGAAAGGGGTCAGCCAGTCCTCACAACAGAGGTGCTAGTCCTCTCTGAACACCCACACACCCACACATTTATATAGGGAACTTCAGGATGAGGAGATTCCCTCTAGCTAGGTCATCTCCTTCTCTACAATTTATAATCTCAGAGAGTTGTTTAGAGGACCAAGAGGTTAAGTGACATATAGCCAGTGTGTGCCAGGTGAGATTCTGTGTGAAAATGCTACACAAACCTTAAAATACTATGTAAATAGAAGTTGTTATTACTTTATTCTTTTCATCTTTGTATTTAATAAGATGTTATTTATATTTATTTATTGTTTATTATGTTTATTTATATTTAATAAATGATAATCAAAATATTGTTTTAATAAAACAAATTACCTTATTGAGTAGGTTAAGTGTGAATGAATGAATGAGTAAAGCATTTATTAAATGCATGCCTACTATGTGCAATGCACTGTTCTAACCACTGGGGATATAAATCTATAATTATATCTCTCTATCAAAATAAAAGGAGAAGAGAATAATGATTCAGGTTAATTTCCTAAAATCCAAGCTTGTCTTATAACACACAGCTCTTCTGTCATGGCTGACATAACTCTATCAGCAGAAAAGATACGATATGCTCACTACATATTCCAATATTCATCTTTTCCCTGAAATAATTCGACCAAATATTAAATTAAAGATACACATGCATGCATTGGAAAGGTCTTTAAATCGATTCCTAAAGAAAGAGAGGTTTTCCCTCTTTTCAGCTCTGACCTGGGAAGCATGGTATGGTATGCTGTAGGGTTAAAATAGTAGATGTCACAAAAAGCTTGAAAGGAAGATAGCTGATACATGAAAAAGAAACATTTTTGAAATCATCTCCAACTGGCTTCTTACTGTATGTCTACTTTAAAAAATAAAACAAAGCATGCTGTTGATGTCTTTTTTTCTTTAATACTTCAGTAACTTTCCCTCCTTCAAAAGAACACTTGTAACAAAGAAAAATATGTAAGCAAAACTGAATGACATCTGAGAACAAATATAACATTTTGCACCAAATTTCTTCTCTCTACTGAGAGGAGGGAAATGTTTTTATTCATCTGCTCTCCAGGACCACAATTGGTCAATGCATTTCATTTAAATTCAGTAGCCTTTTAGTGTTTTGTTGTTGTTGTTATTTCCACACATAACACATACTGTTCTCCTGATTCTGCATCATTTGCTCTGAACCAGATCACAAATGGCTTTCTATATGCCTCTAAATTCCTTATATTTGTCTCAATGATGTATTACTTGATTATTATTTTATCTATTTGATTACTTGTATAAAATCTCATTGTTCATTTGTTCTCCAATGAATGGAAATATATTTTGTTTCCAGGTTTTTGTTACTGCAAAGGGTAATTCTATGAGTATTTTAAAGAAGTACAGAGTTTTAATGCAAGTGACCTTAGTGGACATCTCGTTCAACCCAGATTCCTCAAAGAATCTCCAGGATATACCCAACAAGTAGTCATTTAGCTTCTCCTTGTAGACCTACAATGAGGGAGGACCGTCCTCTCTTCTGAAGCCTCCCCTTCCAATGATGGAGAGCTCCAATGCTTGCCAAGTGTTCCTTTACCTTAAGCCTAAATTTGCCTCTTTGAACTTCCAACCCTTGATTTCTCTTTCTTATGATAGACATTTTAATGTTTGAAGATATCAAATAGCTAATCAATCCAAAAGCCATAGAATGGTAAAAAGCAGTCCTTTTTCCCAAAGAACTCATATTACTAATGTGGAAATCAACTTGTAAAAAAAAAAAAGAGGTATGTATAAGATATATGCAGAGTAAATGAGAAGTAATCTCATTAGCTTGCAGCCTGGTGGTGCAGTGGATAGAGCCCTAGCCTTGAGTCAGGAAGATCTGAGTTCAAATCTGACTTCAGATATTTAATAGCTGTGTGACCCTGGGCATATCATTTAACCATGTTTGCCTCAATTTTCTGATCTGTAAAATGAGCTGGAGAGAGAAATGGCAAACCACTCCAATATCTTTTGCCAAGAAAATCACAAATGGGGTCAGGAAGAGTCTGAAACGACTGAACAATAACAACAAATGAGAAGTAATCTCACAGGGGAAAGCGCTAACACTCACTGAATGGTTTTATTTCCTCTTGAGAGCCAGATAAAGAAGGTAATAAGGTTTCTTCACTTCCCTGCCCCCTCAAACACACACACACACACACACACACACACACACACACACACACACTCCCTATCTATCTTCAGTTGAATGTAAGCTCCTTATACTTCCAGGATCTAATCCAGTGCTTACCACATAGTAGACACTTAATAAATGCTCATTGAATTAGATTGAAGGGAAACAGACTAGATATTTTAAATCCCTTTCAGATGCAGACATTTTATAATTTTTGAGTTGTTGGTTTAAGGAGAAAAACTGAATCCTGAAGAGAGATGATTAGCTTAAAGTATTGAGGTTGAAAATGGATTCTGTCATGGGAAAAAGAAGAGCAAAAGTATAAAGGCAGGGAAATGTAATCCATGTTCAGGAGACAGAGAGCAGTCCAGGTGACTAAAGCAGAGAGTGAATGTAGGGGATGCCTGATTAGGAGGGGTATCAGCAAGAATGAGAGAGATCTCAAGTTCTCATTGAGTCTTTTTTCAGTATTCTTCAAGCTTTGAGCCATTTTGAGAGCTTCTGGATTCCAACTTCAAAAAGGAAGATTGAAGAGACCAACACCACTTCAGATTGCTAAAGGAAAAGATTCTGGGAATAAACTAGAGGAGCTGGCAGTCTCCATCACGTCCCCATACCCATCTTGCAATACTACATAATCAGGGTGTTTCCCCTTTAGTGATATCTGCTCTTGGTTGAGTTCAGTTATTTTGCTTCCAATGGAAAAGCTCCTTCATTCTGTATTTTGTAACACATATCCTCCTATGTATATCTTCTCTGATTTCTACTTTGCTTTCATTTAAATAAATGGGTTTCTTTGCTAATGGAAAAAAAAGAATATGACAATAGCATGTGGAAGACCCTGAAGAGCAAGCAAAACCATTTAAACTTGACTTGAACAGAGAAAATGGAATGATCAGATCCAAGCATAAAGAAGATTCATCTGTGAGCATTACGAAGGAAGAATTAGATGGAGAGGAAGTTGTTACTAAGCAAATTTGGTGCCTGGGACAATTTAGTTGAGAAAAGGAGATATACTAGGACATTGAATGCTCACTTTTGGGAAGGTGGCACAGCACTGATGGATAGGCACCAGGCAGGGGAGTCTCCTCACCTAGAGAACAGCGAAGGAGAAAGATTGCCATCTGCCAGCTCCCTATATCAACTACTTTCTTTGCTGGGCATATGTTTAGCTCAGTTGTTTACATGTTACAGGAATTAAAGCACTGTAAGCACCCTCTCAATATCAGCACTCTTGGACAAGACCCTCATTGCCTCTAGAATAAGCAGTAGCACCTATAAGGAGGGCAATATAATAGTCCACAGTTACTAATGAGTTACTACCAGGGTAGTAGAAATGGAAATAGAGATGAGGGAATGGTTCTGAGAAATATTGTGAAGGTTTAATTGACAACATGGTATCTGAGTGTATATGAGAGATGAGGGAAAGGGGCTAGTCAAAGATAACACCAAGGTTCCATGTTTAGGAGACTTTTTCATTGCTATTGTCACATACAGAAATAGTGAAGTTGGAAAGATCAGGTTTTGAGGGGAAAGATATTTAGAACAAATCAAGTTTGAGGTGCCAATAGAACACAAAGTGGAGATGTCCTTTATACAACTGGACATGTGTGTTTGGAGATGAGAAGAGGTGTCAAGGTTGTGAAAAATTATGCTTGAGTTTACATAGGGGAGGGGATATTTCTGCAAATAAATTTGTTTGCTTTCTCTTGATGGAAAGTGAATATTGACATAGATTCTATAATGCCTCATTTTACCCCGACAACTAGAAATCTTAGCACCCAAATAATTGACCAAGTGCAGAAATCTGCTCTGATTTCATGTCTATAGTGATTCTCCTTTCTGTTCCTCATCCAGGAACTCTGTTTTGTTTATTATATAGATGGTTTATTGGACCTTTATATCATATGGTGATGTCCTTTTCCAAATCAGGCAGGTTATAAATCTGAAATTGATTTTAAAAGCTCAAGGGGTCTGAAGTTTGCAGTATGCATGTGGTATTCATAAGTTCACACAGTGGCATAGTAAGTAGATTTGCCATAACCATTGACTTTGATCCTACAAGATGGCCACACTGAAAAATCCACATGATTGAACTTAACTTTGATTACATTTGGAAATTTTTTGGGAGGGAAGCCCTCCTGGCCCAATGTCAGTGGTCGTTAAAGCAGTCACAAGAACCAGCTGGTGGCCTCGGGTCCCTGATGGAGACACAAAGCTCATTATACTTACAATGCTCAGTTGGGAAGAGTAAACTTCATAGCCTCTCTCTCCATCTCTCTCTCTCTTTCTCTCTCTCTCTCTCTCTCACACACACACACACACACACACACACATTTTGAGTTTCTATAGAAGTATGAGTATCTACAAGTGTACCATGTAATAAGACCAAACCTTTAAAACCATTGAGGATTCTTTATCTCCTAATCTAGTCTTTAGCTTAGATATTACAATTCTTTCCCATTGTTTATCTTGGGAGTCAGAAATGAAGCATAAAATTTGGACTATCGCTTGCTGGGATAATTTTTTTATGACAGATTCAATCATTGGATGTTGTCTTACTCCTTGTTGCTCACAATCATCAGAGACTATACTTAGCCTCCTCAGGCTCTCAATGACCTTAGGAGACAACCAAAAACTAGTCAATTTCTTGGACAATTTTAACTGTCAAATATCCTTCATCCATTTAGCACTTTCAGGTTTACAAAGTGATGAACTCATCATAACCCTTATGAGGTAGGAAGCACAAGTATCATCCCCATTTTAGAACAGGGACAACTGAAACTCAGAGGTAAAGTAATTATTTAAAAGTCACCCAAGGCAGAAATCACAATCACAGAATTACAGAGTATTATGGTGAGGAGAGACCTGAATAGATCATTTCATAGAACTCACTCAAGTAACTTGACCAATGGCCCACAGTTAGTAACTGAATGCAGGTCTCTTGACTTTGGGATCAGTTCTCATGCTACAACACCATTCAAATTCAGATCATAGAATTAAGGGATTTAGAGCTAGAATGAAACTTGGAGATCATCTAGACTAGCTTTGTCACATTACTAATAAAGAAACTAAAATACTAAGAGGTTATATGTGATTTCTCCAAGGTCATGTAGGCAGGAAGCAGGCATGTGCTAGAGTCAACCTGAAGTGACTTAGAGGAACCAAGTGGTAAATTTTCAATGTGATCATTTTATACCTTGAAAAATTACCAAATGCTACAAATCAAGGCTAAATTTATTGCTTTGCTTATTGTCTAGATTTAAGAAAGTGATGGAGAAAATGTTAGTAGTGCAGATTAAACTTAAAAATGTGTCAGGGATACATTTAGGTGCATACATGTTATACATACATATTCATTCATTCATCCATTTATTTATGTGTTCCTTTATTTATTTAGGGGAGAATTGGTTGGTTTTAAATTATTTTTATCTCATTAAATATTTCCCAATTACACATAATTTTTTTAAAAAATCATTTTTAAAAATTTGAGTTCAAATTCTGTAACTCACACCTATTCCTCTCCCATCCTTGAGAAGGCAAGCACTTTGCTTTTGGTTACACGTGTGAAGTCATGCAAAACACAGAGAATTTATTGTTAAACATTTACCAGCACACTCTGCATGTGGTAAGTATTAGAATGAGAATTTAAACTCGAATTTTCTGACTCCAAGTCCAATCCTTTTTCTACTATACTATTGTAGCTTCAAGCACTTTTTACATACATATTCTCATTTACACAATACTTATTGTAAAGTAATATTTATACTAATTTCATTTATATTAATAAACTGAGTCATTCCATATAGCATTTTCAAGGATTAACTCTGTTAGAAACTATTAATTTGTCAAATGTTTGATAGGAAGATAGCTGACCAGCATGGATTCTCCTTAACCAGTAAAAGAATCCTGACTAACAAGGGAAACCTGAAAATTTTTATACCTTTCTAAGGGAGTTTGCAAAAATTCTAAGCAATTATCTTTAAACATGTCTTGCCTTTCAGTTGTAACTCAACAATAGAATGCATAGCTAAGAAAAAGGGAAAATTAATCAAAGATATATTTGTGGAGTTAAATAATGACAAATAATAACACCAGGATTCCAGAATAAAATAAAAGTGATACCAGTCGTAGAGATCTAAACGATTGCTGAATTATTACAACAAAAGGTCTTTGTATCTGTAATATTACTAAAATATGCCAGTGTATTCTAATCATTTGGCACATAAGCAATTAATTTTTATTTTATAGCTGGAAGCTTAAATTAATAGCCCAGATATTTCAGGTAGTTATTTCACTTAGTTATTGCCATTTTGCCTAAAAGTTTGAACCTTTTCTTTTCTTTCTTTTCTTTTCTTTCCTTTTCAATCAGAAACTGCCAGATGCTGGAATTGTGCAAACCTCCTATCTTACTGTCCTACCTTTCCCCCTTAACCCATAAGGAGATACTTCAAGCCAATTTTCCCAGGTACAGTTTATAGTACTTTTCATAAGCACAAAAATTCCTAGTTATGGCCCTATCTTCCTCTATTAGGCCAAGCTCCTTGAACATTGGCTAAGTGGCTTATTTTACTTAATATTTCCTTTAGGGTCCAACACAGTGTCTTGCATTTCATAGGTAGTGACTACATATGGGACCATGAAATAGTGAAGACAGTACTATATTTATAGTAAGGAGACTTACTTTGTAATCTCATAGCAGAGATTTATTGGTTACAATTCTGGCCAAACCCGTTTCTGCATCTAAAAAATGGGAAAAGAATAAAGGAAGGGAATAAGAATTTGCATAGTTCCTACTGTATACAAATGCAGTGCTAAGCACTTTTTACAAATATTATCTCATTTGATTCTCCTAACAACTCTGGGAGTCAGATGGTATTGTTCTCTCTCTCTGTCTCTCTCTCTCTCTGTCTGTCTCTGCCTCTGTCTCTCTGTCTCTCTCTCTCTATCTCTCTCTCTCTTTACAGTTAAGTAAACTGGGACAGACTAGTTAAGTGACTTGCCCAGGCTCATACAACTGTTAAGTGTGTGAGGGCAGATTTGAACTCAGTTTTTTCTGACTCCAGGCCTAGCACTCTATCAACTGTACTAACTAGCTCTAAGTATAATTTGTAATAGCACTTCATTAGTTGTTGAGTGGAGCTCATGGAATAATACATGTAAGCAGCCTACAAACTTTAAAGCACCATATAAAATGTTAGCTATCATTGCCATTTTTACTGAAATAAATGTTTGCCAAATGAATAAACTCTAGGCAAGTCTGATAGTACATTGCTATGTATCATCAGTCCCCTTAGAGTGCTAGTTTTCTCCCCTTTCAGCTTCTTTCCTTATACTAATAGGTTAATGTGACAGAAGCCTTTCTATGTTTAAGTATTCACTATTTCTGCCCCTATTGTCAAGATGCTGACTGGATAGGAAGAAAAATTGCATTTAGTCTATGCGTGAATCTAAATTTTCCAAAAGAGGTCAGATGTCTTCTTATAGGAAAACAAATCCTCTATGAATATAGCAATTTACTTTAACAAAACAAGGGTATTAGATTGCTGTGGGAGTTCTATGTTCTATGAAAAGATATCTACAAGCATTAAATGCTTGACAGGCAGTATGGCATAGTTTCATAGAAAAGAAATGTCTACTGTACTTGCTTTTCATTTATTGTATTGTTTTATATTGTATATGCTTGTCATAATCTAATGCGGTGAACAAAATGTTTTCCTGTGTTAGAAATAAGAACAGTGTCACTGACCTATTTTATGTTGAAGAAAAAGAATCTATTGTTGTACTAGAACTTGTAAAACTTGCCGAACTGGGTTTTCAAGATACTCCAGGCCATCAAAAGTCTCTTCCTCAAGTTTTGCTTCCTGACAAAGGACAGGATTCTATCTCACCCAAACCTCACCTTCTCTCCTACTGGTTCCCATACAAGCCACCTCACAGGGCCCTTATCTTACCTAGGGCTGCTGAATTGTATAATTTGTCTCAAATGCCTCTTCTGCTAAATGCAAGTTCCCAGGACTGCAATGAGCCCCAAATTCATCCTTGAAAGTCCTTTCCCCTACTCTGCTCTTGATCTCTCTAAAGTATATCTGTTTCCCATCCCTTCTCTTCCTCCCTTTTATCTGTAACCAGATATGTTTTGATTCTATTTACTCACATTTATTCTCTATTTACTCTCAAAAGGGAGTATATCTCCAAACTGTGCAATGAGAAATCAAGTTAGATAATCTGCCTACTTATTCTGGAACAGTCTTAATTCAAGATTTTAGTTCCATCTAAAATCCCACTTTCTACAGGAAGCATTCCCCAATACCTCTTAATTCTAGTGCCTTCCCACTGTTAATTACTTCCTATTTATATTTCATATAGCTTATTTTGTATGTATTTGTTTACATGTTGTCTCCCTTATTAAGATGCATGCTCTTTGAGGGCAGGGATTACCTTTTGCCTTTTTTGTGCTTAGCACAGTGTCTGGTACATAGGAGCTTAACAAATGTTTATTGATTGGTTGATTGATTGATTGATCATTCATGTTTGGGATAGGGATGAAATGAGACACAACAAAAAGATGTTTAGTTAGCAATAACATGGAAAGGATATTTTGCAATAATATAGCCCTGGTTCAAGTAGACATAGTTTCCCCTCCCCCTAACCCCCTCATCTCCACGCTAAAGCATATCTGGTCAGAAGAATTTGTTTGGTCAGAAATGTGGTTGACTCTATCATCCATCAAGCCTGAGGGACACTGACTCCATGTGTTTTGATGACCTAGGCAACTGGGAAGCCAATCAAGTCTCAGGAAAGCCTCCTATCCTTTTAAGGAAAAACTAAGCTCACTTACATGACAGGAGATTAGTAGATATTGCTCCCACCATAGTGCTTAATAATCATAATACTAATGATGATGATGATAATAACAATAACAGTTAGCATTAGTGCTTTAAGATTTGCAAAGTGTTTTACAAATATTATTGAGTTTCATCCTCACAATAACACTGAGAGGTAGGTGCTATAAAATTGCTCGTATTTTACAAATGCATAAACTGAGGAAGGCAGAGGTTAAGTGACTTAAAGACACATAGCTAGTGGGTATCTGAGGTTAGATTTGAACTCAGACCTTCCTGATTCCAGGTCCAACCCTTTATCCACTATGCCATTCAGTTGCCACAGAAATAGAATATGGTTTTGTTCAATAATGGGGGAAAAAAAGCTATCTTTGGAGCCCAGAAGCTTAGTTTAACCTAGCCCTGAGCAAATAACTTAATTTCTCAGTATCCCAGATGACTCTTTAAGATGGTAAATTGCCAAAACAATGCCAATTTATATTGGTAAAAAGAGTTTCCTGACTGGGAATTCCTGTAGTAATGAAATGATACATATAGATCTCTGCTTTCCTGTACCCTGCCCCCCCTACACAAACCCAAAACAAAATGAACCATCGAATGCATCTTGATGTCATAGATTATTTACAGTCTTGGTGACCAATGGGATCTGCTAAAATGCCAAGTCCGAATTAATTTCTCAGTCAAGAATGGATCTCTCCTTTTTGCCTATGCCTATATGTCACAGGGGGGCCGTTTCCAGTTGTCCTGTGCTATATCTTGCCACTGGACCCAGATGGCTCTAGAAGAGAAAGTGAGGCTGGTGACTTAGAACAGCCCTCCCTCGCTTAAATCCAATTCACTTGCAAGTCACGGCATCATCTTCCTGATATCATCATCCTCTTCGAGAATGAAGGACAAACAAAAGATCTGTGAGCTGGAATGATATTCTTCCTCAAGTTATCAAATATAAACTTAACTGTTTATGAGTTGTACTCCCCCTCCTACTAATAGAATGTAAGTTCCTTGAGGGGAAGTACTATTTTCCATTTTGCCTTTTTGTCTAGCTCAGTGTCTGGTACAAAATGAAATGTTTAGTAAATGCTTTTTGTAATGTATTAGAAAGGACCTTAGCCATTGTCTTGTCCAAACTTTTCACTTTTCTGATAAAGAAACATCTACAGAGGAAATGTCACATACCCAGTAAATGTAAGAGTTGGGGCAGAAATCCAAGTCTTTTTACAATGAGGCTATTGTTCTCACTCTTGCATTCCATCCCACTGCCTTTCTGGGTGCCTTTCTGGATACCAGCTATCTATTCTTTGGCTCTTTGTACAACAAAGGGAGAATGATTTATTAAATGAAAAGGTGGAAACCATTATGTGAATAGCCCTGCCCTGGACCCATATAATTTCCCTTTTCCCATCACAATGTTCCCAGGTGAAGGAATGGTGGCTAAAAACGTAGCCTGTGAGTATAGAAGCCAGAGGCTCAGAGCCACAGAGAGGTTGTGTTAGCAAAAACTCTGCTTACATTTGGAGAGCATCCTGGGTTCGCCAAATCTATAATAGCTATGATTCCCTCAATCAAATTTGAATAATATTCTACAGCAAAAATTCTACCTTTCAATATCTACTTTTTAAAAAGTAAAACACAGAAAATAAGTTCTCCTAGAAAAGTGAATATTTCCAAGAGCTGCCTATCCATTTAATCATCAAAATATTTTTTTTACTTAAGTTTATTCTTCTTAACATAGCATGGCATGGTGGAAAGAGTGTTAGATCTAGGCTTAGGAGAAATCCAAGTTAAAATTCAGCTTCTGTCACTTATCAGAAATGGGCTTTTCTTCCTTGATTTCCTTATACGTAGAAGGGAAGGAATAATACTTATACTGCTTAAAGTAGAAGCTTATAAAAAACTCCTTTCAAAAATATTAAATATTTATATTTAAAATAAATACAAATAATATAGCATTACATTAAATAATATGAAATAAATATTTATATTTAAAATATTAAAATAACATTTTTCTGGTCAAAAAGCCCTTTCCATATTTTCCTACTTGATGATAGGATATGTCAAAGACAAAATAGCCCCCTTTTTTTTTAGGGAATTGGAAAATGGGTGGTAAAAAGAAAACTTCTTTAAAAAAATGATAAATCTATAGAAAATTACCTTTCTCATGCTTGGAATGAATAGGCAAAAATATTGTTGATGGGGCTGTGAATCAGTACAATCATTTTGAAAAGTAATTTGGAATTATACAGATAAAGTGACTAAAATATCTATACCTATAATGTGCAGTGCATATGTAAAACCAGTTTGCAGGTAAATAGGTTATCAAAAAGCCTTTAACATATTAGTGAGTTACAGGACAGCTTTCTCAAGCATGTGAAAACTTTCCCCAGTGGATTGGCTGGGAATAATTCATGCTGGTGGCCATGAAGGCGGTTGAAGCAAGTGCTATGGAGCTCTTAGAACTTGGTCAGAAACTGAAGATGCCAAAGTCATCCCCTGCATCCCCAGCCATTGTCAGTTGTCCTGACTTTTGTCTTGCCTCTGGACTTTGATGACTCTGGAAGAGAGATCAAGCCAGCAACTTTGTGCAATTCTACCTCATTTAAATCCAATTCACTCTTTTTTTTTGTTTAGGTTTTTTAGGCTTTTTTTATTAATTTATTTTGATTTATCAACAATCACTTCCATATGTTTTTGAGTTTAAAATTTTTCTCCCCCTTCCTCCCCACCACCTTCCTCAAGATGGCATACAATCTGATATAGGCTATACATATACATTCCTATTAAACATATTTTCACATTAGTGATGTTGTAAGTAAGAATTAGAACCAATAGGAGGAACCACCAGAAAGAGGAAACAAAACTTAACAGAAGAGAAAAAATAGCAAATAGTATGTTTCGATCTGCATTCAAATTCCATAGTTCTTTCTTTGTATGTGGATAGCATTTTCCATCCTGAGGCCTCTGGAGATGTCTTAGATCCTTGTATTGCTGTGAAGGGTTAAGTTTATCAATATTAGTCATCACACAACATGGCTGTTATTGTGTGCAACGTTCTCTTGATTCTGCTCACTTCGCTCAGCATCAGACCATACAAGTTTTTCCAGGTTTTACTGAAGTCAGTCTGTTCATCTTTTCTTATAGCACAATAGTATTCCATTACATTCATATACCACAACTTGTTCAGCCATTCTCCAATTGATGGGCATCCTCTCAATTTCCAATTCTTTGCCACCACAAAAAGAGCTGCTATAAATATTTTTTTACATGTGGGTCCTTTTCCCATTTGTATGATCTCTTTGGGATATAACCCTAGAAGTGCTATTGCTGGGTCAAAGGGTGTGCACATTTTTATAGCCCTTTGGGCATAATTCCAAATTGCTCTCCAAAATGGTTGGATCATTTCACAACTCCACCAACAATGCATTAGTGTTCCAATTTTCCTACATCTTCTCCAACATTTATCATTTTCTTGTTTTGTCATGTTGACCAATCTGATAGATATGATGTGGTACTTCAGTTGTTTTGATTTGCATTTCTCTAATCAATAGTGATTCAGAGCTTCACTCTTGAGGCAATAAATCACTCATGATGTCACTGGTTCTCTTCAAAAATGGAGGACAAATAGCAACAGTTATATGTACTTATTAGGGCTGAAAACAGACTAATAAGACTTAGAGTTATTAATGCATGCAATAAATCTTTATTAATCTAGTGTGTGCAATTATTTATTCAACAACTCCTTCAGGGACAAACTTTCAACCTGATTCCTAAAGCTTCTGATAAGCCTATCTCATACTGGTACTCACAACAATATTCCAGACTCTGCCCACCCCAAGTCTGTGTATATTCCCCAGAAGTGGCATTTTGGCAAGTCTTTGTCAATCAACACTTTATGCAACTCCTGACCCAGGAGCAGGCTGATGGGTGAGTCTTCCACTTCATTTTTTTTGTTGTTGTTCTAGCTAAGAGTATTTACAAAATACATCTAAACTTTGATTAGTGATCACTTACTGAAAAGTATAATGAAAAGAAACTATTAAGCAAAGGTAATGTCATTAGCAACTGTTTATAAGTTGTTTACAAGTGCTTTTTTTTTTGAGCAAGGGTATACAAGTCATTTGTAGTTTTTTTTCCAAAATTTGAGGAATACACATTACCAAACTATACCACTCAAGTGATTTTCTTATTATAGGAAACTAGCTTGTAGAAGAACAACTTATTCACAAAACAGGGAATTAAAATGGAGTTGTTCTCACTGAGTTAGCATACTTATTCCCACTACATAGCCTTTGACTTCTCAGAGATCCTGATACTGGGTTTATACCCAGAGGAAGTCATGATAAAAAAGAAAGCTCCCATGAAGAACAGTACTTTTTATAGTGGCAAAGAACTGGAAACAAAGTAGTTGCCCTTCTATTAGTGAAGGGCGAAATAAATTCTGATACATGAATGTAAAGGAATATTATTGTACTGTGTAAGAAACTATGAATAGGATGAAAATAGAGAAACATGAAAAACATAACAATAATGATCATAATATTAACAGCTAGCATTTATATCATGCTTTAAGATTTACAAAGCACTTTACAAATACTATTTTATTCTCATGACAATGCTATTACTATCCCCATTTTATAAGTGAGGAAATTGAGACAAACAGAAGGTAAATGTCTTGCTCAAGTTATCCAGCTATTTTCTGAGCTCACAGTTGAACTCAGATCTTCCTGACTCTAGGTCCAATGCTTAATCCGCCACACCACCTAGGTGCCAACTTCCATGAACTGATGCAGAATGAAATGAGCAGAGCCAAGGAAACAATCTACACAATAACTATTACAAGTGAATGAGAAGGATATTTATAAAACAATAAAAAGGGAATTTTGCAAGATTATAAAGAACAACTGTGGTCCCATAGTCTTAAAGAAGAAATATGAGAAGATACTTCCATCCCACTCCCTTTGTAGAGGTGGGATGCCCCTGAGTATGGAACACTACATATATTTTAAGACTTTTTGATATATTGAACAATTTTGCTGATTTTTTCCTCTTTTTCTTTAAAAATATTACTTGTTATATGGGTTGGCTCTCTAAGAAGCATCTGGGGAGGAATATTGGAAGAAATGTTGTTGATATAAAAAACAAAACAAAAAAAAATAGAAATTTATTTAGCAAAACAACAATAACAACAGAAAGGAAATGACCTGTAGATCCACAGGTTACAGCAACAAGGATATGCATAGACTTGAGGGAAATTTAAAGGAGATAGTTTCTAAGTAATGGTAACAGAGTAAGAGTCTGAAAGTGGCAGTGATAAACAAAGAGACCTCCAATTCCTTCTCCTGGCACTGTGTATCATAGGGTATAAGAAAATGAACCTTGGATTAGTGTTAATTAATGGGTATCTTCTGGAGAAAGTTGGATTTCAGTGAACATCAGAAGATGGAAGGAATCTGAGAGGAAGACGTCAAAGCTGTAGAGGCAGAAGGGTCTTTCAAGGCCATCTAGTCCAAAGTCATCATTTTACAGATAAAAAATTGAGGTCTGGATTGAAGAAACAACATGACCAAGGTCATACAGGGAGTAAGAAGTAGACCCAGGTTCGAAACTCAGGTTCTCTGACTCTAAATCTCATGCCTTTTCCCCATACATTACAGCAGAAAATGATTTGCAACAATGAATGTAGTAGAAGCAGGACATAGTTACTGGGAGACTGGAGAAAGACTTGAGGAGACAGTTGGGCCAGGGGGAAGATAAGGGAAGTAGTCATGGCAGATGTGGCCACCAGCCTTGTCTTCCCAGCTGTTCTATCCCCTCTGGGGTACATCCTCTGACCAGGTAGTTTATGGGGAGGAAGAGCAAGTATAATTGACTTCCTCCCCATGGGAAGACAACCCTCCAGAGAGTCATGACAATCATAGGACCCTGAAGAGGTAGAAGCCATGGTAGGAAGAGGAAATGGGCTAACTGATGTTGAAAGGGGTATAGAGAAGAAAGGACCCTTCCTCTCTGTCTCTGACATTCTCTGGGACACACTCCAGACAAGTACAGGTTCTGGCTATCAGGGAAAATTTCTTAAAGGAGATGGTATCTTGAAGGAAGGGAGAAATTTCAACAGATAGAAATAAGAGGGGGATACATTCCAGACATGGTCTCCATTCCATTCCAGGATTGGGATAAGGCATGAAAGTAAGGACACACAAAATAGAGAACAGAGTCAAGGTCACTTCCAATATTGGACCAAAAATATGGCCAATGAAGGCAGGATACCAGGAGCACTTGCCAATTTTTTGCTCTTCTCCTACCCAATAAGTGTTTGTGTGTAGTGAATCAACTTGATTCTCACATGATAAAACATCTCCATTTGCCAAGAGATTTAACCATAAAGTAGGACTCCAAATAGTCTAACCTCATGGCTTGATCAATGAACTTCTGCTCAATCACTTGGATACTCTACCACTTAGATACTTGGATATTGTATTTGGATACTTGGCTCATGATTTAATGGTTAGCATATTTGCATGCCCTTATACTTGCCACAACCCAATTATCCAAACATTCCCCTGTTCATGGACAAATTCCATTCCCTATCCATATCCCTATCACACCTATCCCCTCTCAATGTCCTACTCCAAATATATTCACCTCTCCCTTGTACCTTTTGGAATGACTCCTTTGTCATTCATAAATGCCCTTTCCATTTTGTCTTATACCCTTGGACTTCATGGTTGTGGTGGGGGAGTCAGAACACTCTTACTTCCCATTGTTACTTACAGACCATCCCTCTGTTCTAGATCTTCTTTTGTCTCTTCCTATAATTTCACTTGGTGATCTTATCAGCTCCCATGGATTCAGTTATCATCTCTATACAAATGATTCCTAGATCTATATATCCAGGCTTGGTCTCTGCAGAGCTACAGTCATACATCTTCAATTACCTCTTGAATATATTGATCTGGATATTCTGTAAGCATCTGAAAGTCACCATCTTGAAAACAGAACGTGTTAACTTCTCTTTTTTTAAGAACTGTGTGTTACTTTTATTTATTTTTAATCTTCTTATATTTTTTCTATTAATGAAATTCCATCTATTGAAAGAGAAAGAAAAACAAAATTCATGTTACAAACATGTATAGTCAAGAAAAATAAATCCCTTCACTGACAATGTTCAAAAGAAAAAAAAGCCTCATTCTGCACTCCAAATCCATGATCTTTCTGTTAGGAGCTAAGTAGCATCTGTCTTGAATCTCTGGATTCATGGTTGGATATTGAATTGATCAATGAATGCTGAACAAGTTGTGGTATATGATTATGTTGGAATACCACTGTGCTATAACAAATGATGAGCTCTTTGATCTTGGAAAAACATGGATTGACTTGCAGAAAATAATGAAAAGCAAAATTAGCAGAGCCAAGAGAATGCTGTACATAGTAACAATATTGTTTTAAGAACAACTTTGAGTGACTATCATTTTGACTCTTATAGATGTCCAAATTAACTACATGCAAGGTTGTTGGGTTTTTTTTCCCCCACTCTACCACATGATATGGATCCTGCAGCAATTTCTAATACTGTTAATTTCCTAGTTGTATTCTGTAATGGGATGGAAAATCACACCCCACATAATTGTAATTAGAAACATCTAAAATAAGATGCAGAGCAGCAGCAGTTAGTATTTGCATAGCACTTTAAAGTCTGTAACACATTTTCCATATGTGCTTTCATTTAATCCTGATAATAACCCTGGGAAGTAGATGCACATAGTAGAACAGAAATCAAAATCCAGGTTCTCGAACATTAGATCCAATACCCTTTCCATTGTATTATCCTGCATCTCCAGAGCACCAGTGTTCAAATCCTACCTTTGCTACTCAATACCTGTATGACTTTGGCCAAGTCACTTTAACCTCTCTGGGGCACAATTTTCTCATCATAAAAATAAGAAGTTAGCCTCTATTGCCCCTTTTGGCTCAAAATATATGATCTTATCATGTGCTGAATTAGTTTAGTGACATTAATTTTAACAACTTCAAAGTCCTCCTGCTTTAAGTCCAAAATCTTTTTTTTTGTTCCCTGGTTCTTGGCTGAGTTCCAGATAGCCAAGTTCTAGACAGGCAAAATATTACTCTATTTAGAAATAAATCTCATTTCCTCTCATTTTCCAACCATTTCCTTTATGAAAAGCGCTGCTCTGGATTTGAATATGTACTACACCTGCTGCTTTTTCTTTAGTGGAAGTCAATCATCTGTATAGAATTCAATTATTATGGCATCAGAGGCTGGATATCTGGGTGAAGGAAAATCAGCAGGGACTGATGAGTTCTGAAATACAAGGATCTCAGATGGATGCAAATGTCCCAGGTTACCTTGAATAGGAGAGGAGAAATATGAAAAAAGCACAAAAGCCCATCAATCGTCTTTGTATGGATCTCTGATTTTATACCTCTGCCCATATAGATCATAACCATTCCTCTTAGAGTGATGAATTTGGAATCACAAGACCTTGGTTCAAATTCTACCTCTGCCATTCATTGCATATGTGACCTTAAAAAATTCTTGACTCCTCTGGGCCTTAGTTCGTCAAATGAAAATGAGATGTGGTGAAGGCAGGTGATGAGTAAGAGGCAACATGGCAGAGAGATGGCTAAAAGTTAGAAACACCTGGGTCCAAGCACTGTCTTTGACAAATCTTGACTAGGAGATCCAGGACAAGACACTTAACCTCCCAGTTTTCTCAAAAACTTCAAGACTTTACATTCTAGAGCACTTGGCAGTCAGGAAGAGAGGAAGGAAGGAAGGAAGAAAGGAAGGAAGGAAGGAAGGCATAAAATTACATTGATAATGGGAGTTACCTCACTGGATAGTTCTTTACTGGAATTAAATCACTGCTGTGTACCAGGGAGGGGGAAAAAGTTAGGGGGTTTGGATTAGAGCAGGGGTTCTTAACCTGAGATCAGCGATTTGAATTTGTTTTTTCATTTATTTTTTGATATCCTGTTAAATGTACTTCAATAAATTTGGTTTCCTATGTGATCCTAGGTATTTTGTTTTTTGCATTTAAATAAATTAGTCTGAGAAGGGGTCCATAGGCTTTACCTGATGGCTAAAGGGGTCCAAGACACACACAAGAAGAATAACAATCCTTGCACTAATTGTTCTTGAAGTACTTTGCTAGTTCTAAATACCGTGGGCTAGAATTCCCATCCTGTGAGATTCTTATGCAGTACTTTGCCCCATTTTATAGATTAGGCCACTGAGGCTCAGATAGTGATTTGCTCATCATCACACAGCTAGGAAAGGTAAGAAATAGCATCTAAATCTAAACTCATATCTTCCTGATTCCAAATTTAAGTCCATTGCATCATGCTGCAAATGACCGTCTCAATTTTGTTGATGTATTGAGGTTTTATTATCACACAGTAAGAGTGACAGATGACCAGTGGACATTTGGCATGCTGCATCAGTATCCTCTCTGCCAAGGGCATGCTGGGTACACCCACAGGGATGCAGTTATCCCCATATGAAGGGCATGGGCAACAATTACACAAAATAGGTAGTCAAATATGGGCTATGATTTGCATCATTTTAGGGATTACCCGTATATATTTTAAAAGAAGCAGGTGACCCTCTGAACCCAGTATCATAGCTCTGAGGATCCTAGATAGGTAGTAAACATCAGAGGCTGGATTTGAACCAAAGTTCTTTGACTCTGAAGTCAGTTGGCATGCCCTTTTCATTACAGAGAAATTTTCACTTTGCTATGATGGAATTTGACCTGTGTAATCCATTCAATTCGTGAGAGTCAGAAAGGGAAATGCAGTTTTAACAGTCTTGCATTTCACATCTCTGACTTTATTTAGCCAATATCTTGAATCAAGATTGTCATACACAATTTAACCAAAAGTCCAAGGAGTTTTTTTTTTTGTTTTTTTTCCCACTGAGTCATGGAATCCTAGAGGAAAATTTGCCACCACCCTTCCCCTTTTTGTTTTATTTCCAAAGAAGGCTTTCAGCTTTCCTTTTGGAAGAAGCCTATCTCTCACTTATTCCTTGGGAAAATTGTCTGCTTTTCCATTTCAAAGGGAAGTGAATTGGTGTTTGATTTTCTTCAGACTTCAAACGGACCTATCACTTTTTGCTGAAAAAAAAAGTGTCTTGTCTATTGTGGGTATGTCCCTAAATGCATTTTAAAATTCTAGACACATGGTTCCTAGGAGCCAGTTTTATTCACTTGACTAGATTGGCTCTGTTGCAAATAGGTATTCCTCTCCCCTCCTTCCTTCTCTATCCTTCTTGCCTCCACCCCTCTTCACTCCAGGGTCAGGAAAAGCCATCTTGCTCTGAAAAGGCAGAGAAATTGAAGCCTTTTCATTACCTCTTAGTACAAATGTCTGAATTCTCTAAAATGATTCAAGTTAGGGACAGACAAACCTCAGCTAAACGTTGAAGGGAGACTCACCATGAGATCTTTCTCTAGAACAGTTAAGTTTTACATTCAGCTGAAGGTATTCCGTGCTGTCAAATTCTTATCTTTTAAAAAAAATCTCTCACCAAGCTATTGAGAATTGACTAAGAATGTATGTGTGTGTGTCTGTGTCTGTGTCTGTATCTGTGTGTGTTTTAAAGAAAGAACCTCATATAAATTAAGATATAACCCACAACTTCCACTGGGATGAATAGGTATGGGAATGAATATGGGAGAGTTAGGAAAGCTTCTTGGCAGTTGATGAAAACATTATCTATTTATTTTATTTCTACACTAATTTATTAGGATTTATACCTACTTGCAAAGGAGATTAAGGGAGGCTTACTTTCTGTACTTATTTAAATGCTTTGTCTTTTTGGATCTATTTCAGATTATTAAACAATCAGAGGGAATTTGGAAAGTCCTTAAAATCATTTGGTACTTAATAAAATGCTTTTCTTTTAAAATGATAATTGGTTCCTTAAATATTAAGTGCCTCCATTAAGAGCAATTAAAATGCTGGATGTGCTAGATTACTCACTGAAGATAACAACTTGACCACCCTGCCCTCCAGAATTTACCAAGACAGCAAACAACAAAAACATAAACCAAAGCATATCTGCACACCATTGCAAAGAATGCTAATCATTTTTTTTTTCATGTGGTTTTGGGCTTAACTCTTTCCCTTCAAGATCTCCTGTACTTACATTATACTCTTTAAAGGCAGACTAAAATTCCCGTGGAGACTATCCCTAGACACCTAAGATCCTGGAAGTGACTCCCCCACCTCCAGCTTTTGCTCCAAAGTGCCCTGGGCTATAGAGTACTGTGGAGGGGTTTGAGACCTACTATTTCATTTCCCATTAAATTGGGGGGGGGGGCGATATGTTGGTAGTATGTTTAGAATTCAAAATCAGGTGGTTGTAAGAGGAGTAGTTTTTTGAACTGCTAGCATTTTAACCTCATTCCCCTAAGGAAGTGACTGGGTCCTGGCCTGGCCAACTACCAATTTTGTTTTTCTTCTCCCTCAGGCTCTGAATCCAATAAATGTCATAAACTCTATTTCACTTTGAAAGACTAACTGGCCCCAGTAGTATGGAACCTGCAAGGATGACTCCGATTCTCACTCCCTGTCTGCTAAGAAACATTAACTTGTTTGCATTAGATAGCAAACAATTCCTAGAGAGTTACCAGAAATGCCCTTCTGGGGAATAAGAATAGTAAGCTTCTGTCTGCTCTTCTCTGCCATTTACTGCTGAATCCTGGTGAGAAGTTTAACTCCAGTCCATACCTCCTGTCTCCCATTAGTTGTCCTTTTCCTATTCTGCTGAGTAGATTTAGAGCTGAGAAGGATTACAGGATCACCTATTTAGAGCTAGAAGCTACCTCAGAGATCATCTGGTCCAGGTTCTTTCAATATTGCTTTGTGTGTGTCATGTACCCACTTTTCCGAATGTTTTTAAATAAATAAAATGAAATACATAAGATTACAAAGGAAATTACTTATATTGATATAAAAATGTAATTCTTCCCATCCAAGTTAATAGACCTCCTGAAAGCCATATATAGACTTTTGGGTAAGGGTGCTCTGTGAACCCCTGATGTAGTGAAGGATAAAGAACCCACATCTGGTGAAACCCTCTCATCACACAGATGATGAAACTGTTCTATAATCTGTAAAATAAGGAGATTGTTCTTAATAATTGCCCCTAAAGTTTCTTCTAGTTTAAAATCTGTGGCTTTTTTCAGGAGACTGGGAAGAAAGACATGGTTAAGTTTAAGGAGCAATGGGACCAAACCCAAGGTGGGAAGAAGTGGTCCACACAGAGCAGGCTCAGGTGAATGGGATGGAATGGAGAGTCTAAAGCTCAGTAGTTAGATCTACTTCCCGAAAAGAATCAGCCCAAAGTAACACAGCCATGTCAGTGTTATTTTAGTATCCAGCCCCTGTCCCTTCATCCTCCAACGTGTGCAAATTCTCCTGAAAGTAATATGATGGTTACTGTGTTTCTACTGTCTGCCCTTATTCATCTAGAAAAAATATAGAATTCTCCGGCAGAAAAATGTACTTAGGTGGAGCCAAGATGTCAGAATACAGTGGAAACCCAGCTGAACTCTCTCAACATTATCCTCCAAACAACTTTAACTTGTATTCTTTTAAAAAGTCTTAAAAATCACTTCATTTTATCTGAAAAGAGAAAAAATAAAAAGATTAAGAAAGTGTCAACTGAGTCTGTCAACTAAGGAGACCATCCTTACATGGCACTTAACCTCTCAGTGTTAACTTTTGTCTTCAGAGGACAAAAGGAGATAAGAATTCCTAACAGCAGTGGTTTTTGGAGGACAAATGTGATGGCATATGGATAGTATCTGAACTCTGTGTTACAAGTCTGTTCTTAGGAAACCTCCAATGCTTAGGGCTAGAGAGGAGTTCCATATAGATTACCTTTCCCATCCACCTCACAACCCTATCCAATTTAAGATGAGGTAACTAAAACCAGAGATGTTACATGAATTACCCAAGGTCACACAGTGGTAATAGTTGATATTTTATTCACACCTTTCAAATTTTCCAAATCACTTCAGATATATGTGAATCACATAAGAAGAAATGAATATGTATTACATTATAGTATTCTTATATTATAGATGAGAAAATTTAGTCTCATAAAGGGTTAGTGATCTGCCCATTACCATAATTAGTAAATATTGTAGGGAAGAGTCAAACTAGATCTTTTCTGACTCTAAATTCAGGACAAATTCACACCCATCTAGTGGGTCAGGCTTAGTAAAAGAATGCCAGTCAATCAATAAATGATAGATAGATAAATAGATAATCAAATAAATGGATAAACTCACTTGTAGACTATGTAATGACTATTTTTAAGTTCACTTAATAAAAAAAAAGAGTTCAATTAGGAAACAGTACTGAAGCAAGTACACATATCACTTTTCTGTTTCTACAGTGATCATTGTGGCAGTACCTGGTCAGAAAAAGAAATGTGTTGACTAGCATGACAATGAGGAATCCATCAATTTGGATGACTACAGATGCTTCATAGGCAAGAAAACTATAGAAATCATGCCAATGGCTCAAGTCTGGTTCTTCAGATGAATCAAATTTCAAGGACATTTTTCCTGCCTTTTAAAGGAAAAACTAGCCTAGCTTTTTTTCCCCATTAATTTAACTTTTTTTCAATTAACAAACTTTTATTTGCTTTCTCTCCCTACTCCTCCAATTGAAAAATAAAGAAATAAAAAGAAAATAACAATAACATATATGCATCTCCAAATAAAATAAATTGCCCAAACTCATTCTGGTTAGAGGTAGGAGGTGTCTTCAGCAGTCCTCTGGAATCATGATTGGTTATTGTCCTGATCAGAATCCTTAAGTCTTTCAAAATGGTTTATCTTGACAATGTTATTGTATCAGTTGTTCTACTGGCTCTGCTCACTTCACTCTGCATTAGTTCATACAAGTGTGACAGAGCCTGGTCAATGAGAGCCCCATCCTTAGAGCATGTGCTCTTCCTTGTGCCAGCCCATATGAAGGAAACTGGGGGAGCCTGCTTCTGAAAGGCATGATGATGTATAATGGAAGGGCCACACTCCCCAATTTGGAGAATTTGTAGATAGTTTCTGTTTCCAGACTACTAACTACATGACAAAGAGAGAAAGAGAATTGACTGGTTGCCGACCTTTATTATTCTTTCCCATGTGATTGTGTTGTATTTAGAGAAACATGCTGAAGCCTCAGGATTGAGAGAGACCTTTGGCCTTTCTCACTTAAGCCCATTCTGTCACTTCTGAATATGGGTCTCTGTTTGTCTCATTGCATTTGTTTTAGGTTTAAGTGGAGTATTTGAGATGGCTACTACCTTATGAACTCTGAAAGGCTGAAATAGTGAGCATAAAAAAGAAGTTGGGTAGTTAGTGTCCATGACAAGAGTTGCCAAAAGCCAGATGGTAAGGAATAAAGTGAAAAACAACCTGTTTTATCCAAAGGAGATGAAGAGCAACTAAGAGAGATCTAGACTAATTGATCCAGCAGCTTTACCAAATTTTTAAGTGAACTTGGTGGGATGAATGCAGTATAGAAACTACTTGAAGTTTGACACCATCACCAACCCCCAAAGCGTTTAAAAATTATTTCTTTTTTTATGATAATTTTTTTTAATTTTTTTATTTTTTTGGTTTTCAACATTTACTTCCACAAGATTTTGAGTTCCAAATTTCCACCCCATCTCGCCCCTCCCCCCACCCCAAGATTGCATGCATTCTGAATACCCCTTTCCCTACTCTGCCCTCCCTTCTATCTCTCCCCCCCTTCTCTTATCCCCTTCCCCTTCTATTTTCCTGTAGGGTAGGATAGATTTCTGAACCCTATTTCCTGTATTTCTTATTTCCCAGTTGCATGTGAAAACATTTTTTTAAATTATTTCTTTAATGTAGGTTTTCAGAAATAATTTTTCCCCTGACACTTTTTTATCTATATCCTTATAATGTTGTATATTGTTTCATCCTTATTCTCTTTCATATTTTTATCTCCATGATTTCTCTTCTAATCTGCATTATCATTCACAATATCATAATTAAATAATAAGATCATAAACTACTTGCTTTATAGGGTCGTGGATCTGTAACAGGAAGAAATCTTAGAAATCATATAATCCAATAATCATTTTATTGAGGAAACTGAGGCTCATGGAGATTAAATGACTTGTACACTGACATGCAGTAAATTTTTGTTTTCTCCTTTTATCAACTACTAAAAGTACAATTTTTAGCTCAGTCAACAATTATCTTCAACATAATCCTTCAACCACTAGGACTATGACCATGAGCTGATGCTGTACATACGTGGCTTTTACCAAAGTAATGGACCATGCATCCCACTAGAAGATAGTCAAGCATATGCTCATCTCATTTGGAAGTGATTTTACCCTTGATCCATTGTATTAGAGAGTATTATGGGGAGGGAAAAGTTCCCCTTCCATTTTAACAATCAAGGAAGTGGGTCTTAATAATTTTGTCTCAGAGTTTGTGGTATTGGTTATTACTGAAAGTGTTATCTCCTTACTGAGTTAGCTTAGATGTATTACTTCTTTTTTCAAGGGGAAAAAAAGACAGAACAAGTTTCTTCTGGAAAACTTTGTTTTCAGTCTATTAGAAGCTATATTTGAAAAAGGGAAATTGATTTGTTTCTTTTCTGTTAATTCCTATGACTTTTTCTTTTAATTTTTTTCTCAACTCAAATTCTGCTGCCTCTTTTCTTCTATTTCCTCTAATTACTTTGTTCCTATATAATTTTCAGGACAAAATAACCATGCAATTATATTGTAACCACACAATAATCTTCAGAACTATGCTGAAATCATTTACGTAATGTGCTGGCATGAAGACAAGAACACCCATTGATGATCCGTGCCTTGTGGTATTTACCAGAAACAGATGTGAATACAGTTTGTCTGGGAAAGGCTTTCTTGAAAAATTAATTCAAAGTTGGATGTGAATATTGTCACATGGACCTCAAACTAGCCAGGAATAAAAAACAAACACAAAAAGCTTTGGTTGGGTGTGAAATGTGAACAGGAGAAACTGTCCAGATGGATGGCAATGGGACAAAAGTTCAGTTCAGTCTTGTTCAACAACATTAGTATTAATAATGAACACGAGGAAGTAAACAACACATTAAATCAATGGGTAGATGAGAATGAATTAGCTATTACTTAGAACACAATACGGGGGGTGACAATTACTCATAGTCAATGTGTAAAGGTTGAAAGAGAGAAATGGGGAGGAGGTTTTCCAAACAAAACATCAATAAAGGGAATGGCCAATTGAATGGAGAGATCAGACTGCGTATTTATTTTGTATGAATTGCTACAAGCTATTCTTTTTAATATAATTTCTTCTGACTTTAGATGTTGAATCACTTTGTGTGAAGCCTTTATAAGAATTAGAGAAAGGCAACTTCAGATTGCCCCACTGTATCTATGTACATACTTGTGTCAAGAATGATGCTAAATGTTTAACAATTGTCTCTCCAGCAAAAAAAATATGCATGACATACTTTTAAGTTTAATCTCTATTACTAACATTTTCTACATCATTTTTCATAAGTCTAGACAATAGCATTTGTCAATTTTTAAAGTATAAATAGTCACACTGAAAATTGACAATAGGTTCTCACTAGCCAGTACAAACCAGCTCCAGCAAACTACCTGCAGTCCTTGGAGTAAATTGGAAATTGTCATCTCATCCATCTTCCTACTCCATTTTACTGTAGGAAAAATCACTACATGGTCTAATTTACAGTTTGGTGATGTGTAAAAGGTTAAAAAAAAGTCTTTGTTATTTTTATTATTACTCAACTCTTTCATGTCTTTAGAAGAGTTCCAACAGAATATAGTTGAAGGAACGCTGGACTAAGCTTGGGAAAGAGGCTCTATTGATGACTTTGTCATTAAATTTACTGTGTGAACTGACATAGGGTGAGTTTTCAGGGCTGCTTTCCACCTTTGGTGTCCACCTGATTCACCCAACTTTCACCTGTGGCTCCAAGAAGCTGTAGCATACACAGCGGCCACCCTCAAGTAAACCATTTTGGCAGGTGGGTTAAACCAGGTTGAGGGTAACTGAGGGGTCTCAAACCCTTTGGTGACTTGGGGGGTGTCTATCCCAAGCATATAAAGACTTTCT
This sequence comes from Vombatus ursinus, assembly GCF_900497805.2. NCBI lineage: Eukaryota > Metazoa > Chordata > Mammalia > Diprotodontia > Vombatidae > Vombatus > Vombatus ursinus. Next base: position 23,871,339 of record NW_020947062.1, read on the forward strand.
CCAGTGGAATGGGCAGATGAGAATAATTTGTTCCAAATGGACACAAAGGTGGCTGAAGTAGGCGCTGTGGAACACTTAGAACTTGGTTAGACATCAAAGACATTGCATGAATAGACATCATAGAATATGCAATATATTTTTTTTTCTTTTAAGAATTGTAATGGATCATGGGATCATAGAATTTAGAACTTGAAGGGAACAATAAACCTTATTTGATTCTATATTCCTCTCAAGTTGTAATCATCCTGCTGCACATCTCTTTTCATTCACAAACTTCAAGAAAAAGCTGTATACACTTGATACATGCACTTCCTCCTCTCACTTCTCAATCCTTTAGCTTCTAACTTCAACACTTAACTGAAACTGCTCTCTCTGAAGTTACCAGTGATCTGGTAACCATTGCCAAATTAAAGGTTCTTTTATAAACCTTTGTCTAGAGAAAAGAAGCCTTGAATCACCTAGAGGTGATTATGATAGTTGTCTTGAAGCATTTGAAGGGCTGTCATGGTGGGTAGGATTTAGATTTTCTCTGTTTGGCATCAAACTGCAGAACTAGGAGCAATGAGAAATTGGAGGGTCAGACTCAGGTTTGTTGTAATTAAAAATTTCCTTGAAGTTGGAATTATCCAAAAGTGGGATGGGCTACCTTAGAAGACAGTGGTTTCTCTTCTCAGGCAGTCTTCAAGGGAAAGCTGAGTAGCCAGTTATTGAGGATATTGTAGAGCAGAGGTATTACATATTTGACCGATAAAAGCACATAATCCATGCCACTCTGGTGGGCCAAGAACCAGATTAAAATGTAATTGGGAACTATTTAACAAAATAAATGAAATACAATAAAATATAGATAATATTAACATGTGGTTTTCTAAGTCAGTATGCAGTCCGCATGGATCCTCATGCATGTTTTAGTGGCCTCCAGTTCTATTTGAGCTTGATGTCACTATTTTAAGAAGGAATTGCTACTCAAGTAGAAGTTAGATTCGACATTCTCTCAGGTCCATTCCATATCTTAGATTTTGTGAGTCTGTCATTTTTCAGTTCTTCTGATATACACAGTCAGTGGCAGTCTTCTTACACTTTAATCTCTACATACTCTGCATTCCAGAGTCCCTGGCCTATTTACAATTCCTCAGACATCTTACTTAATTGTCTGTCTCCTTGTCTTTGCAGCAGCTACAACCCATTCCTGGAAGGCTCTACTCTCTCATCTCTCTTCTGTAGCTTTTCTAGCTTCTTTCAAGACTCAACTTAAATTCCATGTATTCCAGGGGCCCTTTCTTCATCTACCTCTCACCTCTCAGCTATTCATCACTTCCCCTCTCAGGATGCTTTATATTTACTCTGTATAAATCTCATATCTGAGTATTGTCTCCCCCATTAGAATGTAAACTTCTTGAATGAAGGGACTGTCCTTTTGCCTTTATTTGCATCCACAGCATTTTGTACAGTTCTTGGCATAGAGTAAGTTCTTAATAAGTGCTTGTTGAATGACTTACTGAGTTAGGATTTTCTTATTACTTTAGAATTAAGCAATGCCCTTACTTTTGATCTTCAATTTGATCTTAAAAACAAAAATGACAAACATAAAAACAAAGAATACAGAGGACATTATAAAGCCATATAAAAGTAATGTGTATCATGGGGCACTGAACCATTTCCCAAATTTCTAATTCAATGGTTTCTTTTTCTGTCTGAAGTTTCCATTTCTTTTATCTCTCTCACTCCCTTACACCCACTGACCCTGCTCTCCATTCCTCCTGGAACTCTGCTCACTCAGCTCCTCCTCCTCTAGGCAGATAATTAGCCACCTCCTGGTTTCATTTGATTCAATAGCTACCCTTGGCCCAGAGTCAACTACTTCAAAACTCTCTTCACTACCTTCAACTCTTTTCACCCACTTAAACCCAACTGATGGACTACTTCCTCTGTCTATCTCACTATGTTGTGGTGTCAGGTTTCTGAGTGTTTGTGAAGGAAGAGATAGAATCACACAATCTAAGTCAACAGAAAACTGATGCTTAGTAACACATTACCTTTAATCCAGTAAATCTCTATCCCAACCCAGTGTACTTCCAGGCTCAAACCTTTTGACAGCTATGACATTTCAAACTTTCTCAATATCAAAGTCCACCTAATCTCACCTCAATCATTCTCACTTTTGGTCTTTTTTACCTAGATAGATCTGGGCACTTTAGCACCTTTTCATACTTTTCCCTTCATACACACCTCAAATTATCTCTGTCTCTGTCTTTCTCAACCTTCCTGCCAGTCCCAAAGGAAGAGAGATCTTTCTTTCTTGTCAAGGTTAAACTCCTCTTCTGTTTACTTGATCCCATCCCCCACCCCTTCCTCTTTTGGACATTACTCATGTCAGCACTTATCTGCTCTCTATCTTCCAACTCTTATCTTTCCTTTTCAACTGACTACTATCCTTCTGGCTTACAACAGGCTCATATCTCTCTTGTCTTAATGCAACCTTCACTTGACCCTATTGCTACTTCTTGCCACCTCCAAATTCTCTTTGACTTTTTGTCAGTCTGTCTCTATCTGTCTCTGTCTGTCTGTCTTTCTCTCTCTCTCTCATCTAGGAAGAAAGCTCCCTCTCCTAATGCAAACTGGAAAATGATATGCAACCTTTAGTCTAAAGAGTTGCCTAGATTAAGTGACTTGCCCAAGATCACACAGTCAGGATATGTCAGAGGTGACACTTAAATTCAAGTCTTCCTGACTCTAAGTACAGCCCTTCATATATATTGTGAAGCTACTTTTTACTCTCTCTATATAATTCATCAATTGTTCCACATATAAATGTTGTGATTCCACCAAATTTGGAATGAGTTATGGACAAGCTTCTTTTTAAGTCATAGTCTTTAGTGCTGTTTTAAGCATATGGTAGGCTCCCAGGAAGAATGTATTGATTGATTTTACTCAGACAGATTATCTCAGATGTAATGTTCAGAATTTACAATCTAATGATATCCTTAAACCACGGACACACTGAAAACTATGTCCTTATTTGAGAATGGTTAACTTATTTTGTAAAAACACAGTATTGAAGGATTTAGTTTTCCTTCATCTGCAATAAATTAGCCTAGAGTCACATATGTAGGTACAACTATTTATGCTCTACTTTTTGGTAAATGAATGTAGGAATTCCATGAGTAACATTGCATTCTTATGTATATTACCAGATTTCATATATAAAATTGAGAGATATCTGTTGTTTCAATCCTGAAGGTCACACAAAGTCTTAGAAAAATTGATTTTTATTCTCTTATGGTTTCTACACCTTTGGCAAAAAATAAGCTTATTTTTTTATTGAACTAGATTCAAGTTATTCTCAAATTAAATGGGTTTCTCAAGTGTTTTGATGCTGAAATGTTTTAATAATACAGAGGTCCACATATGGGCCCAGAGACAACCTTCCTCACCACTCAGCTGAATGCTGAATGTTGAAATGCCATTTCATAGCGAATACATTTTTTAGTTAGAATATTTTTCAGAACTGGTCGTTATGAGCAGCATCAGAAATTATTTGTACGAAAACAACAAGAAACTGTTCCTCAGACTGAAGAAGGACTAAGTGTCTGAAGGATAAGCTCTGTGAGTGAAATCTTGAATTGATATTGCCAGACAATGCTTGGTGCTGTCTATTCTAGTCACACATTGCTAAGTGTGTTTGCTACTGTCGGAATCATGCATTTGAGGTGAATGGAGAACAAAAAAAGCTAGCTGAAGATCAACTACAGCCTCTTGCTGTTGTTGCTGCTGCTGCTGTTTTGAATAATATTTTTCCAATTACCCCGTAAAAACAATTTTAACATCTTTTTTTAAAATTTTGAGTTCCAAATTCTTTCTCTTCCTCCCCTCACCTCTTTTTGAGATGGCAAACAATTTGATATAGGTTATACATGTGCAATCATGTAAAACTTATTTCCATATTAGTAATGTTGTGAAACAGAACAGATAAAATACATTAAAAAAATAAAGAAACTGAAAAATAGTATGCTTCAATTTGCATTCAGACTTTATCATTTCTTTCTCTGGAGGTGCATTGCATTTTTCATCATGAGTCCTTTGGAATTGTCTTGGATCATTGTTGAGAATAGCCAAGTTATATTCACAGTTGATCATCATACTATATTGCTGTTACTAAGTAAAATGTGCTCCTGATTCTTCTCACTTCACTCTGCATCAGTTCAGGTAAATCTTTCCAGGTTTTTCTGAAATCTGTCTGCTCATCATTTATTATAGCACAATAGTATTCCATTACAATCATACACCACAACTTGTTCAGTCATTCTCCAATTGATGGTCATCCTCTCAATTTCCAATTCTCTACCTCCACTGAAAAGAGCTGCTACAAATATTTTTGTACAAGTAGGTTCTCCCCCCCCCTTTTTTAAATGTCTTTGGGATATAGACCTAGTAGTGATATTGCTGGGCCAATGGGTGTGTGTGTGTGTGTGTGTGTGTGTGTGTGTGTGT
>NW_020947062.1:23875839-24028779 GCF_900497805.2 Vombatus ursinus
GTGTGTGTGTGTGTGTGTGTGTGTGTGTGTGTGTGTATGTATATATGTATGTATATATGTATGTATGTATACACACACACACACACACACACACACACACTTATAGCCCTTTGGGCATAGTTCCAAATTGCTCTCCAGAATGGTTGGATCAGTTCACAATTCCATCAATAGTACATTAGTGCATTAGTGTCCCAATTTTTCCATATCCTCTCTAACATTTATCACTTTCCTTTTCTGTCATATTAGTAAATCTGATAGGTGTAAGGTGGTACCTCAGAGTTATTTTTAAAACCATTTACACAACAGACAGCTGATTGATCCTCATTTGGCCAGCAGGAACCACATGCAATACTACTCAGAAGTGTACACACATACCATGGGATGTTGTCAGTACTCTCCCTACAAAGAAAGATTTAGGTGCTAAAGTCTAAATTTCAGTCCATTGAAAATGCATCATTTTGTGATGATCCTAAAGTAATATATAAAAAACCTGTCTTCTCCACATTTGTATCTAGATTATTTTGCCTCTGAGATTTTTTGTAAATCCCTTTGAAGAGAGCAATAAAGCAAAACAAATCCATGCCAGGCAAATATGAAAACATCACTATCATTTCTGATGCCAAGAGACCTAGAAAACCCTGACATCATTGGTACTATCTTTGATCCCATGAAGTCCATTGCCATGACCTTAGGGGTCTTAGCATTCTAGTAGGTCTGCCTGCTTCAAGGTTCTCTTCACTTCGATCCATTCTCCATTTAGCCACTAAAGTGATTTTCTTAAAATGCAGATCCAATCATGTCACCCCCTCTACCCAATAAACTCCAGTGGCTTCCTATTGCTTCCAGAAGCAAATTCTAAATGTTGTGTTTGGCATTCAAAGACCTTCATAAGCTTGCTCCCTCCTGCCTTCATAGTCTTCTACTACTTTACTCCCTGACATATACTCTTTTATCCAGTGACACTGGCCTTGCTATTCTATGAACAAGATGCTCCATCTCTCAGCTCTGGACATTCTCTCTGTCCGTCCTGGAATGTTCTTCTGCTTCCACTCTGGCTATTGACCTCCCTGGCTTCCTTTAAATCCTAGTTAAAATCTCACCTTCTACTGATTGCCTTTCCCAACCTTTCTTTTTTTTAAATTAATTAATTAATTTTTAGTTTTCAACATTTACTTCCATAAGCTTTTGAGTTTTACATTTTCTCCCCTTTCCTCTCCCTCTCCCTCTTTCACATTAGTCATGTTGTAAAGAAGAATTAGAACCAACAGGAGAAACCATGAGAAAGAAGAAACAAAACAGCACAGAAGGAAAAAAAAGAGCAAATAGTATGCTTCAATCTGCACTCAAACTCCATAGTTCCTTCTCTGAATGTGGATAGCATTTTCTCTTTTTTCCTATTAAACATATTTTCACATTAGTGATGGTGTAAGGAAGAATTAGAACCAATAGGAGGAATCATCAGAAAGAGGAAACAAAACAAAACAGAAGGAAAAATATAGCAAATAGTATGCTTTGGTCTGCATTCAAACTCCATAGTTCTTTCTTTGGATGTAGATAGCATTTTCCATCATAAGACCTTTGGAGATATCTTCAATCCTTACATTGCTGAGAAGGGCTAAGTCTATCAAAGTTAGTCATCACACAACATGGCTGTTACTATATACAATGTTCTCCTGGTTCTGCTCACTTCACTCAGAATCAGTCCATACAAGTCTTTCCAGGTCTCTCTGAAATCCACTTAGTCATCATTTCTTATGGCACAATCATATTCCATTACATTCATATACCATAACTCACAACTTGTTCAGCCATTCCCCAATTGATGGTCATCCCCTCACTTTCTAATACTTTGCCACCATAGAAAGAGCTGCCACAAATACCTTTGTACATGTGTGTCCTTTTCCCATTGTTATAATCTCTTTGGTATACAACCCTAGAAGTGGTATTGTTGGGTCAAAGAGTATTCACATTTTTATAGCCCTTTGGGCAGAGTTCCAAATTGCTCTCCAGAATGGTCGGATAAGTTCACAACTCCACTAACAATGCATTAATGTTCCAATTTTCCCACATCTTCTCCAGTATTGATCATTTTCCTGTTTTGTCATGTCAGCCAATCTGATAGGTGTGATGTGGTACCTCAGAATTGTTTTGATTTGCATTTCTCTAATCAATAGTGATTTAGAATATTTTTTCATATGACTACCGATGGCTTTAATTTCTTCATCTGAAAACTCCCTGTTCATATCCTTTGACCATTTATCAATTGGGGAATGACTTGTATTCTTATAAATTTGACAGTTTATCAGAGACGCTGGTTGTAAAAATTCCCAGTTTTCCACTTCCTAATCTTGGTTGCATTGGCTTTGCTTGTGCAAAACTTTTCAATTTAATGTAATCAAATTTATCTATTTTGCATTTCATAATGTTCTCTTATATCTTGTTTGGTCATAAATTCTTCTGTTCTCCACAAATCTAACAGGTAGACTATTCCTTGCTTTCCCAGTTTGCTTATAGCATCAGGCTTTCCAACTTTTCTTAATTCCAGTGCCTTTCCTTGCTTAGTTGTTCCTATTTAATCTGTATAAAGCTTTCTTTATACTTGTTTACATATTGTCTCCCTAATTAGATTGTAAGCACCTTGAGGGCAGGGATTATATTTTGCCTCTTTTTGTTTCCCTAGTGCTCAGTACAGTTCTTGACACAGTACATGCTTAATAAATGTTTATTGATTAATTGATTAATTAGTAGAATATAAACTTCTTGAAGGTAAATAGTGGTTTTTTGGTCTCTATGTTCTCATGCCTAGCACAATGCCTGGCACATAGTAGGCTCTTAGTGATAAAAATAGCTAACATTTATGTAGTACATTGGAGTTTACAAAGGCCTTTACAAATATTATCTGATTTCATCCCCATGACAAGGTTATGAGTTAGGTGCTATTATTATTCTTGTTTTACAGGTAAGGAAACTAAGGTTGAGAAAGAATAAATAACTTGCCTAGTGTCATTTAGCCAAAAAGTGTCTGAGGCAGGATTCAAATCCAGATATAATTGACTGCTAATCTAGTGTTCTGTCTCCTGCCTAAAAGTGTTATTAAATTGAAAACCCTACATGTGACAGAGAAGCACACGTTAACAACAAATTTTGGTAGGACTTATGGGGCAATGATTATGTTTCAGAGAATCAAATGCAAATAGATAAATAAAGTAGTAAATATTTTGTTGCACACTAAAGCGGCATAGGTGTCCAGAGTTACAAAAGGAAATTCTCATAATAACTTCATACATTCCAATTATACCTTACAATTTAGAAAATACTTTCCCATCCATTATATCATTTGCTTTTCTTAACAATTAGGTGAAGCAAGCAGATTAAGTTTTACTGTCTTTACAAGTGAAGAAAGTAAGTCTCAGAAAGCTGAAGTCATGTGCCCAAGGGGACATAACAAGCTAGTGGCATAGCTGGAACTGAACTCAGGTTTAATGTCCAATTCTTCTTCTGGTGTGATGCCTTACATCCCTGTGAAATAAGAGTCTGGCACAATTCTTATTAAAGTTCCATGTGGCACTGAGAAACATGTATTCTTTAGCATCCCTATTTAGAAGACACCGTAATATAGCTTTACTTCTCTAGGAATGTGTTCAATTCCATGTTTCTTCCTTAGTTTATATTTCTTATAGATTTGCTCAAAACTGAGATGTTAACATCTTCTGCTACTAATGTATTATTATGTCTTTTGTAATTCAGATCACGTTTACTTTATAAATTTACATGCTAAGGTATTTGGAGCACATGAAGTTAGTATTGTTATTGTTTGGATGTCTATGGTTCATTTCAGCATAATGTAATTTCCTTGTTTGTATTTATGTTGTGAATATTTTTCCTAGTAGCAAGATTGTAACTTCTACTTTTTGGATTAATCTGCTGTATAAAAAATATGTTCCAATCTTTCATGTTCATTTTGTGTATGAATTTTTTTTTGGTATGTTTCTTATAAGCTATAGAGTATAGATATCCCTCCTCTTACCTAATATTTCAGTCTCTCATTTTATTATTAAATAGTACTACTAATAAATAACAATAATAATAATAATAACTAGGATTTGTATAGCTCCTACTTTTTGCCAGGCTATGTGCTAAACACTTTACAAATATTATCTTATTTGATCTTCATAGCAGCACTGGAAAGAAGGTGCTATTGTTATCCCCATTTTACATTTGAGGAAACTGTGCCAGACAGAAATTAAGGGACTTTGTAAGGTTACACAGCTAAAGTCTGAGGCTACATTTGAACTCAGATCTTCCTGACTTCAGGTCCAGCTCTCTATCCCCTGAGCCACCCATTCGTCCATTCATGTTTAGTTATTATATTATATTTCTATTTTTCTTCATTTGTTTTTAATATTGGTTTTTTTCTGAATTAGAATTTTTTTTCCTCTTACTCTTTAGCAACAGTACTTGCCTTTTAGTTGATTTGTACTCAATGTCCTTTAGAGCAATTCTATTCCCATAAGCTCTCTTTATCTTACTCTCAAGCTGTGCTCCCATTTATACCCCCTTTCCCCAGTTTTAGAGTCTTACTTAACTTTTGATTCCTTTTCTTCTTTCTTCCTTTTATCTAGTTATCTAATTATACATTCTTTTTTTTCCTCTTGGTTAAGTAGTTAATTAAAATTCCCCTTCTCTTTCCCTTCAACTTCTTTTGTTTGTTAGGTTTTTTCTCCTCATTTTTGATGCATTTTTCTAAAAACACATTCTTTACCTCATTGTCTTTATTAATTCTCTTTTCCTAAATTTTCTCATATTTTGTAAATATTCTCTTTATTAATGTTTTTTTCCTAAACCAAATGCCCTAAAGTTTTATTTTGAGATTCATATGGAATCAAAGCTTTACCTATTATCTCTAAACAATTTCTGTTATCCACCTTGCAGGTCTTATCCATTCTGCTATTTTTCTGTTGTCTCTTACTTTTAGAAGTATTAATTGCTTCCAAAGATAAAAAGAGTAGAAGTATTGCCCCATGGTACAAACTTTCCTGTGTTCCTGATTGTATGTCTATTTCTACCCTCTTTACTCCCCAAGACCTTTATCTTTTCAATTTACCATGAAATCTCCATGCTTTCATTTCCTCCAACCTTTCTGTATATTTGTTATCCTAGGTAGAGATTTGATTCCTCTTTTACTAAGGCAGAATGCTGTCTGTAAGAGGCACAGTATTCTCAGTAGTAGTGTTCTCTGTGAGCACTAAATTTGTATGAATTGTACCCATGTAGGGTCTCTATTTCCCATCACAGAATATTTCATTCTCTCAGTAAGAATGCTTATCAATGGGACCCCCCAGACAGCACTAAATCAATATTCCCTCTTTTTTCCCCTCCTTTCAATCTTTCCCTTTGACACTTTCTCCTTTGTCCTGTATTCCTTCTTTTTACCAAGAGACTTCAGGAGTTATTTTCACTTCATTGTTTACCATAGCCTTGATTAAATATCTTTTAAAATTTCCCCCTTTTTGGGGGGAGGAATTTATTTTGTTATTTATTAGCCATATTTATTGACTTTTATTGTGTCGCTGGGTTGTTTGCAAAGCAATAATCTGTTTATCTCCTTTTTTGGTGATGGATATTTTAATTGACACTTTTTATTGAGTTTCCATCTTTTTTTCACTAATTGTTAGCCTCAGGTTTCCAGGATATATGCCCTTGAGTTGAATCTTGAATTCCTTCTTTATGTGCTTTATAGTCAGTGCAAAATAGTCTTGTAATTCTAATTTTCTTTCCTTTATACTTGAAAATATGTCTCCTGCTTACTTGTAGAAACTGTTATTAGTCACTTGAATTGTTAAATTTAACCATTATGTTCCTTAGAGTTTGCAGCATTGTCCACACTCTCCCCCCACATGGGATCTGTTGATTCTTTAAATTGGTGCTATGTTTTGTGTGCTCAGGACTTCTGGGTAGTTTTCTTATATTATTTCTTGCATTATGATGCTCATTACCTCCCCCACTCATCTCTATGCATTTTGTTTTCAAGATCAATATGTTTTGCTTATATGGAGTGCCTACATATTTTTTTTAAGGCAATTGGGGTTAAGTGACTTGCCCAGGGTCAAGTGTTTGGTCTGAGGTCAGATTTGAACTCAGGTCCTCCTGACTTCAGGGCCAGTGGTCTATCCACTGTGCCACCTAGCTGCCCCCATGCTTATGTATTTTTAAACATTATTGCTTTTTGTTTCTATTATTCCAGATTGTCCTTCACACACACACACACACACACACACACACACACACACAAACACACACATACACATATTAATATTCCCAATCAGTTGTCCATTCCTTCTGTACTTTGGAGAGATTGCCCATGTGAATTTAATTTTTTTTTATTCTGATAATTATTTCTTTTGCTCAGATCATAAATTCATGATTTTTTCCTGTCTTGAACCATTTGGGAAAATCTTGCCATAGAGCAATGTTCTCTTGAGAATCCTTAGCATTATCTGCTTCCTCAGGTGTCAGTTCAATTTCTTTTCTCATGAAATATTTATCCAGAAATTTCTGGACTCATCTACATGTCCTAGAGACTATAGTCTCTTCTGTTTTAATTGTTGATTTAGCTGCTTATGCTCAAGGTCTTCAATTGCTTTCTTCCCCTCTTCAGCTCTTTGGTAATTTGTCTTTTCGCCTTATATTTCACTATTAATCTCTTTCTGATTTGACAAAATTGATCTGGATGCATGCACAAGGTATCAGTATGTCAATGAATCACCCAGCATTCATTAAGTGCCTACTACACAATTGTCATCCTGTTGGTTACCCTCAACTTGGTTTAGCCTATCTGCCAAAATAGTTTTACTGGGGTGTGTCTACTACACATGCCACAGCTTGTTGAAACCACAGGTGAGAGTTGGATGAAGGTGGATACCTAAGGTGAATAAGCAATCCTGTAAAGGGCTCAGCAAGCCCTAACACCAGAGGTGCTAATCTTCCCTGAACATCACATGCATCCATCAGTGAGTTAGGGGGATGTCTACCCCAAGCATGTAAAGATTTCCCCCAGTGGAATGGGCTAAAAAGAACAATTTGTTCCAACAGCAAAGAAGGCAGCTGACGTAGGCACTGTGGAACACTTAGAACTTGGTCAGACATCAAACACGTCAAGGTCATCCACTACATTCTGATTTTTGTCTTGCCACTGGACTTCAATGACTCTAGAGGAAAGAGTGAAGCAGATGACTTTGTGGAATTCTGCCTTACTTTTATCCAATTCACATTCAAGTCAAGATATCACTCCATCATGTCATTGAGCTTCTTCTAAACAAAGGACAAAAAGCAGCAAACAGTAGCCTACTATGTGTCAGACACTGTGCTAAACTCTGGGAATATTAAGAAAGGTAAAATCAGTCACCATTCTAAACGAGTTTAATCTAATGGGAGAGACAACATGCAAATAACCAAGTACAAGCAAGAGGTATATGGGATAAATTGGAGGCTCTCCAAAAAGCACTGCCAGACACACTTTTAAATTTAATCTGCATTAACATTTTCTCCATCACTTTCTTAAGTCTAGACAATCCACAAAATAATAACTCAAACTCTAATTTGTAAGTTTGTTGATTTCTGAGGTGTGAATGTTCACACTGAAAAAGTAACAATTAGCTCTCATGAGATCTGGTTTGAGCTGGTTCCAACACTATCCAGAGTAAATGGTATGCGTGGAAACAAATATTAATAATACAGTCTATTTTCTAGTTTATAATCTATATGGGGAGAACAGGCATACATTCATGAAAAGCTAAATTTAAAAAATAAGATAGTAATGTAAGGGATGTCACAAGGCAATGGATGATACACTTCAAAAGGAAGGTTTCCAACAAAAAAATACTATGAGTTCACATTAGACCTTTGAGTGTTGGGGTGAGCAGGGAAAGCTCCTCAGAGGAAACAGGACTGGAGTTAAGTCAAGAGGATGGATAAGATGTAGAAAGATAGAGAAAAGGGAGAAGGGTATTTTTTGGAAGAAATAAACATGTAATCAAATTAGGAAGGCTGAAAATTGCAAGAAATACACAGAAGATGAAAGGCAAATAGACACCATAGTATAGAGGTCTTAACTACCAAGATGATATTAGATTTTTTCCATTCCAAAGATAGTATGGAGGCACTGAGTGTTCTTGCACAGGGCAGAGTCATAAAAAAGTAGTCTTTCAGGAAGATTACTCTGGTGGCCTATTTATAATGGATCAGGATAGGGACTGACCCTTCCTATTAAGTAGCTTATATTAGTTTATTTGCTAGTCTTCTGTTTTTCTCCTTAAAGTAGAATCCCCATTGCATGAAGGCTCCAATTTTATGGTTTCTAGTTATTCAAAGCATTGTGACATATCAAACATCCTCAAAGGCCTTGATTTCACTATTTCCTATGTCTGGAATGCTTTCTCCTCTACCACCCCAAACTCTCATCTCTATCTATTGATATCTTTGATATCCTACCCATGCTTCAATTCAAATACCTCAGTTCCACTTCTCTTTCACAAAGGTTTCCTTAAATTCACTAATTCAGAGTGACTTTTTATTTATCAACTCTTATAAATCTTGTATTCTTTGAACTTCTATGTACATCATACTTTAATGTATAGTATGTTTTTTTCTGGCAATATGCCTTATAAACTCCCCATCTGACCTCCTGAGGGAAGAGATTATCTTTAATTTAATTTTAGCATTTCCTCCAGCATATGGCATAGATAATTGAACATTATAAATGCCTAATAAATGATTGTTGAAACTGTAATCCATAAGCATATGCATAAATGTTACAATGGTCTGCAAAATAATAGAAGCATGAAAAGATGAATCTGATTTGATACAGAGTGAAGTAAACGGAACCAGAAAAAAAATACACGACTATCACAAAAAAAGAACAACAAAATCACAAATTGAACAATGTATAATTATAATTGCCAAACTTAAACAGATAATAGAAATTTATTATTTATTAGCTAGGTAAGAGATAGTGCAGAACTTGACAAATAAAGTAAGATGCAGTTGATGCTTTTGTTAGTTTTACTGAATTGCTTTTTCTCCTTCCTTTTTCTTGCTTTAAAATTTTCTTAAAAGAAAAAAAACTGGGAAGAACAGAGAGAGATTTGAAAATGAAAGTGTTACAAAAGCAGAATATATCAATCCAGATTTAAAACTAAATAGGTGTTTGTGAATGAGTAAATGAATGAAAAAATTCAAAAGTTGAGGAGGTGAAGTTTGGGTCAATAGAAGAGAGAATAGCCAAATATGTACACACAGAAATCACATATTTGTCATAGGAGAATTTTTAGCTTTTGTTTCACCTTTTCCTTTTGAAAGCAGGTCCTATAATTAGATGAAGCTTACCTTTTGTATTAGGTGAGACTTCAAATTTTATCTCAGGTAATTAACTATTTAGCAATAGAAGAATTTCTGGCTCAGCTTCATTGCCTCTATTTACTTAAAATGAGCATTTTATGTCACTAGTTATAGCTCTGGTATTAATGGTCCATCTGGAAATTTTGTTTTTTTTTTAAGTGTTTTTATTTTAAGTGTTTACTGAAATTTTTTAAATTGTATTTATATTTTTATTATTTTATTTTTATTTATATTTTTATAAATAAACAAAATCTTTATAAATAAATAATTCATTCATTTATTTTTATTTATTTCATTTTTATTTATATTTTTACAAATAAATAAATTTTTATAAAGAAATATTTTATTTTATTTATATTTTTATCATTTTATTTATATTTTATTATTTATATTTATTTATTATTTATTTTATTTTTATTTATAAATAGTGTTTACTGTTTATAATTTTACCTGATACACATCTTTCCCTTTTGCTTTGTGTTTTTTGATGTATAAATCTTTACTTTCCTCTTCTGACCTCTGTAAAATTCTATCATATCCATTCTCCCTACATAACTAAAACCTATGTAACTTTGCTGAAAATGGTTGCTTGGGGCCCACTTATTTTTGTATACCATGGGATTATGCTGAGTATATAATGAATTAGACATTAAAACGTCTCTGTTGGTAAATATGATTGGTAGCAGTACATATAAATGAATTTTTTGGCAATTGTAATGTCACATTTGACTTTACCACCCTGCTACTACCAGCTAAGTTAATTGAACACAAGCAGAGTCACCCCTGGTAAGGAAAAAAAGGGAGGGATAATTTAATTGCCATGTAGCTGAGGGTATGATGAATAGAGTGCTGTCAGGAAGATCTGAAGAAAAATCCTACCTCTGTCATTTACTAGCTGTGTGATCTTGTGCAAGTCCTCAGTTTCCTCATCTGTAAAATGGATGTAATAATAGCACTTAGCTTCCAAGATTGTTTTGAGGATCCAACAAGATGCTATAAACATTTGCAAACCTTAAAGACCTATGTAAATGTTAGCTACTAGTATTATTATTAATTCAATAAGCACTTATTGGGTATGTTTAATATGAAAAAATCATGAGCTAATTGTCAGAGGCAGGGCAAAAAAAAAATAGTTTAGATTATCCAAAATCTTAGAGATTATAGTCTCGTAACAAGATGAGACATATACAGAAAAAATTAAGATTGAAAAGAACACAAGGTAAATATAAGCTCTTTATGTTATTGCCTTCACTCTATTGATTATTTCTAATTTGTTCTCTATGTATTTTGTTTGAATATAATTGTTACATATTGTCTCCCCCATTAGACTCTGGGTTTCTTGAGAGCTAGGACTGTCTTTTATCTTTCTTTGTATTCTCAGCACTTAGTACAGTGCCTGGCAATATAGAAGGCATTTCTATAAGCATAATATTTTAAGCATAATAAATGTTCATCAATTAACAACTAAGTCATAGATACAAGCAAAGTTCTGCATCTGACAGGATGAGGATAACCATAATTCCTGCCTGGGGAGATCTGTTAATCTTTCAGGGGGATGGGCAGATTATTGGGGTGGTATTTTAAGAGTGACATGTTGGGATATTATGAGATTTAATGGAGAATAATCTAAGTGCCAGCATTTGTGTATTGTTATATTTGTTTCTTTGAATTTCACAAATAATGATCAAGAGCTATGCCTGTGATTGCAATCTTGTACCTTTCACATACTATGTGCATCAACGGCCACTCCAGAAAACATCTAGCATCATTTAAGACTTTTTTCTTTTGCAAATGACATATGATCCTCTTTTGTTTCATGGATACCCTTTGATGTTTATGGTTGCAATCATAGTCTTCTCTTCCTCCCTGACATTTACTCTTCTTGATTCTCTACTTCAGTAAATCTCCATGCTATTTACAGGTTCTGTAGTTAATAATGACAATGCTTATTTAATACAAACTAAAGTAAGTCAGGTTTGGGGAAATGGGATCCAATAGTTTACATATTCTGAGCGTGCATTTTCTGAGCATTTGAAATGGATTAAAAGAAGGAAGTGTCTGTGTATGTAGGGGGTGGCAAGAAATGAGTATCATTATCAGGAACAGCTCCTTACATAAAGTCTAAATCTGAATCTCTATAACCTCTTCCTATTGCTATTGTTTCTGCACTCTGGGGCCAAGTACAGGTATGATATCTTTTCCATGTGTCACCTTTTCAAATACACCAAAGGTGGTGGTGGGGAGAAACATATACCCCCTAATTCTTCTCTTATTCAGGTTAAATACACCCAGTTTATACTAATTATACTAATTTTCACATGGCATGAAATTGAGGCTTTATCTCCTTCTTTTGAGTGATCTTCAGCTTATCAATGCTCTTCCTTAAGGGTGCCACCCAGAGGTGAACAAAATATTCCAGATTGGTTAGACTACAAGCTGAGCATAAAGAACCATAGTCTCCCTGAACCAAGACACTAGGCCATATTTGATGCAGTCCAAGATTTCACTCATTTTTTGGCTGTCCCATCACACTGTTAACTCCTATTGAGCTTGGAGGCCACTAAAAACTCCAGATCTTTCTCAGAAAAACTGTTGCCAGTCTTCTTATTCCAAGTCCAATGTTCTTAGCACTATTTTATTTTACATTACCTGACTAAGGGTCACCTCCAGTCCTCCTGATCTACATCTTACCACTAGACCCAGATGGCTCCAGAGGAGAAAGTGAGACTGGTGACCTTGTACAGCCCTCCCTCACTTAAATCCAATTCATTTGCATATTATGGCATCACCTTCCTCATGTGATGGTCCTTTTCAAGAAATAAGGATAAACAACAATAACAACCACTTTACCATGACCCCTGACATCCATAGCCAGGAGATGAAGTTAAGGAGCCTATGCAAGGACTAAGATATCCTCATTTTCTGCTTTAGGAAGTAGGTTTTTCCGTTTGTTTGTTTGTTTTTCTAAAAGGCAGCCAGGCAAGCTACGTGGTATAGTGGATAGAGTGCTGGTCCTGGAGTCAGGAAGACTCCTCTTCCTGAGTTCAAATCTGTCCTCAACACTTAGTAGCTGTGTGACCCCTGGGCAGTACACTTTACCCTTTTTGCCTCAGTTCCTTATCTGTAAAATGAGCTGGAAAAGAAAATGGCAAACTACCATAGGATCTTTGCCAAGAAAACCCCAAATGAGGTCATGAAGTGTTGGACATGACTGGAAAATGACCCCCCCACACACACATTGCAACCAAATTGTTCCATATTGGCCCCTGCCTCCCTTTATGAAATTTCCTGGTCCCAACCCATTTCTCTGACAACTCCAGGTTTATTAAGGATGCACCATATTAGCCAGACTCTTAAGGAATCTGAGCATTTGTGAGCTATTGGCTAGATTGTAAGAATCTGAGCAGTGGCTAGATTATAAGAATCTGAGTGGCCTAATGGAGACAAGAAGGACCTTATATATAGAAAGACTATGGGAGAGATCTAGGAGTGGCCAACTAGTTCGTGGGGGAGGAGGAGAATGTGAGTTAATAGAATGCCAGAGGCTTGGACTATGTGGCCAATGGAGAATGGAGCCTAGCTAGCATTAAGGGTGGGAAGTGGGTGGGGGCCATAGGGAGGTAAAATAATGGAGGGTTAGGCTAGGTTAAGAGTAACAGAGAATTGGGAGATTGGACATAGCCATAATGAAAGGCCAGTTGATAGGATTAAAGCCTCAGGTGATCTCCAGAGATTTGGTCATGTGGGAAAGTCCAGGGTTTTACCTTTCTGGGGTCCAGATCCCAACCCCATCATTCCCACCTCAAACAAATGGAACCCAAATTCTTTTGGGGTAAGGTACAAAGGTTTTGGTTTCTGAAACTGCTTCCTTCTGGCAAGAGGCATAAAGTTGTCCCTGCCTCGAGGGTGTCCCAAACAGTAGGTTGACTGGAACCTAGCACAGGCTGTATCTAAGGAACAATGGTGGGGGGGGACATTAGCTGGTATCCACTATTTGCTACCAACGTAGGTGAATGGCCTGTAGTCTGGAAGACACAAATCTGACAGAAAAGACTGCAGGGCCCAGATATGACAGGATAAAACATCCTTAGCTCTGTTTGGATTCAAATAATTCAGTTTTCCAACCATGCAGTGTCAAATCTACCTCATAACCAGTCAGGAATAGCCAGGTGGGTAAAATTCCTTTTTCCTTTTCAAAAGAACATAATGGGGAAACTGAGCCAGGAGGATCCCAACTTAGACCAAGGCTAAAGCTGTCCTCTCAGCTTTTTCCAATACTGACTTCCCACCAGTATCACATTCTCTGAGTAGCTTGTGGCATTTCTCTCGGATGGTGGATTATTGATTATTGATGGATTATTATGATCCATCAGACAACTTAAAATAAAATCCCATGAGCTTTTACCTCCAACAACAAGTTTCACTAATCACAGCTTAGGAAAAGCTTTTCCAGGATTTACATCTCAAATTTAAATTTGTCCTGTTGTAAAAAGCCAATCTTTAGAGATTATTTCTATATACTTGCAAACTCTCAGCAAGGCAAAACCCAAGCAAGCTTTTTGTCAAGTTTATACATTAAAACAATAACCAACAATAGCCAAATTGTTTTAGCACTAACCAAGTTATGAGAAGTTGCTTGACATAACTGATATAAAAAGTTCACCAATTTGAAACTTGAAACAAACCCATTACCAATCAGGTGACTTCAGTTTTGTTAAATGCATTTCCAAATTACTTTACACAGAGAATCAACATCTCATCATTAACAGTTAAAACTACAACTTTAAAAGAGTATGCTTACCCAAATTTGGAGGCTAGCTTCTTTAACTTGAGCAGGATGTGCTGAACCTGGGTGATGCTTCCAGACAAATGTTGCCCTAGGGCCCAAGGCCATTGCCATTGGGGCCCATGCTGTAGCTGCAACCCCTCCCCACTCCTTCCTTTCCCCAGGTGGGGGAGGGCAAAGCCAAAAGTAAGGGTGAAAGGGTGAAACTCTCTTCTCCTGTGAGAGGGGTTAACAGATACCCTCTTGACTCAAGGGAAGGAAGTGACTAGGTGTTTAAAACCCCTTAATGATTGATCACAAAACCTCCAGAATCTGCTAAGATGTTTTTAAGCTGTTCTAACTTTTCCCTGTAACCTCCCTGAAGGAGAATCCAGGGGTTTAGAGGGAAGGGAGTAAGTAAGCCTCAGGGAACCAAAAAGCAACTGCAGTTTTCCCAATTCTATAGCACCCAAGAGAATTTACAGATTTGGGCATATGCTCCCAGATAGGTCATCCGTCCTTGTCCTCTATGCTGCAGAAGGTGTACCCAGCTCCATGGCCTTGAACCGACCCAGTGGACCAAGAGCCTGAGAGCATCAGGCCAAGTGCAAGACAGCCTCATAACTGTCTATCTGAAAAGCTCCTCCAAGCCTTCCTAGATGCTTGGAGAGCAACGCCCAACTGCAGAGCAAGAAAGAAGAGGGGGAAGCTTACATACCTTTAAGTCTTGACTGGAGAAGAACTTGGGGATTAGGCAGTTTCCCCATACAGGATACCAAAATGTTGAGATTTAGGGGGTTAGGGATCCTGGGACCCCAAAATCACAACACACAGGTCCTGCCTGAAAGAATTTGACTCAAGTCTTCTTTCAGTCAAGGACAAGGCTTATTAGAACATCCATCATATTGGGCAGACTCTTAAGGAGTCTGAACATTAGTGAGCTATTGGCTAGATTATAAGAATCTGAGCCTCAATTTTCTCATTTTTAAAATGAGGTGGTAAGATTATTATATAAGTCCTTAAAACTCTAAGCCAAGTGAAATAAGTTAATATATGTGAAAAGAACATAGACCTTGAAGTCAAGATTAGAATTCAAATCTCACCTCAGCTACTTATAGCTGAGTGATCTTGGGCAAGTAATTTAATTTCTTTGATGCCTCAGTTTCCCAATGTGTATAATGACAGAGTTGAACCAGATATATATCTTTGAGGTCCTTTCTAGCTCTAAAGTGACATTGATTTTGGCTACTCGGGGCTTCAATCCTCCAGTTTTAAATCTATGCTCTTAAACCTAGATTAGTTTCTAGGGATCACTCTCTCTCCCTTCTTTTTTTTCCTCCCTCTCTCCTTTCCTCCTTTCCTTCCTTGTCTTCTTCCCTTCCTCCCTCCCTCCTTTCTTCTCTAGCTCCCTCACTCCTTCCTTCCTTCCTTCCTTCCTTCCTTCCTTCCTTCCTTCCTTCCTTCCTTCCTTCCTTCTTCTTGTGTTTAAATACATTTTGTTAATGACTTTTGTTTTACATCATGGGTACTTTCTATGCAAAAAAATAAACCAAAAAGACACCTCTCCTCAATAAGAACCAGGAATTGAACTCCTGTCTATGTGCTACAAATCCAATACTCTTTTTACTACTCCCATCTCTAATGGGGAGGTTGGACTAGTTGATCTCTAAGGTCCCTTTCAGCTCTAACAATTCAACAATTCAACAAGAATACAACACATGGACAATCTTCAAAATCTGAACATTGTCAAACTAGCCTTCCTAGAAAAGACATTCAGTAAGCAGGTCACTGTTGTTGAACTTGATAAGTATAATGAGAAGGAAGACAGTGGGGAGAATAGAAATATAATCATTCCTCAAAGAAAGGAAAATAGGACCAAGGAAAATAACTGTTTTCTCTTTTCAAACAGAACATAAAAGAAAAAGAAAACCACCAGGATACATGATAAAAGCTGACTGAAGATGGAATGGGAGATTTCAGGACTAGAAATTGATTCTCTGACAACTGCACATTCATTTTAGACTTAAATAAAGACTGT
Source organism: Vombatus ursinus (assembly GCF_900497805.2). Classification (NCBI taxonomy): domain Eukaryota; kingdom Metazoa; phylum Chordata; class Mammalia; order Diprotodontia; family Vombatidae; genus Vombatus; species Vombatus ursinus. The sequence goes on from NW_020947062.1 coordinate 23,892,039, forward strand.
ATTTGGACTGTGATTCCATCTTCCTATAGCAGGAGTATGAACATACCCAGACTCCCTTCCCTGAGGCTGAGGCTTCCACCTACTAAGCAATTGTTGAAAAATGAGCAGGAATAATTCTTCCCATTTGAATTCAAGACATCAGCAAGTCCTGGTGTGAATCAGCAGGTCTGCAGACCCCACATTGAAAAAACTAGGATTTTATCTGATTGAAAATAGAGCACTTGATAAATGTTTGCTATTTACCAACAAAAGCTTTTGCAAGAAGAAATATGAAAGAAATCAAAACTTTCTTGGTCCTCTTCCTTAAAAGATTTGATTTCTCCTATCTACCCCTTCCCTCCCCAACCCTGACAATCTAGAGCAGCAAAAATCTAAATGAGCATAGATCAGTCTCAAAAATGACATACCAAATATAGACTTATTCATTCATTACTTCAGACTTCCAAATGCTTAAAACATCTTCTTATGTTATAATTTTTCCTCCCCTCTTTCCAAATTTTTCTTAAGCAATTCCTAGCAAATCCAAGCCCATTCCAGGAGGTTGCAGAGAAGTCAATACAGAGAAGTCACCAGAGCTAGAGATAGAGGATATGTCTTAAAATCCTGGCTCTGTCTATCACTTACACCTGGACCTCAGGAAATAAATCTCTTTTACTTCTCTGAATATCTGGAAAGTTGAACCTGATGACCTCTTTGCTGTTTTCCAGCTCTAAATTAATGATCCTATTAATTAATTATTCCTTTTCTCTCTCTCTTTATCTCTGCCCTCCTCCCCATTTTGACTTTGGTCTTCACCCTTTGTGGAGATGACTCCCAAGTATACAATTATATAATATATTTATACATACACACATTTTTTTAATCTTGGGAGGTAGATAGATAGTACAAATATTATTAACCCCTTTCAAAAATGAAAGAAGTAGTGCTCAAAGGATCAAATAGCATTGTCTTTTCCCCTTCCCACTCTTTCAATTGTGAAAAATTTTATTCTCCTTACCTTGTTGATCTCTTTGTTGGGAATGCCTCCTAACATATATTTTTCTCTCTCCCAAGTAGTTAATGATAAGAAAACAAAATTTAATGCTTTAAGGATTTCACTTGACTTCATTATTTCTGTCTACAGTTATACCTTTCCCTTGGTCTTCCATATTCATAACCCTGGATTTAACTTTAATTCTTCCTTTTACCTAACTTCTGTTAAAAGGAAAATTCTTTGTTCCATTTTTGCCCTGATTAATGAGGCAAAACTCAGGACAAAGAATTGAAAGGAGCTTTGAATTCAGGTTTATCAAACAGTTATTCAAAGCTTTGACAGGATAATCACTGGAGATCAGGAAGGGATTCAAGATGGAGGCAGCTTGATGACTTTTGCAATGAAAAAAAGACAGTTCAGTTAGGTCTAGGTCAGCAAGAGGGGATGGGCTGTTGCCCCTCAGCACCTACCCAATTGCTGGTATATGAGGGCTAACAGGTACATATTCTGATCACACTCTTCCCTTACTAATCATATCCTAGACTGTCTATAGAGCTAATCCTCACTCCACTGAATTTTTCCTCTTATCTGTCTTTCTTTCATCTCCTCCAACTTGGCCACAGTCAGATAAGGAATGAGAGACTCTCTGTTTTAATTTTTTTTAATAGCCTTGAAAGTTCTAAAGAAATTCCTAGATCCTACTCACTTCCAGCCCCCTCCCATCATTGTGAATATTTGCCCTCATTATTTATATCAAGGTCAGGGCCCAGACAATGGTGGAAGTGGGGTAGGTGGTCCCATGTGATTGCTGGTGGGATTGACTGATCTTCCTTTAGGTCATGCTGTGGTTTTTCTAAATTTCCCTGTCAGTTCCTCATCTTTTACTTGTGAGGGTATTCTGGTCTTTGTCTTAAGATAAAAAGGGCAATTGCTATTTCAAAGACTCTTAACAGCACTAAAAACTCCACATTTGCCTAGGCTTCAGATCTCCAAATCAAGTTTAGAATACAGGTCTGATTGAATATAATACCTAACCCATCCCAGCCCTTATCTGGCTGAAATATATTTTTTCCATAATTTTCTCAGTGCCTATCTAACTTCATATCTCAGTTGTGGACATAACTTGCAGGATTTTCCTAACTATTGTAGTTTGTCTACCTGGGAGTCCCACTCCCTTTATGAATACCATTATTCCCATGCAAATTCATCCAAGGCCTTTTGCTTATCTTTCACAGTCATTCCTTTTCTTTCTGCCTTCCCTTCACACAACAAATGAAAAAAAAAATCAAAATTTGAATTTTGGGACCTATTTCTCCTTTATCTGCCCTGAGTTTGGGGAAGCTAAATTATTTGCCACTTCATAACTTAATTAACTGCTGGGGTGGGGGTCCAATGCTATCAGGCAGTGTGCCTGATGCTGATTCACAGGGTGGAACAGGCCCACCCACAGTGATAGCTAGGGATAAAAGCCCTCAAAAACTCCTGCCTGGCTCACCTTCTCTTAAAAGGAAGATTCTTTCATTTTTTTTTACCTTGATTAATGAGGCAAAACTTAGGACAAAGTGAACGGAAAGGAGTTTATCAAAAATATGTCAAGGTAGCACACACTGATGGGCTGATACTGGAGATCAGCAAAGGATTCAAGATGGAGCTAGTTTTTACTGAGAATTTTCATAATGATATAAAGACAATTCAGATAGGTTCAGATCAGTGAAAGGGGATGGACCATTACAACTCATCATCTTCACGATTGCCAGTTTGTGAGGGCTAACAAGTCTTGTTACATGATGTATAGCAGGTAATACAAAAGCTGCAGACTGGGTGCCTCCCTCAACAGAGCCTTCTCCAAAACTGATTTATAACCAGGACTAGGAGTAATGGGTCCTTGAGTCAGCATAACTTTCATTACCTTTCATACCCAAAGATTTACTAAGTCATATATATTTCACTTCTGCAACATCTCATCTACCTGTCTATTCAACTCCTTTTCTTACTTAATCATCCTAGTGAAGGTCCTCCAATATTTCATTAAACTTTAACATATGTGCAGCTAGAGTAAGCACCAGAATATTTCTTAAACATAAGTTATGTCACCATGCTGTTCACAAGTTTTGAGTGGCTTTCTATTGTCTATCAAGTAAAATTCAAACTCTTCTATTGGGTATTAAATCTCTTACAACCTGCAATCTACTGACTTCCTACCTTTCTGATATTGTGGGAGTTTCCCAGACTGGGTTCCTTAAGAGCTCAGGGAGAAGCAGTAATAATAAATTCCTTTTTTTTTTTCAGTGAGGCAATTGGGGTTAAGTGACTTGCCCAGAGTCAGACAGCTAGTGAGTGTTATGAGTCTGAGGCCAGATTTGAACTCTGGTTCTATTGACTCTAGGGCCAGTATTCTAACTGCTGTGCCACCTAGCTGCCCCTCTAAATTCCTTTTATGACATAACTATGGTGCTGATACCTAAACCAGTTAGAGAAAAAATAGAGAAAGAAAACTATAGACTAATTTCCCTAATCATATTGATGCAAAATTTTTAAATAATGTTTGCCTATGAGATTTTTCATGTTTTTAAAAATTTTTTTTTGATATTTTGACTTTGGTTTATTATCTCTTGATGTCTCATGGAGTCATTAGCTTCTATTTAGCCAATCCTAATTTTCACAGAGTAATTTTCTTCAATAATAATTTTATATCTCTTTTACAAAGCTATTAATTTTATTTTCATAACTTTCTTGAAAGCTTCTCATACCTTTTCCCATTTTTTCTCTACAGTTTTTATTTGGTTTTCAAAGTCTTTTGTTTGCTGTTTTTGTAATTCCTGTTTAACTCTTACAAGAATTCTTCTTGTGCTTGCATCCAATCTGCTTTTTTTTTCTTTTAATCTTTGCTTATACATGTTTTAAAGTCCATTGTCTTCTATGTGTCTTGAACTTCCCTGCCACCAGTTTTTTATGGTCAGTTTCTTTTGTTTGTTGTTTACTCATCTTCTAGCCTACTTCTTGACTTTGAACTTAATGTTAAAGTTGGGCTCTGCTCATCTTGGGAGTGGGGGACTGTCTCAAGTTTCAAACTTTGTGTGTGTGTGTGTGTGTGTGTGTGTGTGTGTGTACTGCTGTTTTCTCAGCTAGTTTTGGATATTTGGACATTCTGGTGCTTCCATGGTGGTGTGGTCTAAAGAGAAGTTTGTTTTCTTCCCTCATGGTCCGAACTCTGTAAGTTCCTGCTTCAGTTTTGAGTCTGTTAGACTATATATGGGTGAGTTTTAGGAGACTGCAACTCAATTCAATTACTATTATCTCACTTGGAAGTTTTTCATGTTCAGAGTGATTGAACTTCTGGGCTTCCCTTTGTTCTTGGGTTTTCTGTCCTGGTTATTCCACTGCAGCTCATGTATGGGGCTAAAGGTTTCAAATAATTCCTTCCTCTGCTCTTGGACTCAGTCACACAGTTAAAGTTTTGGAATTTGTGTTCCTTTCTCTGTACATAAATAGGGCCTCTCTCTTTCATGACTGCTCCTGTCCTCCCTGAAACTGTGACCCAGAACAAACCTGCTAGATGGTACCTGTTCTTGTTTCTAACACTAGATCAAGGTTCCTTGAGGTTTTTTTTTTCTGCCTGGTGATTCTTGCTCTACGTTAAGTCTCAAACAACTTTCTAGGAATCTAGAATACTTTGCTGCTGCTGCCAATTGCTGCTGCCAATTGCTGCTGCTGTTGCTGCCTCTGCCACCGCCACCATTGATATGCTAAGCTCCTGGGTAGCCACTGCCCTGGTGTCTACAGACCTCTCTGTCTATCTTCCTAAGTTGCCTTGGGCTGGAAAACTGACTCACTATGACTTTTTATTAGCTTTCTGAATCAGAATTTGGTCTGGAACATATTCTAGATTGTTTTGGAAGAGGTGTGTTAGATGAGCTGGGTAAAAATACTGACTCTCATTCTGTCATTTGAACTCTGCCCCTTTCCCCCTTCTCTATTTATATATGTGTGTATATATATATATATATGTATACATACACACACACACACACACACATATATATGTATAAGGGTATATACACATACATATACATACATATCTATCTATCTATCTATATTTATTTATTTTAAAACCACTTGTAATGTCATTGGTGTGGGTAATTCCTCTAGCCAAAAATATCATCACCTTATAGCATTCTAGTCATATAGTCATTCTTAACCTTTTTTGAGTGATGGACTCCTATGGCAACCTAGTGAAGTCTATGGACCCTTCCTTAGAATAGTATTTTTAAATGCTACACACACACACACACACACACACACACACACGAACACACACATGTATCATATATGGAAAATATAATTGTATATATATGATTAAAAAGAAACCAATTATATTGAAACACAGTTATTAAAACACTAAAAATAAATTCACAGATGGCTAGTTAAAAACCAACTCTTACTTTATAGCTAATCTAGTGATGAATCTCTTTGAACTCATTTAGGCTGGTTCTGAGACAACAGATATAATCCTTCACTAAGTTCATACTCAAATACTTTTGAGTATAATGGGGGACTGGCCAATGAGAGCCCTGATTTTAGAGGCAGCTAGGTGGCACAGTGGATAGAGCACTGGCCCTGGAATCAAGAGGACCTGAGTTCAAATCTGGCCTCAGACACATCATACTCACTAGCTGTGTGACTCTGGGCAAGTCACTTAACCCCAACTGCCAAAAAAAAAAAGGAAAGTTACTATGGTGAAAAGGAATACTCAGAAGAAGACAACAAAGTCACAACTCCTACATCCAAAGCCTTTGAGAAAAATATGAATTGGTCTCAGGCTATGGATGAGCTCAAAAATTTTTTTGAAAATTAAGTAAGAGAGGTAAAGGAAAAATTAGGAAGAGAAATGAGAGTGATGGAAGAAAATTATGAAAAAAAAGAGTCAACAGTTTGGTAAAGGAGGCACAAAAATGCTGAAGAAAATAACACCTCAAAAAACAGAGTAGGCCAAATGGTAAAAGAGATACAAAATCCAATATGGAGAAGAATGCTTTGTAAAACAGAAATGGTCAAATAGAAAAAGACATACAAAAGTTCACTGAAGAAACTCCTTAAGAAGCAGAATTGGCCAAATGGAAAAAGCTACTGAAGAAAATAATTTCTTTTTTTTTTTTAGGCAATTGGGGTTAAGTGACTTGCCCAGGGTCACACAGCTAGTAAGTATGAAAATAATTTCTTAAAAATTAGAATTGAACAAATGGAAACTAATGACTTTACGAGAAATCAAGAATCAATAAAACAAAACCAAAAGAAAGAAAAAAATAGAAGAAAATGGAAAATAGAGCCTAGAAAATAAATCCAGGAGAGATAACTTTAAAATTATTGAACTACCTGAAAGCCATGATCAAAAAAAAGAGCCTAGACATCATCTTTCAAGAAATTATCCAGGAAAACTGCCCTCTTATACTGGAACCAGAGGGTAAAGTAGAAATGGGAAGAATCCACTGATCACCTCCTAAATGAGATCCCAAAATGAAAATTCCCAGGAATATTATAGCCAAATTTCAGAGCTCCTAGGTCAAGAAGAAAATATTTCAAGAAACTAGAAAGAAACAATTCAAGTATCATGGAGCCACCATCAGAACAACACAAGATTAACAGCTTCCACCTTAAAGGATCAAAGAGCTTAGAATATGATATTCCAGTGGGCAAAAAAGCTACAATTACAACCAAAAATTACCTATCCAGAAAAACTGAGTATAATCCTTCAGGGAAAAAAATGGATATTCAATGAAATAGGGGACTTTCAAGCATCATTGATGAAAAGACCGGAGCTGAATAGAAAATTTGACTTTCAAATATGACTCAAGAAGCATAAAAAGGTAAACAGGAAAGGGAAATCACAACAGATTTAATAAGGTTAAACTGTTCCCTACATGGGAAGATGATACTTGCAACTCATGAGAATGTTCTCATTATTAGGGTAGTTAGAAGGAGTATGTATAGACAGAAGGTACAGATGTGAGTTAAATGTGAAGGGATGATATCTAAAAAATATACAATTAAGGGGTGAGAAAAAGTAATGTACTGGAAGAAAGGGAAAATGAGAGGTAGAATGGGGAATTATCTCATGTAAAAGAGGCTCAAAAGATATTTTATAGTGGAGGGGGAGAGGGGAGACATAAGGGGGAGTGAGTGAACCTTACTCATTGGAATTGGCTCAGACAGGGAATAACATACAGACTCAATTGGGTATAGACATTTTTCTTGCCCTACAGGAAAGTAGTTGGGGAGGGGAATAAGACAAAGGGGTGTGTCTGATAGAAGGGAGGGTGGATTGGTGGATGCAGTAGCTAGAAGCAAAACACTTTTAAGGAGGGACAGGGTGAAAGGAGAGAGAATAGAATAAATGGGGTGAGGGGAAGTAGGATAGAGGGAAGGACAATAGGAATGTTAACTGTGAAGAAAATTTTGAAGCAAGTTTCTCTGAGAAATGCCTCATTTCTCAAATATATAGAAAAGAGAGTTGAATTTATAAAAATAAGAGCCATTCTGCAATTGATAAATGATCAAAAGAAATGAACAGTCAGTTTTCAGATGAAGTAATTAAAGCTATCTATATCCATATAAAAATGCTCTAAATCACTATTAATTGGAGAAATGCAAATTAAAACAATTCTGAGGTACTTAGATTGGCTAATAAGACAGAAAAGGAAAATAACAAATGTTGGAGGGGTTGTGGGAAAATTGAGACATTAATGCGCTGTTTGTGGAGTTTTGAACTGATTCAACCATTCTGTAGAGCAATCTGGAGCTACGTCCAAAGGGCTTTAAAACCATTCATAACTTTTGACCTAGCAGAACCACTACTTCATCTGTATCCCCAAAGACATTTTAAAAAGAAAGGACATAAATGTACAAAAATATTTGTAGCAGCTCTTTTCTGGTGGCAAAGAATCAGAAATTGAGGGCATATCCATCAGTTGGGAAATGACTAAATAGGTTGCAGTATATGATTGTTATGGAATACTATTATGCTATAAGAAATGATTAGCAGGATGCTCTCAGAAAAACCTGGAAATATTAACATGAACTGATGCAAAATGAAATGAGTAGAACCAGGAGAACATTTTTCACAGTAATACCAATATTGTAAGATAATCAACTGTGAATGACTTAGCTATTCTCAGTAATACAATGATCCAAGACAACTCTGAAGGACTTATGATGAAAAATGTTTTCCATCACCAGAGAAAGAACTTATGGTGTCTGAATATGGATTGAAGCATACTTTTTTTTAAACTTGATTTTTCTTGAGGGTTTTTTTTGTTCATGTTTTCTTTTACAATATGACTAATATGGAAATATATTTTGTTTGACTATACATGTATAACCTATATAAAATTGCTTGCCTTCTCAATGAGGGGTGTGGAGAGGAAATAAAAGAGAGGATTTGATACTCAAAATATTTAAAATGAATGTTAAAAATTGTTTTTACATGTAACTGGGGAAAAATAAAATACTAAAGAATTAAATATAAAACTACCAAAAAAGAGTTTAAACTAATTCTCCCCAGAAACTTTATTCATGTGTAGGAGGGAAAATGTATCTCCAGTTGAGGAAGGATGTTTTTTCTCAATTACTTTAAAATTGATACCACTCTCTCAAGCACAGCATAGACCTTTAGGTTAGAGGATTTTTTAAAAATGTTTTTCCTTTCTCTACCTACTCAAATATTCTTTAAAAATTATTTTAAATTTTTATTAATGATTTCACTTCTTACATCAATGTAACTATCCCAAGTATCCACTGTCTGCCTCCCCCTGACCAGAACCATCCCCTATAACAAATGGCATTTTTTTAACAGAGTGAAAAAATCAGCAAAACTGATAAATACATTGAAAATGTACAAAAACCTGTGCAATGTGTAAAAACTGTGAACCTCCCATCTCCATGAAAGGTTGGGTTATGGATGTCCTCTGATAGCTCTTCATTTCAGTTCTGCTTGATCTTTGTAATTTTGTTACATTTACTTTTTATTTTTTTGTGTATAGTTGTTGCTTCCATTTTTATTGTGTTTTTCTGTACATTGATTTGTTGGCTTACTTGATTCTGCATCAGTTCATGTAGATCTTTCCATGTTTCTCTGTATTCATCAGACACACCATTTCTTTCTGCAGAGTAATGTTCTGTTATACTCATGTATCAAAATTTGTTTAGAAATTACCCAATTGATGGACATATACTTTATTTCCAAAATTCACTATAAATATTTTGGTGTATTTAGGAACTTTCTTCTTATTGATAGCTTTTTTGGAGTAAAAGCCCAGCAGTGGAGCCTCTGGAACAAGAAGGATGGAAATTTTATTTCAAATTGCTTTCCAAAATGGTTATATCATTTCACAGCTCCACCAGTAATATGTAAATAGCCATTTTTGTCATGTTTGCCAATTTACAGGGTATGAGATGAAACCTTAGGGCTGTTTTGATTGGCATTTTTTTTATTATTAGTGATTTGGAGTGTTCTTTCATGGGGTTGTAAATATTTTGCAATTTTTCTTTTGAGAACTGTTTGTTCCTATCCTTTGACCACTCATCTTGGCTATGAGTCTATATGAATCTATATGTATGTATGTATCTTTGAGACCAATTGGATACAAAATATTTTTCCTCACTTGACCACTTTCCTCCTTCTCCTAGGTACATTAATTTTGTCTGTTCAGAAACTTTACAATTTCATATAATTAAAGTTATCTATTTTACTTTTTGTAATTGCCTCATTTGTTGATGAGTACATCCACTCATAATTATTGAGAGTTATATGATCTGTTGCTCTTAATTATTTATATTATAATAATAATATTAAGATTATGTGTCTATTTAGAAAGTATTATGTAATGTAGTGTAAGGTCTAAGCCTAATTTCTGCCTGTATGCTTTGCAGTTTTCTCAGCACTCTTTTTTTTATGAATTAAGGAGTTTATTCCAGGCAATTTAAATTTTGCACTTTATCAAATACTGAGTTTTTCAGTTCTATTGTTCCTGATTCTTACTTGTTTAGTCTGTTCTATTGATATATCTCTCTATTTTTTAACGAATACCAGTTATGATTGTTCCTTTACAATATAGTGTGAACCTAGTAGTGTTCTTCCTCCTCTGTTCCTACTTTTTTCATCATTTTCTTTCATATTCTAGATCTTTTGTTTTTCCCAATGAATTTTGTTATTATTTTATCAAATTCTATAAAGTATCTCCTTGGTTTAGCATTAAAAATACAAATCAATTTGGTAGTATTGTCATTTTTGTTATATTGGCACCATAAGCATTAAATATTCTTCTACCTACTTAAGTTTTTCTTTAATTCTTTAAGAAATATTTTGTAATTGAATCTATAAAAGTTTTTTTGTGTGTGTGTGCATGCTTTGATAGGTAAATCTCCAGGTATTTCATGCATTTTGTAGCTATTTAGAATGAGATTTTTCTTTCTATTATTTCTTTTTGTATTTTGTTAATAACAAATAGAAATGCAATAATTTTCTAAGGGTGAATTTTGTGCCATCCAACTTTGTTAAAGTTATTGATTATCTCAGTATTTTTCTGATTCTCTAGGATTTTCTAACTATACTATCATATCATTCAGAAATAAAGATATTTTGATTTTCTTCTCTTATCTTTTGCTGTTGCCAGGAATTCCAGAAATGTGTCAAAAATAGTGGGGAGAGAAAGGAGGCATCCTTGCTTCACTCCCATACTTTTTGGGAAAGGTTCTAGACTATCTCCATTGCATATGATGCTTGCTTTTTATTTAGATAGATGATTTTTATAATTTTAAGAGGTTTCTCTGTGACTATACTTTGTAGGGATTTTAGCATAAAAATGTATTGATCATGATGACCATACTATTTTGTATTTTATAGTTCTAATGTGATTAATTACATTAATGGTTTTCTTAATGGTCAAATTCCCCTTGGTCATAATGATTTTTTTTTTGGATAAATTAATATAGTTTGATAGAATTTTGTTTAAAATTTTTGAATAAATATTAATTTTTTTATATTCACCTATAGTTTTCCTTCTGTACTTTATCTTTCTCTAGTATAGGTATTAGGACTGTATTTGTTTCATAAAATGATTATGGTAGGGCTTTTCTTTCTCTATATTTGAGAATAATTTTCAATATATGAGTACTAATTGTTCTTTAAATATTTTATAGAATTTGCCTGTGATCCTTCAGGGATCAGGAGATTTTTTTCCCTGCCTTTGGTTGTTTCTTTACTGATAGATCTATCTCCTTTTTTCAAATTGGGTTAAGATCTGTATCTGGTTTTAAAGTTGGAGTATTTCATATTTTAAGGCATTTCTCTATTTCTTTTATGTTCTGAGTTTTGTTAGTATATAACTGTAAATAATATGTTTTTATTCTTTTTATTTCTTCTGGATTTGTGTGATTTTACCTTGTTCTTTTATTTTGTTTTATTGATTTTTTTTTCTGCTCTCTCTCTTTTTTAATCAGGTTGACTAAGAGCTTAGGGATTCTTTTAGTTTTTCAAAGGACCGCTTTTTAATTTTATTTATCATTTCTATAGTTTTTGCTTCTAATTTAGTTATTTCCCCCTTAATTTCAAATATAATATATTTTGTGGATGTTGTAGATTTGTTTATTTGTTAAATTGCTAATTTTATTTTTTTGTTTGTTTGTTTTTGTGAGGCAATTGGGGTTAAGTGACTTGCCCTGAGTCACATAACTAGTAAGTGTTATGTATCTGAGGCCAGATTTGAACTCAAGTCCTCTTGACTTCAGGGCCAGTGCTCTATCCACTATACCATCTAGATGCCCTGGCTTGCTAATTTTAAATATACAATCAGTTCATTAATCTTCTTTTTTTTCTATTTTGTTAATAAGTGTTTGTAGGGCTATGATTCTTCATTCCACCCACCCCAACCCCAAGGACTGCTTTAGCTGCATCCCAGAATTTAAAAAAAAAATTTCATTGTTATAATTTTATTTTACATAGTTATTAATTTTTTGTTTAATTACTTGTCATTAACTTACTTATTATTTTTAATATAATTACTAAGTCTCCATTTGTGTTTATATATTTCTATTGTGATCCCTGAACCAATCACTATTTCTATTGCCTTTCTGTCTGTAAAGGATTAATTCTCTCTTTCTACCTTTTTAACATTTGTTTGCAATATTTCTTTGCCCTAATATATTGTTAGTTTTTGTAAAAGTTCCATGTAATATGAGAAATATGCATATTCTTCTGAAGTCCCATTTGGAAGATGTTATGTCTTTTAACTCTAATTTTTTCATCAGTTTGTTCTATTTTCTATTTTGCCTTTTGTTTATCTTTCTGTTAGATTTGTCCAAAACTGAGAGAGGGACATTAAATTTTCTTATTATAATTTTATTACTGTCTATGTTATCTTGCAATTTAGTTATAATTACTATCATTATTATTATTATTATTATTATTTTAATAATTTGATTCATTCTTTAAATCCACAGTCATACTGGCAGATTGGGTCCTCGGCTCTTGGCTACCACTTCTCCCCCTCAGAGTTCTCAGTGTAACTCTAAGGTGTTCAGATATTTTTCTAATACTCTACTACTTTTGCACACAAACTCCCATCTACAGTGTTCTCTGCAATTTCATATGACTACCCCTAATGTCAGCTAACCAGTTAACATCAATTATCTTTTATAAAGAAATATTTACTGAGAAGATAGAGTAAGAATTGACATATAAAAACCTTCCAAACTAGAATCATCTTCTCCTCTATCACTTTAGTCCCTGAAGAAAAATTGAAGTAGTTTTTACAAAGCATTCCTTCCAACAAGTTCACTTCTGAGTATGTCATAACTAAATGGACAATTTTCTTCCTTAATTGCAGGATAAGATATCTCAGCTGCTAGGTCATAACACTAAGAAGGTAGTTGCTACTCAGTGCTGGCTCCTCACCAGTCTATTCTGCTATTGTCTCCAATTATTAAAAGGACTTTTGATGACTCTTCTAGCCTTTCAAAGCTCACAAGGTCATAACTCGATCCATTCCGTTTCATATACTCACTCAACAAAGATCAGGAAAAAAAAAACATCTAAGAATTCACCTAAGATGAGGAAAGAAACAATTGTGCCACATATTGCGCCAGATGGTACCTGGGTAGAAAGATAAGGCAGTTAGCAGTATATTGCTGCTGTTTCCAACAGTGCTACATCTTTGTCCACCTCTCAGAGTCTTATAGCAGCTATTATTTCACTCACCACTAGGAAAGAGAGAAGGTTAGTACATCTAGCCTTTCTATACATATTTAGTTCCAGCTCTGCAGTCAATTAGAAGGTTTTGTCACCTTGTAGTAAACTGAAAAGGATATAGTCAGGATACATGAAAGAGCTTTAAATTGATGATCAAGAACTTCTGGAAATGGCTAAGTAAAATTCCATATTGATTCATTGTTCAGTTATTCAGCCATATCTGACTCTTTAGACCCCGTGTACTATAAAACACCAAGCCCTTTTATTTTCCATTATCTCCCAAGTCTGTTCAAGTTTGTGTTCATTTCTTCCATGACACTAGCTATCTATCTCATCTTCTTCTGTCCCCTTCTCCTGCCTTCAATGTTTGTCAATGCCAAGTGTTTTGTTTTTGTTTCTTTCAATGAGTCCTGCAGTCTCATTATGTAGCCAAAGTATTTAAGCTTCAGCTTCACTATTTGTACTTCCAATGAAAAATCTGAATTAATTTCTTTAAGTATTGACTGATTTGACTTCCTTGTTCTCCAGGATACTCACCCAGCACCACAATTCAAAAGTGTCAGTTCTACAGTGATCACTTTTCTTCATAGCCCATCTCTCACAGCCAGATATTACTACTAGAAAAACCATAGCTTTGACTAAACAGACATTTGGCAGCAAGGTGATATCTGCTTTCTAATATACCAGATTTGTCATAGCTTTCCTTCCAAGGAGCAAACATCTTTTGATTTCATAGCTGTAATTGCATCTACAGTGATCTTTGAGCCCCAGAATATAAAATTTGACATTGCTTCCATTTCTTCTCCTTCTGTTTGCCAGGAAGTGATTGGATCAGTTGCCAAGATCTTAGTTTTTGTTTTTTTAATGTTAAGCTTCAATCCAGCTTTTACACTTTCCCCTTTCACTCCCATCAAGAAGTTTTTTTAGTTCTTCTTCACTTTCTGACATGAGAGTGGTATTGTCTGCATATCTGAGATTGCTGATGTTTCTCCCAGCAACTTTAATTCTAGCTTTTGATTTGTCTGGCCTGGCATTTCACATGATGTACACTCTATATAAGTTACATAAATAAGGTAACAATATGCAACCTTGTCATACTCTTGTCCCAATTTTAAACCAATCAGTTGTTACATATTCTGTTCTAACTGTTGCTTTTTGACCTGCCTACAGATTCCTTAGGAGACAAGTAAGATGATCTGGTACTCTCATCTTTTTGAGCACTTGCCACATTTTGTTGTGATCCACAGTTAAAGGCTTTAGTGTAGTCAATGAAATAAAAGTAGATGTTATTTTTCTTGAACTCCCTTGCTTTCTCCATAATCCAGCAACTGTTGGCAATTTGGTCTCTAGTTCCTCTGTTTCTTTAAAAATTAGCCTGTACTTCTGGTAATTCTCAGCTCACATATTGCTAAAGCTTTGCTTGCAGAATCTTAAGATAACCTTTTTGGTGTGTGATATGAGCACAATTGTTCAATAATTTGAAACATTCTTTGGCATTACCCTTCTTTAGAATTGGAATATAAACTGATATTTTCTAATCCAGTGGCCACTGTTGATTTTTCCAAATTTGTTGGCATTTTGAGAGTAGCGATTTAATAGAACCATCTAAAAGATGGGGTTTAAGTAGCTGTGCTGTAATTCCATCTCTTCCACTGCCTTATTGTTAGCAATGCTTCCTAAGGCCCATTTGATTTCATTTTCCAAGATTTAGTTCTAGATCAATAACCACACCATTGTAGTTATTGGAGATGTTAAGATCTTTTTTGTATAGTTCTTCTGTATATTCTTGACACCTTTTCTTAATCCCATTTACTTCTGTTAAGTCTCTACCACTTTTGTCTTTTATTTTACCCATTTTTGCATGAAACAGTTCCTTAATGTCTCTAATTTTCTTTAAGAGATCTCTTGTTCTTCCCATCCTATTGTTTTATTTATTTCTTTGCATTGCTTTTTTAAGAAAACCTTCATGTCTCTCCTTGTTGTTTTCTGGAATTCTGCATTCAGTTGGGTATATCTTTCCCTTTCTTCTTTACCTTTCACTTTCCTTCTTTCCTCAGCTCTTTGTAAAGCCTCATCAGACAGACATTTTTTTTTTCTTTCCAGGTCTCTTTTTCTTTGGAATGTTTTTGCTGTTTTTGTTTATGTTGCTGCTGATGCCCTAAGGGCTTCTCCTGTAGCCATTTCAATTCTGTGATCTTTTCTTACCTTGATTCCATGTCTTTTCCTTCATGTGGCTGAGTAGGATGAGTTATCCACTACTTGTGAGGTCTGAGTCACTGCCATGATGGGACCAGTTAGGGACCCCCAAATTTGGACCCTAAGGTCAGGGTTGGATTTTGTTTTATTTTGTTTTGTTTTATCGGTCGTTCTTGACATATCACATTTGCTGGGATTGGGGACAATGAGAGACAGCTCTAAGTTAGAAAGATAGATTGATAGGTAGATAGAATATTTGTTGTACTTACTATGTGAAAAACATTCTACTCAGTGTGAGGGATACAAATATAAGCAAAAAAGAGACAGTCTATACCATAAAGGAGCTTATATCCTAGTAGGGGAAGATGACACATAAAAGAGATCTTGAAAGTGGTAAATGAAAGCCCCCTCACAGAGGCAAGCCTGTTAGTAAGGAGATGGCAAAGTCCTGAGGGTGAGAAGTGAAGCTGGGAGTAAAATGAGAATGGCGTGGAGACCTCATAAAATGGTAGTCTGGGCTTCAGGGTAGAGGAATTTCCACGACATGAAGGATGTCATCTGGAGAGTCAAGAGTGGAGCTAGGAGGGATTATCTCAATTCTCTGAAATTATATCATGAGGGTTTTCACCTCCTGTGGTGTTTCTGTTTTCCTATCTTGATGCCTCCTTCTTCAGATTACTTTCCATCTATTCTGGATATCTATTGTATATGTAACTAGTTATTTACAAGCTGTTTTCCCCAACAAAATGCATGATCCATGAGGGCAAAGACAGCATTTTTTTTTCTTTTCTTTGCATCTTAAATTCTTAGGGCAGTGTCTGACATATAGTAAGACATTAATAAGTTCTTGTTCATTTACTAACTGACAATCCATGTTTGAGGACTGCAGCTGGGTGTTGTATCAGGAAATTATTATGATATAAAATGCAAAAGGCTAATACAGACATTAATAGTTTCAGTAAAATGGAAGGATATAAAATAAATTCACAAAATAATCTTATTCATAAGCAAAAAATAAAATTAGGAGGAAATGAGGGAAAAGGAAAAGCCCTTTCAAAATATCTACAAAATGCAAAACATATCTGGAAACCAATTTACACCCTCAAGACTTATATGAATATAAATATAAAATGTTCTTCAAAGAAATAAAAAATTTCTAAATTGAAAGGATATATATTGCTTATGGTTTGGCTACACAAATATACGTGCACAAATACAAACACACACACACACACACACACACAAATGTGTTTATTTGTGGTAAGCACAGCTGTCCAAAATGGGAATGGGTTGATCTAGGGAGTAGTGAGTGTCCTGTTACTATATACCTTCAAACAGAGTCCAAATGTCTATTTATTGAGATGTAGAGTATGTACCTATTCAATTATACTTTGGACTATAATGTTATTGAGATCATTCCAACTCAGAATTTCTGTAAATCTATGATTAAATAACAATGAGTGATTTAATTTCCCCCCCATGGGAAATTATTTTATCCACTCCTGCTAGAATCAGCCAGCTCTATTGATTTAATACATCATGAGAACACCTCTTTAAATGGTCATTAATTGATAATACTTCCCCAAATTCTAAGATTTGCAATATGAGAAAAGTTTATCTCTTAAAAGTTAGTGGGAGAAGTTAAAAATGCCTTATCACCTCAACTCCGTGTTTCATTCATTTATCCTTATCATGGTCTATACTTTGACATGCATGTTAATCACCTTCTATTAGATTTTGAACTCCTTGTATACAAAAAACTCTGATATTTTTTCATCTTTGTGTCTTCAGCTCAGAGTTCTATACATAATACATACTTAATAAATGTTTATGGAAGTTTTATTGGGGAAAATAATGATTCTAGTAAAGTTACAGATGAGATACTATACCAATCAGTCTACAAAGAGGCTATATTCTCACACCCTGATGAAATTACAGAGCTAGAGATAAAGCCAGATTATAATAATCATAATCATAATATTAATCATAATAACCAAGCAACCTTCAAGGTCATCAAGACCAAAACCCTTATTTCAATCTCAGCTGCTAAGTTTTTTTTAGCTTTTGCTGACCATAGTTCCTGGAAGCTACTAATTTCATGGTCAGAGTATTAATGAGTAGGAAGATATTATTGGCCTCCTGAAACACAATCTGAGGTTTTCATTAAAAAGCTTTTTTAAAACCTACAAGCTGAAAAAGAGGGCAGGACTATAAAAATTGAAGCACTTATGATCTAGTTGCAAGGAGAGCTGGGAAAAACTGATTAGACTAGGAAATTTCATGATTATCCACAAGATCCCCAGTGACAAGGTTATGAAACACTTGCTTCCCCCGGAATGAGCATAGAGCTTTACACAGAGAAATATCAAAGTTGATGAGAAAATCCAACCTGACCTCAACACTGAAAATGTCATTCAGGAAAAGATTCTAGGAAGCATCTTCTTTTATGTCCTATGAGAAGCTTGATATCCTCTTTGTATCCTCAGTACTTGGCACTGGGTCCCGCATGTCACAAACACTCAATAAAGGCTGGTTGGAGAGACTGTGTGATATAGTGACATTGTATTTAAAAGTTAAACACCTGTGTTTAAATTCTACTTCCACCATTATTTTCTGCTTGACCCTGAATGAATTTCCTTTCCTTTCTGACCTTTAATGTCTCCATCTGTAAAATGAGGCAGTTGGACTAGTTCCCTAAGGGGAGAATTGAAGTATAATGGAAAAAGCCCTAGATTGGTAGGCAGAGAATCCAGGTTCACATCTGAGCTCTAGTAATTGTTAGCTGTGCAACCTTGGGTGAACCCCTTCATCTCTCTATACAATTAGGAAGTTAGAGCTTAGTGACCTTATTGGGGAATTTCACATCTTGGGACTCCAATCTCTCACAAGCTGGGTCCCCAGAACCAAGGTCAACAACTTTAGAGACCAGCTTAAAAGGAAATAGTAAGATTATTCAATGCTAGTTCAAGGGAGTTTACTGTAAAGTGACTCCTCAGTAACAGTTTAGTGTTGTTTTTTTGTAGACCTTGTATGATAAAGCTCAACTCCCTGTGAAAAGATTACAGAGCTAGTAAGCAAAATACTACAGCAGCCAGAAACCAGTCAGGGTAAGGATATCCATAGAAGAGCACTTTGCTTTTCTCCTCCACAACCTCTAAGATCTTTTTCAGCCAGGGCAATTTTTTGAGCCTTCTAGCTCCAGTTACTATGACTGAAAGAGTTCATTTTACTTTCACAGAAATATTTACATTTATTAAGTGCCCACACACTTTGCTTTAGAATTTCATAGCTTAATAGAAGGTACAATGCACCAATTCATTTCTTTTTTTTAAATTCAACTTAAAACATTTATTAGGCATCTGCTGTGTGCCAGGCACTGTGAGATACAAATTAGAAAAAGATGGTATCTGCCCATAAAGAGTTTACAAATTAATGGGGGTGGGGGGGCAGAAATAACACACAAAAAAGCTGGGAAGGGGCTAGGGTACCAAGGGGTACCCTCAGAATTGTCTTGTTTCAGGGATTTCAGACCTGCAGATGGAAAGTGGGGTAAGCTCAAAGTCAGACCTGATTCTCTATAAAGGAAAGCTTTAGGTGGAGTTTAGCTTTCTACCCTCCTGCCCTCCAATCAGAAGGGAGAAGAAGCTGAGAGAGGTGGAAAGGTGCTGAATATCCAAGGCTGAGTTCAACAGTACAGTCATCCCTTCCACATTGCAGGGGTTAAGGGTATCCCCTTTCCTCCCTTCTCACCCAGCAATCTGGGAAATTCACATAAAATATTTTGCCCCTCCCTGCACCAATTCATTTCAACAAACATTTAAGCACTTTCTATCTGCAAGGTAGCTGCTGAAGATATCAAAAGCAACAACAAAAAAAATCTCCCTCCAATTATTATACATTCTTATAGGGATACACACACACACACACACAGAGACACACCCACTCACACGTAATCTTTCAATTATACTGGCTGGGTTGCATACTGGTTGGGTGACTCAGGCAAGCCACATAACCTTACAGTGCCTTCAACTAATCTCTGAGACTATAAATTACAGCACTAGTTTTGATATGCACTTGTGCAGGAGGTTTATTCACTGAGAATCTTTATGCTAATGAAATAACAGATTGAGGACAAAAGGGGGAGAAAACAAAAATCATGTCAAGCACAGCACCAGAGGCTGAAGATACAAAGACAGACAGAAGCATATATACTGACCCTGCAATCAAGGAGCTCATATTCAACTGAATGTATATTTGAGACTTATACAGAATATAAAAGACTTAAAAGAAAAGTAATTGTAAGAGATAGAGAGCAATAATAGTTTGGGGATCAGAAAAGACATACTTCCAGATGTAGCATTAAACATTGTACTCAATTGGGATTGGCCAGCATACACAACATTGTACTGACCTTTATATAATGGAGGTCTGCACCATGTGTAAACCCTCTAAGTTTGTTAAGATGGTGCCACACAGAGGACTTAGCTGTTTCCAGGAGAATCATGAAGACTGAAGCATGGGTGGACATTTTATGCTGGCCCAGCATGTGGTTGGGAGAACCATTTTTTCATTGATTTTATCAGTATCTTCATAATGCTCAAAGTCACCACCTATTGGGACTTTGTTGGATTCACATCTGTGGGGGTGAGATGATTTCACTTTTGTCTGGTAAGACCATGAAGTAAGGTGGGAGGGCCTCAGCGCTTCTTTCTTCACCCCCTATCACCACTAAGGACATAAGACTTCCAAGAAATGGATCTAGTCTCTTGGCCTCTTCATTCATTGTTTTCCATTCTAGGTGCAGAGAGTGGACTTTCTCATTTGAGCCAGCAGTAGATTAGATCTTTGGAGATCTAATCCAGAAATCCAGGCTGGCTATTATAGCCAGCTCAATAGAGAAACACTGAGAAATAAGGGTTTAGGGCTCCAGCTCAGAAAAAGCCCCAGTGATGTTTACTTGGCATGCGAACTTAGTAGTAATGGAGCTAAGTTGTGAGCCAAATCCCCATATACCTCCCAATCCAGATGATATAGGGGTCCCTGAGGTTTTGGAGAAATGGTTGTGTATTTGTTCTTTTTATTTTTGTTTTTTTGTTTTGTTTTTAGGAAATTGGGGTTAAGTGACTTGCCCAGGGTCACACAGCTAATAAGTGTCAAGTATTTGGTCTGAGGCTGGATTTGAACTCAGGTCCTCCTGACTTCAGGGCCGGTGCTCTATCCACTGCACCATTTAGCTGCCCCTATTTGTTCTTGTTATATCTTTGAAGTTAATATTATTTTTTAAAAGTTATTCCAATTTTAAATGTTTAAATGAAACTGAGGTACTAGTTGCTGGGTCCCCAAGAATGGAGGAAACATGGTCAGTCAATTGCAGAGAAAAGAGAATGCACAAAATAACTGAAAAAAACTTAGTGTGAGATGTAACAGGTTGGGCCCTCAAAAAGTAGGAGAAGAGTCAATCATATTATAAGGAGCATAAATAACACACAAAGGGACACTGTGGTTCAGTGCACACATGCATGCATAAGATACAGTAAAATTCAGAGTGAGCTAAGTGAGGTGACCCAGTAGAATGGAAATTCAGAAGCAGTGGGCTTGAATTCCATTTTGGATCCTTACTATTTGAGCGACTGTTGACAAGTCATTTAATCTCTTTCAGCAAGCTTTAGTTCCTATCTGTCAAATGAAGATGATAACATTGGTGCTATTTCTCTTACAGACAGTGTTGTTGTATGGGTAATGTGCTTTGTTATCCTTAAAGTACCATGACAACACAAGTTATTATTACTAGGGCAAAGGTTTTTGGCACATAACAACCTTGTCCATTCATTCATCCATTTGATTCATGCAATCATTTAAAAGAAGTGTCCAAAGAAGTTTACGGAGGAGGTGGCACCTCTATTGGGCCCTATGTCTTTTCACTGGCAGTCCTCCATTCCCAGAACATTCATTTTCTTTGCCTCCACATCTTAGTCAGTCAGTAAGTATTTACAAAGCACCTACTATATGCCAGGGACTACGCTAAGTGGTGGGGATCCAAAAAGAGACAAAAATAATACCTGCCTTCAAGGAGCTTACAATCTAAAAAGAGTGACAGCATCCAAACATACTTACAAAGTAAGCTACATACAGGATAGATAGGAGATAATTAAAAGGAAGGCACTGGAATTCAGAGAGGTTGGAGGAGACTTTCTATAGAAAGTAGAATTTTAGTTGAGACTTAAAGGAAGCCAGGGAAGAGGCAGAGATGAGGAGGGAGAGCATCCCAGGCATGGAGGACAGCCAGAAAAGATGCCCAGAGCTGAGAGATGGAGCATCTTATTCATGGAGCAGCCAGGGGAGCAGTGTCATTGGATTGAAGAGTAGTTGGCAGGGTGTAAGGTGTAAGAAGACTTGAAAGGTTGAAGGCTAGGTTATGAAGACTGTTCAGTGCCTAACATAGCATTTAATATTTGATCCTGGAGGCAATAGGGAGCTACTGGAGTTTATTGAGTGGGGGTTAGGAGGTGGGGAGGATCACCTAGTCTACTTCAAAACTCAGTCCAAATGCTGCTTTCCTGCATGAAGCCTTTCCTGTTTATCCAGTCATCAATGCTTTCTCCTCATATGTGTGTGTGTATTTGATTAAGTACATGTTATTCCAACAAATGGTTGTTTTCACTACTACCACCACCAACATAACCCCCTTTAGAGTAGGAGTTATTCTTTTATCTTTGTATACCCAACACTTAGTAGGCATTTTAAATGTTTGTTGACTGATTTCTTGATTGACAGAAGGAAAATGTCTTTTTTCCTAAACCATAGTTACTTCAGAGGTTTTTTTTTTTGAAGGAAACATTTGAGTCATCATTAAGCTCATGGGTCAAAACATGGGACAGACCAAAAAAAAAAAGCCTAAAAAGACTTTTAGGTACTTATCACTACTATGAAAAAAGTAAAAGTAAAATATGAAACAAAGCAAACAAACAAACAAAAACCAGGCGAGAACTATTGACTACAAACCACTATAAGGATTTGAAAGAGCAATGTGCTCAGCTAACTAATTTAGTGAGTAAGCACCAGGCAGCCACTTTCTTAAGTGGCCTTGAGTAATCAGAAATGAAAGCCAAACATCACCATGCTCATTAGCATTAATTGCTGAGGACCATTCCATAATCAGCCAGTGAAAAACAGGGAGGATTGCAAGGACTCTACCCAGGACTTCTCATTTAGGTTGCTCAGACAACTCTAAACACCAGCTTGGTTCCACATTCAGTAAGGGAGAAAAATAGATGAAGTCTTGATCTTCCCTGAAGGCAAAGGGCATGAAACTCATTCTGTCACATATACTTAGAGAAAGAATTGTTCTGTTACCAAGTCACTTTAGGAAATGTGGTCTCCTGTGCTATTTTCCTGTCAAGGAGAGCAAGAAAGGCTGTCAGCTGTCCAATTATATGGTATAGGTAAGGTAAGTCTCCTTATAGTAATGGATGGAGTGTGCCTGTGATTTGTTTAATCAGTGCATTTGCTGATTAATGGACTCCTGAATGAAGAATATACCTGTACTAATTCATTCAACAAATATTTATTAAGCAGCTACCATATGCTAGGACAATGGGGGAAAATGTAACATTTAAATAAGACACTGTCCTCTAACTTCTCTCCTATCCTCATAGAGATTGTAGTCTAGTAAGAGGATAAAACATATAGAAAAAACTATAACAACGCTAATGGCTAACATGTAGTTCAATGTTTGCAAGTGCTTTGTCTCATTTGTTCCTAAGAATAGTGAAAAAAATATTGGTCCTAGAGTTAGAAGAACTGGGCTCAAATCTCACATCCGATGCTTGCTGTCTGTCTGACCTTAGGCAAACGATTTCACCTGTCTGAGCTGCCTCATTTTTTTCAACTGTAAAATGAGGTGAGACTAGATAATCTTTAAACTCCCTTTCAGTTCTAGATCTATGATTCTATAATGAGGCATGTGCTGTTTTTAGCCTTATTTTACAAGCAAGCAAACAGATTAAGAGGATATAGGTGACTTGCCTAAGGTTACAATGCTTATAAGTATCTGAATTGGAATTTGAACTCAGGTCCACTACTGATTCCAAGTCCCACACTCTAACCACATTCATTTGCCTCATGCACATGTTAATTGACACCTTATTCAGAGAAGTTCAAAACTAGGCCCTAGTATACTCATTTGTTGGAAAATATTTATTTGATATTT
The DNA here is from genome assembly GCF_900497805.2 of Vombatus ursinus. Lineage (NCBI taxonomy): Eukaryota > Metazoa > Chordata > Mammalia > Diprotodontia > Vombatidae > Vombatus > Vombatus ursinus. The sequence goes on from NW_020947062.1 coordinate 23,915,658, forward strand.
ACTTTGTATATGGAAAAGTCATTATTTGATGATCTCCAGTGGCTGATAGTCACATGCATAAAGGGATCTGGTTTCAGATATGCAAGATACAACCATTAACTTGCCATTGGGGAAAAAAAGTTATTTTCCTTTTATTTGACAAATAGCTTTACTTTCACCAGTGTAGGACCCAGGGACACTTCCCAACTCCCTTATATCTATACTTCACAGAATGTGTCCCTCAGAAATGACTGCTCCAGGTTCAAAGTACTCTGTTGGTTTGCTTCTGTTTAAAATTATAGCTTACAGCCCCCTACTAATGTGTTTACTTTTAATAGCCTGCCATGTGGACTCTGTTGAGTGACAGCATTTTGCTGCCAGTTTTACTTCAGGCTGTCATTTCTTCTGCTCAGTCCAGTAGACGGCATTTGAACAAAGAGATGGAGAAGCTCAGTCCTTCTGATTGGTAGAAATTTGTGAGGCAGTATTATGCTCTGATGAACTAGGCATTGGACATGCCACACAGATTTTATGGAAAGAATTCCCTTTCTGTCCATAGAGGCTTGGATTTCAAGGGGAAACAAATTGGTACTATATATGAACAAAAGCAAATCCACTAGAAAACTAAATCACAACACTTTACAGTCACACTGAGGCTGGTCACCTGGATGCCCACATCCTCCCTCAATGAGGGTGGTGTAGTCCAGATAATGGGATTGCTATCCAGTGACAACCAGAAATTTTTGAAATCCATGCAGACAATTGTACTTTTTCCAAAGGGTTCCACTGCAAACAAATTCTATGTTCATAATGACATCTTTCAATAATATCAAGATAAGATTTGTGGTGTCTGTCTTCAAACCACAAGAAAAATCTGAGGAAGATAGAAAACCCAGAGCAGAACCCTGATGTTGTTCCAAACAATTCTGGGACTCCATATGATTAGAATATCTCCAATAATTGTGTGAAATGACTGTATGAACATATTGTGGGGAGAATAGGAACCAGAATCAGCACCTGAATATGAAGACACACCCGAAAATCAAGAAGGAAGGTCTAAACCAGTATTTAAAGCAGAAGTTTCTGAGAAGACTCAAGAAGGTTCTTTTGTACCTTCCTATAGATTCTTTCCCAGTAGTACAGATGGACTTTTAAAATCTTTTCTGGGATATCTGTTACTAATAAGAACCTCCCACCAGGTGAAACTAGGGTCTAGGATACCACCTCAGGTTGCCAAAGTTCAGCTTCACAGTCACAACCAGATTCAAAATCTGAATCTCAGACACCACAGTAGAGGCTTCATATGTCTCAGAGGGTGAGAAATGATGAACTAGCATCCTAACCCAGAGGGGATCCAGACCAATTTTTGAAAGTGGTGAACAGCATAATATAAATATGTGGAGAACTGTTAATATCCACACAGTCACCAACTCTCTCCCCTGGAAATTGTTCACATAACATGGACAAAGTAAAATTTAGAGATTTCTTACAAAGATTCTATATTTTTTCCAAAGGTTATAGGAATGGTATAGGAATTCAAAATTAATAGTGGTGGGAAGTTACTCAATTTTTATTTTATAGTGTATGATGACCCAGAGCTGATTACGAAGATTCTTGGCAGGGGCAGTTAAGTGGTACAGTGGATAGAGCACCAACCCTGAAGTCAGGAGGACCTGAGTTCAAATCCAGACTCAGATCAAACACTTGACACTTACTAACTGTGTGACCCTGGGCAAATCACTTAACCCCAATTGCCTTAAAAAAAAAAAGAAAATTCTTGGCAGCAGGCTCAGTATGTTCAGAGGAGAGGAGGTGCTTTTCAATATGAAGACACACGTTGCAAAGAATGTGATTTTCCAGATGACAGACCAACCTGAGGCCCCAGTGGTGGGCTAGGTGTTAGGAGAAGAAGGGATCAGAATTTGGAGCTGAAAAAGGGGATTGATTGATGTCAGTAAATTCAGTAATCAGATATTTACCAGGTGCTATAAACTTTTGCTCTGGTAGCATAATGAATTTTAGCCTTGGACATCTTAGAATGTGACCTTAGCTTGTTGCATATTGACTGCTCACATTTGAGACAGTTATGGAAACTATTTTTGTGTGGTTTTTTTTTTCATTTTTCTTGTGTGTGCTGTTTTCATTTCTTGCCCCTAACCTCTCACTTAATCCTTGTCCCCAATTTCAGTTTGTTGGAAGAATATTTTAGGAAAAATTGATTTTAGAAGAGGAAAAAAAATAGATTAAATTCCTTGCTCAGTTCAAAGATAGGAATTTGTTTTTTTTCCTTCATTTTTTAACAACAGTTGTTTCATCTAAAGAACTACATTTTTACTTATAATCGATATTGTAATAACTTGTCTTTTCCTTTTTATATATTCCAAGAATCTGTCAGACACCTAGAATCTGGCAATTAGTTTGGGAATATGGACAGGAATAAACCTTGGAACAACAAATTCCTTGGGACAGGAATAAAACTCAGTTTTTCATTGAGGGCCATCACTATTATGGTTTGGAGGTGTTGCCATTGGAAAAATTGATGATTCCACTTTTTCTTCTGTGGCATCATTTAAAAAAGGAAATTATCTTTATTTGTATTCATAGAATTTTTTTTCCTTTGAGAAACACAAAAATGAATTCTAAATTACTATTTTAACCACTTGCAGTTATAAATTATAGGATACATTTTTTTAAATAAAGAATTCAACTTTTAAAAATACTTTTAGGGGCAGCTAAGTGGTACAGTGGATAGAACACTGGCCCTGAAGTCAAGAGGACCTGAGTTCAAATCTGGCCTCAGACCAAACACTTGACACTTACTAGCTGTGTGACCGTGGGCAAGTCACTTAATCCCAATTGCCTTAAAAAAATAAAATTAAAAAAATGCTTTTAATGAATTTGTGGAAAATTTTTATTGAATTAGGGAGTTTTTTTTCATGTTATAGTTTGTATTTGAAAAAAATACACAAACAGCAAAATTGTGCCTTCAATTTAGCTCACATTCTGGTCTTAGGAAATAGATTTTAAAATAATTAAAAAATGAAAACATCTAATAATAGTATGGAGGATAGAATTTATGCAGAGCAAAATAGCAATAAAACATTTCCTCCATAAACTCTCTGACAAATGTATATAACAGTGTGAAGAGTGGATAAAAATAGCAATGTGCAACAGGGGAGTAGGCTTATAGTCCTTATGACTGCATTTGGCCCTCACTGTTAGGTTGATATGCATGTCAATCAGAAAGAATTATGGGAGCTGAAGCTCCTATGAGGTTTTATTGGCTAGCATCCCTAAAATAGTTTTGTAATACAGACTGATAATCAAGGATTTAGTTAGAATTCAAAGACATTTTCTAACCCTAAGTCAGGTAGTAGTCTGGGGTGAAGGATTATAAGTTGGCACCAAGAGAAAGATGGTCAAAAGAATAGACTTAGTAATTTAGTAGCTACTTCAAATGGAGGTAGAAGAATTAAAATGTAAGAAGAAATTAAAATCTAATTAGCATTTACCAAGTATCTACTCTGTATAAGGCACTATAATAGGCATATAAAGAGATATAACCATAACCTGCATTTAAGAAGTTACAGTTTAATAAGTTTGGAATATGGTGATTCTTATTGCCAAAAATTATTATCCAAAGAAACCATAAGCATTCTTTCCAATCAAAGAAAATACACATCAATATACAATAGCTCAATATACCTGTAAAATCATTGATGTAAACATTCAGTGCAATTGGACAATTTACTACTTATTTTTACCTTTTTACATCAGTAATTTTTGACCATTTCCTCCAATAAATCCATCATAGAGAATGCCCCCAACGTGGTGGGGTCTTCCTTTAGAATTCTTCATGTATTATGAGTACCAAAAACAACATATTGATGGCCCATCAAATATTTACTGCTTTCACAACATCACCAGCCCATAGATTTCTGTGATAATTTCTTTCATATTGCTTTCTGCATGGAATTCAACATGTGTAATATGCTACAGCCTTTAAATGTACACCATACAATCTTCTGTTGTCCTTTGGATGATCTATGAGTTTGATTCCTCAGAAAATGTGATATTCCAAGCTTCATAGCCATAGAGCATCACCAGAAGAACATTACTGTTGGAAAAAGAGAACATATGGATAATAAAAAATATATGTGTAGATGCCAATGATGCTGCTACGAAATGGACACTCAGAAAACAAAGACTGCAGTTGATTTGGCACATTATCTATAACATCTGCTAGATATTGAATATTTAAATGCCACAGCTAGAAGGCAAGGGGGAATAGATGTATGAAGATGCTTGTACCTTGCATAAGTGAATTAAGAGGTGTGTCCATATAAACATTGAAAGCTGACATAGCTATAGTTTGCAGTGTAGGAATAATCTTAAAATCCAAGTTGGTTTACCTTGCTTTCACTTTTAAAAAATCTTATATTTGTTTTTATGCCACCTTTATTTATGAAACTACCTCTCTTACTGCCCTAGCAAAAATATGCTATCCTGGGCGGGGGGGGGGGGGGGCCAAGATGGCGAGGAAAAAACGGGACTTGTTGCTGGGGCTCCCCCCCAAACCCGTCCAAAACCTGTAAAAAATGGTTGTAAACAAATTCTAGAGCAGCAGAACCCACAAAAAGACAGACTGAAATAAATTTCCAGCCCAAGACAATGGTTGGTTGATTGGATGGTTGATTGGAAAGGTCTCTTGAACTAGGCTGGGAGAGGAGTGCAGTTCACTGTGGGCACACAGTAAAATACCAGGCCTCAGTGAACCTGGAGTAGGCCCCAGGAGACTGAATCACAGGCAGTGGTGGCGGTTTCCAGACTTCTCAACCCACAAACAACAAAGACAACTTAGAAGGTTAGTAGGAAAGGTCTGTGACTGCAGTGAGAGAGAAGGTCAGTTCCAGCCCCAATCCTGACACAGCCATGGGGTGGTGGCTGCTTCCAGAGCTCTTGGCCTACAAATGGAGGGGGAATTGAGTGGCTGATCAGAGGAGGATTGCAGGGATCTCTTTGCTGGTGCTGAGGCAGGAATCTCTTGTTTTGCCAGTCCTTGGATCTGGGTCACAGTTCTAGGTGGAAATCCTGGGGCAAGGAGGAGTGCTGGGTGGAGCTTGTGGTGGCAGTAGACAGGGAATCATTCTCACAGCTTCAAGGCAGAAAAGAGTGCTTGTGGTCACTCATAGACCAGAGCACAGGCCAGGAAAGGAGTAAACACTTCACCCTCAATCATACCACCTTGGAAGAACTGAAAATTTACAGGTTTGTAGAAGTATTTCTGAAAACAGCTACACAAAACCCATGAAGCTTGGGACAATACATTCTCCACACTGGAAGCAGGCCCCTACCTTGACAAAGAGTTTAAAACTCAAGTAAAACTCTAGGAACATGAGCAAACTGCACAACAAAAAAAGTCAGACCACAGAATCTTTCTTTGGTGACAGAGATCAAAACATATGACCAGAAGAAGACAATGAAGTCAAAGCTCCTACATCCAAAGCCTCCAAAAAAAAAAAATATGAATCAGTAACCAGGCCATGGAAGAGCTCAAAAAGGATTAGAGGAAAAACTGGGAAGAGAAATGAGAGTGATGCAAAAAAATCATGAAAAACCAGTCAATAGCTTGCAAAAGGAGATCCAAAAAAATACTGAAGAAAATAACACCTTAAAAAAATAGACTAACCCAAATGGCAAAAGAGGTCCAAAAAGTCAATGGGTAGAAGAATGCCTTAAAAAGCAGAATTTGCCAGATGGAAAAGGAAGACCAAAAGCTCACTGAAGAAAATACTTCTTTAAAAATTAGAATGGAGCAAATGGAAGCTAGTGACTTTATGAGAAACCAAGACATTATAGAGCAAAACCAAAAGAATGGAAAAAAAAAATAGGAGACAATGTAAAACTCCTCATTGCAAAAATGACCGACCTGGAAAATAGATTCAGGAGAGATAATTTAATAAGTATTGGACTACATGAAAACCATGATCAAAAAAAGAGCATAGACATCATTTTTCAAGAAATTATCAAGGAAAGCTGCCCTGATGTTCTAGAATAGAGGGTAAAACAGAAATCGAAAGAATTCCCCAGTCACCTCCTGAAAGAGATCCCCAAAGGAAAACTCCTAGGAACATTAGAGCCAAATCTAGAGTTTCCAGGTCAAGGAGAAAATATTGCAAGCAGTCAGAAAGAAACAATTCAAATACTGTGGAAATTCAATCAGGATAACACACGATTTAGCAGCTTCTACATTAAGGGACTGGAGGGTTTGGAATATAATATTCCAGAAGTCAAAGGAGATAAGATTATAACCAAGAATTACCTACCCAGCAAAACTGAGTATAATCCTTCAAGTGAAAAAATAGGCATTCAGTGAAGTAGAGGACTTGATAAAAAGACCAGAGCTGAATAGAAAATTTGACTTTCAAATACAAGACTCAAGAGAAGCATGAAGAGGTAAATAGGAAAGAGAAATCATAAGGGATTTATTAAGGTTGAACTGTTTACATTCCCACATGGAAAGATGATATTTGTAACTCACGAGACTTCTGTTAGTATTATGGTATTTGGAGGGGAAAAAATATGTGTATATTTAGATAGAGGGCATAGGGTGAGTTGAAGATGAAGGGGGTGATATCTAAAGAATAAAATTAAGTGGTGAGGGAGGATTATACTGTGAGAAGGAGAAAGGGACAGGTAGAATGGGGTAAATTATCTCATATCAAACAGACAAGAAAAAGCTTTTACAGTGGAGGGGAAGTGGGGGAAGTTGAGAGGAAATGAGTAAATCTTATTCTCATCAGTTTGAGCTTAAGTACAACTTAAAAAATAACTAGAAAAAGAACAAATTAAAAATCCTCAATTAAACATCAAATGAGAAATACTGAAAATGAAAAGAGAAATTAATAAATTGAAATTAAGAAAACTATTGAATTAATAAACAAAAGTAAGAGCTGGTTTTATGAAAAAAACAATAAAATAGATAAACCTTTGGTTAATTAGATTTAAAAAGAAAGAAAGAAGAAAACCAAATTACCAGTATCAAAAATGAAGAGGGTAAAGCCACCACCAAGAAAGAGGAAATTAAAACAATAATTAGGAACTATTTTGCTCAACTGTATACTAATTAATTTGACAATCTTAATGAAATGGATGAATATTTACAAAAATATAAATTATCTAGATTAATAAAGGAGGAACTAAAATGCTTAAATAACCACCCGTCAGAAAAAGAAATTGAACAAGCCATTAATGAACTCCCTAGGAAAAAATCTCCAGGGCCAGATGGATTTACAAGAGAATTCTGTCAAACATTTAAAGAACAATTATTCCAGTACTATATAGATTATTTGGGAAAATAGTCCAAGAGGGAATCTTACCAAATTCTTTTTGTGATACAAATATGGTGCCGATACCTAACCCACGAAGAGTCAAAACAGAGAAAGAAAATTATAGATCAATTTTCCTAATGAATATAGATGCAAAAATTAAAAAAAAATATTAGCATAGGTTACAGCAACTTATCACAAGAATAATACACTAGGACCATGTAGAATTTATACCAGGAATGCAGGACTGGTTCAATATTAGGAAAAGTATCAGCATAATTGACCATATCAACAAAACTAACAGAAGCCAAATGATAATCTCAATAGATGCAGAAAAAGTTTTTGACAAAATACAACACCCATTCCTATTGAAAACACCAGAGAACATAAGAATAAATGGAATCTTCCTTAAAATAGTAAGTAATATCTACCTAAAACCTTCAGCAAGCATCATATGTAATGAGGACAAGCTAGAAGCATTTCCAATAAGATCAGGGTTGAAACAAGGATGTCCCCTATGACCACTGTTGTTCAATAACATATCAGAAACATTAGCTTTAACAATAAGAAAAGATAAAGAAATTGAAGGTATTAGAATAAGCAAAGAAGAAACAAAGCTATCACTCTTTGCAGATGATATGATACATTTAGAGAATCCTAGAGAATCAAGTAAAAAAACTACTTGAAATAATAAACAACTTTAGCAAAGTTTCAGGCTACAAAATAAACCCACCCCAATCATCAGCATTTCTATATATTACCAACAAAACCCAACAACAAGAGATAGAAAAAGAAATTCCATTTAAAGTTGCTGTAGACATTACAAAATATTTAGGAGTCTGCCTACCAAAACAAGCCCAGGAACTATATGAACACAAATACAAACTACTTTTCACACAAATATAGTCAGATCTAAATAATTGGAAAAATATCGGTTGCTCATGGGTAGGCTGAGCTAATATAATAAAAATGACAATTCTGCCTAAGCTAATTAACTTATTCAGTGCCACACCAATCAAACTACCAAAAATTATTTTATCGAGCTAGAAAAAATAATAATAAGATTCATTTGGGGGGCAGCTTGGTTGTGCAGTGGATAGAGCACTGGCCCTGAAGTCAGGAGGACCTGAGTTCAAATCCAGCCTCAGACCAAATACTTGACACGTACTAGCTGTGTGACCTTGGGCAAGTCACTTAACCCCAATTGCCTCACCAAAAAAAAAATAAATAAAAAATATAAGATTCATTTGGAATAACAAAAGGTCCAGAATATCAAATGAACTAATGAAAAGAAATGAAGGGGAAGGTGGCCTAGCTGTTCCAGATCTTAAATTGTATTATAAAGCAGCAATCATCAAAATTACTTAGTAATAGCTAATAAATAGAGTGGTGGATCACTGGAATAGGTTAGGTATGTAAGACACAGTAGTCAATGACTACAGTAATCTATTATTTGATAAACCCAAAGACCCCAGCTTCTGAGATAAGAACTCACTCTTAGACAAAAACTGTTGGGAAAACTGGAAAAGAGTATGGCAGAAACTAGGCATAGACCACAATCTCACACCGTATACCAAAATAAAGTCAACATGGGTTCATGATTTAGACATAAAGGCTGATACTATAAGCAAACTGGGAGAGTAAGGAATAGTTTACCTATCAGATTTATGGAGAACAGAAGAATTCATGACCAAACAGGATATAGAGAACATTATGAAATACAAAATGGATAATTTTGATTGCATTAAATTGAAGAGGTTTTATACAAACAAAACCAATGCAACCAAGATTAGAAGTTTGTGACCTGTCTGTTATGCTCAGCTTGGTTTAGCCTGTCTGCCAAGATGGTTTTACTGCAGTGTCAAAATTGTCTGATAAAGTCACCTCTATTTTTACATTTTTTGTGGTATCTTCTATGATTTTGACATCTGCATGGGTCAAACATTGTTGCAATAGAACCTTAGAGTGCTTTGCTATAGCAAATCAATTTTTTATACTCAATAAATCACTGGATCAATCAACAAGTGTTTATTTAACTTCAACTAAGTACCAAATATACTGCTGGGCAATGGTGATAAAAAGACAAAATTGAAAGTCCCTGTCCTTAAGGAGTTTACATTCTATCATAGGAAACAAAATATATAACAAATAATAAGATTTATTCTCTATATTTTCAGTCAATTGTGTGATCATTAAGACATAAAGACCAAAGTATACTGTGGAACAGTACTTGTTAAAGATAAAAAAAAATCCAGCAAATAAAAGTATCTTGTGAATAGTAAAATAACAACAACCACCTATTTTTATATTATAATTGATTTATAATAATTTATACAGTAATCTTAGAATTAGAAGGGGTCTCACAGATATGTAGTATAAACACAGAATATGAAGTATATACCTTTGCATATAGCTTCTATTTGACTAAGCGTGGATATAGGTAAGACTACTTGTCAGTGATGATGCTTGCTAATCTTCTGTGGTATAGCTTCAATTTCTTCTCCCTTTCTTCATTTAGTGGCAACCCTTCCTCCACTTCAGATACCTAATGTCTTCCTGATTTTGAACTCTTCCTACTAACCACCAAGGGAAGGATTTAATATTATTAGCCAGTCATTGTACTAGCATTTATTAAGTACCTACTATTGTATCATTTTCCTAAGTACTAGGAGTACCAAAAAGAAAAAAATGCAAAAAAAAGACCTGTCCCTGCTCTCAAGGCACTCACAATCTAATAGTCAAACCAGTTAACATATCTAAAACTCATTTATTCATACTAATGTATTTATCAGTCAACCAACCAAGCATTTAAATGCTTACTACATGCCAGGCACTGTGCTAAGAACTAAGGATAGAAATAATACTAAAAAGGTGAAATAACATCTACTCCTAAGAAAATTGTATACTTTAGTTAACTTCCCAGTTAATCCTTTTTCCAATTTTATAATTCCTAGATTGAAGATTATTCTCCTTGATAGAGAAAATAGAAGCAGAATAAAATTCTTATTTTATTCCATTATTAGATTTAAGAAGGGAAAAAGAGGATAAAATGTAAAGGCATACATTCTAATGGGGAAATAGAACTTACATTCTAATGGAGGAAGACAACAAGTATACATAGAAGAAATAAAAAATAATAAATATGAAGTAGTTAAATACAACAAAGTTAGGATGGAAGGACACTAGCTGTTGGAGGAAATCGGAAATGGCTTCTTAAAGGAAGAAAAGGATTCTGTGAAACAGAGATGAAAAGGAGTACATTACAGGAATGAGAGATGACCAATGTAGAGACATGGAGACAGGCGATGGAGTATCATACGTGAGTGTGACAATTATAAACTTTATAGTGTTTGATTACAGTTTGATGTCATATTATGCTGATAGTACTCTAATATGGAGTCACATGCCAAGTGGTCCTAATGCCCATAGAAACACATAGGCAAAAGAGTTCTACTTTTCTACTCTTAATCCTGTGACAGGCAGATAAAACTTAGAGATTTTGGTAGGATGAATTTAACCTACTGCAGGGGCCCCAAGTCATTCTTCTGTTGCTACTTTGGTTAATGTTAGACCCTCCCACCAGTTTGTGGTCCTGATAAAGAAACTTCTCCTATCCTAAGCTTCATGCAAGCCTGGTACTAATAAGGGAAAATGAGAAATTTTCCACCATATCTGGAATTAGGAATGCCCCCTCTTACATCTGGAACCAATTACTTGTTCTTAACCAAGACCATTTTTAGAGTATTATAATCTTGCCACCTGAATCCCATCTTTTCACCATCCCTGTCACATCTCCCACCCTATCATGCTAGATGAGTTTCTTGCATTCCTGGAAATAAATTTCTGTCTGTTTATGTTGCCATATAGTATTTTTATGTTTGCTTATGGTACTAGATAACAATAGAACTTATGATTGTATCATTTCCCTGAGTGCCATTTTTCTAGAAATTCTCTAACCCAGATATTTACTTTAACCAGACCCATGAGAGGACAAATAAAGCAGTGAGAAATAGGGAAAAAGAGAGTTTGGCTTGATCACAGAGTGTAGGGGAAAAACATTGGAAAAAAGAAAAGATTGTGGTGAGGTTATAAAAGACTTTATAAGTTAAACAGAGGAGTTTATATTTTATCCTAGTATTTTCTTTCTAAGCCTTTTAAACCTGGAATTGAATGAAACTCTTCTTTTGCTTTTATTTTCTCTATCAAAGAGAGTAATCTTCATCTAGAAAATATTTTAAAAAATTAAAGGGTTAACCAGGAACTTAAGTGTAAGGCAAATGAGGAGACTGTATGAGTACCTATTTATCTGAACTAAAAAAGTTCAGTCTCACCTAAGCACAGAAAAAAAAATAACAACAACTGTATCCTAAGGTAATGAAAAAAGTTGCAGATGAGAATGCTAAATTGTGGAAGAAGGGAGAGGCGACACAATACTAGAGATGGTCAAATGTTCATACTGATTTTAAATAAAGGAGGTGTATACATCATATAGTCTTAAGTCCATTGCTGGTAAGATTCTGGAACAGATTATTTAAAAAATGGTCTGTAAACAAAAATAGAAGAGAATGAGTGGCCATAATTTGACAGTACAGATTTTTGAAGTACATTTCATTAGGATGTTCCCCTAGGAATTTTTTTTAACCTTACACAGTTATCTAAATTGTATAGCAAACACCAGATGGAGAAGAAGTAAGTCATAGTTGATAGTGTTGTTCATGAAGTCCTGGGTTCAAGTCCTGCTTCTGACACATATTGGTTTTATGACCTTAGGATTAACCTCTTTGTGCTCTAGGCAAGTTTCTAAAGACTGAATAACAGAAAAGGTGCTAGTCTGCATTGATAGAGGGGTTTCCTCACCAGGTAGTACCCAATATCAATAAAATCAAAGATCCAGACCTTGTCCATTCTTCTTTTTTAAAAAGATGAACATTTATTGAATATTTTGTCATAAAGGAAGTTTTTTTTATTAATCAAACTCAACAAACTAAAATTTACTCAATTTCAACAAGGCGTTTGCCTGTCTCTCAGAATGTCCTCATAGATGTGATGAAAACATGTGGGCTTCCATTAGTTGGATTCAGAAACAGCTTAATAACTACACTGAAAGAAGATTAATTACTGGATTACTGTTGACCTGAAAGGAAAATACACAAGAGTCTCAAAGCTCATAATTTTGGTACTGACCTATCCATTAATTTCATCAATTATTTAGATAAAGGCATAATGGCATGCTTACCAAATTTGAAGATATATAATAAAACTAGGAGACATACCAAGTATGCTGGATTGCAGACTCAATTTTAACTACATTTCCTTGTCCATACAAGGCATTTTTCTTGTATTTGGATTTAACTCTTTGGAGTACTAGGTTGATCTCTTTTTGAGTGATGATGAACTTGACTGAGGAAATTCTAGTATTCTGGGGCTGGGTGAAATAAGCACAATGTAAGTGCATAAGTAGGATAATATGAAAGATGTCACCATCTTTAAGGAATTCCTCTTCCATTGGGATTCTGAGCAGGACAGACTGACTAAAGAATAATAAGAGTTTGACAGTTGTTATTTTTTTTTTTGCTAAATTCATGTCAGTGTATCATATTTAATATTTGTCCAATTGAATTCAATGAAAGGGGAAAAATATCTGTGGTGAGCATGCATGTCCCCATTCTTATACTCAGCTTGGTATTTATGATCAAAGAATCATTGAACCAAGTTATCTCCAGGCTTTCATCCAACAAGGAAACTTTTATGATCATTAAAAAATATGTGGGAGTTTCCTTTAAAGTTGTGTTTTGCTTTGCCAAATAAAGTACATTTTTGTAATAAGAAACCAATATGAGGGAATCTTGTATTCATAGGATCATAGAATTAAAGCTGCAGGGGACTAAGAAGTCATAGAGTCCAACATCCTTAGTTTATAGATTAGGAAGTAGAGCCAGAGAGCTTAAGTGATGTGCCCAGGGTCACACAGCTAGAAAGTATCTGATTTAGGATTCAGACCCAATTCTTCCTGACTTCAAACTCAATATGAATTATCACATCAAATTGCCTCTATATCTTTTTTTTCTGAACCATTTAGCTAATTTTGAAATTGTGAACATTAGCTATTAAAAAAAAAAATTGCAAAAGCCTGTCTGTTCCCTTTTCATATTTTCATAAATTCTTTATAGCCTCTACCTTGAACTTAGCGTTTCTTTTTTCAGCCAAAGCCAAGGTTTATTAGAACATCTGTCATATTGGGCAGACTCTTAAGGAGTATGAATGTTTAGTGAGCTATTGACTAGATTGTAAGAATCTGAGCAGGAGCTAGATTTTAAGAATCTAAGCACCTTAATGGAGACAAGATGGACTTTATATACAGAAAGACTGTGGGAGGGATCTAGGAGTGGCCAAGTGGTTTGGAGTGGCTAGAGGAGGGGGTCTAAGGAGGATCTGGATGGGAGTGTCCAGTAAGCTGGAATGAACAGAACTCCTGGGACCTGGACCACATGGCCAAGGGAGAATGGAGTTAGGGTGTAAGGGTGGGAAATGGCCAGGAGCCACAGAGAGGTAAGACAATGGAGGGGAAATTGGATGTAGCCACAATGAAAGGCCAGTTAATGGGATTATAGCCTCAAGTGAATGCCAGAAATTTGGTCATTTGGGAAAGTCCAGGGTTTTTCCTTTCTGAGGTCCAGATCCCCACTCCATCATTCCCCCCCTCAAACAAGTTGGGCCCAAATTCTTTTGGTGCAAGGGGTGAAGGTCTCAGCTTCTGAAACTGCTTCTTGCTGGCAAGGGGCATAGAGCTGTCCCTGCCTCAAGGAGGTCCCAAAAAGGAGGTCAACTGGAACCAAGCACAGGCTGTATCCAGGGAACAATGGGGAGACATTGGCTGGTACCTGCTGTTTGCTACCAACTGCAGGTGAATGGCCTGTAGACTGGAAGACGCAAATCTGACAGAAAAGACTGCAGGGCCCAGATATGACAGGATAAAAGATCTTTAGCTCTGTTTGGATTCAGATAATTGAATTTTCCAACCATGCAGTATCAAATCCACCTCATAGCCAGACTCAGGAATAGCCAGGTGGGTAAAATTCCTTTTCAAAGGAACATGATGGGGAAACTGAGCCAAGAGGATCCCATCTTAGATTGAGGCTAAAATTGTCTTCTCAGCTTTTCCCAATGCTGACTTCCCACCAGTATTACATTCTCTCTGAGTAGCTTGTGGCGTTTCTCTCAGATGGTGAATTACTGACTATCGATGGATTATTATGATACATCAGACAACTCAAAATAAAATCCCACCAGCTTTTATCTCAAAAAAACAAATTTCATTAATCACAACTTAGGAAAAACTTTTCCAGGATTTACATCTCAAACTTAAATTTGTCCTAGTGTAAAAAGCCAATCATTAAAAATTTCTATACATAACCCAAACAAGCTTTTTGGCTAATTAACACATTAAAACAATAACTAACAATAGCCAAATTATTTTAGTGGTAACCAAATTATGAAAAGTTACTTGACATAACTGATACAAAAAGTTCACCAATTTGAAACTTGAAACAAACCCATTATCAATCAGGTGGCTTCAGTTTTGTTAAATGCATTTTCAAATTACTTTACACAGAAAATCAACATCTCATCATTAACAGTTAAACTACAAATTTAAAAGAGCATGTTAACCAAGTTTGGAGGCTAGCTTCATTACCTTGAGCAGGATGTGCTGAACCTGGGTGTTGCTTCCAGGCAAAGGTTGCCCTAGGGCCCAAGGCCATTGCCAGTGGGGCCCATGCTGTAGTTGCTGCCCCTCCCCCCTCCTTCCTTTTCCAGGTGGGGGAGGGTAAAATCAAAGGTGAAGGGGAAAGGGTGAAACTCTCTTCTCCTATGAGAGGGATTAACAGATACCCTCTTGACTTAAGGGAAGGGAGTGACCAGGGTTGTAAGGAGAAGTTTCAAAACTCCTTAATGATCAATCACAAAACCTCCAAAATCTGCCAAGATATTTTTAGCTGTTCTAACTTTTCCCTATAACCTCCATGAAGGAGGATTCAGGGGTATAGAGGGAAGGGAGTAAGTAAGCCTCAGAGAACCAAAAAGCAATTGCAGTTTACCCCAATTCTCTAGTGCCAAGAGAACTGACAGAATTGGGCATACACTTCCAGATAGGGCTTCAATCCTTGTCCTCTATGCTGCGGAAGGTGTACCCAGGTCCATGGCCTCAAACCGACCCAGTGGACCAAAAGCTTAAGAGTATCAGGCTGAGTGTGAGACAGCCTCATAAATGTCTGCCCAAAAGGCACTTCCAAGCCTTGGTGTGCGGAGAGCAACCCCAACTGCAGAGCAAGAAAGGAGGGGAATGGGGAGGCTTACATACCTTCCAGTGATGGCTGGAGAAGAAGTTATGTTTAGGCAATTTCCTCACACAGGAATGTGTGAGGTTTGGGGGTTTAGGGGTGCTGGGACCCCAAAATCACAACATGTGGATCCTGCCCAAAAGAATTCAACCCAAGCCTTCTTTCAGTCAAAGACAGGGTTTATTAGAACATCCATCACATTGGGCAGACTCTTAAGAAGTCTGAATGTTAGTGAACTATTGGCTAGATTATAGGAATGTGAACATTGGCTAGATTTTAAGAAGCTAAGCTGAACTTAGCATTTTTTAAAAGAAAAACAAAAGGTTTTATATTCTTTTTAGTATCAATGGCTAGTCTAAATTCATTCTGAGTTTTGATTTTCTAGACACTATTCATATAGTACCATACTATGCGTTTGTATTACCTAGCCTTCCTTCCATCTTCTATGCATATCTTTTAAAAATATAATTTTGTCCATGAGTCTCCTGTATTTATCTCTAAATGCTCTGTTCTTTTCATTCTCATTGCAATTATTTCTATTTTGACCTTTATAATTTTATTCTTAAGAACTTCTATGCCTCTTATTTTGATTTTCCCTGTAGAACTTAAAAGTAAGAAATGCTACCATTTACTGGTTATTTGACTTCACCATGCTCTTGATTTATGCAACCATCCCCACTCCCTACATGAAATATTAAAAAAAAATTCATGACATAACCATGATTTTCAGTGACACATTCATCTCATTCTTTTATCAGTAGAAATTAAGCTACATATGTACATTGTACATATATTTGTACAATGATAGTGCTAAGCACGTGAAGTTCTTCTCTAGGGATAAAGAAGTCCTCACCAAACAACAGATGATATATGATAGATATTTAATTTAAATTTCTTTCAAATGGATACTCCTGCCACTAATAAAATATCATTATGCCTCTGGTTCTTCTCATTCTATGCAATTCTTGTTCATCTGTCCTCATTACATAACAAAGGATCTGCTCAATGCACTAGAATCCTTATTCTGGATATTCCATGGTATAAGAGAAGGGGGTAGCCATGTAGCATTGGGGTTATTTATCTATAATCCCTCACTCTTGCTATGTGATCTCTTTTGCTGATTGTATGTGTTGATTTATTCTGCTTGCAAGAAAGTCATCATTGGTAACACACATTAGCATACATGGCCACCATATGTCTTTCCATTATCCTTTGGGTCACTTGCAATTTTTGTTCTTCTAAAATTGTGCTGTTCCATGATCTATAGCCATATAGCATCAACAAGCAGTCTGGGATAATTGGGAACCTTGAAATCGAAAGCACATTACTTCCATTATGTCCTAGTTCAATCTCCTATAATAAAATTGAGACCCAGGTCTTATTCTGTGTTTATCTAATGCATGTGTACAGTTGCATTTACTCATTGGGCTGGCTAATCATCCAGCAGCATGTATTATATGAACAACATGATTTTCATCCTCTCTTTTTTTCAAGTGTGAATGATTAAAACAATTTCTTTCTGAACTACTATGAATTTCACTGAGGAAGCTTTATAATACTTTGGCAATCCACATGGTAATCATATGTGTGAATAATAGCATTTTAAGACCTTATTGTTGATAATATTTTTGATTTTTACTGTGTAGTGCACCTTCTCTGACACTGATGTATTCTTGATGGGCCTATATCTCCTATGTCATGCCAAATTTTATGTAAATATTCATTAGACTACAGTCCTTTAAAGCAAAGCTATAATAATAATAAAATTGACATAGCTCTATGAGGTTTGCATGATACCTTACATATATTGTCTCATTTTATTTTTACAAAAATATTTTAAGATAGCTGCCATTATAATCTGCATTTTATATCCAGGGAAATCGAAGAGGGATTTTTGAGACTTGTCCAGGTTCACATAGCTAATAAATGTTTGAGGCAGGACTGACATTGCAAACCCAGTTCTCTATCCACTACATCACTTAGCCTGGGATACAGCTTTTTGGTGTATGACTTTTACCATTGCTTTTGTTCTCTTTGAGCAATCATCCCTGTACCTGATACATGAGATAAGAAATTAAAATATGTGTAGGTCAACAGATATTTACTGATCCCAGCATCAGATCTGTCATGAGAAGTGCAGTATTTTGCCTCCTCCAATAAAGAATTGATGTTGCCTATGTAATATCATTTCTGGTTTTCTTATTCAATTAACTTTTCCATGTACCTCAGCATTGGGGTTTCATCTGTCAAATTTACTTTGCTGTTCATGTTCTCTAGGTCACAACCTTTTTTTGTTTGGATATAACTGCTACTAAGGAAAATACTTTAAAGAAACTGACTTATCTTAATCTAATGGTGATAATTCATGTACCAAAATAATAAAGTACAATAAATTTATTTTTAAATCCTCATAGTATCAGTCTTCTAATCCAAAATATGTTCCTTAAATATCAAGCTAAAGAAGGTATAAAGCCATTTTATACATTAGGGAAAATAATCACATATAGTATTTATATATATAAACATTTTCAAAAGATGTTAGATTTGAAAAAAGACTTAAAGATCATCTTATTCAACATCCTCATTAAATTTTATTATTGATTCTTTTTCTTTTTAAAATTAAAAACTTTAATTTCTGAGCATTCCCTACCTCTTCCATACCCTAAACCCAACGGGCTTTATTTTATAACAAAGTTGTTTTTTTTTTAATTAAAGTTAGCAAAATCAACCAATGTATTGATTGCATCTGACAGTATATGAAATATTGCATATCTGTAGTTAGCTACCTTTCAATTAAAAGGAAAGAGGTATAATTTCTCACCTCCTCTTTATCTACCTCCTCCACATCTTTCTGCCAACCACTTCACTGCTCAATCCAGAGGCCATGTCCTGGAAACACCTCCTCCCCTACCACAAAAAAAAAAATCTTTTACTCTAAGGCTCTGTTGTGGTAACTGCCCAGTCAAGCTTCCCTTTTCTCTGATCACATTCTCCAAAGCTTCTTCACCATGTTCTTCACAGCTATTTGTGACTCCATTTCTTTTCTCTCTATATATCTGAAACCATAGAGTATGATTAAATCAGCTCTGCCATTATAACTGTATAGCATGTGTCAATCTCCTCCCTTATGACTCTTCTTACCATCTCTGTAACTTTCTGAACCAAAGTGTCCTTCCTGTGTTCATTCCCATACTGTGTTGTTTTACTTCAACCTGAAAGGCCCTATATCTGGAGGGAGAGAGAAAGAAAATGTTTTTTTTTTCCCGAGACATCATAAAAGACCTTAAATATACATCACTCAGATCATCAAAGATCCAGGGGGACCCAATTCCAGGAAGTAAATGTTGACTGAGGTCGAGATAGTCCACAAAAACTAGGAAGAATGAAGCAAGTTTTTTTTTTTTTGGTGAGGCAACTGAGGTTAAGTGACTTGCCCAGAGTCACACAGCTAGGAAGTATTATGTGTCTGAGGCCAAATTTGAACTCAGGTCCTCCAAGACTGGTACTTTATCCACTGCACCACCTAGCTGCCCAAAGAATTTTTTTAATGAAATAGAATCTCTAGAGAAAAGAATTGGGAAGAGAACAAAACATTTAAGAACAGAAAATGGGAAACCTGACCCAAATAACATATCCCATGAAAAATAAGACAGACCAAACAGAAATCAATGACTCCATGAAGCAATAAGAAATATTAAAACAAAAGCAAAAGATTTAAAATGAGTGGAAAATGTAAGGTGTTGACTATCAAAAATAACTGACCTGAAAAGCATGTCAAAGAAAGATAGTTTAAAGATCAGTAGAGTCCTTGAAAATCATACTTTTAAAAATCCTGGACACTATATTTCACAAAACTGAAAATGAAAATTGTTCAATTCAACAACTACAGGACAAAGAGAAAACAGAAAAAATACACTAATCTCCTCTTGAAAGAAATCCCTACCTGAAAAGTTCCAGTAATGTCAAAGCAAAACCCAGAATTTCCACTTAAAGGAAACAATACTACAATCATCCAGAAAGATTTCAAGTGCTAACATATCATAGTTAGGTCACACAAGACTTATCAGCTACTAATATAAACATGAGGAGATCTTGGACTGTATTTCAAAAGGCAAAAGATAGAGACTAATGACCAAAAAATAACTAACCATATAGAGAGGAGTATAATCATACAGGGAGGAAATGAATTTTTATTTGAATAGATGACTTCCAAGCAATTTAAATGAAAAAAACTGGAGCTAAGTAGGAATGTTAAAATGCAAACACAAGATTTGAGAAACCTAGAAAGATAAACTTATTTGCACAAGTGGAAAAGACAGTATGGCAATGAAAGACTAATATTCTAAGAGTAGGAGAAGAAAAAAGTGTCCATTCAGAATCATAACATTGTAAAAGGGTTTTAAAAGAATTAAGAAAAAAAAGACCTAGAGTTGATTGGTTTTCTTCTGAGGGCTTAAGAAGGGAAGGAAAAGAGAGAGAGTATAAACCAGTAAATAAAGGAGAGATGGGGAGGGGGATAGATCTTGCTATTCTTCACAACTGAAGGGTGAACAAAGAGGATGTATAAACATAGAGGAAATGGTCAGGAGAATAGGCATCAGATGAACTTCACTCATTTGAAATTGAAAAAAGAAAGGTTGAACACACACATGTGCAAATGTCCAGAGAAAGAGTTTAGTGTAGAAATGAATCAAACCACAAGGAAATAGGATGGGATAAGAAATTGAGGCTGGTTAAGAAAAAGGATAATAGGACTTCTGGTAGCCAAGATAGTGGAGTAGCAGTATATTACTGTTATTCTCCCATAGTGAATTCTGAAAAACCAGAAAATAGTGCCACAGGAAAAATCCTGGAACAGTACAGCCAGCAGAAAGATAGGTGGAGCTTGGGAACCTTGGAGGATCAGCAAGAAAGGTCCATTTCACTAAGATAAAAGGGGAGCCATTCCAGGATAGGAAATGTCCCAGCAAGCCAGCAACAAGCCTCACTTCAGCAAACCAGTGGGAGAATCCTGAGCCCCAGGGTGGTGAATCAGGCAAATGTCAATACCAGGACCACTACCCTCCTGGACCCCCTGTGCTTAGAATAACCAGGAAACCAGCAGATTTCACCTTGGAGAACCACCACAGGCTCCAGTGCAACCCCAGGCCCTCTAGCAGCAGGATGTTCTTGTGCTTCAGCACAGCCCAAGGCTGGCAGGTATCCTCCAACAGCCAGACCTCCATGTGTTTCACTGTAGCCCCCAGAAAATGCAGAAAAAAATCCACCTAGCATCAGGACAAACCAGCCACCACCCCTCGGACCCTAGCTCAGCACCAGATAAGCTGCCAGACCCCTACAGCCTGTAGCTTTCAGAACCTGAGGCCCCAGCACACAAAGCCAGTGACCAGGCCTCTGGCCCCCAACACAAGAAGCTTGGGACAGTGCCCCCTGTGCTCCAGCAGAAGACCTCAACTTTAAAAGTCAGGAAAGATACAAACAATGAGCAAAAAGCAAAAATGAACACTGATCATAGTTTCCATAGGAACAGGGAATATCAAAACACAAACTCAGAAGAAGACAACACTGTTAACATACCTACATCAGAAACCTCAAAGGGGAATATAAATTAGTCTCAAGCCCAAAAAACCTTCTTGGAAGAGCTCAGGAAGGATTTTAAAAGTCAAATAAGAGAGGTAGAAGAAAAATTTGAAAAAGAAAGGAGAGGTATAGAAGAGAAAGTCAATAACTTGGAAAAGGAAGGACAAAAATTGACTGAAAAAAATTCCTTTAAAAATACAGCTGACCAAATGGGGGAAAAAATCCACTGAAGAAAACAACTCCTTAAAAACTAGATTTGGCCAAATTTAAAAAATAGGTACAAAAAAGCTAATTGAAGAAAACAATTCTATAAAATTTTGAATTGGGCAAGTAAAAGCTAATGACTCTGTGAAACATTAAGAATCAGTCAAACAAAATCAAAAGAATAAAAAAAATAGAAGAAATGTAAAATATTTCATTGGTGAAACAACTGATGGTGAAAATAGATCCAAGAAAGATAATTTAAGAATTATTAGTCTACCTGAAGGCCATGATAAAAAAAAATAGTTTAGACAGCATCTTTCAAGAAATTATCAAGGGAAACTACTCTGTTATATTAAAACCAGAGGGTAAAATAGTCATTGAAAGAATCTACTGGTCACCTCCTGAAAGAGATCCCAAAATGAAAATGCCAAGGAATACTGTAGCCAATTTCCAGAATTACCAGGTCAAAGGAGAAAATATTGCAAGAAACCAGAAACAATTCAAATATTAAGGAGCCACAGTCAGGATTTCTCAGGACCTAGCAGCTTCTTCATTAAAGGATCAGACAGCATGAAATATGATATTCTGGAAGGCAAAGGAGCCTGGATTACAACCAAGAATCAACTACCCACCAAACCTGAGCATAATCTTTCAGGGTAGGAGATGGACATTTAATGAAATAGAGGACTTCTAAACTTTCCTGATGAAAAAACCAGAGTTGAACAGAAAATTCAATCTTCAAATACAAGACTCAAAAGATAATAAAAAGGTAAACAGGAGAGGAATAAAAAACACATTATTCAATAAAGTTAAACTGTTTACATCCCTGCACGGGAAGCTGACACTGGTAACTCTTGAGAATTGTATCTTTATTATGACATTTAGAAGGTATGTACATAGACAGAGGGTGTGAGTTTAAGTTGATTTTGATGGGATGATCAAAAACTTAATTAATTTTAAGGGGTTAAAAAATGGATTGGACAGGGAGAAGAGTAAAAGGAGGAGGCAGAAAAGGATACATTTTATCACATGAAAGGCACAAAGACCTGTTATAACAGAGGGAAAGAAGGGAGGGAGACGAGCATTACTTGAACCTTACTCTCATCAGATTTGGCTCAAAGAGGGAATAACATACACACTCAGATGGATATATAATTCCATCATACCTTATAGGAAGTAGGAGAAGAAAAGGGAAAGAAAAGAGAGTGAAGGATAGAAGGGGGGAGAAGGGTAGGAAAAAGTGGTAGGGGGAAGAGGAAAGAAAAGGGATGGAGTCCAATAGAAGAAGGGCAGATTGAGGGAGGCCATGGTCAGAAGCAAAACACTGATGAGGAGGTAAAGGGAGAAAAGAAAGAGAAAAGCATAAATGGGGGCAAGGGGAATAGATGGAGAAAAAACAGAGTTGGTAATTGTAACTGTGAATGTGAATGGTTGAACTCTCCCATAAAACAGAAGCAGATAGCAGAATGGATTAAAAAAAACACAATCCTACAATATGCTGTTTACAAGAAACACATTTGAAGCATAGAGATACACACAGAGTAAAGGTAAAAGGCTGGAGCAGAATTTATTGTGCTTTGACTCAAGTAAAAAAAAAGCAGGGGCAGCAATCCTGATCTAAGACAAAACAAATGGAGAAGTAGATCTAATTCAAAAACATAATAAAAAAAACTACATCTTGCTAAAAGGCACCATAGACAATGAAGTAATATCAGTACTAAACATATGTGCACCAAGTGTCATAGCATCCATATTCTTAGAGGAGAAGTTAAGTGAGTTACAGGAAGAAATAGACAGCAGAAGTATATTATTAGGGGACCTCCATATCCCCCTCTCTGAACTAGATAAATCTAACCACAAAATAAACAAGAAAGAAGTTAAGGAGGTGAATAGAATTTTAGGAAAGTTAGATAGGGTAGACCTCTGGAAAAAATTGAGTGGGGATAGAAAAGAATATAGCTTTTTCTTGGCAGTACGTGACACCTACACAAAAATTGACCATGTATTAGGGCATAAAAACCTCATAATCCAATGCTGAAAGGTAGAAATATTAAATGCATCCTTTTCAGATCATGATTAAACAAAAAATTACATTTAATAAAGGGCCATGGAAAGTTAGACTAAAAATTAATTGGAAACTAAATAATCTAATCCTAAAGAATAAGTAGGTCAAACAACAAATCATAGAAACAATCAGTAACTTCATCCAAGAGAATGACAATAATGAAACATAGCAAAACTTATGAGATGCACCCAAAGCAGTTTTTAGGGGAAATGTTATATCTCTAAATGCTTAAATGAATAAAATAGAAAAAGAAGAGATTAATGACTTGGGCATGCAATTGAAAAAGCTAAAAAAAAATAACAAACTAAAAATCCTCAATTAAATATCAAGCTAGAAATTCTAAAAATCGAAGGAGAGATTAATAAAATTGAAATTAAGAAAACTATTGAACTAATAAATAAAACTAAGAGCTGGTTTTATGAAAAAAAACAGTAAAATAGATAAACCTCTGGTTAATTAGATTTAAAAAAAGAAAGAAGAAAACCAAATTACCAGTATCAAAAATGAAAAGGGAGAATTCACCACCAATGAAAAGGAAATTAAAGCAATAATGAGGGACTATTTTGCCCAACTGTATGACAATAAATCTGACAATCTAAATGAAATGGATGAATATTTACAAAAATATAAATTGCCAGATTAATGGATGAGGAAATAAAATACTTAAATAAACCCATTTCAGAAAAAGAAAGTGAGCAAAGCCTTCAATGAACCCCATAAGAAAAAATCTCCATGGTTAGACGGATTTACAAGTGAATTCTATGAAAATTTTTCAAGAACAAATAATTCCAATACTAAATAAACTATTTGGAAAAATAGGTGAATAAGGACTCTTACCAAATTCTTTTTATGATACAAATATGGTGCTGATACCTAAACTGAGAAGACTCAAAACAGAGAAAGAAAATTATGGAACAATTTCCCTAATGAATAGAGATGCAAAAAAATTTAAATAAAATATCAGCAAAGAGATTTTAGCAACTTGTCATGAGGATAATGCACTATGACCAGGTGGAATTTATACCAGGAATGTAGGGCTGGTTCAATGTAAGGAAAAGTATCAACATAATTGATCATGTCAACAATAAAATTAACAGAAACCACATGATTATCTCAATAGATGCAGAAAAAGCTTTTAACAAAATGCAACACCCATTCCTATTAAAAACACTAGAGTGCATAAGAATAAATGGAGTCTTCCTTAAAAAGATAAGCAGTACCTGCCTAAAACCTTCAGCAAGCATTATACATAATGGGGTAAGCTAGAAACATTTCTAATAAGATTGAGGGTGAAACAAGGATGTCCATTATCACCACTGTTGTTCAATATGGTACTAGAAATGTTAACTTTAACAATAAGAGAAGAAAAAGAAATTAAAGGTATTAGAACAGGCAAAGAAGAAGCAAAGCTATCACTCTTTGCAGCTGATATGATGATATACTTACAGAATCCTAGAGAATCCACTAAAGAACTACCTGAAATAATTAACAATTTTAGCAAAGTTGAAGGATATAAAATAAATCCACATAATCATTGACATTTCTATATATTACTAATAAAGCCCAGCAGCAAGAGATAGAAATAAAAATTCCATTGAAAATAACTACAGACAATATAACATATTTTTGAGTCTATCTGCCAAAATAAATCCAGGAAGATATGAACACAATTATGAAACACTTTTCACACAAATATAATCAGATCTAAATAACTGGAAAACTATCAGTTGTTCATGGGTATGCCAAGCTAATATAATAAAAATGACAATTCTACCTATGTTAATTTACTTATTCAGTACCATACCAATCAAACAACCAAAAAAATTCATTTTATAGAGCTAGAAAAAATAATAACAAAATTCATCAGGAAGAACAAAAAGTCCAGAATATTAAGGGAATTAATGAAAAGAAATGCAAGGGAAGGTGGACTAGCCATACCAGAACTTAAATTGTATTATAAAGCAGCAATCATCAAAACAACTTAGTTTGGCTAAGAAATAGTGGTGGATCAGTGGAATGGGTTACCTATAGAAGACACAGTAGTCAGTGACTATACTAATCTGCTCTTTGATAAACCCACAGATCCCAGCTTCTGGGATAAGAACTCACTATTTGACAAGAAGTGCTGGGAAAACTGGAAAACAGTATGGCAGAAACTAAGCATAGACCAACATCTTACACCATATACCAAGATAAAGTCAAAATGGGTACACAATTCAGACATAAGGCTAATACTATAAGCAAAGTAGGAGAGCAAGGAATAGTTCATCTGTCAGATCTATAAAGGACAGAAGAATATAGAGAACATTATGAAATGCAAAATGGTTAATTTTGATTGCATTAAATTAAAAAGGTTTTTTTTGCACAAAGTCAATGAAACCAAGATTAGAAGGGAAACAAAAAGCTGAGAAACAATTTTTACAGCCAGTGTCTCTAATAATGACCTCATTTCTAAAATATGTAGAGAACTAAGTCAAATCTATAAGAATTCAAGTCATTTCCCAATTGATAAATGGTCAAAGCATATGAACAAGCAGTTTTCAGATGAAGAAATTAAAGTTATCTTTAGTCATATGAAAAAATGTTCTAAATCATTATTGATTAGAGAAATGCAAATTAAAACAACTATGAGGTACCACCTCACACCTATAAAATTGTTGATGATGACAAGTCTTGGAGAGGATGTGGGAAAATTGGAACACAAATACATTTTTGGTGAGTTATGAACTTATTCAACCATTCTGGAGAGTATTTTGGAACTCTGCCTAAAGGCTATAAAAATGTGCATATCTTTTGATACATCAATTTGACTACTAGGCTGGTATCCCAAATAGATCATAAAAGAGGGAAAAGGACCCACATGTACAAAAATATTTATAGCAGCTGTTTTTTTGGTGGCTAAAAATTGGAAATTGAGGGGATGCCCATCAATTGGGGAATGACTGAACAAGTTGTGGTATATGAATGTAATGGAACACTATTGTACTATAAGAAATGATGAGGAGGTGGACTTCAGAAAAACCTGGAAAGACTTATATGAACTAATGATGATTGAAGTGAGCAGAACCAGAATATTGTTCACAATAACATCAGCATTGTGACTTGACCAACTTTGATAGACTTAACTCTTCTCAGCAATGCAATGATATAAGACAATTCTAAAAGACTCATGATAGAAAATGCTATCCACATCCAGAGAAAGTGCTGTGGAGTCTGAACACAGATCAAAGCTTACTATTGTCTTTTTAAATTTTTTTGTTTTTTTTTCTTATGGTTTTTTCCTTTTGTTCTGATTCTTCTTTCACAAAATAACTAATATGGAAATATGTTTAATATGATTATACATATATAACCTATATCAGATTGCATGCTCTCTTGGGGAGGGGGAGGAGAGGGAGGGAGAAAATTTAGAACTCAAAATCTTATAAAAGTGAATGTTGGTAATTAAAAATTAAAAAGAAAAATTATACTACTTGAGAATTAATAGCTGAAAGCAAAATAAAATTCCTAACCTATAAGAGTTATTAAAAGGTGAGGAGACAGAAAAGATCTGGAAACTAAGGAGGGGGTAACCATTATTTGAAGAATGGCTGAATAAATTGCTGAATAAATATAAATGTTATGGAATAGTATTGCACCTTAAGAAGTGATGAAAGAGACAATTTCAGAGAATTTCAGGAAGTAGGAGCTGATGAAAAATAAAGTAAGAATTAAGAAAATAATTTATACAATGACAACAACATTATAAAAAAAACAACTTTGAAAGACTTGAGAATGTTGATCAAAATAATAACCAATCATCCTTCCAGAGTAGCTATAATGAACCATGTCATTCACATCCTTGAAGAAATATGGGCTCAAAATGTAGACAGAGACATATTTTTTGGACATGGCCATTATGTAGATTTGTTGTGCTCAACTATGCTTGTTACAACATTTTTTCCTGGTCCTAATTTGGGATGGGAAGGAAAGGGATAGTTATAATGCTGCTAAAAAGAGAAAAACTTTCTTTTTAGAATGAGGACATTGAAACACTTTTAAAAGTACATAGAGGTGTAGAGAAGGCAGTTCAAAAGAGAGCACAAATAGGGACAGTTTTGAAAATAAGAATTTATAAAATACTTTAATATAAGAAAAGTAAATGGTATGGAACAGAAATACATGGTTTGATATATAATCCTATTTTTATATTCTACTGTCTATGGTAATGCTTGTATTTTGATGTTTGTTTGATTCAGATTTTTTTAAATTTAAAAATCATATAAATTCATTGACAGTAGGGACCGACTTGGATTTTGTATTTGTATCTCCAGTACTTTGCACAAAACTTGACACGTGGTAAAAATTTAGTAAATGTTTTTTTAATTAATTTATTTATTAATTATTTTTCAAAGCCCAGTTTGGTCATTATAATTATATAGCATTCACTTAGTTTTATTATTCTTCCTGTTTATATATTGTAATGTGTGTAGCCAAGAAAATTAAAGTAACTCCATTTTGTCTGTAGTTCTTCTGTCTTGCCCTTGGACCTTTTTTTCTATTGCAGCCCCAATCCCTGTTCTATGTAACCTTCCTTTGTGCTGAAAAAGCAAGTATCCAAAATAGCCCTATTTATTAGGGCAGGCTACAGAAGATAGTTAACTAAAAAAGAGCCTTTCCTGTTACTAGCTGTAGCAGCAGGCCCTATTCAGGAGTGGGAACCCTACAGCCTCGAGGTCATGTATGGCCCACTAGAATCCTCAAGTGCAGGCCTTTGACAGCCTCAAGGCCACATGTGGCCTCTAGGTCCTCAAGTGTGGTCCTTTGACTGGATTCAGTCCCCACCCTTGCTATCCAATCAAGGGATACCACGTCCCCTATTCCTACCCCCCAAAACAAGCTCTGTCCAATCCAACCCCATAACCAATGCACCTTCTACCTAAACTTAAAAGTATATAAGCTTTGTCCTTTTGTTCCTTCCTAGAATCTCCACCAGTATGGGTAGGGGGTCCCTTGTTGGTGAACTTAATAAATGCTTGTTGGTTCCTAAATTTCCATTTCTGGTTCTGTTTGTGTTTCTAGTTTGTTCCAGCATCAACAATCAACACCTAGTCATTGTGAATATTGTTTTCTCCATATTCATCATTTCTTATAGTTTGATAATCTCCCTTTACATTTATGAGTCACAATATTGAGCTTTTAAAGATAAACTAAAGTACAGAGAAGGGAAGGGGCTTGTGTGAGACCCTTCCTGTGCATCAAATCCTGAACAGATATCCATGATATGTCAAGGACATAGAAATTTTCACTTAAGAACCTCTATGCTGTTAAGACTACCACCAAGGCATCCAAACTCACCCAAACTTAGTTTTTGGAATAATCTGAATCCTGCCTTCTACTTGCACTACAACCACTCTAATTCAGACTTTGAAAACTTTTTGTCTCTATGACTAAAACAGGGTTCTAACTAGTGTCCCTGTACCCAAACCTAAAGCACATGTCTATATTGTCCTTCACCTCCAGAAATGTGAACACCGTGTCATCTCTAAGATAAAATTCAAATTCCTCAATTTGTTATTTAAAACCCTTCACAATCTGACTGCAGCCTATCTTTGCAGTCTAATTATGTTTTAGTTCTTCCTCATACACTATTTTTCAGCCAATTTGACCTAATTACTCTTCTCCCTACATGATATTTTATCTCTTTTTTCAGAATGGGTCCTCTGAATGACATTTTCGAAACATCACAAGTTTTTTTTTTTTTCCAATAGCATAATATTGTAAAGTATGTCCTTTATTCTTAGAGCCTGCTAAACATTAACATGAGGAATATAGACATGACTGAAAAATGACTAAAAACAAAAAGAATGATGCCTGTGAGTCTCATTTGTTGTAGTTGTTCAGTTATTTCAGTTGTGTCCAACTCTTTGTGACCTCATTTAGGGTTTTCTTAGCAAAGATTCTAGAGTGCTTTGCCATTTCTCTCTCTAGCTCATTTTACAGATGAGGAAACTGAGATAAATGGAGTTAAGTGACTTGCCCAGGATCACACAGCTAGGAAGTATCTGAGACTGGATTTGAACTTAGGTTTTCTTTGCTCCAGGCCTAGGGCTCTACCCACTATACCACATAACTGCCCCAGTAATGGGACTATACCATATCAATTAACATTTGTGAGGCCTATCTTTTCAACAAGATTGTGAGCTTCTTGGAGGCTGTTCCTGTATTCCCCTTACATTTCTTCATAGGACTGAATATCATCCAGGGCACCTTATAAGCACTAATAAAACTGATTGGTAGTCTTTTTAGACAAAATTGATTTTTGGTAGATCACCCTTGGGAAGGGGAAAAGTTAAAGCAAACAGAAACCAGTATTGTGACAAGTGAGAGGAGAAGCTTTATTCTTTCTTCCATTCTTCCTAGCCCCTTATTTCTCACCTTTTGGGTGGGTCCTTGAGGTGAAAGGGAGCCAGTAGAATTCCCCTCCCCCATCACTCTATTTATGAAACTTAGTGATAAAATCTTATCTGCTCTAAGCCTTATAACACACAATTTATTCAGAACACAAAATGTTCTAAAGTAAGACAGATAGCCAGATCTGTGGCATACATCTGTTTATGAACCATGAGAACTTGCTGAGCCCAATTAATAAGAAAGCCATGTCTTGTAACAAAGAGAAAAAAACAATTCAGCAAAATTAACCAAAAAATCAACTAAGTCTGAGGATGGAGTCCCTATCCATAATTCCTCACTTCTATGAGGATGTGAGGAAGGTACAAAAAAATGCATTTTTTAAAATGGTGAACCTGAACAAAGCTGGACTTTCTACTGAAGCTGGGGATGGCTCAAGAAACACCTTTCTCTGCACTCTTTCTAAGAAAAAGTTAATGTGTGAGCTAGATTTCAGAATAGAAAAAACTGAGCTTATTGTCACCTTGGATGAGTCTGAACCAGTAAGACGAGCCGGGAACATAACTGAGTTGTTTTGGTTTTCCCTATGATCCTGAACTATCCAAAATACTTACAAAAATCAGTATGGGGAGTGGAGTGGGGAACATACAGAATCAGTTCCATAGCTTTCTTTATATTGTCTCTAATTTTGTTGGGAAAAGTAAACATAGGACACATATGTCTGATGCCTAGTCATTTGCTTTTATCTGTTTTCCAGTAAGCAGATAATGCTTAGTCATGTCTCCCAGTGATTGAAAAAGAGGCGGTATGGAGTTGCACATGGATTCTTTTTTTCTCTTTTCTACTTTCTTTTTAAAAAATGTTGTTTATTTTTTCACATCAGTTTTTCAAAAATTTTGAGTTCCAAATTCTCTCTCTCTCTCCAGCCTTTCTCCCACCTATTGAGAAGACAAGAATATGAAATCATTATACAAGTGAAGTCATACAAAACATACTTCCATATTTACCATGTTGCAAAAAAGCAAGAAAAACATAATAAACAAAATATGCATCAATCTGTACTCAAATGTTCATCAGCTCTCTCTGGAGGTGGATAACATTTTTCATCATAAGTCCTTTGGAGTCATCATGGATCATTGAATTGATCAGAGTAGCTAAGTTTTTCACAGTTGATCATTGTTACAATATTGCTGTTACTATGTACAGTGCTCTCCTAATCCTGTTCACTTCACTCTATCAATCCTTCTAGGTTTTCCTGAAACCATTCTGCTTGTCACAATTGTATTCCATCACAATCATATACCATAACTTCTTCAGCCATTCCCTAATTGATTGACATCCCCTCAATTTCCAAGTCTTTGCCAAAACAAAAAATAGCTACTATAAATATTTTTGCACATTTGTACATTTTTGTACCTTTTTATTTTCTTTGCTGTCTGAGATACAGACCTAGTAGTGGAATTCCTAGGTCAAAGGATATACAAAGTTTTATAGCCCTTTGGGTACAATTCCAAATTGTTCTCCAGAATGGTTAGACCAGTTTATAACTCTACCAATAGTTAATCAAGCACATGAGTTTTTAATCTTTTTTGAGTTGTAGACCCCTCTGACTATCTGGTGAAGCCTATGGATCCCTTGTTAGAATTTTTAAAAAATTACAATAATAACAATTGAAGGAAATGCTGTTTCAATAGGAGACTAGTGAAAATAAAGATGTATTTTTTCCTGATCCAAATTCAAGTAAATCCTTGAAATCTATGGAGAATGAGAGTCCTTCGTATCATTGAATCTGTTATCAGAGAACCTGGGTTTGAATTTCAGCTATTACTTACCATCTGTGTGACCCACTAAACCCTTTTTATTTTCTTCCATATTTGGGGGAGGGTCTCCTTTAGCAAGCTGTTGGCTTGTGTTTCATGATTTTCTTGCAGCACTCTGATTTTTCTCCTTAATTTTTCCTCTACTTCTCTTACTTGATTTTCCCAATCCTTTTTGAGCTCTTCTATGGCCTGAGACCAATTCATATTAATCTTGGAGGTTTTGGATGTATGACTTTGACTTTATTGTCTTCTGGCTGTATGTTTTGATCTTTCTAACCAAAGTAAGATTCTATAGTCTGAGGTTTTTGTTGTTGTTGTTGTTGTTGTTTTTGCACTGTTTGCTCATGTTCCCAGCCAGTTACTTTACTTTTTAACTCTTTGTTAATGTAGGTCTCTGCTTCCAGTGTGGAGGGGGTACTGTCACAAGCTTCAGGGGTTTTGTGCAACTGTTTTCAGCAATACTTCTAGGGACCTGTAAATTTTCAGTTCTTCCAAGTTCGTATGGTCAGAGGAGAGGTGTTTACCCCTTTCCTGGCCTGTACTCTGGTCTATGAGTGACCACAAGGACTCTTTTCTGCCTTGGAACTGTGAGGGGGATTCCCTCTCCATTACAGCCACAAGCTTCATCACACCAGTGCTCCTCCTCACCACCAGGACCACCACCCAGATCCGAGCACAGGCAAAGCAAGAGAATCCTACCTCAGTCTTAGCAAAGAGATCCCTGCAATCCCCCTCTGATCACCCACTGGATCCCCCCACCATCTGTGGGCTGAGAGCTCAGGAAGCACCACTGCAACCACTGCCCTGGGACTGTGCCAGGGCTGGGATTGGACCACACTCTTCTCTTACCATGTCTGACAGACCTTTCCTATTGACATTCTAAATTGTCTTTGGTATTTGTAGATTGAAAAGTCTGGAAACCTCCACAGCTGCCAGTGATTCAGCCCCCTGAGCCCTGCTCCAGGTTCACTTGGGCCCCATCTTTGCCTGCATGGCCCAACCTGAATTGTGCTCCTCTCCCATTCCAGTGCAACAAACATTTCCTATCAACCACACAGGTTGTGTTGGGCTGGAAATTTTTTTTACTCTGTCTTTTGTGGGTTCTGCTGCTCTAGAATTTGTTTAGAGTCATTTTTACATGTATTTGAAGGGATTTGGGGGAGAACTCAAGCAAGTCACTGCTTTCAATCTGCCATCTTGGCTCTACCTCTACTAAACTTTTTAAGCCAAAGCTTCCTCCTTGGTAAAATGATAGGGTTGAATTAGATTATGCTACAATTCTAAAATCATATGAAAATATGTGAGATTTCTATTTGAGACCTTGGTTGCTCTAATAGAGGCTAGGATCCAAACAATTCTTTTTTAAATTTATTTATTTTTTACGGTAATTTTTATTTATTTTTTTGTTTTCAACATTTACTTCCACAAGATTTTGAGTTCCAAATTTTCACTCCATCTCGCACCTCTCCCCACCCCAAGATGGCATGCATTCTGAATATCCCTTCCCCTAGTCTGCCTTCCCTTCTATCTCTCCCCCACTTCTCTTATCCCCTTCCCTTTCAGTGTTGCTGTAGGGCAGGATGGCTTTCTGTACCCCATTTCCTGTATTTCTTATTTCCCAGTTGCATGTGAAAACATTTTTTTAAACATGTGTTTTTAAAACTTTGGGTTCCAAATTTTCTCCCTTCCTCCCTCCCCACCTACCCTCATTGATAAGACAAGCAACTAAATATAGCTTATATATGTGCAGTTATGTAAAACATTTCCATAGTAGACATGTTATGAAAAACTAACTCTATTTCCCTTAATCCTATCCTGCCCCCCATTTATTTTATTCTTTCTTTTGACACTGTCCCTCCTCAGAAATGTTTGCTTCTGATTACTCCCTTTCCCAGTCTGCCCTTCTCTCTATCATCACCCTACTCTCTTGTCCCTTTCCCCCACCCCCATTTTCCTGTAGGGTAAGACAGATTTCCACACCGAATTGAGTGTGTATGTTATTCCCTCCTTAAGTCAAATCCTATAAGAATAAGATTCACTCATTCCCTCTCACCTTCCCCTGTTTCCCCTCCACTGTAAGAACCTTTTCTTTAGTTTTATTTTTTGTGAGATAATTTAACTCATTCTACCTCTCACTTTCTCCTTCTCCTAGTATAATTCTCTCTCACCCCTTAAGTTTATTCTCCAGATATGACCCCTTGATTTTCAACTCACCCTATGCCCTCTATCTATCTATCTATCTATATCTATATATACGTACATATAATTTTTTCCCCTCTAACTACCTTAATATTGACAAAGGTCTCATGAGTTACAAATATCATCTTTCCATGCAGGAATGTAAACAGTTCAACCTTAATAAGTCTCTTATGATTTTCTCTTTCCTGTTTACCTCTTCATGTTCCATTTGAGTCTTGTATTTGAAAATCAAATTTTCTATTCAGCTCTGGTCTTTTCATCAAGAATGCTTGAAAGTCCTCTATTTCACTGAATGACCATTTTTTCCCCTGCAGAATTTTACTCATTTTGCTGGGTGGGTGATTATTGGTTGTAATCCTATGTCCTTGCCCCTCTGGAATATTATATTCCATGCCCTGCGGTCCCTCAATGTAGAAGCAGCTAAATCTTGTGGTATCCTGATTGTGTTCCACAATAGTTGAATTGTTTCTTGCTGGCTGCTTGTAATATTTTCTCCTTGACCTGGGGACTCTGGAATTTGGCTACAATATTCCTAGAAGTTTTCCTTTGGGGATCTCTTTTAGGAGGAGATTGGTGGATTCTTTCAATTTCTATTTTGCCCTCTGGTTCTAAAATATCAAGGCAGTTTTCCTGGATAATTTCTTGAAAGATGATGTCTAGGCTCTTTTTTTGATCATGGCTTTCAGATAGTCTAATAATTTTTAAATTCTCTCTACTGGATCCATTTTCCAGGTCAGTTGTTTCTCCAATGAGATATTTCACATTGTTTTCTAATTTTTCATTCTTTTGGATTTATTTTACAGTGTCTTGATTTCTCATAAAGTCGCTAGCTTCCAATTGCTCTATTCTGATTTTTAAGGAAGTATTTTCTTCAGTAATCTTTTGGACTTCCTTTTCCATTTGGTCAATTTTGCCCTTTAGGGCATTCTTTTCTTCATTGACTTTTTGGACCTCTTTTGCCATTTGGGTTAGGCTATTTTTAAGGTGTTATTTTCTTCAGTGTTTTTTGGGTCTCCTTTAGCAAGCTGTTGACTTGTTTTTTGTGATTTTCTTGCATCACTCTCACTTTTTCCTCTACTTCTCTTCCTTGCTTCTCAAAATCCCTTTTGAGCTCTTCCAAGGCCTGGGACTGATTCATATTTTTCTTGGAGGCTTTGGATGTAGGAGTTTTAACTTTGTTGCCTTTTTCTGGTTGTATGTTTTGATCTTCTTTGTCACCAAAGTAAGATAATATAGTCTGACTCTTTTTGCACTGCTTACTCATGATCCCAGCCAATTACTTGAATTTTAAACTCTTTGTTAAGGTAAGAGTCTGCTTCCAATGTGGAGAATGTACTCTCCCAAGCTTTGGGATTTGTACAGCTGTTTTCAGAGCTACTTTTAGGGACCTGTAAATTTTCAGTTCTGCCAAGGTGCTATGATAATGGGTGAGGTGTTTCCTCTCCACTGCCACAACAAGCTCCACCATGCCAGCACTCCTCCTCGCACCAGGACCATCCCTCAGAACTGTGACCCAGATCCAAGCACTGGCAAAGCAAGAGATTCCTGCCTCAGCACTGGCAAAGAGATCCCTGCAATCCCCCTCTGATCAGCCACTTGATTCCCCCTCAGTCTGTGGGCTGGAAGCTCAGGAAACAGCCGCAGCCCCTGGCCATGCTCCATAATTGTGGCTGAGACCTAGCTCCTCTCTCACCTCAGTCACAGACTTTTCCTACTGACCTTCTAAGTTGTCTTTGTTGTTACTGGGTTGAGAAGTCTGGAAACCTTCACAGCTGCCTGCAATTCAGTCCTCTGAGGCCTGCTCCAGGTTTGCTGCGGCCTGCGCGTCCACGCTGAACTGTGCTCCTCTCCCCGCCCGGCGCTATATAATTTTCTGATCAACCATCCAGGCTGTCTTTGGCTGGAAATTTATTCCACTGTGTCTTTTTGTGGGTTCTGTTGCTTTAGAATTTGTTTAGAGCCATTTTTTATAGGTATTTGGAGGGGTTTGGGAGGAGAGCTAAAGCAAGTCATTGCTTTCCCTCAGCCATCTTGGCTTGCCCTCCCAAACACCACTTAAAAACTACTCTAGGAGCAGCTAAGTGGCACAGTGAATAAAGCACCAGCCCTGGATTCAGGAGGACCTGAGTTCAAATCCAGCCTCAGACACATAATACTTGCTAGCTGTGTGATCTTGGGCAAATCACTTAACCCCATTGCTTAGCCAAAAATAAAAAAAAAAAAAACAACAACAACAAAAAAAAAAAACTACTCTACTGAACACAGCTACAAAGGTCTTTAACTAAATAGGTCTTAATGTAAGCATGTGTGTGTTTTAATATTAATATTAATCAAGTCAAAACTGAGGGGCAAATCCATGGATTAGAACCAGGGATTTCTGGGTTGTGTCTAGCTTCTGAAACATATTGACTGGATGACCCTGGAAAAGTCACTTACTTGTCATTGCCCCAGGCAACTATCTAGGTCTTTAACTTGCAATAAAGATGGAAATTGCAAAGATGGAAAAAATTCCTTACATCAAAGATAGATTTAATCACTGTCCCTATCAACCATCTATGTCATGAAGGCAATTATCTTAATTGATTAATTAAAAATCATGATCACAAAACATCATTACAATGTGCCATTACTTACTAATGGCATGTTATAATATTTACATGTATTTATGCTATTTCATAGCACCCCACTTATGAGTATATCTCATCACTTAATGATCAATAGTATGTCAACATTTAAGCATAGGTCCTATATTATTTTAGTGAATAATAACATAAAGTACATACATTTGTGTTGTAGAAATGTTTACCATTAGAGCCCAGCAAAGATGGATAAAGTAATTATTCATTAAAAAAGCTGTGGTTGTACATTCATTTAAAGAATTACATGAAAACCACTTTTCAAAGGTATTTGAAGCATATAAGACCTAACTTTGGATACCAAACTATTAGTTTGAAATGTGAAATGTAATTTAGAAGTGTGTGTGTGGGAGGGGACCCCTGGCTGACAGTCCATTGCCTCTTCCAATCCTCAGCCAATTTTCCTTACCTTTTCATATGCAAATAGAGTTAAAAATCTAATTTCTCTACAAACTGCAAATCAGCCATTAAAAGTTTAACAACCTGTAACTTAATTAAACAGATAAGGAGGCTCCCATCTTCCTAACCTTCCTATTTCTGTTAAGAGTACCATTACCTTCCAGTCACTCAGGTTTATAATCTCTTAGACATTCTTCACACTTCCCTCTCTCTCTGTCCAATCCCACTCCCATTCTATGCTATAAGGTGCCTGATTCTACCTCTACAGCATTTCTCATTTCTGTCCCTTCTTCCCATTTAAATGACCGCCTTCCAAGACCAAGTTCTCATTACCTCTCACCTGCACTTGTGAAATAGCCTCCTAATTGCTCTTCCTTTATCCAGACCCTTTCCTCTTCAATTAAATCCATCCTTCACATAGCTTTCAGATTGTTATTGCTATATATGCACAGGTCTCACTAGGTCACTCTCTTGCTCAAGAGGCTTTGAAGGCTGCCTATGGCCTCTAGGATAAAACACAAACTCCTCTGTTTGGCATTTAAGGTCATTTACAAGCTGGTTCCAATCTACCTTTCAGACTTATTGAACATTACCCATCTTTGTGCACTCTACATTCTAGCCAATTCCACACATAATATTCAAATTTCTGTCTCCATGTTGTTGTACAAGCTGTCTCCCATGCTTGAAATGGACTCTCTCCCCATTAATACCTCATCACATCCTCCTACAGGAGACCCCTCATGATTTCTGCCAGCTGCTAGTATTCTCCTTCAAAATCTTATTTTTACTTTGTACGTATTTTGCATTTAATTTTCTGTTTGCAGGTTGTTTTCCCTCAGTAAAATTTACTGAAAGGCAGGAAATAATTTACTTTTGTCTTTGTATCCCCCACAGTACCTGACAGTCAACAAGCATTATTAAGTACCTACTAGGTGCCAGGCACTGTGCTAAATTCTGATACATAATAAGTGCTTCATAAATGCTTGCTGAATGAATGAGTGAATGATTCTGAGGATCAATAGCAAATGGCAAGTCAGAAATTTGTGTGATATTTGAGCCTCATAACTTTATGTAAACAATGCAAATATTATTATCCCCATTTCATAGATGAGAAATCTGAGGAAACCGAGGCTAAAAAAATGGAGGTGCATATGTGTTTTAGTATTGAATGAAAATAAAAAAATGGAAGGACTTTTGCAGAGTCATAAACCAGATTTGGGATTTGAACTCGGTTTTGCTAACTCCAAGTCCATGACACTTTCCATAACACACACACACAAAGACAATTTTAAATGTATGCAATAATGATTCCTTTCTTGTATTTCCTTAGAAAGACATCTTGCAATCACATATGCTCAGATCTACATTGTGCCTAAAAGTTTTTTATCCAGAAATCTCATGATTTACTTATTCTCCTTGTTGCTCCTAAATCTAAGATCAGATATTTTCCTAGCTCTACAACTTCTGGGAACTCTTAGATTTCTTGCATCCCATCCTTGATGAATGAATAGAATGAAAGAAGGGATTTGGCAAACTTTTTCAAATAAGAGAAGCAAAGGGGTGCTTTTTGGAGTACCCATCAATTGGGGAATGGCCGAACAAGTTGTGGTGTATGATTGTGCTGAAATACTGTTGTGATGTAAGAAATGACAAACAGGGTGGTTTCAGAAAAACCTGGGAAGACTGATACCGAGTGAAGCAAAAAAAAAAATTAAGAAGACATTTATCACAGTAACAACAATATTACAACAATGCTCAATTTGTAAATTGATTCTGAACTTTTTGCCAAAGGCTGAATTCTGGGCTGAGAACTCTTGTTACCAAGGTAGATTAATGGAGTCAGGAGAAAGGTTGGAAAATGTAATAGGATTTCTCATCTCTTCCACATGGCTTGATAGGTAATAGGGGGTGAAGACCTGAGGGGAACTGGGTTGCAATTCTCTTTCAAAGTGTTTTCATGAGTCTCTGAATATCTCTCTGGAGTGCCTTCCACAGCATCACCAATCCTCCCTCTTATCTTGTCACAACTTTCTCTTTTTGTTTCCAAGGAATGTCCAAGGAATTAGATTGATGTTAAATGGGGTATCCTATCCAACCCTGTGAAGGTTATAGTAACAATAAACTCAGGGCTGAATCTGATCTCCCAGGCCATTCAGATTCTACTCTGCTCTCCATGAGCCATTTATAGAAAGTAGACATTTCAAAAGACATTTATGACTGTAGATCAACAAAAACCAGAAAAGCTTACCAATTCAGGTTGGGTAATATTGGGTTGAGAAAGTAGCAGAAGTTCTTAGAAAGTAACTACATCTCAGAACTGTCTTTGGTTACTGGTTATTCAGGCCCTTGGCTCCAAATGGCATTGCACTTATCCCTTCCACATCATCAGGGTTAGGGGTGCAGAGACCCTGCAATTTGGAAGATCCCCATAAAAATTTTTGCCCCTCCCTTCATGCCAGAGAAGCCTGAATTTTTCTTTTTTCTTTTATGGGGTATTTACAG
Organism: Vombatus ursinus; assembly: GCF_900497805.2. Lineage (NCBI taxonomy): Eukaryota > Metazoa > Chordata > Mammalia > Diprotodontia > Vombatidae > Vombatus > Vombatus ursinus. Next base: position 23,955,099 of record NW_020947062.1, read on the forward strand.
TATCTTATTGTAAAATTTGGGTTAAGTATTTGGTCATGAATACAATTATGAAACTATTTTCACACAAATAAAATCAGATATAAATAATTGGAAAAATATCAGTTGTTCTTGGGTAGGCCAAGCTGATATAATACAAATGGCATTCTATGTAAATTAATTTACTTATTCAGTGCCATACCAATCCAACTACCAAAAATTATTTTATAGAGCTAGAAAAAATAATAACAAGATTTATTGGAAGAATAAAAGGTCCAGAATATCAAGAGAATTAATGAAAAGAAATGCTAGGGAAGGTGGCCAAGCTGTACTAGATCTTAAATTGTATTATAAAGCAGCAGTTATCAAAACTACTAGGTACTGGCTGAGAAATAGAATAGTGGATCAGTGGAATAAGTTAGGTACACAAGACATAGTAGCCAATGACTATAGTAATCTACTGTTTGATAAACCCAAACACTCTAGCTTCTGGGATAAAAATTCACTATTTGACAAGAACTGTTGGTAAAACTGGAAAATAGTATGGCAGAAACTAGACATAGACCAACCTCTTATACCATATACCAAAATCAAATTGGGTACATGATTTAGATATAAAGGCTGATACTGTTAGCAAATTGGGAGAACAAGAAATAGTTTACCTGTCAGATTTATGAAGAATAGAAGAATTGATGAGCAAACAAGAGATAGAGAACATTATAAAATGCAAAATGGATAATTTTGATTGCATTAAATTGAAAAGTTTTTGTACAAACAAAGCCAATGCAACCAAGATAAGGAGGGAAGCAGAAAACTGGGAAAGAATTTTTACAACCAGTGTCTCTGATATTCATTTTTTTTGATGAGACCATTGGGATTATGTGACTTGCCTAGGGTCACACAGTTAGTGTTAAGTGTTTGAGACTGGATTTAAATGCAAGTCCTCCTGACTCCAGGGACAGTGCTTTATCCACTATCCCATCTACCTGCCCTATCTGATTTCTAAAATATATAGAGAACTGAGTCAAACTTATAAGAATGCAAGTCATTCTCCAATTAATAAATGGTCAAAGGATATGAACAGGCAGTTTTCAGATGAAGAAATTAAACTATCTATTGTCACATGAAAAATGTTCTAAAACATTGTTGCTTAGAGAAATGCAAATCAAAACAACTCTGAGGTACCACATCACACCAAACAGATTGACTAACATGACAAAACAGGAAAATGATAAGTGCTGGAGAAGATGTGGGAAAATTGGAACACCATTTCCTAATGTGCAGTAGTATTTCATCATAATCACATACCACAAATTTGTTCAGCTGTTCCCCAGTTGGTGGGCATCCCCCTCAATTTCTAATTCTTTGCCCCTAGAAAAGAGCTGCTACAAATATTTTTATACATAAAGGTCCTTTTCCCTTTTGTTTCTTCTTTTTTTTTTTTGATCTTTTGGGATACAAACCTAGTACTGGTATTGCTGGGTCAAAGAGTTTTATAGCCCTTTGGGCATAGTTCCGAATTGCTCTGCAGAATGGTTGAATCAGTTCACAAGTCCACCAACACAGCATTAATGTTTCATTTTTCCCACATCCCCTCCAACATTTGTCATTTACCTTTGCTGTCCTATTAGCCAGTCTAATAACTATGAGTTAATACCTCAGAATTATTTTAATTTGCATTTCTCTAATCAACAGGGCATTTTTTCATATCATTGTAGATAGATTTAATTACTTTATCAGAAAAGTGATCATATCTTTTGATCATTTATCAATTAAGGAATGGCTTTCATTTTATAAATTTGACTCAGTTCTCTGTATGTTTGAGAAATAAGGCCTTTATCAGAGAAACTTGCTTCAAAATTTTTTTCACAATTACTATTGTTAACTGTATTTCTCTCCATCCTATACCCCCCATTTATTCTATTCTCTCTCCTTTCCCCCATCCCTCTTGAAAAGTGTTTTGCTTCTAACTACCCCCCCCAATATGGTCTCCCTTCTATTACCCCCCTTTTCTTAAGCCTTTCCCCCCACTTTTCTGTAGGGTAAGATAGATTTCTATACCCAATTGAGTGTTTATATTATTATCTCTTTGAACTAATTTTGATGAAAACATGTCTCTTCTTATTGGCAGCCAAGGCTTTAACTCTCTAGAGGGCTGGACTCATTGAGTTTGACCTGGAAAAGAACCTGCTCCCATCCAAAGATGTGAAGTCTCAAAATGAATGTAGTTATATAATATGGGAGGCAGTGTGTCACAGAGAATAGAGAAGGGGACTTGGAGCCTGGCAAGCCCAGGTTTGGACCATATCTCTTATGCTCACCAAATGTGTGACCTTGGGCAATCACTTAATCTAAAATCATGCATTAAGCAAGTATTGTGTGCCAGGAGCTGGTCTAGGAACAAGGGATACAAGTATAAAGAGTGAAATAATCTCCCCTCCCTGTCAGTTCATATTCCAATGGAGGGGACTAGAAGTACCTATAAAACATATACAACATAAATACAAAATTAATAAATACCTACATATATATTATATACACATACACATACACACTAGGTAGGTAAATACAAAATAGTTCGGGAGGGAGAATGTTAGCATTTAAGGGGGTCAAAGAAGGCACCATGTAGAAGACAGTGCTTGAACTTACATCTTAAAAGCAGAGAGAGAATTTATGAGGCAGAGGTAAAGAGGATGTATATTCCAGAATGGCAATGACACAGAGATGTGAGATGGAGTGTCACAGTGAGACACAGTAAGAAGGCCAATATGACTGGATGTAAGAATGCAGGAGGAGTAATGTCCAATGAGACTGAAAAGATTTGCAAGTCACTTAATCTCTCTGGGCCTTAGTTTCCACATTTGTTAAAATGGGAGTTGGACTAGATCATCTCTAAGGTCCTTTTCAGCCCTACTTTTCTGCTCTTAAGGTCCTACAAACTTGAAATGACATTTATCCTTATTGTGATAGATCAATTCAGCAAAGAGAATAAGATAGAGGAAACATGTGAATTCACAGAATAGACTGAGGGATCATTATAAAAGTTATCTCCCTTTCTATCTCCAACTCTTTCTTGGTAGGGAATTAGGCAACATTAAAGGGGCTTATTCCTAGTTTTCTTGGATAAGGGCAGACAGTTCTGGTGAAATCCAGGAGACCATAAGCCTTTCAAGAAGATACAGGAAAATTAGCTACTTTTAAGATGTTTCAAGAAGTTAGGAGCCAGAGAAAAGGAGTCTTAAGTTCACCTTCGCTCTGCTCACAGCCTATATACACCCCAAAAGCAACGGTTCTTGAGAGGAAATCTCGGTAGAAGTAATGAAGGGCAATAGGAAACATGAAGCAAAGAGACTGAGGGAAGCATAAGAGAGGCCCAGCAGGACAGGAGAACATCAGCAGGTTTGCAGGCATTTTAGGACTGTGATCAGCTCCTGGGGGATTCACCCAGGTCTCATTCGCCCTGAGAGGAGCACCAGGCCCTGCTACTGCTGTTGTCCCAGAGGGATGAAATTGGCTTTTCCCAAGTGTCACTGAGACTTGCTTCCAAATTAGACAATCCTGTGGCAATATAGAATTGTGGAACACTGGCACTTAATGGCCACAAAGGAGGTGAAGATATAGGAAATCAGAAATTTGGTCAACCTGGGACATCTCAGTCATTGAACTAAAGAACAGAACTGGAGCAGGGTGCCACTGTGGAGTGCTACACCTGGCAGGAAGGAAAGGAGGCTAGAATCTAGCTGGAACCAGTTCTGTACTCACTGAAGTCATTTGGTATAGGGACTGAGGCTAGTGAAAAGTTGAATTCCCCAGTGTAGTATGGGAAGAGGTAGAGACACCTTAGAATTTCAACCTTCAGGGGATCTGTCATCAAAAGAAAAAGAATCAGAAACCAAATAATAGAGGAACAAAAGAAAAAAGACTGAAGTTACCAGAGATCCCAGGAGAAAATCCTGTTTAAAAAGTTGAGTGTGCACAGATATATGAACAGTTTAGCTATTAATAATAGAAGGGAAGATGACATCTACACAAACCCAGGAATCTCTGAGTAAATATACCAAGACAAAGAAAAATGAAGCAACACATGATGAGGCAGGAAAAATTTTGGATTCCCAGGAGTGTATGGAATCATAGCAGCATGTTCTCAAATGGTACAAGGGAGAAATAAGAATGTTCAAAACAGAATGCACGACCTATACAGGAGAAATAATCGACAGAATTGAAAAATTTGAATCTGCCTTAGAAAATCTCTCCAAAGAAGCAAAAAAGAAAAAGCTTTAAAGAAAAAGAAGACTAAGGAAGAAATAAAGATGTATAAAGACCAAGAATGAAAGAATAAAAGTTGAGAATAGACAGAAAAGAGAATTAATAAAGATAACAAAGTAAAGAAATCCTTTTTAGAAAAAGACACAAAATATTTCAAAACTAACAAAATAAGTTAAAGAAGAGAAGAGGAAGGGAGGATTTTAATCAACTAATGGAGAAAGAAAAAAGAGGGAGAATTAAATTATGTAAAAGGAAGAATGAAAAAGCCATGAATAAGTAAACTATAAAAATTAGGGGAAAGAATGACAAACCAAGGAAGCACACAGAATGGAAGAATATTTATTTATCTATTTATTTATCTATCTATCTATTTATTTATTGCATTCCTTTTTTAATATATTTTGAGTTCCAGATTCTCTCCCTCCCCCACCCATTGAGAAGGCAAGCAACATGATAACCCATTATACCTTTGAAGTCACTCAAAACTTTTCTGTATTAGCTATGTTGGAAGAGGGGTGAGGGGGAGGGCAAAAAAAAATGAAAATGAGGACTGTGATCACTGAGAAAAGTATGGAGTGTCAGAATGCTCTGGCACTCTTTAGAGAAAATACATTTTGTGTTGCCCAATGGGAATGCTCCCCTACGAATTATCAGCTTTTAGAACTTCACTTCAAGCTAGTCTGGACACCTTTAAGACTGTCTGAAGTTGCCAGTGTGGGTGGTGAACATAACACTTTTCAAGCAAACAGAGGCTTTCAAAATGGTTTTGAGGGCTTCCTTTTAAAAGTGAAACTGCTATCTCTAAAATCCATGCTCAGTAGTGGACATTTTTCACAGGCAGTCATTCTACTATGAGATAGTTCTTTGGCACCAACCTCTTCAGGGCATCTGACACATTTAAGTAAAAGGAACAAGTTCAGTCACTGTGCAAAAAACATCAAGATTGTTGGGACAAATTTTGCTCTACAAGAACAGTTCTCTAGATGAAGAAATCATTTGAATCCTTAAGTTCAAAATATGTTTAAAGGCATCAAGAAAGATGATAGGTATAAAGGATAGAGGGCTGTTCCTAGAGTTAAAAAGAATTGATTTCATTCAAGTTCTGATTATGACACACATTCACTGAATGGCCAAACATAAAGATAGTGTGGAAAGAACACTGGATTTGGAGTCAGAGTTGGTCCCAAATTTCAGGTCTGCCTTTTACTGTCTGTGACCTTGTGCAAGTCATTTCATCTCCCTGGGCCTCAGTTGTCTCAGTTACAAGATGAAGGAATTAATCTAGATAGTCTCTAAGGTCCCTTCTGTCCTAAATCTATAATCCTATGATATTACCTTGAATTACAGAGGAGCTATTGCTCTGCATTGGTGAAGGAATGTCTGTCCATACTGGAAGTTCCCTTACATTGATGAAACTATGCACTACTTTATTTTATTTTTATTTTTCCCTTAGGCAGTTGAGGTTAAGTGACTTGCCCAGGGTCACACAGCTAGTAAGTGTCAAGTGTTTGGTCTGAGGCCGGATGTGAACTCAGGTCCTCCTGACTCCAGGGCTGGTGCTCTATCTACTGTGCCACCTAGTTGGCCCCTACATAGTACTTTAAAAGAAAAAAAAAAAGAACACCAAACCAGGTTCTTAACCTTCCAACTTCCAACTCTGAACTCAGAATAATAGTGCAACAACAAAATAGAATATTAGATTGGCAGAAAAAAAAATTTCATTACTTTTCAAATAGCCTTCCTCTCCCTTAGATTATCTCCAGCCAAAACATTTTTTTGATTTGTCTCTGTAAGAATAAATGAATGGAACTACAACTTCAAAACAAAAACCAATGTATATTGTTAACACATTGCCATATCAGATTCTGAGCTCCTTGAGAGCAGAGACTGTTCTTTCTTTATTTCTTTCTTTCTTTCTTTCTTTTTCTTTCTTTCTTCCTTCCTTCCTTTCTCTCTCTCTTCCTTCCTTTCTTTCTTTCTTCCTTCCTTCCTTTCTTTCTTTTGTTCTTTCTCTCTCTCTTTCTTTCTTTTTCTCTCCCTTCCTTCCTTCCTTCCTTCCTTCCTTCCTTCTTTCCTTCCTTCCTTCCTTTCTTTCTTTCTTTCTTTCTTTCTTTCTTTCTTTCTTTCTTTCTTTCTTTCTTTCTTTCTTTCTTTCTTTCTTTCTTTCCTTCTTTCTTCCGTTCTTTCTTTCTTTCATCTCCAGAGCTTAGAAAAGTACCTGGAACATAGTAGGTGTTTAATAAATATTTTTCATTTTGCCTTCAATTTTTTTCTGACAGAGTTAGATGATATCTGGTCTAACATTTTTTTTTTATTTTGCAGACATGGAAACTGAAGCCAAGAAAGAGAGTGTGTTAGTGTGTCTTGCCCAAGGTCCCATAGGTGAACTCATCAGTCCTCTGACATCACAGTCAGTTGTCTTCTCAGTCCACTACTCTGCCTCCTTTTTCTACTTTATCTTTCAATGTTTTCAGAGTAATCTTTCCATTGCACACTGATAATCATGCCATTCCCATATTCAAAAATCTTAAGTGATTGTCTACTACATACAGAATAAAATAAAGCCTTCTTGGCCTGATATTCCAAGTGCTCAACAATATGGCTTCAACCTACATTTCCAGCTTTCTTATTATATATTAAGCTCATTCACACAAGAATTGTATGGCCAAACTAAACTATTCACCATTCCCAGATTCTTTCCTGCCCTTAGGTATGTTATCTCCTCGGTCTGAAACAGTTACTAATATCTCTGCTTGTTAAAATTCTTCTCTTCCTTTAAGGTCAAACTTAACTGTCACTTCTGTTGTGAAGTCTTTCTTGATCTGCTCAATATGTATGATCTTACCAAAGCTCTGATACCACTGTGACTTGTTTGTTCCTGGGAAGTTAATATATTTTAACTTTTACTATTGTTGCATGTTGTGTCCCCCTTACTAGTTTGTAAGCTCTTTGAGTTTGCAAGCAAAAGATGAGTCACTTGAGGTTATTTGATCTGTTTTCTCTTAGCATAGTGGAGGGCCTTGAGTGGGCACTAAATGAATAGTTGCTGAATTAGATCTAACAAATTAGTTAGAAATGAGAAATATTTTGCAGGAGAACTTGATTGGGACTTAGAGAACAATTATGGGGAAGGAAGGAAGGAGATAATGTATCTCAAAGATTCTAAGCTAGGATGATATTCTAAGCTTTTAGAGCGCTGGAATTTTAGGGCAATGAAATTGAGTTGAATTTGCAAGGCACACCCCCTAAAAACCAATTAGTTTCTCTTCTCTTTGAGGAGTAGAATGTTTGTTTGGTTTTTTTGGGGGGGGAGTGGTGTTTACCTATTACCAAATGGCAAGGATGACTAGAGGGATTTTGAATGTAACTTTACTCAGACTTGAAAGTCAGGGAAGACAGTAATAAATGATTAGAACTACCCAACAATTCCTTAAAAAAGAAAAACAGGATGATTTATTAAAGAACCTAGTCCCTGGGAAGAGGAAACTTCACAGGAGTTAAAGCTTCCATAGCCCCAACATGCATTCTCCGCATGGATTTTTTTAGTTCTTTATATTCTGAGTTTTAACAATATCATTTCTTCTCTGGATAAAAAAAAATAGAAAGAAAATTCTTCTTACATCTAGCTCTTAAGAATTTTCCCTGATCCTTCCATTCAGCCTGGAAAGAGGATATGATTACCAAGGTAATCCAGTTTTTTAATGTGAGGGAATCCCATTTCATTTTCTCTTTTTAATTAACATTTTATGGATTCCTTTTGTTTTTCTCATCAGTTATATCACCATCTTCATTACTACCACCATTCACCTAGTCAACCTTCCCCTAGAACAAAGAAAAACAATTAAGTAAAATCAACAGTGGAATTGACTGTGTATGTAACAATTCTGCAACTATAATTCCCCACTTCTCTAAGGAAAGGAGAGGGGTGCATTTCTATATCTATTCTTTAGGTCCAGAGTTGGTCATGACAATTGCACAGTAATTGGCCTTGCCTTACTATTCTCATCACATACATATGTTTAAAGATCATAATCAATCAACCACTAATCATCTATTATAAGCCTACTGCACCCCAAACACTGTTCTAGGGCCACTGAAAAAAATATTAAAAATCAACTGGAGACTAAATAGTTTAATCCTAAAGAATTGTTGGGTCAAAGAACAGATCATAGAAATGATAGGTAATTTCATTAAAGATGACAACAATATGACAACATTATAAAATTTTTGAGATACAGCCAAAGCAGTGGTTAAGAGAAATTTTACATCTCTAAACACGTTTATTGATAAAAATGAGGGAGGGAAAAGAGATACATTATTTGGGGATGAAAGTAAAAATACTAGAAAAGTAACAAAATGTAAAATAACAATTCAATGCCAAAATAGAGATCCTGAAAATTAAAGAAGAAATGAACACAATTGAAAACAGAGAGAGAGAGAGAGAGAGAGAGAAAGAGAGAAGCTTTTTTTGAGAGAAGCACAAAAAAATAGATAAACCATAGTAATTAGACTAAAAAGAAGGAAGAATAAAACCAGATTATAAGTATCAAAAATGAACAATTCACACAAATCACAAAGAAATAAAAGATATTACAAGCTATCTTGCCCAGCCATCTTTCCCACAAACCAACAAGCTAAATAAAATAAATGAATATTTACAATAGTATAAAATAACCAATTAACAAAACAAAAAATAGAGAATTTGAACAACTCACTTTCAGAGGAAGCCTCTGAACTTCCATATATGAAACTATGTATTAATTTCTAAGAAAAAAAAAACTCCAGAAATGATGAATTAACAAATTCTATCAAACATTCAGGGAACAATTAATTCTCATATTACACAAAGAGTTTGCAAAGATACCATAAGAAGGGATTCTAATGAATACCTTCAATGACACAGATATGATCTTGGTATGTAAACCAGGGATAATCAAAATAGAAAAAGGAAATTGAGAGGATGCCCGTCAATTGGGGAATGGCTGAACAAGTTGTGGTATATGAATGTGATGGAATACTATTGCGCTATAAGAAATGATGAACAGGCTGACTTCAGAAAAACCTGGAAAGGCTTGTATGGTTTGATGCTGAGTGAAGTGAGCAGAACCAAGAGAACGTTGTACACAGTAACAGCCACGTTGCATGATGACTAATATTGATAAACTGAACTCTTCCTGTCAATACAAGAATCTAAGACATCTCCAGAGGTCTTGTGATAGAAAGTGCTATCCACACCCAAAGAAAGAACTATGGAAGCCGAATTGTTATTTTTTTCTCTTTTGTTGAGCTTTGTTTCCTCTTTCTGATGGTTCCTCCTATTGGTTTATATTTCTACTTACAACATCACTAATGTGAAAATATGTTTAATATGAATGTAAGTGTATAGCTATATAAGATTATGTGCCATCTTGGGGAGGGTGGTAGGGAGGAAGTGGGAAAAAATTTAAACTCAAAAGCATATGGAAGTGATTATTGATAAATCAAAGTAAATTAATAAAAAAAACAAAAACACAAAAAATAAATAAAAAAACAAAAAATAGAAAAAGAAAACTATAAGCTAACATTTCTAATAAACATAGATTCAAAAATTATAAATAAAATATTAGTGAAATGGCTAAAAACAACATGTCACAAAGATTATACCTGATGACCAGGTTGGATATATGCCAGAAATGCAGGGTTGGTTTAATATTAGGAAAACTGGAAATTTCATCTTGCATATTACTAACAATTTTTAAAATTATGTGATTATGTAGAAAAAAGCTTTGGACAAAATACAATTTTCATTTCTTTTTAAAAATTTTTAAAAATATATGAAAAAGAAATTTCTCTAAAATGATAAATCTAAAACCAAGAACTACCATTATTTATAAAAGAAGTAAGCAAGAATCCTTTCCAATAAGCTTAGGAGTGAAACAAAGATGCCCATTGTCATCATTTCTATTTGACACAGCAACAGAAATGCTGGCTATAGAGATAAAAAAAATGGAAACTGAGGAATAATTAAATATAACTACAGAAGAAACAAAAATTTAGCATTTTACAAATGGTATGATTGTGTATTAAGAGTCAATTAAAAACTAATTCAAACAATTTAGCAAGCATAGTATATAATGTGTGTGTGTGTGTGTGTGTGTGTGTGTGTGTAAATCACCAGCATTTCTACATAAAGCCAGTAAAAATACAGCAGGGAGAAATAGAAAGAGAAAATTCACTTAATATAACTACAAAATATATCAACTACTTGGGAGTCTACTTTTCAAGATACATGGAAGAGTTGCATAAATACAGCTACAAACAACTGTTAATGCAAATGAAAACAGACCTTGATAATTAGGGAAAAAAAATATTCCTTGTTCATGGGTAGATCAAGTTAACATAATAAAAATAATATTATCTAAATTAATTTATTCAATACCACACCAATCACACTGTCAAAGTATAATGAATATAGAACTATAAAAATAAAAACAAAATTTAGGGGAGTTTTTAAAAAATTAAGAATCTCAAGAGAAATAATGAAAAGTAAAGGGAATAAAGAGGAACCAGCAGTGCCAGATCTTCAATTATAGTGAAAAACAGTAATCATTTTTTAAAAAGTGGTTAATGGTTTAAAAATAGATTCATCAGTGAAAAATATTAGGTATACAATATGCAGAAACAAACATTTTATACTCTAATAATTGATAAACTTAAAGACCCCAGCTATAGGGATAAAGACTCATTATAGCTAGGAGGCATAGTAGATAGTGCACAAGGCCTAGAGTCAGGAAGACCTGAGTTCAAGTTCTTCCTTAGGCACTTACTAGCTGTGTGACCTTGGACAACTTACATAGCCTCTCTTTGCCTCAGTTTCCTCATCTGTAAATTGGGGATGATAATAATAGGACCTACTTCCAAGAGTGTTGTGAGGTTTAAAGGAGATAATAATTGTAAAGCATTTAAGAATGTCTGGAATATATAAAGTATTATATAAATGTAAGTTATTATTGTATTTATTTTTGATCAACACTTTATTTTTTAAAAAGGTGATAATAATAATAGCTAACATATATCTGACCCTTTAAAGCTTGAAAATCATTATAGATATAAGGTCCAAATGGGTAAATGATCTATATATAAAAAGTCACAACATTACAAAATTAGAGACACATGGAAAAATTACTTATCATATTTATAAAGAGAAAAAAGTTCAAAATCAAACAAGGCATTGAGAGGATCACATAAGATAAAATGAGCAATTTTGATTATTTAAAATAATTTTTTGAATAGGGCAACTAGGTGGTACAAGGGTTAAAGCACCAGGCCTGAAGGAGGACCTGAGTTCAAATCCAACCTCAAATACTGAGGTCACTGTGTGACCCTGGACAAATCACTTAATCCTATTTGCTTCAGTTCCTCATATGTAAAATGAGCTAGAGAAGAAAATGGCAGTGATAGAAATGGCAGAAATGGAGTGATTACTCCAGTATCTTTTCCAAGAAAACCCCAAAATAAGGGTCACACAACTGAACAATAGCAATATTTTTTTTTGCATAAACAAATCTATTGCAGTTAAAATTAGAAGAGAAATGGGCAAATGTGTGTGTGTGTGTGGGAAATATCCTTGCATCAAGTTTCTCTGATAAAGGTTTCATTTCCAAGATATATAAGAAACTGATTCAAATTTATAAGAAAAATTCATTCCTTAACTGATAAATGTTTTGATGATATGAACAATTTTCAAGGAAAGAAATCTAAATTATCTATAGTCATATGAAAAAATGCTTCAAATCATTACTAATTAGAGAAATAAACATTAAGGCAATTTTAAGATTCTACCTCATACCCAAGGGAAAGATGACAAAAAAGAAAAATGATGAAAATGATGAATGTTAAAGGTGCTATGGGAAAACAGATGTTGGGGAATTCTCTTAATGTGTTTGGAAAGGCATAACAGTGAGGATTTGATGACTATACATTAAAAGTAGGAGGTAAGACTGAAAACACACACACACACACATACACACATATATATATAAAATATATATATGTATGCATACATATATATATTAAGCATAGTAAGGAATCTGCCCTCAGTAATAGCAAATTCAAATTACTGGAGTATAGATTTGGTTTTTATAACCTTACAGGCCCACACAAAGTACACACTACAATTAGCAGAATTTTTCAGCAACTTAATAAAGCAATTCCCAGGTTGGGGTGGAAGTAATGCAGAAGGAGATCAACCAAGAGAGAAAAGAGGGAGTATTTGGAATGCACTTGGCAGTGCTTACTATCAGAGTACAAAAACATTTCCTGTTCAGGCCCAGGAGAAAAGGGGAAGAGACAACTTTTAGAATTGTAGCAGCAATCCTTTCAGACAGAACCTTAGGTTCTCAGACAAAGAGAGAAACAATGTCTGTTGGGGAGGGTCTGTGTTTACTATGTCCTTGCATAAAGGTTGGAGACTTTCTAATATTCAGGCACTAAATGGTTGGAGTTGGGTGTGTGTAGGGAGGGGTGTGGATTTCTACATTGTTGGTCCATTAAGATGTAGTAAAATGATAATGATTCCAATTTTGTTTTCCCCAAATAGGTATATTGATGGGAGACTTCTGGTTGGGTACAACCATTCTGGAAAGTAATTTGGAATTATACATCAAAAAAAAAATCCTATTTACCCAGTTATATCACTGTTAGAGGCAGCTAGATGGTTCAGTGGATAGAATGCTAGGCCTAGAGTCAGGAAGACTGGAATTCAAATCTGGCTTCAGATGCTCACTAGCTGTGTGACCTTGGCAAGTCACTTAACCTTTGCTTGCCTAATTCACTGGAGAAGGAAATGGTAAACTATCACAGTATCTTTTCCAAGAAAACCCAAGAAAATCTGAAGAGTCAGATACAACTGAACAACAAATATCACTGTCAGACATAAACCCCAAACAGATGAATAAAAGAGGAAAAGGTCTTGTGTGTGTGTGTGTGTGTGTCTGTGTGTGTGTACACCCATATACATATATGCATACATATACATATATACATATATAAATGGCTTTTTTGTAGTGACAAAAAACCTTAAAAACTAAAGGAATGCTTATTAAATAAGGAAAGATTGATTAAGCTATGTTATATGAATGTACAGTAGTACCACTGTACTGTAAGAAATGGGGAAAGAGAGTAGTCTGGGTCACTGAGAGAATCATACAGAAAGGATATCTGAGAGACAGGAGTTTAACACAGGCAATTCTGACTCCAAGGCCAGTTTTTTTTTTATTTGTTTGGTTTTGTTTTTTTTTTGGTCAACCATGTCATGTGACCTTTCTAGTAAAATCCCTAGATCTATTTATTGAACAAGAAGAAATAAAGTCACATAAAGGTTAAATGACACTCAAAATCATAGATGTCAGAGGTTTGAGAATTGGGAGGGACAATAGCAATCATTCAGCCCAAGTTCCTCATTTTGACACTGAGACCCAGAGACATCAAAGGACTTACTTGTCCAAAGTCAACCAATCAATAAACACTAAAGCTAGAATTCAAACTTGGATCTTCTGATTCCTTTGCACTATATGATACTACCTCCACAGAGGTAAACAAAGTCACATCACCCTCACATCTGCCATTGAAGACATCCCTATAGCCTATTTAATATAAATGGTTCAAAATTATTGTATATAGACATTTAAGGTACATAGCTGTCATGATAAGGAAGAACTTCAATACAGATATGTGTTAAATGTATAATCTTGAAACTATTTCTAGGCATGTATAGCCTTCACTAACTGCATACCCCTAACACTTATGCCTTGTTTCTTCCTGAAAGAAAATGACCCTAGAGGAAGATTATGTGTCTTTGCTTTGAACAAATAGCTTTAGATGTATTGTTGAGGATTTAGAGGTATTGTCTAGAGTCAAAATTTTCTTGTTTCTAGAAACTGCTTCTTATGTATTTCATTGTAATTCCACCATATCCTTTCATCTCTGTTATATATGTTTCAGTACCTAACTATTCAAAGCATTGTAATAAGAGATATGAAAAATATATTACTTTAGACTTCTCCCTGAAATAAGAGAAGTTTGTTATTGTTATTTTGTTTCAGTTGTTTCAGTCATGTCTGATTTTTCATTTGTGGTTTTCTTGGCAAAGATACTGAAGTGGTTTTCCATCTCCTTATCCAGCTCATTTTACAGATCAAGAAACAGAGGCAAACAGGATGAAATGATTTGCCCAGTGTTACACAGCTTCTAAGTCTGTGAGAATGGATTTGAACTCATGACTTCTTGACTCTAGGCTTGGCATTCTATCCACTGTACCACCTAGGAGAAATAGGAGAATAAAAGTCAGGTATGGAAAATTGCCTTTAGACGTTATTGGCTTTATTGTATGTTATTGTGCAATAGTACCATCACACACATAATATTGCTGCCCTTTAATTGGTTTCTTTTGGAACTTCGCCTGTAATGGTCAATGTAGGCAATGCATGACTGACTTCCCACCAGTGCTACCTACTATCATTTCATGAAAGGCCTCTAATGCAATTGGGAGATATAAAGAGCTGGATTTCCGAAGCAAGGTACCTGCACTAATGCCTCCTACGATTGTAGCCTTGCAAATGGATAAGTAATTCATGCAAACCACAGAAAAGAAGGTTGTCTCACAATTCAAGACAATAATTTTAGTGACCTTGTGTTTTGCCTTACCCAATTTCTTTCCCCTTTCTTCTAAACAAATGTAATTTTCCCTCTAGAATTTGACAGCACAGTATTTCAATAGGTAACAGTTGCATCCATGCAGCTGGCCCTCTCTTCTCTTACTATGTCCAAGCGATGTCAAAATAGGTTGGTTCACTTAACGAATTTAAATAACTGCTCAGTTCAGCAAACACATCTGTCAAACCAAGTGATTGGCTATCTGCAGAATTGTGCTTCTTCAACAAAGAACAATCTGTCACCAAAGACAGCACATTATAAGCAGTGGAGATTCAGGCATACTCCAACCCAAACCTCACTCTGAAAGGCAGTACGGAAGCAGGCTGGGTTTGGAGCCAGGAAGACCTTGTTTAAAATTTGGCTTCAGATACTTACTAACCATGTGACCCAGGAAAGGAAAAACCTCTCTAGATTTCAGGGTTTTTTTTTGTTTTGTTTTGTTTTTTATCTCTAAAATGAGGATAAAGATAGCACTTGGGGTTGTTGCAAAGATCAAGTGAGATAATAAATTTGAAATGCTGTACTATGTAGTCCTTAGCTGTTGTTTTATTTTCTTCTCCATTTGATGGCAGTATTAGAGACTAGTGGTTTAACTCCAGTGACCAGCAGAGTACTTTTGTACATTAGTTCATAGACCATTGGATTTGCAGTTGGAAAGGATCTTGGAGATCAGCACAGCCTCCTCATTATGCAGATGAAGAAACTGAGACCCAAAGAGATAAAGTGACTTGACCCAAATCATAAAGATTATACTAAATCATAAAATAAAAGA
Organism: Vombatus ursinus; assembly: GCF_900497805.2. NCBI lineage: Eukaryota > Metazoa > Chordata > Mammalia > Diprotodontia > Vombatidae > Vombatus > Vombatus ursinus. The sequence continues at coordinate 23,970,805 of NW_020947062.1, forward strand.
GAAAGTTTGAACACAGGTCCTTTTACTTCATTTCTAGTGCTGTTTTACTATGTAACTTAATAAATTATTTTTGAATAAACTTTGTTCAAATGATCAAGGCAATTGCAATTATTAAGACATACGTTGCATTTTGCACCATACTAATGGTGGTGGGGAATAACAAGTAAATGTAAAACAAAGTTTTGCCCATGAAGCAATTTGCAACCTAGTTAAGAAGACACACATGTATACACTGGGTGAAGGACCAGTCCTGGAAGGCTGGGGGAGAAACAATATACAGCTTTAAATTTATTTTTACTTTATTTGCACAGTAATTTACTAATCTCTCCATTCATTCATTCATTTATTTCTAAGAACTTGTATCTCCTCCACCCACTACCCATCACTGAACAATAAAAAACATAAAATCCAAAACCCTCATAATAAATATACATAATACATCAAAACAAATTCCTGCATTGGCCTTGTCCCAAAACATGTTTCATTCTGCATTTTAAGTCCATCACCTCTCTGTCAGGAGATAAGTGGAACATTTCATATTCAGTCTTCTATCATAATGATTTACCATTGCAATAATCAGAATTCTAAAATCTTGGAAATTTGTTATTCTCTACAATGTTGTTTTCACTCTAGATAAATTGTTCTCCTAGTTTGGTGCACTTTAACTCTTTATCAATTCACAGAGGTATTCTCAGTTTCCTCTGAAACTATCCATATCATCATTTTACATCATTTTTAACATTCCATTATATTCATAAATCATAATTTGCCTAGTGATTGGGTATCCCTTATATTCAAGTTTTTTTGTTATACTGAAAATTATTGGTATAATTTTTTCTTATATAGTTTTTTTAATTTTTCCTTTCTTTGATCTCCTTGATATCTAAGTAAGTCAAAAAGTATACAGTTTAGTAACATTTTAGGTGCTATTCCAACTTGTTTTCCAAAATGACTAATCTAATTCATAGTACTTCCAATAGTGCACTTCTTTGCTTGTTTTTCTGGCAGTGACTGAAATATCAGTCACTTTCATCCTTTGTCATCTTTGCTGCCTAAGGTTTGAGGTGGAGACTCACAGTTGCTCTATTAGTGACTTACAGCACTTTTTTTTTAATATGGCTATTGATAACTTGGCTTTCTTCCTTAGAAAACTTCCTGTTCATATCTTCAGTTGGAGACTAGCTCTTAGTCTTATAAATTTGAATCAGTTCATTATATAACTTGGATATAAGACCTTTGTCAGAGAAACTGGCTACAAAACATTTCCCTCCCCATTAACCTATCCCCCATCTAATTTTAACTACAACATATTTATTTGTACAAAAACATTTTATTTTTTATATAATCAAAACCAACCAACCCCTCCAGAAAAGAAACATTTCTGGATTATATTTTAATTCATTTTGCTATCTTCTGTTTAATGGGTAAGTTTATCCCATTCATGTTCAGAATTATGATTAATAATTGTCTCCTTTTATTCTATTATCTTATATTTTTTTCTTCTCTTTACTCCCATGTCCCTCTTTACAAATAAGAAAAATATAGCAAAAGGGAAGATGTTTGCCTGACACATGATCTATAAATGAAACAGTCCATTCCATTCTATTAGAACTCTTCTTCCTTTGCATAATCCCTCCAAACAAGTTTACTATTTGTTCCTTTCTTTTTAATTGGACCTTCCTATTCCTTTCATACTCAGGTTTGTTTTGCTTATGGCTGTTCCATCACCTATCCTCCATTACTTATCCTTCCATCCCTCTTAAACTTCACTCTTCCTTTCCCTAGCCCCTGTTTCATCCTATTTCTCTTTTAATTTTAATAGATAGAAAAATTGTTTATTAAGCATGTGCCTAATAATGTGCCAGGTGTTATGCCAAGCACTGGCATGCAAGAAAACAACAGCCCCCACTCTCAAGCAGCTTACATTCTAATATAGGAATACAAAGCATAAAAAGGAACTGGAAAGGGTTAGAATGGGAAGGAGGAAATTGAAGGAGACTAATGAGGATTGGTGGTATGGAGGTGGAGCAGATGGGTGTGGTTGGAGCAGACCAGAGAGTGAGACAAAAGTGGAGAATGAGCAGTTGACCTGGGTATTCTCATGATATGGCAGTTCCATATTAGGATTCACAAATCATTTAGTATATTTCTATACTGAAGCCTTTATACATATTCATATGTATGTGTGCATATGTAGGTTTATATGAATAAAGTGTGTATTGTGTATGTATGTATGTATGTATGTATAGCAGCTACATGGAGCAGTTGTCAAAGTGTTGGCCCTGTATTCAGGAAGACTCATCTTCTTGAGTTCAAATTTGGCCTCAGACCCTTACCAGCTATTTGACCCTAGGTAAGAAACTTAAGCCTGTTTGTCTCAGTTCCTCATCTGTAAAATGAGATGGAGAAGGAAATGGCAAATCACTCAAGTATCTTTGCCAAGAAAACCCCAAAATTGGGTCATGAAGATCATGAAGAGTTGGACATGACTAAAAAACAATAGAAAAACTATTTACAGATATATATGTCTATGTCTATATAAATCTTTGTATATGTGTGTATAAGTACATATATATATGTATACATATATGTAATACATACATATCAGGTAGGAGAGTCAGTGGAAGAAGTGCAATTTGTGTTCAAACTTCTTTTATCCACTGCAAATGAAAATGAAATCCATAGGATGTTTATTCCCCTCTCTCCTTCCTCCATAATTAAATACTTTTCATTTTATGCAGTTATCTATGACAGGATTTCCATCTCCCTCTTCTATTCTCCCTCAGTATAGTTTCATAGCACTTCCTTTTTCTTCTTCTACTGAAATCATCAAATCAGAATCATACCTCCCCCAAGAAACCTTTCATACATATCATTTTCTTTGTCTAATAGAGATTTTAGGGTTCTGAGGAACATTGGTTTCTCATCCTCCTATTAGCATTCTTATAGATTCCTTTCCAGTTTAAAAAAAAAATGCTTGAACCTTTTTACACATCTTGCTCTTCATTTTCATTCCAAAATGTCTGCTTAATTCTGAGCTTTTCATCAAGAATGATTAGAAATCCTCTATTTTATTAAAGGTCCATTTTTCCTTCTATAGGAGTATACTTACTTTTTCTGGACAAATAATTCTTAGTTGTAAGCCTTTATCTTTCGCCTTCTAAAATATGCTCCAATCTCTTCTCTCCTTTATGGTGGGAGCTATCTACACTTACGTTAATGAGTTTCCTAGGTACTTGATCTCTTTTTTGGGTAATTATAATATTTTTCTTTGACATGGCATTACTGGATTTTTATGACAATGCTGGGAGTATCCATTTAAGGTTTGTTTCAAGAGGTGAGCATTAGAATATTTCTATTTTTCTTAGTTCTCTATTGCTAAGAGCTCTGGGCAGTTTTCAGTATAGTTTCATGAAATATGGCATCTAGGCTTTTTTTCTAATCATGATTTTCAGATAGTCCATTAATTCTAAGATTATTTCTTTTTGACCTGTTTTCCAAGTCACTTGGAAATTCCAGTTTGATCTTTGAATTTTGTTTTAGTATTTTTGTTGTTTCATTGAGTTGTTTTCTGTTTTGGCACATTCTTGTTTTCAGACCATTCAATTCTTGGGTGAAGTTTTACACCATGTATTTTAAGAGATCAGTTTTTCTTGTCATTCTTTTCCTCTTGGGTATTCCAGTTTTGTGTCTCTTATTTCACTTCTTACAGGTATTCATATAATTTTTGTGACCAGGATATTTTTTTTCCTTTGAGACTTTACTTGGATTGGTTGTGAAGTCAGTCTCTTCCTCAGGTTTTAGCTTCTGGGCATATCTTAGTCTAAGAGACTTCTTTTTGTGTTCTGCTTGGTTTGGTCATTTCAGCTGCCTACATGTCTAAGTTGGAGGGCCCAAGCTAGGGGCAAGCTTTGCTTCTGCACTCCTTAACATTGTGTGCAAACCTTGCCTGGACTTGAGTATATTGGCTAAGACTAGGCCCTTCTTTCAAGGAACACTAGGGATATTCTCATTCTGGGCTCTTTCTTGGGATTCCCTCTTCCCAGGAGGCTCTAGGGATGTTCCACTCTGTGGAGTCCATCTCCAGTTGCTCTGGGGATACTGGCCTGACATGTCTACTTCAGAGTTTCTGCAAGATTCTAGTAATCTTTCTGTGAATCATTGAATTAAATAAAGAGTTTAATGGTGGTTTTCTCTGTTTCTTTTTCAACTGGCATATATTATAGCTTTACCGGGTTGTTTGTGGAAGATCTAGATTTCTCTAGGTCCTAGCACACTACCATCTTCCCCAGTGATTAGAGCATGCATCATATGCCCTAAGAACTAGAAATTACAGGGATGCTTGGCAACTGGAGGATGGCTGAACAAGTTGTGGTATATGATTGTGAAAGTTTAGTGACCCTGTTTCCAAGTATGTATAATGGTGAAGCCCTTCCAACTACTTTAGAGTGTGCCAAATATTCTTTGACTATATCCTGTCAGCTTACTTCACAGTAGTGCCTTTTAATGATGGCTGACCTAGAACTGAGTGTGCATACAAACTATTCAAGCTGATTATCTTTCACTGTCATCTCTGAGGGCTTTTGAGTATGGAAGATGAACTATTCTGATCCCCTCAGTGAGGAGAAGGGCAGCTGACTGCTTTCTCCCTATCTATTCACCATCTCTGAATATATGGTACTTATTTCTTTTGGGTTTATTTTTTTTTTCCTTATCTTTGGTGAATATCTAGAGTTGCAATGACTTTGCGAGTTTCAAAGGGTCAGATGAGTCATAGGCAACTGAAGTCAGTAGCAGAGCCTACAGCTAGGTATAACAGGTTAGTCTAGTGATGAGCTAGGTCTGAAGAGCAACCTGTTTGACCCAACCCAGCAGTGAATTGACCTGGCAACCATGGCACTGTGTTCTAAAAGCAATTGAAGATTCCATATCTATAAGTGAACTTTAGGAGGATTCCATGAAGAGAGAAAAGTATTCCCTGAATCAGGAAGTGTGTTCCTAATTTGGGGGTGAAGGGAAATGTTTCATGCCACTTTAAGCATGAGCTCACTTTCCATATGGGAAAGAGGAATCTCAATTTAGGGGATTTTTTTTTTACTTCTGTCCTTGCTATACTTCCTCTGTAAATATCTCTTTGAAAAAAATTAATACTACCTAGTTTATTAATTCTAAGAAGATATCACCTGGCTAATTGACATTGGAGAACATACTGGATAGGGACCTATGAATGATAGCACTAAAAAAAAAGTCAGCCACATTCTGAGAACTCAATCTGCTTTTGGGAGTGAGAGCTGAGAGACTGAACATAGAAGAGGTGCTACATACATATGAAAAAGATGGAATATGAGTTAGGAGGGCTTGGTTGCAGGTCTTATCTTTGATCTATCCTGTCATTATCCCAGGAAACTCTTTAAGACTATAAGCTGTAGAGTAGGTGGGTCAATGTGTATTGGTATGAATTTCTTAGTAAGTAAGCTAGCTATCTCAATGAAATCATATCTCTGGTTAAGTTATCTAAAATAAAGAAAGGAAAAAAACATTCTAAAAAAGGTACTATGTGTACATGTACATCTATGTGTACATATGCAATATGTATATATTTATCACATGCATGCATGCATTTATATATAATATATATGAATACTTATATATATAAATACACATGGAAAATATGGGAATATATACACACCAAATACTTGACAGAAATATAGTTTATACAATGTGCTTTGCAAACTTTGAAATAAAACCTATGTAAGTGTGATCAATTATTATGATTGTTGTTAATAATAATTTTATTAAGTACAAAAAAGTATGACAGGAATTGTGAACAGAGAAAGATTATGGTAAATTGGAAGTATTCATTAGGGGATTCCTAAAGGAAATGTGACTTGAGTAAGCCTTGGTGGAAGGGGAAAATTAAACAAGATATCATTGGGATATTATATACAGAATCAATATTATTATGATATTCCAATGATGATATCCAAATGACGACAGCAAAATATTTTTTATTCATACAGAACACTAACCACTTCCCTATGGATCCTTAACAAATATTCACTGACAATGAAAAACCACAAGTGAAAAGAGTACTCATTAACACAGACCCTCTTGAAGGCCAGAAAGTTTTATTTTACATTACTTTGGAGTGCTCCTTTCCTTTTCTTTTTTACACAACATTTAAAAAAATTTTCTCTTACTTTTTCCTTATTCAAAAAAAAGTTTTGTAGAGGTGATTTTTTTTCTTTATTTGTTAATAATTCATACTTTTTCTAGTTACAAATTCTCAGAGCTGCTCTGTGGTAAGAATACTTTTCCTATGTTAAATAATAAAAGCTATATTTAATCACTTATAGACTCAAGCAGTCATACATATGGAAGTAAAAGATCAAGCCTTTTCTGTTGTGATTTTCCACAGTCTGTATTAGATAGAAGTCTTTCTTGCTTATTCTTTTTACACATATTCACATTACAGTGTCACAATCATACATGTCATTATAATGAGTGCTCTTTCTGGTTTTCTGATACATGTCCGCTTTAATTTACCTTCATTTTAAGGAAGGGCCGAGGCCAGACATCCTTCATCCCTCTCCTGGCTCTGCTTGTGACTCTCCAGCCTTTATTACTATGCTCTTATAAGTGTCCTTCTTCCCCCCTCCCCACTATTTCAATTCTATTGTATGTATTGTCTTCCTTCATTAGAATGTAAGCTCCATGAGATTCTGGGGACTGCCATTCTTTGTATTACCCAAGCCTTGTGCAATGCCCTACACAAAGTAAGTAAATGTTTTTTGACATTTGTAACAGTGACTATTCTAACCTACACTACCTGAAGGCCAAATAGGTTACATTTCACCCTCCCATCCCCCAACCCTGTAGTGTTTTCCAGCACCCTTAAAGGGTTTAGGGGTTGTCTAGGTTCAGACATTGGGCCTTGATTGATGGTATTCCCCTAATTATAGAGGGATTTCCTGTATCCTACTTTCATTTAATCACTTAATAATAAGAATGGCTTTTTAAAAAGAATATTTACTTCAAAGATATGCAAATGTATTCTCCACCACATGGAGTATAACCCCCCACTCCTGCACTACCTCACATTTTGAGGAAGGGAAAGAAATTTGATTTACAGTTTAGCTCAGTTCCTTAGCACAGTTCCTTGTCCCAAGTCCAATGCCCCACTTTGGGCTTGAGTCCCAGGTACTCTGGCTTCTCAAATCTTCCCTGCCAGGCTAGCTGGCTGCCACATCAAGCCTGGAATCCTGCCTGCAAGGTCACCATGGCTCCATTCTGGATTAGTAGAGATTCCAACCTCTGTACCTAAAACTGAACAAATGGAACAAAAGAAGACAGGTATGCCGAGCCCATTTCAAGGGAGGGCTGGGAAAGACAGCCCTTCCTCCTTCACTGGTTATTCATGCTGCCCACACTGTGTGGGTGTATGTTTATCTAAAAGACTATTTTAGGGAGAACTCACACAAGGCAAGCACTCACATGGAGGTCAGAAGAAGAAATATAATGACACTTTCAAGGTCTCTCTGAAGAACTTTGGAACTGACTGTGAGAAATGGGAGACACTGGCACAGGACTGTCCAGCATGGAGTGCCTGCATCAAAAAGAAGGTGCTGTGCTCTATGAGCAAAACAGAATTGCAGTAGTTCAAAAGAAACATGAGATGAGAAAATCTGGAGACATCTCCACTTCAGCCGTTCATATGGACTATTTGTGCCTAACCTATGGTAAAAATCTTGTGAGTTCATTTTGGTCTAATCAACCACAGTGTTGTACCTTGACCCTGACAACCATGTCATTTTTGTCCTCACTGAGTACAAAGGACAACAACCATGAAAGTCAAGTAAGAAAATGTTTATGATGTGTTTTACAAATATTAAGTACTATAAAAATATTAACTACTGTGGTTACTTTTATTCATTTTATCCTTTACTGCTATGAAGGAGAGTTGGGGCGGCTAGCTGGTACAGTGGATAAAAGCACTGGGCTTGGAATCAGGAAGACTTGAGCTCAAATCCAGCTTTAGAAACATCCTAGCTGTGTGACCTTGGGCATTCCACTTAACCTCTATTTGCCACTGGAGAAGGAAATGGCAAACTGCTCCAGCATCTTTGCCAAGGAAACCCCATATAAAGTCCACAGGGTCACAAAAAGTCAGACACGACTGAAATGACTGAACAACAACAGCAACAATTGTGAAGAGAAGGGGAATATATTACCCTGTGGCTCCAATCTAAATCCCTGTGTTTCAATCTAAACTGAAACTCCCTTCCCTGACCATCATTCCCTGCTCCCTCATACTCATCCATGCCAACATCATCCCCTCAGTGTCCATATTCCATGTTTCACTATGTTTCCACTGTATCCACCAAAATCCATGTTCTATTGTTAACAAATTGCACTTCCATTAGGCAAGTATTATCCCTTTCAAAAATAATTTTGTCTGTATTTTATATTTACTTACATTTCTAGAAGTTATACAGCTAATCAAATGTAAGCTTCTTGAGGGCAAAGACTTTCGTTTAGCAGGTAGGTGACACAATAGAGCTCCAGTCCTGGAGCCAGGAAAATCCAAGTTCAAATCTGGCCTCAGACTCATGCTAAGCTGTATGACCCTGGTCAAATTGTTTCTGTTTGCCTCAGTTTCCTTCTCTGTAAAATGAGGATAATAATAGAAATATTTCCCAGGGTTGCTGAGGATCAAATAAGATTATAGTTGTAAAGTGCTTAGCACAGCACCTGACACATAGTAAGAGTGATATGAAAGTTATTGTATTATTATTATTTTGTCTGCAGATATGGCCAAAAAACTTGCTATATGCCTTTGTATCCCTAGCACATTGCACTGGATCTGGCACATATCAAATGCTCAATAAATATTTGTCTAACTAAATGAAGTTGGATCCCTTAAATAAAAGATATTTTCAATTTTGATTGATAAGAGCTCTATTACCAATGTATTCCTGACTAACGGGAGTCATATTCTATTAATTATAACTTTCTGAGACTAGATTCTCTAAACTAGGTAAATTATGTATAATATAGTAAGTACATTGTGTTTGTCTGAAATACATAATGATAATAAAAATAATACATAGTAATACATAGTAATAAAGTAGTAAGTTTCGTGTGACAGAAGGACATACTGTAACTGACTTTACCTCTTGAAAGTAAGTCTTCGTCATAAGAGTTCAGAGAAATTCATTGACCTGGTAATTATTTGGCAACCCTACATAGTCTGACTCACCATCAACCTTTCCAGAAAGATCAATGACAATTATGACAACACATGCACTGCTGGTTCCAAACATGCTCAATCCAGCAGCAAATCTGCCTGCTACAGAGCAAATCATTCTTTGTGGTTCCACTCTGGGCGACACTAGCTTGGTTCTAATTTTAACTTTTGGTTATGACTATATCTCTTTAATTCTTTTAAGATCTGAAGATCATGGAGAGAATTTACACAGAGGCAAAGAGCATCACTAAATCAAATAAAGAGAGGTTCTCCTTGGCTTGATGCTGTGAGATTCATGTGAAACTAGATTTGCAATTTCCATCTGTTTCCTGTCTACCAGAGTCAAGTTCAAGTGTGATACACAATCATAAAGTTTTCTTTCATTGATATCATACATGATTCAGAAGCAGAGATTTAATATTACTGTAGAAATTCCTTATATTTATCCCTTCCTGGGGGGGCGGAGCCAAGATGGCGGAGGGAAAGCAGTGACTGTCCTGAGCTCTCTACCAAAGCCCTCCAAATACCTAAAAAAATGACTCTAAACAAATTCTAAAGCACCAGAACCCACAGAAAGACAGAGTGAAACAAATTTCCAGCCAAAGACAGCCTGGATGGTTGATCAGAAAGGTATATAGCGCCGGGCAGGGAGAGGAGTGCAGTTTGGCATGGGCGCGCAGGCTGCAGTAACCCTGGAGCAGGCCTCAGAGGACTGAATCATGGGCAGCTGTGGTGATTTCCAGACTTCTCAACCCAGGAACGCCAAAGACAATGTGGAAGGTCAGTAGGAAAAGTCTGTGACTGAGGTGAGAGAGGAGCTAGGTCTCAGCCACAAGTCTCGAGCACAGCCTGGGGCAGCAACTGTTCCTGATCTTCCAGCCCACAGACTGAGGGGGAATCAAGTGGCTGATCAGAGAGGGATTGCAGGGATCTCTTTGCCAGTGCTGAGGCAGGAATCTCTTGCTTTGCCAGTGCTTAGATCTGGGTCACAGTTCTGAGAGGCAGTCCTGGGGTGAGGAGGAACACTGGTGTGGTGGAGCTTGTTATGGTGGTGGAGAGAAAACAACTCGCCCCTTATCATAGCACCTTGGAAGAACTGAAAATTTACAGGTCCCTAGAAGTACCTCTGAAAACAGCTGTATAAACCCCCAAAGCTTTGGACAGTACACTCTTCACATTGGAAGCAGACTTTTACCTTAACAAAGAGTTTAAAACTCAAGTAATTGGCTGGGATCATGATTAAGCAGTGTAAAAAGAGTCAGACTATGTTATCTTACTTTGGTGACAAAGAAGATCAAAACATACAACCAGAAGAAAACAAAGCCAAAGCTCCTACATCCAAGATCTCCAAGAAAAATATGAATCAGTCCTAGGCCTTGAAAGAGCTCAAAAGGGATTATGAGAAGCAAGTAAGAGAAGTAGAGGAAAAACTGGGAAGAGAAATGAGAGTGATACAAGAAAATCATGAAAAACAAGTCAAAGCAAGCTGTTGCTTGCTAAAGGAGACCCAAAAAAATACTGAAGAAAATAACATCTTAAAAAATAGCCTAATCCAAATGGCTAAAGACGTCCAAAAAGCTAATGAGGAGAAGAATGCCCTAAAAAGCAAAATTGGCCAAATGGAAAAGGAAATCCAAAAGATTACTGAAGAAAATACTTCTTTAAAAATTAGAATACAGCAATTGGAAGCTAGTGACTTTATGAGAAATCAAGACACTGTAAAACAAATCCAAAAGAATGAAAAATTAGAAAACAATATGAAATATCTCATTGGAAAAACAACTGACCTGGAAAATAGATCCAGGAAAGAGAATTTAAAAATTATCAGACTATCTGAAAGCCATGATAAAAAAAGAGCCTAGACCTCATCTTTCAAGAACTTATCCAGGAAAACTGTCCTGATAGTTTAGAACCAGAGGGCAAAATAGAAATTGAAAGAATCCACCGATCTCCTCCTGAAAGAGATCTCCAAAAGAAAACTCCTAGGAATATTGTAGCCAAGTGCCAGAGTTCCCAGGTCAAGGAGAAAATATTACAAGCAGCCAGAAAGAAACAATTCAAGTATTGTGGAAACACAATCAGGATAACACAAGATTTAGCAGCTTCTACATTAAGGGACCGCATGGCATGGAATATAATATTCCAGAGGGCAAAGGAGATAGGATTACAACTAAGAATCACCTACCCAGCAAAACTGAGTATAATCCTGCAGGAGGAAAAATGGTCATTCAGTGAAACAGAGGACTTTCAAGCATTCTTGATGAAAAGACCAGAGTTGAATAGAAAATCTGATCTTCAAATACAAGACTCGAGTGGAACATGAAGATGTAAACAGGAAAGAGAAAATCATAGAGACTTATTAAAGTTGAACTGTTTACATTCCAGCATGGAAAGATGATATTTGTAACTCAGGAGACCTTTGTCAGTATTAGGATAGTTAGAGGGGAAAAATATTATATGTACATATATATAGATATAGATAGATAGATAGAGGGCACAGGGTGAGTTGAAAATCAAGGGGTCATATCTGGAGAATTAAATTAAGGGGTGAGAGAGGATTACACTAGGAGAAAGAGAAAGGGAGAGGTAGAATGGGGTAAATTATCCCACACACACAAAAAAAAAACCAGAAAAGAAAAAGCTCTTACAGTGGAGGGGAAATGGGGGAAGATGAGAGGGAATGAGTGAATTTTATTCTCATAGGATTTGACTTAAGGAGGGAATAACATACACACTCAATTTGGTGTGGAAATCTGTCTTACCCTACAAGAAAATAGGGGGGGGGAAGGGAACAAGAGAGCAGGGGAATGATGAGAAAATTGGAAATTTGAAAATTGAAAATTGAATGATGAGCAAATTGGAAAAGGGAGTAATCAGAAGCAAATACTTATGAGGAGGGACAGAGTCAAAAGAAAGAATAGAATAAATGGGTAGGCCAGATAGGATTAAGGGAAATAGAGTTAGTTTTTCACAGCACATCTACTATGGAAGTGTTTTGCATAACTGCACATATATAACTTGTATTGAGTTGCTTGCCTTATCAATGAGAGTGGTTGGGGAGGGAGGAAGGGAGAAAATTTGGAACCCAAAGTTTTAAAAACATATGTTTAAAAAAAATGTTTTCACATGCAACTGGGAAATAAGAAATACAGGAAATGGGGTACAGAAATCCATCCTGCCCTACAGGAATATTGAAGGGGAAGGGGATAAGAGATGGGGGGGAGAGATAGAAGGGAAGGCAGACTAGGGGAAGGGGTATTTAGATTGCATGCCATCTTGGGGTGTGGGGAGGGGTGAGATGGGTTGAAAATTTGGAACTCAAAATCTTGTGGAAGTAAATGTTGAAAACAAAAAATAAATAAACATTACCATAAATAAAAAAAACAATAGATCAGTGACTCCAAACCTTTTCAACTATGAAGACCTTTTTCTAAGGTGCAAGAAATTCATAGATGCACATTTGGTGATAGTGGTGCTATTAACATCTGTTAATGGGAAAATACTTACTGACATATAGTTATTAGGAATTCAATAGCATTTAATAAAAGTGGATTTGTATTTTTAAAAAAGTTTATCCCTTCCTTTCTTTGAAGTTGCTTGAAATTTTTGAAGAATCTGTTGCAACTGATTTTTATTACATACAAAAGAAGAAGGAAAGTATTGGGCTCTTAAGTTTTACTGAAATGAAATATTTATTATATTTTCTTAAACAATTTTAAATTTTAAGAAATTTTACTACTTGAGACTCATGTTTTATATTACCAGGGCTGAGCATAGTATTTGGCACATTTTTGGTTTTTGATCTGGACCTGTGAATTCTTCAGTGTAAGGAAATTCCATTATGGAAGCTATCATCATTGATGAAGGTTAGAAACTTAGGTATAACTTGCTGTTGTATAGAGTTGTGGGGTGAGAGGAAAATGGGGCACAGAGAGCTTAGGTGACTTGCCCATGTTCTCACAGGTTATGTGTGCTTTAGGTTTCCTGACTCTAAGACTAGCCCTCTTTTTATTACGCCACATTACCTTTCCTATGTTCTGCTACCGCTACTTTTGCTTACACATAGCAGATGCTTAATACATATTTATTGGATTATTTATTGAAGTCTGTGCTTCAGTTCTTCATATGTTATTGCTGCTGTTACTGCTGCTGCTGTTGTTTTGAACTGGGCAGTATTTTTCTTACAAACTGAAAGCTGAAAGAGTCAGAGGTAATCTAGTCTAATCCTCTCATCTTGCAGATGAGGAAACTGAAGCCAAGAAAGGACTAAGTGATTGCCCAAGGGTCAATTAGAGCCATGGTCCTCTAACTCTGGGTCCAATACTCTTACCGCTCGTACCACTGATCTATATCTTGCCATTGGACCCAAAGGACTCCGGAGGAGAAAGTGAGGCTGGTGACTTTGCACAGCTCTCCCTCATTTAAATCCAATTCATTTGCATGTCATGTCATCACCTCTCTGATGTCATGGTTCTCTTCAAGAATGAAGGACAAACAACAAAAAAACAACAGCTCTTATCTCACTAACATAAGAAAGATGAGGATAACATTTATTTTTTGGCCAACTTGGAACCTCTGCCCTGGTTGAGTTGCAGTCAGTAACACATGCTTTCTATTAGACAAGAATAAAATAGTGAGAGTAGCCATATCGACCTGAATGTCCAGTTTCTATTATTCATAAAATTCAATCTCAGTCTCAATTCAGTGAGCATTTATTAAGTGCTAAGTCTTGAGTAGATACTGTGCTAGGTATTAGAACTACAAAGATTAAAAAAAATAGTCTCTGCCCTAAAGAAATTTCGTTCTACTGAAGGATAAGAATGTGTACACATATAAGAAAATGCAAAATCTATGCAAAGTTATTTCTGGGCAGAGGTCTAATGTAAAGGAATAATTTGTTAACAGTATAACTAGAGTTCAAGTACCTCTTGTAATCCAAGGCAAATAACAATCTCCCAATGCTAGAGACAACCTTCTAAGAATTCAACTTGTATCATCATTGTTGCCATCGCTGTCATGGTCATCATCATTATCACTACTACCATTTAAGGAGCACTTTAAGGTTTGCAAATAACTTTATAAATAGTATCTCACTTGATCCTCACAATAACCCAGCGTGATGAGTACTATGATTATTCTCATTATACAGACAAGGAAACTGAGGCATATCGAGGGTAAGAATGCAGTTCAGGGTTATACAGCTAGTAAGCATCTGAGGATCTGTATTGGTTGAGGGAGTTATCTCACCAAGAATTCCCTATACTAATGAAATCACAGAACGGAGGAAAAAAATAACAAATGGAAAACATACAAGACTATGTATGCCAGGTAACGAAGATGCAAAAAGGACATCACAATAGTTTCTGTCTTCAAGGAGCTAGGAACTCTAGATTAAAATGAACTAGGCGATCTAACATCAACTGATTATTATTTTTTAATAATTTACTAAAAAAAAAGGGTAGGCTGAAATTTGGAGTTTATTTTCAATACTTAAATCATTATGCCTTTTAAAAAGTATTACTTAATTCCGGTCCAATTCACTGTTTAGGTGAACACTGCTATGATCCTTTTCTCTAGCTTCCCAAAGACCCTATATCTAAGTAAAATAAACTGAAACTCAAGTTCTTTTCTCCTGCTCTCTTAATCTTAGGCCTTTGTACTTGATGTGAAGTATATAGGTCAGTTTTCTGGTTTGTGACAATCCTTTTTTCCTTTTTATTCTTTTGCCATAACCATGGATGTTACCACCCCTGGCTGCCTTCTGAGAATCCTAGTGGGTCAAGGTTGACACTGTCAAGGGACAATATCTCTTTCCTTCAAACAGATAGAATTTCTTCCTATTATTATGTAAGCAAACAATGGAGTAGCTTTGTGTTTCCTCATCTGCCACCTCTGTTCTTCATGACTCACTTTGAAAACCTGCACCACCATAAGCCATCAGGAGCAAACATATTCCTGGCAGAGATCAGAAAGCAAATATTTCTGCTTTGTTAAGAGATACAGAGAAAGATATGAAAAGGAGAGAGTATCATGTTTTTAGTCTTCCCCAAAATTCATAGTCCCCAAAGTACTTATACATAAGGTAAGAAATCTACCCCTTCAGGACACCCCAGAAGCATAAGAGAAAGACTCTTAATGTGGTCTATGGCTCAGGTCACTGATCACAAAGATAGTATAATAATATCTTGAGTCTCATGATAAAGATCAGGATGACATGTCCTTTTTTGCTGGAAGAGAGTGTTCCCAACTTACCATCAGTAAGACATGAATGCTTAATTATCTGGTAGTGGAACTGAGTCATCCATACTTCCTTTCTGTGTCCTCCTTGTAACCAACAGCATATGCATTCATAGTAGAATTCTATGACTGAGGAAGATTTTTTTTTCCTTAGGCAATAAATAACTCTTGTGTGACCTTGGTAAGTTATTTGCCTCCTCTGGGTCTATTTCCTCATCTCTAAAATGAGATTCAGAATAAATGATCTGTGATTTTTTTCTAGCTCTAAAATCTATGATTCTTTATTTAACTGGAAATATTAACCTGAGATTTGGAACTCATTAACACAAGGCTTTAAGTAACTACACTATCCAGACCAGTTTTAAAGTAAATAGCTTAAGATTTGTGGATGCATGCCACCATTGGCAAGGCTGGCCTTCTGGGAACCACCAACATGCATGTATCAGGGTATTGCAGTATACTGAAGGTGTAGAAAGGTAAGAAGCACTCAAAGACAATGACACTGCATTCAATATAATTAATTATGAAGTCTTGTGCATAGCTTCTGTATAGGTTAATTTTAATTTATGTTCTAAGACTATGAGTAATATACTAATGATGATATCAATGATGATGATGACATCTGAGAACTGTATAAGGCTTTTAAGTTAAAAAGACATTTTCACATTTTATCTTCACAGCATCTTTTGTTTACAAGATCTTAGATGTTATCATCATTACTTCACAAATGATGAAACCAAGACCCAAAGAGCGGAAGGAACTTTTCTAAGGTCATACACATGATTAGTGCCAGAGTGAAGGCTTATTCTTTTCTCTAAATTCACTACTCTTTCCACTTTACCATATTCCCTCTAATTCATGAAATGAATTTGTGCTCTGATTACATTTTTGAATATTCCAGAAAATCTTAATATTTTAGTATCTAAGATAGTCTTATGATCTGTCTACAATATGCCCAGGAGTAAGTAACTTCCACTCTCCATATCTCAGTTTTCCTTTCTATGAAATGAGAGCCGTGGTCTTCATTAGCTTGATGGGCCTTCTCAGTTCTAACATTTAATGTGTCTGTGTTCTGTGTCCATATCTTCACTTCAGTTTACTGACTTCAGAAGTTCGTTATCTGAACAAAGCTAAATTCCCTTTAGGACCTCAGAAAGCTCTAGGCAAACTAAATGTTTATAATGAAATCACTTAATGTGGAAAAAGAGACTATTTGAATTGATCTTCTCTTATGGCTTCTCACTTTATAGTGATATTAATACTGATAAAAATCTAATTCAAAGTTACTATAATGACAATAAGGTTATAGCAATAAACTTTTTCAGAGTTTTATTTAATTTTATATTTATGACATCCATGAGAGATTGTTTTATGATATAATAATTATGGTATAAACAAACATAGGGGCAAAAATTCATTAATTAAATCTGTTTTTCCCTCTATCAAATTCTTAGAGTAGTTGATTGATGAAGAAACAGAGATCCAGAGGCATTAAGGTCACACAACAGACAAGGGGTAAAGCTAGATCTAAGGTCTCCTCTCTTCTAACCTAGTACTCCTTCTAGATCAATGTCCAAATCAATACATTTGATGGTTCTTTCATTTTGGAACAGGGGGACAAGGAGGATGAGAAAATATAGGAAAGCATTTTGGAGAAGATGTCACTTGAGTTGGAACTTGAATAAAAGAAGGAGCTTCAACATCTAATGACCAATGTGTCATCATATACATATACATAAGGGACATATAGGTACCAATAGTATAATATAACCATCTGGATGACACAGTAGATAGAGTACTGGACTTGGTAACAGCAAGACCTAAAGTCTCATCCTGCCTCATACTTACCAGTTTTGTGACCTTTATGGGGAGGGGAAATGGCAATAAGATACAAAATAGCTATAAAAAAACTATTCTATTTTGTCCCAAGATTTAATCTCAGATTAATCTTATGACAAGTGGCTATATTCAACAGTTAGGAATAAAGAAAGAAATGCCAAGTTTTAGTTAACAGGTTGAGAAATATACCCAAAGGCACAGTGCCTGGGTCCACTGTACCTTGATTCTCAGAAAAACCCCTTTCCTGCTGCTTCTAAAAATAATACTTCCCCTTAATTCCTTTTCTATCCCTTTTAAGAATTGCACTCCTCCATATACCTTTGATTAGGAAATGAGTGATTCTTAGATTTTTCCCCTCTGTGGAATTCTATGTGATAGCTGTTTGTTTCTTATTATATCCCACCAAGTGCAATACCCAGGGGAAGATCAAGTTACTACCAACAGTAATAGAACCTTTCCTCTTTAGTGCTCATCCTTCCACCAATGCAGATCTGCCACAGGATTACAACTTCTACTTTTAGAAGGTTGCTTGAGAAACTAAGAGGTTAACAACTTGTTCATGTTCCCATAGGTATTGCATAGTATATGCTGGACTTGAACCAGGTCTTCCTGCCTCCACAGCTAGTTCTGTCTGCCACTGGATGCTTCCTTTCATTGCCACTCACTGCCTGTTATGTGATCGTTGCAGGTGATTAGGTAGCTAAAGAAATGTTTAGGTTAGCACTAGTAGGTAGGAAAGTGAACAAATTAGAGAACAGATGGCATCAAGCAAGAAAAACTTCTTGGATTGTCAAAATACTTTTCCCAATGTTATATTTGGGAGAAGAAAATATTCCCTATTCATTCTTAAACGAAAATCACAATTTCATTGTTATTGTTCAGTTGTTCAGCCAATTCTTTGTGACCCCATGGACCATGGCAGGTCTTTTTATCCTCTGCTATCTCTCAAAGTCTGTCCAAATTCATGTTCATTGTTTCTATGATCTTATTCTTCTGTTGTCTCCTTCTCTTTTTGCCTTCGATCTTTCCCAACATCAGGGCATCAGGGTCTTTTCTTTTTTTTTTGTAGATTTGTTTTTGTGATCAGGGTCTTTTCCAATGAGTCCCATCTTCTCATTAGGTGGTCAAAGTACTTAACCTTCAGCTTCAGTATTTCACCTTCCAGTGAATAACTTGAATTAATTTAAGTATTTTACTGATTTGATCTCCATGATGTCCATGGGACTCTCAAATTGTCTTCTCTAGCACCACATTTCAAAAATGTTGATTCCGTGGCACTCAGCTTCCTTTATAGTCCTTCTCTCACAGCCATACATTGCTACTGGAAAAACCATAGTTTTGACTATACAGACCTTTGTCTGCAAAGTCATGTTTCTGGTTTTTAGTATGCTGTCCAGATTTGCCATAGCTTTCCTTCCAAAAAGAAAGCATCTTTTAATTTCATGGCTGCAGTTACCATCTGCAGTGATCTTTGGGCCCAAGAATATAAAATCTAACACTGCTTCCATTTCTTCTATTTGCCAGGAAATTATGGGACCAGTTGCCAAGATTTTAGTTTTTTGCTTTTTGTTTTGTGTTAAGCTTCAAGCTAGTTTTTACACTCTTCTCATTCACTCTCACCCAGAAGCTTCTTTACTTTCCCCCATCAAAGTAGTATCATTCACCTATCTAAGATTGTTGATATTTCTCCTGGCAACCTTGATTCAAGCTTCTGTTGGAGAAAGAAAAATGACAAACTACTCAGCATCTTTGCCAAGAAAACCCTATGGACAGTACTAAAATGATAAAAGAGATAACATTGGAACTTGAGCTCCTCAGGTTGGAAGGTATCCAATACATTACTGGGAAAGAGCAGAGGACAACTACTAGTGAGTGGCTAGAAGAAGTATCTGGACCAAAGCTGAAAGGAAGCTCAGCTGCCGATGAATCTGGTGACAAAAGGAAAGTCAGATGCTATAAAGATCAATATTGCATAGGATCTTGGAATGTAAGATCTATGAACCAAGGTAAGCTGGATTTGGTCAAACAGGAGATGAAAAGATTAATTATTGACATCTTGGGTGTCAGTGAACCTAAGTGAACAAGAATGGATGAATTTAATTCAGATGATCATTACATATACTACTGTGGGCAAAAATCCCTTAGAAGACATAGATTAGCCTTCATAAGTGAATAAAAGAGTAAGAAAAGCAATACTGGGTATAATCTCAAAAATGACAGAATAACATCTGTTCAAATCCAAGGCTAACTGTTCAGCATCACAGTCCAGCTACTAATGCTGAAAAGACCAATGCTGATCAGTTCTCGAAAGACCTACAACATCTTCTAGAAGTAACACCATAAAAAGATATCCCATTTATCATAGAGGATTGGAATGCTATAGTTGAAAATAAAAAGGCAATTAGAATAAAAGCCAATTTTGGCCTTGGAGTACAAAATCACAGTTTACCCTAAGCCAAATCCATCTTACCTGAAGCTCTCCAAAGTTTGAAAGTTAGCCCAAGTAATTGTATTAGATATCTTCATTTTAATGTATTGAAGAGAAATGTAAATACATAGGGGAGGAGAGTGGCATGGAGAGGGTTCTGTTAGAAGTCAGGTAGTTTTATGGGTCAATGCTCAGTCTTCAAGAACTGATTCCAGAATATGACAGGCTAAAGCAGTGGGGAGCTCTAATTCTCCTCTACCCTCATGGTCATTCTAGTGACAAACAGTGTCCAGATTCTGTTTTAGAGTCTACAAGTTCTGATTATTCACTATTTCATTCTTATTTAATGATAAAGAATAACAGCACCCTGGGGGAGCAATAATTATGTTAATTCTTGTTGAAAACTCTAAAGTTAGAAGTGATAAATAAATTCTTCTAGGTAAAAGGAGAGGGAAAGAGATTTCCTAGAACATTAAAGAAATTAATGCCTCCTGTTTCAGATGATTACCTCTTCTCATATCATTTCTCAAGGTACCACTGACACTTGAAAAGATTATTTCAAACTCTGATAAGTGAATCTTACTACTGCTACCCTCATAAAAATGTGGTAACCTATTATGGTTTAGGAAACATTTGTCATGTAGTAAGTGCTCTTTCATCAATTTTATCTTTGTAGATTTATTTTGCAAAGGTCACAGGGGGAAAAAAGATATTTCTCTTCTCTAATAGAATTGCCCACTGTGATGTATGTACAAAAAGGAAAAAGAAGGTGAGCATGCCAGTTTATTAATTAATAAGACTGAACCTTAAAAAAAAAACACAGATGAGGAAACACTTAAATAACCTTCCCCTCAAAGCATTTCCTTTGGGAGGGTACCTGTATATTTAATTTCCTATTCTCCTCTTATCGAATGTGAATGCCTTGAGGGAATGTTTTATATTATTCTTTGTACCCCCAGAATTTAGCATAGTGCCTGATACATAATAGGTATTTAATAATTCCTTGTTGATTGATTAATTACCCAATTTATGTCTAAATTGCTTTTGTCCTCATGATCCATAGGACATTTTTTTTTTGCAATATCCTCAATGTTGGTAAATCTTAATCCTTTGGTGTTGGATTTGATTTTTGAAACAGCAAAAACTTATTTATAACCAAGTTTTATGATTTATGTGAATGATGGTGCTGTGAAGCAGTCAGTCATCAAGCATTTATCAAGTGCTTCCTATGTACTAGACACTGTGCTAAAATTTCTGCAATATAGACTTAGCTACTTTCCCTTCCCACTACCAATTCCGTTCCCTACCCCTAAAAGATAAGTAAACTTTCCTCCAAACTTAATTAGCCCATGGGACTAAGACTGGAATCACTGATGACAATTCTTGGTCACCTAAGTACAAAAGCCTAGCATACCCGAGGCATACACAAACCTCGATCCTAAGGCTGTTAGGACACCATGGTGAATTCAGAGACAAAGAATCTGCCTCTCCCTAAATCAATGCTAGATCTTTGCTGAATTCACTTTCTATATTATTGTTAAGTAAGCTCCTGACATTATCAATGTGGTTAATCAGCAATGGACAGTGTCCTATGGGCACTAACATTGGATAGTGCAGCCCTTATAGAAGGTGGCAATAGTGCCCATGAGAACACATTGTCCTCTGCACAGGTAGATATTGACAGTGTGCCTGTGGCAGCACTGGGAGCTAACACAGTGAGGGAGGAGGGGAAACAGAAACAAGCCCATGACAGTACTAGGAGCTCAGAAAACCAGGCAACATGACAAGCTCTAGTGGCAAAAGCACAGTGAGGCATCCCTGAGAAATGTGCAGTATATTGGCATCAGTGGTTCAGGCAGGGTTGAAGGTAGTGATGCATTTGCAGGCCCATTGTAGCCTTTTATTTACTAAAATCTGGAACTGATAATGCCCATTCAAATTGTTGTCAGTATAACACCAAATGGTTAATTTTGTATAATTATTCATACAATTTTCCTGCCTTAGGGGGGCAAGTGATGGGATTGCTCAAAAGCGTTTCAATTTCTAAAGCTAAGGGGCAGATGAAACTGTTTCTGCAAAGTCAGCCAGAAAGGAAGCAATCTCTCAGCAGAGACCTCTAAAGGAGCAAAGATTCAGCATTACTATCTATACCTCCATACTACTTCCACAAAGAGGGAATTCCTGGATGGTGAGTAGTAAGTGGTACAGAGCAGGTCTTGATATTGACCTGACACCAGGACAGGCTTCATAAAAGGGGGCTATGAAGATTATTCTAAGAGAGATGATTCTAAACCATGTTGAGGATTTGTGACAGGATTAGAAATGTTATCATCTTCATTATGTTCTGATGTCCCTGATGCTAAGCGGTTTACTGCTTTATGTCAGGAAAACCACTATGAACTGGAAATATTTGGATCATCCACCATGTGAACCAGATCATTAAGATCCTTGTGCTTCCAAAATGGGTAGGCAAATACTAGAATTGGTGGTCTCCATTCTGCTCCATATTCATCTACTACTTTCAGGGGCCATCACATTGCTTGTTTTCCTTTTGGCTGTCTTTTTAAAAAAAAAATGTCTTCTAATACCAAGTTCCTCCTCCAGTGTTGCCACGTATGCCAGATTTCTTGCATCTTCTGGTTTTGGATTCTTCCATTAACAGACCTGAGGCCATTTATGTGGTAGAAAGTCTAATAGAAGATCTTTAGGATCTTTCTAAGAGGAGGGATATGATAGTAAAAAAAATCTACTAAAGCCCCTTCCACAAAGGCTAGGCTAGCTTTTTCCCTATTTTGTAACCAAACTGTCCTCCAGATGTAATTTGATTAAGGGACTAAGCTAATTGATATAGCTCCCTAGTCATCCATGTGCGAAAACCTAGTGCATAAGGATTTAGTGTTTCCTCAGACTTAATGCACACTTTTGATCAGATTGTTACAGTGGCAAATATGAAAGCAGAAAAGTTACACTCAACTGAATCCATGCTGTATCTTTGTTGAATACACTTTCCATGTTATTGTTAAGTGATTTTCTTTTGCTTATTTTAGATAAACTCTGGGCATCTCATTTTGTTCCAATCTTGAACCTGAACTACCATGTGGACCTGAGTCAGGCTTGGCCCATAACAAAATGGTAACGTCATCCAGGATCATACCAAAGTGAGACTACATGGTAAAGATAACGGACTTTTTCATGTAGATCACAAGGTGTCTTTGGAAGTAATATTCAAAGAGAAATTCCAGAAACAATGACTGGATTATTAAGATAAACACTATTTTGAAGTATATCATTCATCTGGCCTGTCTCTTAACTTCTTTAAACTTCAGTTTATTTATCTATAAATTGGGTGTGAAGTGTACATACCTTACACCTTAAAGTGCTATACAAACCTTAAAGTGCTGTTGAAATGTCAGTTATTTATTGTTGTTGTTGTTGACTGAGTAACAGTTCTGGGCATGGTATCAGAGAGAAGTGATTCAAATCCAGTCACTGCTATTAACAATGTGCCTATAAATCCAGGTCATTTATACTTTATTTGCTCCTGTCACTCCTTCGGACTGTCATAGAGTTGGGGCGGGTTAGCCTCAGTAGAAGGAGTTCCCAGAAGGAGAGTTCTATATACTAGCATAGATTTGCTTAATATGCATATGCATACATACATGCACACACACATACACACTTTTATAGTTAGAGTCATATTTTAAGATGCCGTAGATACGTGTTCTTAAACAAACAATCAATAAACAATGAATGAAAGCTGCTTCTAGTCCACCATGTCTTCAGGGTTATGAATAGAGATGAGGAGTTAGGAATTTAAAAATATTTCTCTCTGTGTCTGAGATTTTTGCTTATAGAGTCCCAACTGAAGGTCACAAATAATTTCCAAAAAAAATAAGAAAATTCTTCTGATGCCTAGTTACTAAGCAGAGGTAGCTGTGTTTCTTCCATAGTTACCTCCTTTATCAGGATGTGGAAAGCAAAGTAAAATTATTTTATATGCCTATATATTCACATGGGGAAATAGCATGACTCTTCCCAAACAAAATTCTTCTGCTATGAAAAATTATTCTTCTCAGAGAGAACTAATTAAATTAGTTAGTAGTATTTCCTTTTGCCTAAGATCTATCCACATATCACCCCAGGGTTTTTGCTTTAAATAAACAGAACAAAGAGTCAACATTGTATGAATGTGGGGAAGAGAAAACACTGAAACCCAGCAAATATCCTTTCTTTGATAATACAACTTCACTTAGGTTCCAGGTCCCAATTATTCTTGCCTTATACTTATTGATCCTCTATTTGACTTCAAAACTAATGATCAAAGACTTTGAGATGAATCAATTGGCTTCTCCATATCAAACTAAATGTTATTAATTATTGAAGGAGTTTTAAAAATCTAATTTCATGGCTTCAGAGGCTGAGTTAATTGTCTCCTCAGTGAGGCCACTGTTGAGTAGGAAACAACCTCAGAGGCAAAAAATTGAAGTATGTTGATGGAAACAGGAAAAAAAAAGTAACTTTCTTCTGCTGCTCCTCTATTCTTAATTGAAATACTAACCCATTTTAAGTAGACAATTTCCAAATCCATGATTTTTTGCCAGGTTTTTAGTTATTTTCAGTATGGACACAAAGGTATCAAGAATTTGAATCACATCAAATTATTTGGAAAAAAGAAAGTACTTTTTAATACATTGGATTTTAAGTTGGAAAAGCCTCTAGAGATCATCTAATCCACCTCTGAAATTTCATAGATAGAAAAAGTGAGGTCCAGTGAAGCTAAATAATCTATAGGTGGCCAAGCCAAGTTACTTGATTCAAAATTCAATGCCCCTTAAAGGCAGAGAGACTGATAGAGAGGGGTGATGACTAGTGCCTTAAGGATTAGAGTTTTCAGGTTTTAAATCATAAAGATTTTGCCTAGAATTCCTTTTTTTTTTTAAAATTCCATGCAGTTAGCTGTGATTATTCTAAATCCAGCACATAATTCCTTCTGGACACTTGAAATGGTTTGGATTAAGTGACTAATTTGCAATTCTTCTATTTACAGACCCTCCCATCCTAATTCTAGTTTTTTTTTTAAAAAGCTAATAGCTCACTTTTGCTATTTTAATATTGAATTAAGTTTCTCATTCAAGAAAAAGAAAAAAAATTTCTCATTTTATTGGTGGTGTGCAACTCATGTGCATCCTACAGTGAAATAGTATGATAACATACAGAGAGCGGTCTTAGAATCAAAAGATGTGGGTTTTATCCCAAGTCCTGTCACTAACACATGATAGGACCCTGAATGAGTCCTTTCTTCTCTCTGAACCTCAGTTTCCTCATCTTTACCATGAAAGGATCATTTAATGATCTCTGAAGTCTCTTCCAACAATGACATTCTAGGGTTGCGTAACTATGCTGTTCATTTTGACTATGAAGTATATCATTTTGACTTATAGCATGATCACTCAAGTGACTATGCTATAACAGAGAAATAAAGAAGACCCCAGCATAGATTGATGTACCCTAGGTTGTAGATCTGATTTCAAAGAGTCCAAAGAAAAGATGGCTAGGATCGCCCAAGTGTAGGAGTAAGTATGTGTAACTCAAGGATGAAGAAATATAACAATAACAGAAATAACAGAAAATAACAATCTAGTACAGTTTGATTGGAACATAAAAAACATCCAAAGGAAAAGCAGGGAAAGGTAAGATAGAGCCAGATTAATAGATAGATAGATAGATAGATATCAATCTATAGATTAATCTATCTCTATCTTTATCTATCTATTTCAGAATAGTGAGAAAACATTCATTACATAACTCTAGTGTTAAAAAATCAATCCAGCAACTGGGATTTGGGAATTTGGGAATATCATTGCTTATTACTTATAACTTACTTGGAACTCTTACAGAAACACAGACTCTAAAGAGCTGGAAGGACCTTTAGGGACCATCTAATCCAATGCATATCTAAACAAAATTGCCTTCTCCAGCATCCTCAAATGGCTATTCAGGCTCCCTCTGAAGATATCTAGAAGTGGAGAGGTTACTACCCTCAAAGCAGCTTACTACACTTTTGAACTGCTGTAATTATCAAGAAATCTTTCCTTATATTAAGCTGAAATCTTCTCTGCTATTTCCATTCAGTACTCTTAGTTGTGCCCTCTAGTAATCCCTCTTCCACGTGACTATCTCTCAAATACTTGAAAACAGTTCTCATAGCCAATCCCCTCCTATGTGTTCTTTTCTGGGCTAAACATTCCAAATTTCTTCAACGGAAACTCCCTATGACATAGTTCCCAGTGCTCTCACCATCCTGCCCCACCTTCTTTTATATTCTCCGACTTACCAATGTCCTTCCTAAAATGGGACACCCAGAAATGAACCTAATACTCCAACTGTGTTCTGATCAAAAGAGAGGACAGCAGCACCATAACCTCCATCACTCTAGGACAATTGTATATACGCACACATACGCACACGCACGCACGCACACACACACACACACATTTGCATTAATTCCTTTATTGCAACTAACAAACTTTGTCTTGCACAGTCTCTTTGCCATCTTCCCTCCAGCATTGAAATCACCAAGAAAAACAAGCCCAAAGACATGACAGTCAATCCTAAATGCCCAGACATACAAAAGGAGAATAGTAACCTTTTCCTTAACAATCAAAGAAGATGAATTTCTTTTCAAAAGCTTTTTATCAAAGGAACACCACAGGTATTTCATTTCCCTCCTAGCCAGGGAGAGAAGCAGCATATGTCTGAGAAGTTTCATTAAGATAATTAAGAGAACAGCAGTCAACAGCTGACCCAAGTTGAATGTTTTTCAAACCTCCACAAGACCAGTGCCAACTAGACATCTCTCCTGCCTCCTGTTACCTGACAAAGCTTGAGAGTGGAGCAAAGATTTCCAGTAGGAGCATTTTGGCAGACTCCTGAACTGCTTTTATGAGCAGTGCCCAAAAGGCAACCTGGCATCTTGCAGGATTTGGCCCTAGGCACTGTTTTGCAAGTATTTGCTTTTCAGGAGTATTTAATATACTATTGATATGTTGTCTTTTTTCCTTTGTAGATCTAGGAAAGTAAGATTTTGAAATGATTAAGAAAAATCACACTTTATAAACTGTTCAGGTAAAAGAATAAACTAGTAGGATTGTAGAATGATAGATTTAGAGTGGGAAAAGACCTTAGACATGATCGAGTTTGACCTAGTCATTTACAGATGAGTAAACTGAGGCTAAGAGAGGTTAAATGACTCACTCAAGGTCACACAGGTAAAAAGCGTCACAGGCAACCTTTGAACCCAAGTCCTTTGATTGCAGAGGGAGGTTTCTTGACCATAGTCACACATCTCATAAATATCTAAGATGAAGTTTAGACCCAGTTCTTCTTAACTCTATGTCCATGAATCTATCCAACAAACCACCCTTCCTTATTGTATTTTAAGTGTTAAACACCATGGAGAATCTAAGCCTCAGTTATTTCATCTGCAAAATGGGGATATAATACCTATAGTTTCCACCTCACAAAATTCTTGTGAAAGACAATCAATCAAACCGACAGCATTTTCAAATGTCTGCAATATTACAAACCTGGGTTTGCCAGGCTTCAAGTCCCTTCTCTATTTTACTCAAATGTTAAGTATTCAAATGAGGGATATAAGGCACTTTACAAACTTCAAAATGCTATATAACTTTCAGTTATTATTAAAAATCAGTACTATGGTGGCAAAGAACTGGAAATTGCAGAGATGCCCATCAATTGGGGAATTGCTAAACAAGTTGTGGTACATGATCATGATGGAACTACTGTGTCAAAGAAATGATGATCTTGAGCTTAGAAAAACATGGATAGTCTTGCACAAAACAATGAAGTGCAAAATGAGCAGAACCAAGAAAATGTTGTATACTGTAACAACAATATTATTTTTCTCATTATTAAATTTCATTTTTAATTTATGGAGTAAAACAAGCATTTCCATAACATAGTACTATAAAAAAGATGATTGCACACAAAATCTCAAATCTATTATGTACAACTTGCTATTCCTTTCAAATATACAACAAAATTATCATGTAAATTTCTTTTTATTCTTCCCTTTCTCCTCCACCCTAGAGATGTCTACCATTAGACACAAATAGGTATATATATATGTATGTATGTATACATATATACATACATACATATACATATACATATGTGTATGTGTGTGTGTGTGTAAAATTATTTCAATCATACTTCTATTCTATCATTCATAGCCCTTCATCATTCATAGCCCTTTAGCCAATCTGGTAGGTGTAAAATTATATCTCAAGGTTGTTTTAATTTGCCTTTTCTAATCAATAGTAATTTAGAGCATTTTTTATATGATCATAAGTTGCTTTGATTTCTTCATTGAAAAACTGCCTGTTCATATCCTTTGACCATTTATCTATTGGAGAATGACTCATATGCTGATAGATTTGACAAAGTTCTTTATATAGTTTAGATATAAGACCTTTTTCTGATAAACTGTTTATAAAATTTTTCCCAATTTTCTACTTTCCTTTTGATCTTGTTTGTATTTGTTCTATTTGTACAAAAAATTAATGTAATTGAAATTATACATTTTACACCTAATTTTGCTCTCTCTTATTTATTCATAAATTGTTTGCCTATCCATAAGTCTGATAAGTAATATGTTCCATGTTCTAATTTCCTTGTAAAATCTCTCTTGATATGTAGGTCATGTATACATTTTGACCTTATCTTAAATGGTGTGAGATATTGATCTATGCTCAGTTTCTGCCATACTGCTTTCCAGTTTTCCAAATTTTTCCAAATAATGAATTCTTATCTTCAAATTTTAAGTCTTTACACTTGTCAAATATAAGATAATTATGTTTCTTTACATCTGTAAATTTTATGTCTACTCTGTTGGTCCACCTTTCTATTTCTTAGCCAGCACCAGATAGTTTTGATAATTGCTGTCATATAATATAGTTTATGGTAACGCTAAGCCACCTTCTTTTACATTTTTCTTGACTTTTTATTTTTCCAAATGAAGTGTGTTATTTTTTTCTAATTCAGTTAAAAATGGTAATTTATTTGGGAAAGCACTGAATATATTCATTAGTATGAGTACAATTGTCATTTTTATTATATTGGCCCCACCTACCCATGAACAATAAATCCTCCAGTTATTTAAATCTAATTTTATTTGTATAAAACTTTTTTTATCATTTTGTTTATGTAGTTTCTGGGTTTGCTTCGGCATGTGTGCTTCCAGGTATTTTATACTGTCTAGAGTTATTTTAAATGTTGTTTTTTTTAACCACCTCTTCTTTCTGTTTGTGACATATAGGAGTGCTTATGATTTATGTGGATTTAATTTGTATCCTACTACTTTGCTAAAATTATTAATTGTTTAAGAACAACTTTGAGTGACTTAGTCATTTTGACTATTACAAATAACCAAACTACAAAGGACCTGTGAAGGAAGACACTATCTGCATCCAAAGAAATAACTGATAAATAGAAGTATGTAACGAAAATAATTTTCCACATATATACATATTTGTGTCTAAAGGTCATCAGGAAGAGGGGAGGGAAGAAAAAAAGGGAAAAAAGAAAGTTACATTATAACTTTATTACATATTTAAAAGCAATAGCAAATTGTACATAATAGAATTGCATTTTCATATGCAATCATTTCTTTTTCTATTCTATTATGTTACAGTAGTGCTTGTTTTATTTCTTAAGTTCAGAATAAAATAAATAAATATATATACATATATATACATATATGTGTATATATATATATATGTGTATATATATACATATATTTAAAATCAGCACTAAATTCTTCGAGGGCAAGGACTGTTTAATTTTGTCTTTGCATCCCACCACTTGGGCAGAGAGGTAACACAGTGTATAAGAGCTCTGGGCCTGGAATTAGGAAGATTCCTCTTAAAATATAATAAATAAAATTTTAAAAATTTAAAATATAAAAAGAAATTTAAAAAGAATATGATGTAGAATTTAGGGGTTATAGAAGTTCAGAAGGGAAGTTTGGTGAAATGAGGAGAATGGGGAATGGGCCAGAGTTCTAGTCTCTCCTCTTCCTTCTCCACCCAGCTATTTAATGGTAAATAATTCACTGACCCAAATATGAAATTAGGTGGTTGGGTTAGACAATTACTAGGATCACTTCCAGTTGTAAAGATCTAGTATTCTAATTAAGTTTGGTATCCTGCAAGATGTTTGAAGTGAGTCCTGAATGACGGGAATTATTTCTCTATGTTATCACTATTACTATTATTATTACAGCTATTATTATTACCTATTGCTTATCAGAGTTGTTTAAATGATATCTCAGGAAAGAACCACAGCTTCAACTGTCAGTTTTCACCTTATGACTGTCAGTTTCAGTCTCGATTAGTCTCCCAAGTTCCAAATCCAATGGCCAGTAAGTGGAGGCAGATTTTGTCTCAATATAAAGAAAAACTTCTTCACTCAATAAAAAAAAAAAAAACATCCCAGAGTCCTTCAGAGAGCAGTGGCATTAAAAGCATTTGAGCAGAAGCCGAGTGATATTTGTTGGAGATGCTTTAAAGGGGATTACTATTCAGGTAAGGAGTGAAATTAGTGATCTCTAAGATCCCAAGTCTGAGAACTTATTACTTTCTTCCACAAACTGGGTCAACATGACTTCTCCCCCTTCTCCCCACCTCCATTAGTGGTACTGCTTGAAGTTGAAACCTTAGATTCATCTCAGACTACTCCTAGAACTTTGATTCCCACAACCAACCTCTAAATCCTGCCTGTTCCTTCCCCACATTATCTTTTTTTTTAAGTGGTAACAGTTTATTCATTCTTAGTGTCAAGTCTGAATTACAAATGTAAAAGTAACAGACACAATCCACAGGTATCAATATGTCAAATAATATAAAAATAAGTGGAAGATAACTTTATAGACCCATTGAATTGAGCATAATAAATACAATAATAAGTCAGTTTAATAATAAATAATATAAGTTTCCACCATACCATTCAGTCTCACTGAAATTATAGTAGTGTTTGTAAAAACAAATTTTTAACTTAAGTTGCAAATATCAACACACCAAAAGCTAGTATAAAAGTGGCTTTTGGCACATTGTCCATGAGCTTGAGGGTCACATTTGACAATTCTGGACAATTATGAAGTGTATGTATCCAACCCAGATTGGTCTGTTGACAACCCCATGAGACAGCTGGACACTCAGTTTACAAGCTTCTATCATAGTTACAACTTTGCCCATGGAATCCCACAAGTCACCACTGTGCCATCCTTGGGCATTCTTTGGGGTCAGGGTCTTGTCTGTGGGGCTTCAAAGCTACAGTCCAGAACCTGGCTCAGAGCTCTACAAAAAGCTAACTATAACTTCAGAAATTATCCTTTTACAACTATCCTCTCCATTCCATTCTTAAAGAATGTCACTCTGGTTCAGACTCTCCGATAATACTTCATTTTTGCGTCTTATGACATTTCCTATTCTGTCTTGTACTATAGACTATGTGTGTACTTCCTTTATCCATCCTACTTAGCTCTCATAATAATAGCTGATATTTATATGGGGATTTAGGATTTGAAAAGTACTTTACATACATTAGCTAATTTAATCCTCACAATAAACTTGGGAGGTAAGGTGCTACTGGCATTATTATCTCTATTTTACAGGTGAGGAAACTGAGGTTCTTGGGATTGAGTGATTTTCCCAAGATGAAAGAGGTGGTAAATGTCACAGACAACATGATAACAGTGATGACGATGATGATAATGGTGATGATGATGATGGCAATGCCTTGATGATGATAGCTCACATTTCTATAGTTCTTCAAGGTTTGCAAAGCACTTTTATATTCATCACTTCATTTGATCCTCACAACAACCCTATGAGGTAGCAAATAATCAAGTAACAAGCATTTATTAATCATGTACTATTTGCTATGTACTGTGCTGGGCTCTGTAGATACAAAGAAAAAAATGAAATAACCTGTGCTTGCATGTACCTATATAAGTATAAACAACAGACATGCACAAGTAAATACAAGGGGAAGTGCTAATGTCATCCCCATTTTACAAATGAAAAACCCGAGCCTCAGGGAGGATAAATGAGTTGGCCAAGGTCACACTGTAACTAAGTGTCAGAGGCAGGATTCAACTTCAAGACTTCTTGAATCTAGGCATCTATTAACTTCTGACTTCAAATTCAGTGTTCTTTCCATTATACCAACCACACTGCCTCTCACCTTTATGTAGCCTAAGGTCAAATTCCCAGGAAAACTGAGCTTTATTTTTACATGACCTTTGTGCCCCATACCTTCTTACACATCAAACATTTGCCAGTCAGATATTTGTTACATTGAGTGGAAAAAAAAAAAACATGGAAAAGTAATTTAGAAATATTTAGGCAGGAAGTTAAAGTATCCTATGATTTTTTTTGAAACAGCATTTAAACACATTTCATTTGACTATGAATACAGAGAATGCTTTTAAAACATATGAGAAAGATAAATATTTATATTCAGGCTCATGCATTCTACCTAGTTCATCATCCTGTTTATGATTTAGCATTTGTGCCACAATAGAGAGAGACTTGTCATCAAAGACAACAAATGCAAAGGAACAGAGGACCCCACGGGCAGGAGAGATTCATAAAAATCAATGAATTGGCCATAGGCAAACCAAATAGTAATCAGGCTTATTTATAAGTTCTTATAATAAAGACTTATCCCTTCTAGGCATGGTCCCACCGTAATGAAAAAAAGTCTGCAACTGAGGCATCTCATCTATAAAACCTATAGAAAAGGAGAACTTACAAGGTATGTTTCTAGGCAAGACATAATAGCTGTATGAGTAGGGAGTAGAAGGCAAACACATAGGAATGTAGATTAAAGCTGAAAGAGGTCATAGAGGTCACCTAGTTTGATCCTCTCATTTTTCAGATAAAAAAAAAAAGGACTGGAGAATTTAAGTGACTTACCTCACATCACACAGGTAGTCAGTAGGTATGCATTTTCAGTCACGCCCAACTCTTCATGACCCCATTTGGCTTTTTCTAGGCAAAGAAAGTGGAACAGTTTGCCATTTCCTTCTCCAGCTCATTTTACAGATGAGAAAACTGAGGCAAACAGGATTAAGTGACTTACTTAGGGTCACACAGCTAGAAAGTGTCTGAGGCCAGATTTAAACTCAGAAGAGTCTAAGTCCAGCACTCTTTATCCAATGTGCCTCCTAGCCACCCTAGGTAGTCAGTAGTGAACTACAATTTGAACCCATTTCTCCTGATACCAAATTCAGTGTGTTTTCCAGCATGACACTGCCTTAGTATAAAACTTGGAGACTGACCATTCTTATAAATATCGTAATGTCTTTGTGAAGTCACCAACCTCTCAGATCACCACTACAAGAAGAGATTGGATATGGAGGACACATTACCAATGACTAGCAAAATGAGCCAATGATGAGAGCTGAACAATCAACTTCAGGAAGAGTAAATATACCAAATGAAATACATCCTAATGTAATGTGGGATCCTAGCAGTGGAGATGTTCATGGTACTTTGTAGATTTCAAAGTGCTTTCACATCACTTTTTATTTGATCCTCCCAACAACCCCATGGAACAGGAAAGATAGGGATTATTAACTATTTCACAAATAAAGAAACTGAGATTTTAAAGGTTACATAATTTCCTCAAGTAACATATAATAAATGGTGGAATTGAAATTAGAACTTGCTTATCTTATAATGATACGATACTAGAACTATAAGGAAACTTGGAAACCATCTAATTCAACCTCTCATTTTATAATTGAGGAAAGTGTGGCTAGGGGAGATATAATAATTTGACCAAAGTCACAGTTAGGAAGCAACAAAGCTAAGATTCTAATCCATTTCATTAGATCATAGAATAATGTATTTAGAATTAGAAAGGACCTCAGAGGCCATCAAGTCCAACCTCTTTATTTTACAGGTGAGGAAACTGAGGCCCAGGGAAAGTGACTTGTCATATGTCACACATTAAACATTAGACACAAGATTCAAAACCATATTCTCTCTTCTAGGGCCATCAAATTAAACAAAAGCAATCAAGGGAAATATTTAAATTTAAAAAACCAGTAAATGAGGAATCACATCGCTAATACCCATAATACCATGCCTTCTCTCAGTTACTCTCACCCTTTCATAAAGAAAGAGAACCTTAATGAATTAGCTCACAGGCAAGAGGATTTTCCTTCCAAGCCCCAGGCATTTCTGAAACATCCTTGTCAAAGTAGCTGGTAGTATATAGCAAAAGGATTGCTCTTGAATTTTCTACATCTTTTACATGTTGGTCACTATACAATGTATGTCTGGTCACGGCTTCTGACCAGCTCGGTGAAAAAAAAAAAGTATTTCCAATTAACTTTATGCAAATTTGTGTGATTATATTGCTTCTTGGATTGATTGTAGTCTTTTGACAGGTCCAAAGCCAAAATATATTTACAGTAAGAAATCATCCAGACAACCATGCAATATCCAAATCAGCTCTGGGCACAGAAATCATCAATACACAACTTATTGAATTATGGTCAGTCTTTTGACTTTCTTTGTTATCCTCTGAGCATTGAGATGTCTCTTCTTTGTCAGTCTAATAGAACCTCCAAAGCAAAAATGTGATTAAGGGAAGCAATTTTCAGCTTTTCCAAAGACCTTTGACCCTAAAATTCTAGAAATAAATTATTTCAATCTTCCAAGTATGCTCAGCGTATCCTTATTCCAATTTTGTTCTTCTTTAGGGCCACCTCAAGTATTCCATTATCTACAAAATTATCAAAACAAATAAAATTCAGTTTAATTTAACAAAGTATATGTAATAATTCCCATTAAAATCTGATAACTTTCCATGGCATGAAGATGGAGTGTTTGAAGCTTGTGCCAATGGAAAACAAGCTCTGGTTACATATTTTAGTTATACAACTAAAAAGGTTTTGAGTAAAGATGCCATGATGGATGGCATTTCTTTCATTCAAGTACCAATCTAGTTAAGTTCAGAGACACTCATAACTAGAGGGGCTCCCTTGTGGGAGAGTTATTAAACTTGTTCTTTGTAGCTACAGAGGGCAACACTAGAAGCAATGGGTGGAAGTTGTAGTGAGGTGAATTTTACCTTAATGTGAAAAAAACAAAAACAAAAACCTTCTATAGATGAGTTATTTTGGAATTAAATGGGCTGCCTCCAGAGGTAGGTGACTCCCCTTCATTAGACTTCTCCAAAGAAAGGCTGGATGACCACCTGCCTGGCATGTTGTAAAAGAGATTCTCAGTCAGATATGGGCTAGGTTGGATGTCATCTAGCATTACTGTCAACATTCAAATTCTTCAATTGGTCATCAAGAAGTGAATATTTATTATTTTCCTTATTTATGCTTCCTCATGTCAGCTTATGAAAACCTTTTACTCAGGTAGGAATAGGTTGTAATCAGCAATAATTTGAAGGAATGCCAATATTGAGGCAGTCATGGATTACAATTTTTTTTTAAAGTGTCTGGTAACACCTTACTTTTTGTAGTGCTTTTAATACTTTCAAATCACTTTCACAATAAGAGTGAGAGGTATAGGATAATAGCTCTCTGGTATGGATAGATCAAGTGAGGTTTTTTTTGTTTTGTTTTGTTTTTTGTTGTGGATAAGGGAGAAAGAGCATTTTTTGAAAGCAATAGAGAAACAACCTAGAACACTGGTGTAAAACTGGAAGAAATAATTGAGAGAATGGGGATGAAAGAAGGGGCAATCTCCTGGATAAGAAGGGATAGAATGGTTTTACTTCAACAAAATGGCAACAAAAAGGAGGAATAGGCATTTGCTCTGATCTCCAGAACCTTTTAACCCTGTCCAAAATGAAAAATTCTGCACAAAGGATTTTAGTTGTCTCCATGGCCTGGGACAGAATCCAAAATAAAGCAAAAAACCAAACCAACAAATAAAACCAATGAAGAACCTATGAACTGATGCTTATTGACCCTGACATCACTTATGTCATGATAAAAATCTGTGATAAAGAGAAACTGAGCTTAAAACATGATCAATTTATTAGTATGGTTAGTAAATACCAATAAATTGGATCCAAGACCACTCAGTAGTCAAGGATGCATCTGACAATCAGAGCAACTCTTTTTATAAAATTTACACAATGACTATACAGATGTATTTCACTCCTTATTGGTTGGTACTGCTTACATCAGTTCTTTTCCAGGTGGACCAATATCCCATGATTAATATCCTCTTGAAAGTCTCAAGGCCAGCAAACATCTTATCATCAGATTGACTCATCTTCCCTTATAATCAGAAAAGGCTCACAGATTTGAATCTTTGTTGTTGGACTTTAGTCCATAAGAATAGGTAAGTTAAACTCTTTCAAATTTTCCGAATAAGGCCTATACAATCAAGTCCAAATTTAATTCACAAATATTGTTTGTGATTAGATTTGTTGATTAGATAAAATTCTCAATTAATATAATTAGTCATGGAATGCCAATTTTCAAATTTTGCAATAGGCAACTGAAGTTACAGGCTTAAGGGAGCTCAAATTTTCATAATGAGGGGGCCAACCAATACCTAGTGGATTGATCATTAATACATAAGAAACTGACTAAGCCTTATTAAAACAATAAAAAATAAAGTGGAGCATCAATTTTCAATTTCACACTTCCTCCTTTGCTTCCCGTGCTACCAGCAGTAAGACCACATAGATAAAAAACAAAACCCACCCTCACATCCCAACCCCATCCCTCTTTTGAATGCGATGGATACCCTGGTTCCAGATAGAGCTTCTGCAAATCCTTCAAGAGTGTGGTGATTAAAAAGGTTTGAAAGACATAATGTCTGGGTAATTTTGTCAATTTATTTATAAGGTCAACAGGTTTGTTAATAAAAGGGTGGTCATATGGTCATCTCTCTTAGACCAAAGACAATCATAGCAGAGGGTCTCACAGAATATATACCCTTCAAAAGGTAGGTGTTCCTCGGGGTGGGAATCAGCCCTGATTGGTTAACTATTAATGAAAGAATGAATATTACAATGAGAGGCTGGGCGTGAACTTTGATTATGTCATCCATTTCTAAGTTTCCTCCAGCCTTGGGCAATCTATTCAAAGAATTTATGCCCCACCCAAGGATGAGCAGAATACAAAAGCTACTCCACTTGGGTGGAATCTGAATAAGAAAGTCCAACTTCATTATCAACAATGTCCTTCAAGAAACTGAACTTTTTAAAATCAGGATTTTACAAAAAGGGGGAAAATCTGGATCTCCCCAAATCATTGGTTATTAATAATCATTTCTTTCAGGAGCAAAAGCTTGCTCTAGGTCACAATTCTGAAGCAACAGTGTTGCAAAGATCCAAATTGCTAGTACTAAGCCAAAGAACTAAGGAACAGAAGGAGTGGGACAGGAAATAGATCTAGCTGTAAAGAAACTTCCTGGTCCTGATAGATTCACAGGAGAATTCCATTAAGCTTTTAAGGAATAGTTAGTACCAATACTTCACAAATGACTCTCAACATTTGACAAAGAAAACACCCTGCCAGCATCCTTTTATGAAATAAATATAATCCTAGTCCCTAAAGCAGGGAAAGATGAAACACAGTAAACAAAACAAACTATAGGTCAATATCATTATTGAATACTGACTCAAATAATTTTAAACAAAATCCTATGAAACAGACTATAGTGATTTATCTAAGAAATAGTGCATTATGACCAAGTGGGACTTATACCAGGATTTAACATTAGGAAAATGATCATATTAAAAATCAAAACATCCAAAACCACATGATCATCTCAATAGCTACAGAAAAAGCCTTTGACAAAGTATAATACTCTTTTATGCTAAAAACCTGATGAAATATAAACATCAAAAGATCTCTTTTTAAAAAAAAATCATATCAAGCATCTATCTAAAACTAAAAGAAAGTATTTTAGGTAATGGAGATATATTCGAATCTTTTCCAGTAAAGACAAAGATGAAGCAAGGATGCCCACTCTTTCCACTATGTGTTATTTGATATAGTTCTGGGAATGCTAGCAACAGCAATAAGACAAGAGAAAGAAATTAAAGGAATAAAGATAGGTACAGAAGAGATCAAATTATTTCCCTTTGCTGATGATATAATGGTTTGCTTTGAAAATCCCAAGGAATCAGAAAAAAATAGTAATTGAGACAATTGATAACTTCAGCAAAGTTGCAGGCTGCAAAATAAATCCTCAAAAATCAATAGCATTTCTATGTAATGATAACGAAAACAAAAGAATCAATAATAGAGAAATATCATTCAAAATAAGTGCAAAATGCATAAACTATTTAGAGACTGACCTACTTGAGCACACAAAAGACTTATATAGCTTCTATTACAAGTGTTCTTTAAAGAAATAAAGAATAATTTAAATAGCTAGAGGAATATTTAGTGTTCATGGCTAGCCCATGCCAATATAATAAAAATGACAATACTACCAAAATTAATTTACACTTTTTAATTCTATGCCAATCAAGTAAGAAGAAGAAGAGGAGGAGGAGGAGAAAGATCTCATTTGGGACGTGGCAAGTAAACTGAGCTGTGAAGGAAACAAGGGATTCCAAAGGGCAGATAAGTGGGATGATTATTCAGGCATGAGAAATAGTCTATGAAGACAAAATATTGTATACAGGGAACAGCAAGCAGGACAATTTGGATGGAACATAAAAATATATGAAGGGAAGAAATTGGTAATAGATCTAAAAATAAAGATTGGAATTGGGTTAAGGCTCAAACAGAGGAGTTTGTACTTTATCCTCAAAGGCATAGGGAATCACTGAAGTTTCTTGAGAAGGGAACTGACGTGTTTGGAACTGTGCTTTAAGATATCATTTAGATAGCTTTGTGTAGGAGGGCCCAGAGAGGCCTCTCTCTAGGATTCAGGAGAATAAATTAGGAGGATGTTATAACTGTCTAAGTAAGAGGTGATGGTCTAAAATAAGTTTGTAACTATGTAAGTGGAGAGAAGAGTATGAATAAAAGAGATATTGTGAAAGTAGATTGAAGAAAGCTTTCCAACTAAATAGATATGGTAGGATGAGAGAGAGGAAAAAGTTGAGGATCACTCAGTTTTCAAACCTAAGAGACTAGAAGGATAATGGTGACCTCAACAGAAATGGAATTTAGGAAGAGGTAAGGGCTTCGGTAAGAGCAAGAAGACAAATTCTACTTTAGACATGAGTTTGAGATGCCTCTTGGGGCAACTAAGTAGAGACATATGACAATAGGGTTCAATGTTGAATGACAGTGGGGTTCACTGATAATGTTATTCTTTCTACATTGCTTCCCTGAGCATTTCTTTCCCAAGTTGAGTTTTGGGACTGGAGCTTAGGGGAGAGATGAGGGCTAAGTAGATTCATTTGGAAATCATCTGCATGTAAATGAGGACTGGACCCATATTCACTTAGTGATGAGATCACTGAGAGAGTATAGGAAGGAAAGGAATCATAGGGTCATGGCTCTAGGTCTGGGAAGGATATCAGAGGTCATCTAGTCCAGCCCTTTAATTTTATAGATGAGGAACTGAGACTTAGAGAGGTGTAATGATTTGTCCCAAGTTCACATAAGTTGCAAAGGAAGTATTTGAACCTAAGTTCTTTAAAGTCAGCATGCTTTCCTCTGTACCATGTTGCTTCTCTGAGGGCCCAGGAAAGAGCTTTAAGACATAACCACACAGAACAATTGGTGCACTAACTGTATAGAGGGGAAATCATTTAACCCCTCTGGACCTTGATCTCCTCATCCATAAATTGATAATAATAATACTTGTTCTACCTAACTCAGGGTTGTTGTAAGGATCAAATGATATTGTAAATATAAATTCTCATAAACAACAAAGTCCTGGACAAATAAAGGTATCATTTTATTGAGTGGATAACCTCATGACATGAAACAAGCCTCTTTCCCTCTCTAGACTCAGATATGAGGAGCTTGGGTGGAATGACCTCTGCAATCCCTTTGAGCTCTAAACATCTAAACTGTATCCAAGATCCTAATTTAATGTTTCTCTGCATTTAACATCTAGAGCACTAAACAGGTTCTGTTCATCTGGTTTTTTAGAGTATAATTATGAACACTGCCAATGAAGATGAATGTATCCATATGCCACAATTATCCCAGTTTCCTGGCATTATTGGTTTGTTTTTGTTCCTTTCATGACTTTCCTTGTACATTATTTATAGTCTCTTCTTTGAAAACTACTTCTTTCTTTGCCAGTTTGCAAAAAGAAAATTGATCCTTAGGTGATAGAGCTGGGGAGGAGGGAGAGGTAGAGTGTGACATATTTCCATAGATACACCATTCAACTGGAATCACAGCATGAATTCTTGGCAGGACTTTCCTGAGACCAGTTCCCTGGGTCTGTACTTGTCCACAGTTAGAGAAATGGCACTCTTTGGAATTCAAGATCAAGCTTACTGGCAGACATTAAAGTCTTTTAATGTAAGTCCTTAAAAGCAACAACTGCCAAGAAGAAGAAGTGGGGGTTATGAGGAGCTCGAGAATTCAATTCTGCTCTCAGGAATGAGTGAAGATACTCTGCTGTCACTGCAGTACTCGTCCAGTAGAAAGAAAAAAAATGGGCTGGCCCTGTTTTATTCATAGACAGAGTATAAATATGGTACCACTGGGAGCCTCTCCTCCTCCTGAAATATCTCTTCCACCAGCTTTTCATAGTCTCTGAGATCCATCATAACTTACTGCTTGAGGAAGTGTTTATTAAAACACAGATGTTCCTTGAATAGGGTACAATAAGTCATTATTAGTCATTAATATCCCAGCATCATTTCAGCATCAGATTCAATTCACTCCAACTAAAGGCATTTATGAAATATCTGTCATGTGCAAATTACTGCAGGAGGTGTTGGGAATGCACAGATGAAAAACAACATAGTTCTTGCCCTCAATGACCTTGTAGACTATTGAGGGAATATGACCCATATACATATAATTATCATCCAGCCTAGAATTTGATAAGGGCAAAAAACAGGTCTAGACAAATCTTGTCAGAAATTGGAGGAGAAAGGTCAGAGCAGACTTTTCAACGGAGGTAGATAGTTCCTGAGGCTAGATTTGAATCAAAAGAAAAATTTTAACACAAAAATTGTAGCCGGAGTGAGTTTTAGGCATTGTGACAAGCTTTTGCAAATTCATTAATGCATGAGAGAGGACAGGATGAGATGGTTTGTGAACTAATTGGATAAAGAGGATGATGGCAAAAATAAAAGTAAAAATTGAATCCAAGATTTTGAGCCTGGAACTGGAACTGGAAGGATAGTATTGTCATTAACAGAAATAGGAACAACAGAAGAGGTACAAAATAAACCTGTAGTACTACTTTTAGTTATACTTAAATTCAAAGTATTGTTTGGTTTACCATCTATTCCTGACCAAAGCTCTGTTCCCCAACAAGTAGCATCTATGGCAGACTATATCAAATTACACATGAATTAAAAACAAAAACAAAGGGCAATTAGTTGAAACAGAATAACAACATAAATAACAATGAATCAATGAATAAATGAATACATAAAACATGTATTAAGTTTACTATGTATCAGGCACTCTGTTACCTAATAGAGATACAAAAATAAAAGA
Organism: Vombatus ursinus; assembly: GCF_900497805.2. Lineage (NCBI taxonomy): Eukaryota > Metazoa > Chordata > Mammalia > Diprotodontia > Vombatidae > Vombatus > Vombatus ursinus. The sequence goes on from NW_020947062.1 coordinate 24,012,220, forward strand.
AAATTTTTCTTCTTAAGGAGTTTATATTCTAATAGGAGCAGACAACATGGGTGTGTAGTGGAAGGCTACAGTGAGTGCGAATTTGATTGTTATCTCTTTGCAGTAACAAAGATTGATTTAATTACCATTCCCAGAACAAGTGTAAAGGTGGGGGGAGGGAGATGTCATTGGGTTGCATGGAAGGAAGATGGCTGTTGGGATGACTGGGTGAAACTAGAAGTAGTAAGCAGTCAGTTTGGAGTGAGTCAGTTTTGGCAGTAAAGCAGAAGTAGTACTCCTGGGAGGCGTGGCAAGAAGCAACATTCCTTGTAACTATATACAAAATGGCTACCATTCTTCATAGTTCCTCATGTGTGTTAATAAACCCCCCGTTCCCACTTAATTTTTCCATGTTCCCAACATAGCAAGAGAGAGATATGTTTAGATCAAATCCATTGTGCTTGGGTTAGGATCAAATCAACATGCTTAATCATATTCCTCTTTGATCCTGGCATAGAAAACTAGAGAAAGGCAACTCCTCATTGCTAAATGAACACTGAAGTTCATCTCTTTTGCAATCTAGGTTGGATGTTGGAGTTTAAGATGCCATGGACAGGTATCTACTTGATTTTCCTCCATTTTTGTTCTTATCTTTGTCACTATCTGTGTACTATAAACATCTCCATACTTTTAAAGACTTTCTCATAGCATTCTTTTAAGCTACCTGTGCCCACCTAATCATAATGTGCAAAGTGACATTAACACATTGCCAATTCATCAACAGCATTCAGAGAAATGTCTTTCTTGACTCCAGCATTATGGGAGATGGAGTCCATGAACATATTCTCTCTAACCATAACTCAGGGTAGGGCACTGAATAAATGGGGTAAAGGAAAAATAAATTTCACTATGGAGGAGGAAGAAGAAGGGTAGATTAGAAAATTTTTGGAGCCTGTAATCTTCCTGGGGACTAAGACCACTGTCAGCTGGGGAAAAGGAGTGGTAAGAAAAAGCAGAATGACACAAGAAGGTGATTAAAAAGGGAATAAGAAGAGAGATTTAAGAAGAGAGGATGAAGGTACCAAAAGGAGGGTTAAAAATTTTACTTAGTTCTGCAGTATCATCCAGGGCTGGCCCAGAATAAGAAACCCACATGGAGGTTACAAATAACATGCTGTCCAACATTAGTAAATGAGTTTCCTATCTATGCCTCAGGACAGTCATCTGGTCATGGGGGGTGGAGGAACAACACTTCTGTGCCTAGAACTTGTTAAGGATGATGCAAGCATGAACAAAGCAATATGACCTCTTTTCCTTGATAGCATCAGAGGATAGGACTTAAGTCAATGGTTTAGGCTAAGCATAATCAGATCAGATTCACACTGTGATTCAGTAGTTATATATCCAGAGGGGCATGATTTTGCTTAGGTTATACATATTTGAATCCATGTGTGGTATGCTGGATAGAAAGCCAGCCACAGAGTTAGGAAGAACTGGATTCAAGTCCTCATGTCTAGAATGGACTCCTTACTGTTCTTACTGTCACCCCTTGGAATCTCTACTTTCCTTTCAGCATCATCTCATGCATAACCTTCATAGCACCAGCTATACTTTGGGGGCAGGGAGGGAATGGATGGTAAGAAGAGATGGCCACAGAAATCCTGGTGATTCTTTCTCCATTCATGGGGAGGCAGAATCAAATAGAGCTTTCCTTCACGTGCATAAATGTATATTTCTGTATCGAGGCATCAAATCAAGAGTTCTGTATTTGTTCAATAATTTTCTTAATTTCAATTTTATTAATCTCTCCTTTGGTTTTCAGAATTTCTAATTTGATATTTAATTGGGGATTTTTTGTTTGTCCTTTTTCTATCTTTTTTAGTTGCATGCTCAATTCATTGATCTCTTCTTTCTCTATTTTATTCATGGAAGCATTTAGAAACATAAAACTTCCCCTAAGAACCACTTCTGCTGCATCCCATACATTTTTATATATTGTCTCATTATTGTCATTCTCTTCAATGAAGTTATTGATTATTTTTGAGATTTGTTATTTGACCCACTCATTCTTTAGGATTAGATTCTTTAGTTTCCAAAAAGTTTTTAGCCTATCTTTCCATTGCCCTTTATTACATTTAGATTTTATTATATCATGATCTGAAAAAGATGCATTTAATATTTCTAACTTTCTGCATTGGACTATGAGGTTTTTAGGCGCTAGTACGTGGTCAATTTTTATGTAGGTGCCATGTACCACTGAGAAAAAGGTATACTCCTTTCTATCCCCATTCAATTTTCTCCAGAGGTCAACCATATCTAACTTTTCTAAAATTCTATTCATCTCCTTAACTTCTTTCTTATTTATTTTGTGGTTAGATTTATCTAGTTCAGAGGGGAGGAAATTGAGTTCCCCCAATAGTTATCTATTTCTTCCTATAACTTCCTTAACTTCTCCTCTAAGAATTTGGATGCTATACCACTTGGTACACATATGTTTAGTAATGATATTACTTCATTATTATATATGGTATCTTTTAGCAGGAGATAGTTTCCTTCCTTATTTCTTTTAAGTAGATCTATTTTTGCTTTTTTTTTGGTCTGAGATCAGGATTGCTACTCCTGCTTTATTTTACTTCTTTTTACTTCAACTGAAACATAATATATTCTGCTCCAGCCTTTTAGCTTTCCTCTGTGTGTATCCCTCTGCTTCAAATATGTTTCTTGTAAACAATATATTGTACAATTCTCATTCTTAATCCATTCTGCTATCCACTTTCATTTTATGGGAGAGTTCACCCCATTCACATTCACATTATGATTACTATTTTTGTCTTTCTCTCCATCCTATTCACCCCTCCTCCCATTTATGCTTTTCTCTTTCTTTTCTCCCTTCCTTCCTCACTTGAGTTTTGCTTTCAAACAGCCCCTTCCTCAGTCTGTCCTCCCTACTATTAATCCTTTCCCTTTTCTTCCCCTTTCCCCTTACTACTTCTTCCCTCCCTTCCATTCACCCCTCCCTTTTTTTTCCCTTTCCCCTCCTACTTCCTATAGGAAGAGTTCTGTAAAAATAAAACCTCTGGTAGGGATTAATGGATGAAATGCAGAGTTCTGTTACTGCTTATTTACTAGTCTCTTTACCAAAAAGAAAAAAAAAGTATAATACATGAGATTTTTGTAAGTCACTTTAGATCATGAAAACTAAAATACAATTACAATTGTCCACACACACACACACACACACACACACACACACTCACACACTCACATGCACAGTCACATTGTCCATAAAGAGGAGTAGTAGGCAATCCCAAAGAATAGAAAATATTCAGATTCTCATCATTCTCCTGGAAAGAACATTACTTTTTTTTTTATTTTGGTTTGGTTTGGTTTGGTTTGGTTTGGTTTGGTTTGGTTTTGTGGTCAATTTCCTTTAACCATATGGGAAGCTAAAGTGAATAATAATAAAATTCAGTATTCCCTACGTTCATCTTGCCTGATCATAGAGAAAGGGAGTCTGAAACATTGTGAATCAAAGGGAGACCACTGAGCAAAGGACAGCATGGTACTGGGATCAAATTCAACTAAACTTCTTTAGTCTCAGTTTCCTCATGTGTAAAATTACTAGATGATCTCTAAGGTCTTTTCCATCTCTAGATCATTTATCCTACGATTAAACCTGTCTTTACAACAGATAATCTAAATATGAATAACTGACAGTAGATATTTGCTAAAATCCCATGAGAGAATGGGATAAAGTATGTAGTGCCAACATTGACTTGAAGACCCTGGGGGAGAGGGGCAGTGTAAAAAGCACTGGTATAGACATTACTGATTTTGAGGAGGGAAGATTATTGATTCAAGGAGCATTTACATAAGTTTATGATAAGCAAATCCATAATGGCTCATTTATGGCAGCTAGAGAGATCTGGGATATAAACCTAATCCTTAAGAATGACAAGAGAGAGAGCCACTGTTCTGGTTTCCCACCAGCTGGCCCTTGGTGACCCTCTTAGAGACCTGATACTGATTATGACATTTATAATGTTGATGATAATGTTGGTAGTGGTGATGATGATGATGGTGGTGAAGATAATGATAGTGTAGAGCTGGTAACAGTGGCACAGAGGAATAGAGGCCCAAACACTGAGTCAGGGATACCTCAATTTAAATCCACTCTCTGATACATACCGTGTGATCATGTCACCCAATTTTTTAGTGTTCAACCCAGTTCTCTGAAGAAAAGTTACAGGCCTTCTGATTGTGCTGCCACTGACAATGTGAGATTTGACCTGGGCTGCACAGAGAAAATGAAATGTAGATTGTCTGACAGAAGAGCCACCTCTTAACAGGCATATTATTTTCTTCCAGCTGGCAGCCCACTAACCCTTTTTGAGGGATGTGGCAGGGGAGAGTGCAGCCAGCAGCAGCAGACACATCTGGAGGTTTCCTTTAGTTAAACCACAAGCTGTGGGTGTCTTCACAACGAAGCTTTGTGAATACAGCCAAAAATAGGGGAAGGTAACCTGAACTGTGCAGTGACTAGCACAAATTTTGTTGCCTATTTGACCAAAGAGATGGCAGGGCTTGAGATCAACATGTTAGGGCTGAAGAGGATATTTGAAGACATAAGTTCAATGAGATAAACATTTATTAGGTGTCTACTATGTGCAAAGCACTGTACTGAGTTTTGGAGGGGAAGAATATATAGAAATTAGCTAAGGTATAATCTCTGTCCCTGTGGGACACATAATTCATAGTCCCTCATTTTAAAGATGGGGAAAACTGAATCAGAAAGAAAAAAATGACTTTTCCAACATCATACAATGGATTACTTCCCAAAGTAGTAATAGGGCTGGCCTATGGACATTTTGTTCAGTTTGTAGTTTGTTCAATAAAAAAAATAATAATATTCTCACTCCTCAAAATTAACTCAATTGTCCCGCTACCTCAGACTTTGACATCTATTGGAAGTGTACTATCTCCAAGATCCAGACCTTTGAAATTCCATTCTTCAATCATATCCTTCCATCTTCCATCCTACTCTTTCAATCACTTTAACTAACTCTTAATCCTTATCATCCATGATCTTTCATACCTTGATCTAGTCCTACCTGTCCCTCTCCATCTCCCCAAGCCAGCTTTACCATTCTGGTTTCACTTCCATATATGGAGCTCAACTCAGTGGTTTATCATGTTAACATCTTGTTACTTGGCCTATAATCCCTTTCTTCACCCACATTTGCCATTCCTAACTTGCAGATCCTCTTCTTTGGATCACCTTTCCCTGATCTTCTTAAAGTAAAGCAAAAATCTTGTGCTAACTTCACTCATTACAAATTAATAAGCAGGTACCTAACATCAGCTAGTCCCTTATTGCTGCTCAAAAACTATGTTCTATCCTGATCAATTTAATTGATTAATTGGCTAAGAAGAATGACTGGGAACTGTCTTTAAGAAGAGAAGGGAAAACAAGGAAAGAGTTTATGACTATAAATTTAGAGCTAGAAGGGAGAATAAAAAAGAAGGCTAGTCCCACCCCCTCATTTTATAAATGTGGATATTGAAGCCCAGGTAGGTTGTCACTCACCTGAGGTCATGTAGGTAGCAAGAGATAGTGTGAGGTTTTTAGCTCACACCCTTCCCCCCCCAATCCAGGACTTCCCACCTTGAGTCTGCTGCCTCTCTTAAGAGAGTCAAATCAATTCAAATTAGCACCTATTTTTATTTGAGCACCTATTTTCTCTCTCTCCTTTGATCCTGTGCCTCCTCAAAAGTGTTTTGCTTCTTACCACCCCTCCCTTAATCTGCCCTCCTTTCTGTCATCTCTCCCCTTCTCTTACTGCCTTCCCCTCCTACTTTCATGTAGAGTAAAATAGATTTCTATACCCAATTGTGGATGTATATATATTATTCCCTCTTTGAGCGAATTCTCTTGAGTAAGGTTCACTCACTCCCCCTCCCCTCCCCCTTCTTCCCATCCACAGCTGTTAAAGCTTTTTCTTGCCTCTTTTATGTGATAAAATTTATCCCATTCTACTTCTCCCTTTCTCTTTCTCCTAGTTCATTCCTCTTACCCCTTAATTTAATTTTTTTATATCATCCTTTCACATTCAACTCACACCTGTGCCCTCTGTCTATATATGCTCCTAACTACCCTAATAATACAGAAAGGTCTTATGAATTGCAAATATCATCTTCCCATATAGGAATGTAAACAGTTTAACCTTATTAAATCCCTTATGATTTCCCTTTCCTCTTACCTTGTTGTGCTTCTCTTGAGTCTTGTATTTGAAAGTTAAATTTTCTATTCAGCTCTGGTCTTCTCATCAAGAATTCTTGAAAGTTCTGTATCTCATTAAATGTCCACTTTTCCCCCTGAAGTATTATACTCAGTTTTGCTAGGTAAGTGATTCTTGGTTGTAATTCTAGTTCCTGCCCTTTGGAATATCATAGTCCCAAGCCCTCTGATCTTTTAATGTAAATGCTGTTAAATCTTGTGTTATCCTGACTGTGGCTCCACAATACCTGAATTGTTTCTTTCTGGCTGCTTGCAATATTTTCTCCTTTACCTGGGAACTCTGGAATTTGCCTATAACATTGCTGGGAGTTTTCATTTTGGGATCTCTTTCAGGAGATGATCAGTGGATTCTTTCAATTTTTATTTTACCCTCTGATTCTAGAATATCAGGACAGTTTTCCTTCATGATTTCTGGAAAGCTGATGTCTAGGTCTTTTTTTTTATCATGGCTTTCAGGTAGCCCAATAATTTTTAAATTATCTCTCCTGGATCTAATTTCCAGGTCAGTTGTTTTTCCAACGAGATATTTCACATTTTCTTCTATTTTTTTTCATTCTTCCAGTTCTGTTTTATAATCTCTCAATTTCTCATAGCATCATTAGCTTCCATTTGTTCCATTCTAATTTTTAAGGAATTATTTTCTTCAGTGAGCTTTTGGACCTCCCTTCCCATTTGACCAAAATCTGCTTTTTAAGGCATTCTTCTCCTCATTGGCTTTTTGGACCTTTTTTTTTGTCATTTGGTCTAATATGTTTTTTAAGTTGTTATTTTCTTTGGTATTTTTAGGGGGGTTTCCTTCACCAAACTGTTGACTCTTTTCTCATGATTTTCCTGCATCACTCTCATTTCTCTTCCCATTTTTTCCTCTACCTTTCTTACTTGATTTTCAAAATCTTTTTTGAGCTCCTCCATGGCCTGAGACCAATTCACCCAACTCACGCAACAGTCATGCTGTGTCCATATATGAGCTTGGTGGGACTGATGCTATGTATGAACTGAACTACATTTTAAGCCTGCTCCCCCAGAAACTGAGGTAGAGTAGGAGAAAATATGCCTTCAAGTGTTGTGGAGAAAGGGTTGTATATTTGTTCTTCCTATGTCTTTGAAGTAAATATTGCAACCCTTTGTAAAAAGTAATCAATGTTAAGTGGTTAAATGAAATTGGGGGCTAGTCACTGGTGTCTAACAGTATAGGTATGGGGAGTGAGGAGCTCAAGCCAATAGCAGTAGAGAAAAGAGACACACCTCCCAGACCCTCAGGGTACCATAGAACCCTGAGGGGTAGATGTTTGCCTGGCTCTGAGAGAATGAGAAAGAACACACCTGACATAATTGCATCCAGAATAGGATCTTGAATGTAATAGGGACTTAACAAATGTTGTTGGGATGTTTTTTTCTCTAAATTTCTCTTTTGGCAGAATTCTGAGCAGAAGTAGTACATAGGAATCATGTAAACATTCCATGATACTTGTCATTTAGGACATTCTCTAGGATGGAAGCATAGATACTCCAAGAGACTTTCAAAACCCATTCATGACAGATTTGTAAAGCATTTATCATCTTTTGCTCATTGCTTTCAGGTCATATTCACTCCAACAAACACTTGACAAATTTTTGAATTATTTTATCAATTGCTTCCCAAGGAGACTATCTTTTCTTTTTGTTTTTGTTTTTGTTTTTGTTTTTATTTTTTGCTTTTTTGTTTGTTTTTTAGTAAATAGTATTTTATTTTTTCCAATTACATGTAAAGATAGTTTTCAACATTCACTTTATAAGATTTTGAGTTCCAAATTTTTCTTCCTCCTTCCCACCTCCCCAAGACAGCAAGCAATCTGATATAGATTAGACATGTGCAATAATGGAAACATATTTCCATATTGAGACTGTTATTTTTTTAATAAACAATAGCAATTCCAAACATAGATAGTGAGGAATATACAATATCCAGAGGATTGAATATTCTTAGGAAAGTCTCCTATCTCCTATTTGTGTTCTATACCATCTATCTCTCCTATATTCAATTTGTGTCATGTTGTATTTCCTCTGGCCACTCTGAACACTCAGTGACTCCCACACAATGCTTTTCTTTCTCCAGACTTGCCTCTGTAGCATGCTCTAACCAGTCCTCCTGAGAAAGAAACAAACAAAATAAACACACACACAAACACACACACACAGACAATCTCTATGTCTTTGTTTCTGTCTCTGTCTCTGTGGCTCTCTGTATCTGCCTCTTGGTCTTTCTGTCTGTCTGTCTTTCTTTTCCTTTGTACAGGTTTTATTTACACACTAAGAACACAGAAGGGAATCATATGCAAGTCCATGGATAATCAGGAGAACTCCTGTCCCTACTTGCAGTAGAAACTTGTAAGATCCATGACTCACAGTACTGCCCTGGGTAAAGCTCTAGTAAGGGACAAAATCAGGGTTTACTCCTCTCCTTCACTCAGTTCTAAACAAGTAGAAACTTTGTTTCTATCAGACATAGAGATGCTTTCTACCTGTTCAATTCCCAGTTCAATTAATTTGTTTGGCTTTCAGTATTTGTTTGACTGTTGTCAGAGCTATGCATGACCAAAGGTTGCAGGCCAGAACAAAAAGGGACTTCTCCTGGGATCTCACATTAATCCTCCTTGCTGTTCACTTGGACAGAATTCTCTTGTACTCATTTCTCAAGAAACTGGCACAAATGGCTCACCATGCAGACAAGAAATTCATAAATGATGGAAGTATTATAACTCTAGTTCTCTGGGATATAGAGAAGGAGAACTTGTGTCCCCTGACCACCACCTTTGATCTATGAAAAGATAATCATTGTCTTAAAATTCTTTGAAAAGATAGATATATATTGACTAAGACATGCAGCACCAGCTGGCAGAAAGAATGCATGAGGCCTGGGGTCTAATCCTAATTTTGCTGTTTTAGGACTTTAGGCCAGCCAATTCACTTGTCCAATCCCCTTTCCTCATTTGTAAAATGGGGATTTCATCTGACATGTACAATAAACTCCTTCAGGGAAGGGACTGTTGCTTCTGTTTATATTTATTATATTATCTTTTTGTTCCTAGAATCTAGCACAATTTGGAGACGTGATAGGAACTTCAGGAATGTTTATTGGGTTAGCCTGTATTGGATTGGAGTAGATTGTCTGATTTTTTTGTATTTGTATCCCCCTTAACCTAGCACCTAGCACCTAGTGCCTTGCATGGAGTAGGTCCTTAATAAATAGTTGGTTGACTGATTAGAAGTGATAGAGTCAGAACTGGAACTCAGAGCTTGTTCTATCAGTGCCTCCATGGAAATTTTCAGTATTCAGCTTTATTTCCCAATGGGAATGAGTACTATCGGTGCACAAAAGACACTGCTGAAAGAATGACATTCAGGATCCATATAGTAGAGTCCTAGGGGAGGTGGGGCAGTCAGCCTTGACCCACTTAGACAATAAACCGAGGAAATGAGAGCTCTTTGTCTACTAAGGCTGACTGGCTGACTGGAGCTTTCTTTCATTCAGATGGAACTCTCCAGTTCACTGGCAGGGACTTGTTGACATCAAATTCTTTAAAATCTTCAATCAGTAATATAATGAAAATCAGAGCCAGTGGAGATTGGTTGTCCTGAGATGCTGTGTAGCTCACTGTGAGTCTGCAGGCAGTTATCTGGGGTGTGTATAACTTCAGTCTGATCAGAACAGTGCTATGGGCATCTTGTTCAAATCTATCCCTTAACTTTACTGGAGGGTCATCATCATCATCATCACCACCACCACCACCACCACCATCATCATCATCAGATATTTCAGCCAGGCACTGAATGTACAAAGAAAATATTAGATGCAGTTGTTTCCCTAGGGGGAGATAGGTCAGATAGATGCAAAGATAAAGAAACAAACAATGTAGTTATTATAAACTCAGTGACAGAGTGGGTGCTATAGGTGGTAGGAGGAGGGAGGGATGACTGAGATAATCAGATCATCAGAAAAGGCTTGGTGGACCTCACATCTGTTATTATTCTTGTCATTGTTATTATTATTGTTGCTGGCAGTAATTGATATTTCTGTTACACTTTAAGATAAAAGAGCTTTATATGCATTCTTTCATTTTATTCTTACCCTAATTATTTGAGACTGAGGCAACACAGAGATCTTCTAAAGATGAAGAAATTTGAGGTCAGAGAACCTTTGTGACTTGCCCAAGATCACACATAGAGAGATTAAAGAATTAATTAATTTAAAAAGTACTTATTATGCACTTATTATTATATACCAGGCAAAGTGCTAATCTATGCCGTCCCTTTGCAGACCCTCAGTTACCATTTAGTTGGGTTGTGAATGAACTTAAGTGGGGGATGCCACCTAAAATCTTCTACCTCTCTTATTTGACTTTTAAAATCCTTCTTGAGCTCTTCCAAGAAGGTTTTTTCGTCTTGAGACCAGTTCATATTCCCCTTTGAGGTTTCAGATTTGGGTATATTTGCAATGTTGTCCTCTTTTGAATTTCTGCCTTAATCTTCCCTGTCTCCATAATAAGAATCTATGGTCATTGTACATTTCTGCTTTCTTTTCATGGTGTTTGCCTATTAAAGTTGCTTTTAAAGTTGAGCTCTCCTGCTGGAGCGCAGCCCTGACCCAAGCTTTTTATGCTGGGAGTCTAGGACCTGGTCACTGGCTTTGTGTGCTGCGGCCTCAGGTGCTAGCAGTTGTAAGCTATAGGGGTCTGGCAGCTTACATGCTACTGAACTGGGGTCAGCAGCATTGGAGCTTTTGGGGTGGGGGTGGGGAGTCTGGCCCCTGGAGGACCCCTATTCACCTGGGCTTCTTTAAAGCACTTGAATGCTTGGCTGTTGGAGGATGTCTGCCAGCTTGGAGTTGTGCTGAAGCACCGGGAGATTTGACTGCTGGAGAACATTAGTGAATGTGGTGGTTTTCTGAGCCGGTGTTTACCAGTTCCCCTGCCTGTGCTGAGCCATTCAGGGGATCCTGGTGTTGGTGCTTACCTGCTCCACCAACCCGGGACTCAGTATCTCCCCCTGGTTTGCTGAATGGCTTGCCACTGGCTTGCTGGGACACTTCCCATCCAGTACTGCTTCCCCACCCCCAGAGCAAGAAGGGCCTTTTTTGTTAAACCCCCAAGCCTCCTAGGCCACAAGATTGCTGCACCCTGTCTTTCTGCTAACTCAGCTTTTCCAGAGTTTTCCCTGGGGTGATATTTTCTGGGCTTTCAGAAGAAAGATTGAGAGTGACTTGCTTCTTACTACACCATCTCGGTTCCCAGAAGTTAATTTGACACATTTTTAAAAAGTTGTTTAGAAGATTGGGTTGGGAGAGCTCAGCAGCAATGCTCACTTCATGCCACCATTTTGGCTCTTGGAGTCCTTCCAACATTTGTCAGTTTTTATTTGTGTCAGTGTTGCAAACTGATAGGTGTGAAATGGAACCTCAAAGGTAGTTCGTTTTTCACTTCTCTAATCATTAGTGATTTGTAACATTTTTTCATATTGAAAAACATAAGCATTTATATATCACTTACCATAACCAGATACCTATTATGTATGTCTTTTTTAAAAATTTGTGTGAGGTCATTAACAACTTTCTTTATCTTTGGTTATATTTGTCTAGTTCTTAGTGGCACATGAAAGCCACCCCCCAACAATGAAAGCTTTACCATGTATTTCTCTCTATGATTCATTTAGCTTTTCTTTTATGTATTTTGATGTAATTTCATTCAATGAGTATGTTAAGTAAATGAATTCACTGACCACAGTAACGTTCATCATAATGTAGTTTCCCTGTTTTTCTCTTTTAGTCATCTATTTTATTTTGCCATCATCTTTTCTCAGAGAGTAATTGTTATTTCTGCTTTTTTGAGTTCAGTTGAAGCAAAATAAATTTTATTCTATCCCACATTCTGCATTAGTCTTTACATGTTTCTCATAAAAAAAAATTAGTGTTGGATTCTGCTTTCCAGTCCACTTTTCTATCTACTCCTATTTCATGTTTGCAACCATCCCATTTGCATTCATAAGCATTATTGTAATTGTATTTCTTCCATATGACTCCTTCATACTTTTTCCCCCTCCTCCTTGCCCTCCTTTACAAGGAAAAAGAGGGTCATGGAACAGAAGCATGTTTCATCAGAGTTATCTATGCTTTATGCAATTAGCTTCCATTATACTATCTCTCTTCTTTTCATCTAGACCTCAATCACATGTTCCTACCTTAGGTTTCTTTCCTTTTAAATAACTCTTCTTTATCCTTTCTCTGAGTTTAGGGTTTGTTTTGATTATGATTAATCCTACCTAAATATACCTTCCTTCTTATTCCTTTTCCCTTTCCTTGTTCCCCTTTGCCCATTGAACTGAACGTATTTCTATACCAAAGTATGCATATATGTGTGTATGAGTATAAGTTTTACTTCCTTTAGCCAGTTTAGATGAGAGTGAAATTCCAGTGCTGCTCATTTGTAAGATAACTTATTCTTCCTCTTTTCTCCTCTAATAAATCTTTTTTCTCCTTTTTCCTTTCTTCTTTTAAGACCATCAAAACATAGCAAACTCACTCTTGGACCCTCTTTGTGACTTCTGACTCCTTATGACATCAGAGTTCTGAGGTACACTCATATCATTCCTCTCCACTTCTCTTCATCCTTATAAAGTCCCTTCTGATTGTTCATTTATATTTACTTTTTTATGGTTTTCTTTACTTTTCTATTTATATTTCAAAATTTCTACTCTTCTCTCATTATTTTATTACGAATGTTTGGAATTCCACTATTTCATAATGATCAATCTTAGGGATTTTCTATGCTAGGATTACATTCATTTTTTTTCTGGGTTAATTTTTCTTGTTTGTAAGTCTGTATCTTTTGTGTTTTAGAGTATCATGTCTTATGCTCTTTGCTCCTTTATAGAGGTAGCTGCTATATGTTATATAATACTGACTATAGTTCTTCATTACCTGAACTCTTCTTTTTTTTTCCTCCTTGGCTATTTGCTACACTTTTTCTTTGATCTGGAAGCTCTAGACACTGACTTGTGATAAGCTGTTAATTCTCCTTCCAAATTTTTATTCCCATAGTTCTCATTTCTTTTTTTGATTCTTCCTTCTCTCTCAACTCATTTACAATACCATTATAAACTCTTTTTTAAAATTATTTTTTTTTATTTCTTCTTAGAACTCTAATTGATCTTGTGCTTAAGCTTTTTTTTTTCTTTACTTGTAGATATTTTGGAATTATCTCTTCTTTTGAGTTTGTGTTTTGGAGATTTCTGCCTTCATAAAAATTCTAATCTTTTTTTTTAAGTTGTCATTCTTCTAACCTTACTTCCTCAATTGGGACTTTATGTTAGGACCAGGTTCTGTATACCTCTAGTGAGATTGTTATGATCTTGTATGATCCTGTCTAGGGTGCTGACACTATGTTCTTTGGGTTTTGAAAGCTGTTTTTTTTATTGATCCTGGGGTGATTTGAGCTATGTATGTATCTCAGCCCTTTGACAAGCCTTATGCAGTCAGTTCAAGGGCACAATCTGATCACTAACCTTCTAGACTTTCCAGGATCCAGAATCTCATTTGTGACTAGGCAACATAGCTATAGACTTGGCTCTAGGGGGATTCCAATGGAGAGAAATTGTTCCCTGCCACTATCAGCTAGTTGAAAGGCTCAAGAGATTCGAAGTGATTAGACTGCTGAGCTAAATCCCCAATCCATTCCAGTAATGCTGCAGTTTTAGTCCTGTTCTGGACCATACACTGAATCTGGAATGTGCACTGGGAGAGCACAGTCTTCTGGTTTGTATCTTTTCAGTGCTCTGGGAGCTAAATCCTCCATACAGCTCCTCTGGGTGACCTCACATTATTGACCTTGGCATTGGACTATATCCTCAATCTTCTTTGGGCTACCCAGGTGTAAAGACTATTGGCCTAACACTATTTGTAACTTTGGGAACAGAGTCCTTGATTAGTATCCTCTAGGAGACCTTGTGCTGCTTGCTGGCCTGGGCCTGGGATAGAAATATTTATGTCTCTTCAACCATTGCTCATAGCCTACCTCTGTTCTTGGTCTGGGGTTGAGCCAACGATCTGCTCTGGGAAACCCTGCCACACTGCTTATTTGGAAACCTGGGGGCAGAGTCCATGATCCTGGCTTATCCTTATTCCATAGTTCCTGTTCTGATTACTTGCTTTTGAGTTCAGATTAGTGATTTTGGATTGTAAAGATGGTCTGCTGTTTTTCCCCTTTAGATTTCCTGATCTCTACTCAGTTTGGCAGTGTTCTTAGATCTCTGTGTAACTGTGGTCAGAGTTGGATTGTATTGCTTTCTACTATTGCATGTATTGCTTCCCCTATCATTTTGGCTGGTTGCTTGCTAGTAGAATCTTGGTCTGCTTTCAGATGCATCTAGGACATGGAAAGAGATAATCCTACAGTCATTACTCATATCAAGAGTATTATGTTTGGTTCTGGGAATCAAACTTTAAAAAGGCCATTGACCAACTAGATGACATCAAGAGGATGTAGACATTTGAAGAGCAGAGAAATGAATGTATGATTAAAATATTTATTATGTGCTTACTATGTGCCTAACACTATTAAGTATTAGAGATATAGATGACAAGCTGAGGGACACTAATGTAACTGTAGAGGCTTGACTTAACTCCCTTATTCCCTTAATAACAACGAGTCAATACACTATAGAGAAGACCTGAAATAGTCTGAATGAACCTGCCCCTCCTCTAGTACATTGTTTTGGGAGCCAACTGTAGGCCTTTTGGTTAAGGAAATATAAAACAATTTTAGAACCAGTGCATGTATGCTCTAATCTTCTCTTTTAAAAAAAAACTTTTTTATTTTTTATTTTTGTTTTTTTACTTTAAAAAATTTTAAACACTTCAGTTTATTATTATTAACACTTTTTAAAAATTTTGAGTTCCAAATTCTCTGCTTTCCACTCACTTCCTCCCTCTCTGAGAAGGCATAGAATATGTTATCAATTAGGCAGCTAGGTGGCACAGTAGATAAGAGTGCTAGGTCTGGAGTCAGGAAGACACATCTTCATGAGTTCAGATCTGCCTTTAAATACTGACTAGCTGTGTGGGCAAACCAATTAATCTTGTTTGCCTCAGTTTCCTCATCTGTAGAGAATGAGCTAAAGAAAGAAGTGGCAAACCACTCTATCATCTTTGCCAAGAAAACCCCAAATGGGGTCACAAAGAGTCATATACAACTAAAAATAACTGGACAACAGCAAATGATATAAATTATTATACATGAGAAATCATGCAAAATATGTTTCCATATTACTTACAAAAATGCAAAAAAATAAGGAAAGCAAGAAAATTTTATTTCAATTTGCACTCAAAGTTCAATGGTTCTCTCTCTGAAGGTGTATAGCATTTTTTCATCAAGTCCTTCAGAATTATCTTGGATCATTGTATGACTGAGAAAAGCTAAGTCAATCATAATTGGTCATCACACAATGTTACTGTTACTGTGTACAATGTTCTCCTGATTCTACTCACTTCACTCAGCATCAGTTCATGTAAGTCTTTCCAGGTTTTTCTGAAATCTACTTGCTCATCATTTCTTATAGCACAATAGTATTCCATTACATTCATATACCACAACTTGTTAAGCCATTGCCCAATTGATGGGCATCCTCTCAAATTCCAATTCTTTGCCACCACAAAAAGAGCTGCTAAAAATATTTTTGTACATGTGGGTCCTTTTCCCATTTGTATGATCTCTTTGGGATATAACCCTAGAAGTGTTATCACTAGGTCAAAGTGTACGCAAATTTTTATAGCCCTTTGGGCATAGTTCCAAATTGTTCTCCAAAATAGTTGGATCAGTTCACAACTCCACCAGCAATGCATTAGTGTTCTAATTTTCCCACATCTTCTCCAGCATTTATCATTTTCCTTTTCTGTCATATTAGCCAATCAGATAGATATGAATTGATAACTCAGAGCTCTTTTAATTTTCATTTCTCTAATCAAGAGTGATTTAGAGCATTTTTTCATATGACTATAAATAGCTTTAATTTCTTCATCTGAAAGCTGCCTGTTAATATCTTTTGACCACTTATCAATTGGAGAATGACTTGTATTGATTTTTTTTTTGGAGTTTTGTTTTATTAATTTATTTATTTTTGGTTTTCATCATTCACTTCCACAAGATTTTGAGTTCCAAATTTTCTCCCCATCTCATCACACCCTCCACTCCAAGATGGCATGCATTCTTTTGAATACCCCTTCCCCTAATCTGTCCTCCCTTCTATCCCCCCCC
>NW_020947062.1:24028789-24215073 GCF_900497805.2 Vombatus ursinus
CCCCCCCCACTTCTCTTATCACCTTCCCCTTCAATTTTCCTGTAGGGCAGGATAGATTTCTATACCCCATTGCCTGTATATCTGATTTCCCAGTTGCATGTGAAAACAATTTTTAGTGGTTGTTTTTTACAACTTTGGGTTCTAAATTTTCTCCCTTCCTCCCTTCCCACCTACCCTCATTAAGAAGGTAAGCAACTCAATACAGGTTATAAAATGTGTAGTCATGCAAAACTCTTCCATAGTAGTCATGTTGTAAAAAACTAACTATATTTCCTTTAATCCTATCCCACTCCCCATTTATTCTATTCTCTCTTTCAACCCTGTCCCTCCTCAAAAGTTTTTGCTTCTGATTACCCCCTCCCCAAATCTGCCCTCCCTTCTATCATCCCTCCCTCTCTTATCCCCTTCCTCCTTATTTTCCTGAAGGGTAAGATAGATTTCCATACCTAATTAGTGTGTATGTTTTCCCTCCTTAAGTGAAACCTGATGAGAATAAGATTCACTCATTCCCTCCCACCTTCCCCCATTTCCCCTCCACTGTAAAAGCCTTTTCTTGTCTCTTTTATGTGAGATAATTACCCCATTCTACCACTCCCTTTCTCTTTCTCCCAGGATAATCTTCTCTCACCCCTTAATTTTATTCTCCAGATATCACCCTTTCATCTTCAATTCACCCTGTGGCCTCTATCTATCTATATCTATCTATATATATATATACACATATAATTTTTGCCCTCCATCTACCCTAATAATGACAAAGGTCTCATGAGTTACAAATATCATCTTTCCATGCAGGAATGTAAACAGTTCAACCTTAATAAGTCTCTTATGATTTGTTTTTCCTGTTTACTTTGTCATGTTTCTCTTGAGTCTCGTATTTGAAAGTCAAATTTTTTATTCAGCTCTGGTCTTTTCATCAAGAATGCTTGAAAGTCCTCTATGTCACTGAA
The DNA here is from genome assembly GCF_900497805.2 of Vombatus ursinus. NCBI lineage: Eukaryota > Metazoa > Chordata > Mammalia > Diprotodontia > Vombatidae > Vombatus > Vombatus ursinus. Next base: position 24,029,740 of record NW_020947062.1, read on the forward strand.
TATCCATTTTTTCCCCTGAAGGATTATACTTAGTTTTGCTGGGTAGGTGATTCTTCATTGTAATCCTATCTCCTTTGCCCTTCGGAATATCATATTCCAAGCCCTCTAATCCCTTAAATGTGGAAGCTGCTAAATCTTGTGTTCTCCTGATTGTGTTTCCACAGTACTTGAATTGTTTCTTTATGGTTGCTTGCAACATTTTCTCCTTGACCTGGGAACTCTGAAATTTGGCTACAATATTTCTAAGAGTTTTCCTTTGGGGATCTCTTTCAGGAGGTGATCAGTGGATTCTTTCCGTTCTATTTTGCCCTCTGGTTCTAAAATATCAGGGCAGTTTTCCTTGATAATTTCTTGAAAGATGATGTCTAGGCTCTTTTTTTGATCACGGTTTTCAGATAGTCCAATAATTTTTAAATTATCTTTCCTGGATTTATTTTCTAGGTCAGTTGTTTTTCCAATAAGATATTTCACATTGTCTTCTTTTTTTTTTTTCATTCTTTTGGTTTTGTTTTACAGTGTCTTGATTTCTCATATAGTCAATAGCTTCTAATTGCTCCATTCTAGTTTTTAAGGAAATGTTTTCTTTGGTGAGCTTTTGGACTTCCTTTTCCATTTGGCCAGTTCTGCTTTTAAGGCATTCTTCTCCTCATTGGTTTTTTGGACCTCTTTTGTCATTTGATTTAGGTTATTTTTAAGGCATTATTTTCTCCAGTATTTTTTTAGGTCTCCTTTAGCAAGCTATTGACTTGTTTTTCATGATTTTCTTGCATCACTCTCATTTCTTTTTACCAGTTTTTGCTCTTCTTCTCTTACTTACTTCTCAAAATCCTTTTTGAGCTCTTCCATGGTCTGGGACCAATTCATATTTTTCTTGGAGGCTTTGGATGTAGGAGCTTTGATTTTGTTGTCTTCTTCTGGCTGTATGTTTTGAGCACCAAAGATTCTATGGTCTGACTCTTTTTTGTGCTGCTTGCTCACGATCCCAGCCAATTACTTTAGTTATAAACTTTTTGTTAAGGTAGGGGTCTGCTTCCAGTTTGGAGAATGTACTGTCCCAAGCTTCAGAGGTTTTGTGCAACTGTTTTCAGAGACCTGTAAATCTAGGGACCTGTAAATTTTCAGTTCTTCCAGGGTGCTATGATCAAGGGTGAGGTGTTTACTCCTTTTCTGGCCTGTGCTCTGGTCTATGAGTGACCACAAGCACTCTTTTCTCTCTTGGCCCTATGAGGAGGATTTCCTCTGCACTGTCACTGCAAGCTTAACCACACCAGCACTCCTCCTTGCCCCAGGACTGCCACCCAGAACTGTGACCCAGATCCAAGCAGTGGCAAAGCAAGAGAATCCTGCACCAGCAAAGAGATCCTTGCAATCCTTCTCTGATCAGCCACTCAATTCCCCCTCAGTCTGTGGGATGGAAGCTCCAGAAGTAGCCACTTCCCCAGGGCTTCATGTGGTGACTGGGGCTGGGACTGAGCTTTTTTCTCACTGCAGTCACAGACTTTTCCTACTGACTTTCTAAGTTGTCTTTGGAGTTTGTGGGTTGAGAAGTCTGGAAACTGCCACAGCTGCTCATGATTCAGTCCTCTGAGGGCTGCTCCAGGTTCACTGAAGCCTGTTTTGCCTGCATGCCCACGCCAAACTGCGTTCTTCTCCGCACCCGACATGATATACCTTTATGATCAACTATCCAGGTTGTTTTGTGCTGGATATTTGTTTTCCTCTGTCTTTTTGTGGATTCTGCTGCTTTATAATTTGTTTAGAATCATTTTTTACAGGTATTTGGAGGGGTTTAAGGGAGAGCTCAAACAAGTCACTGCTTTTACTCTGCCATCTTGCCTCCATCCCAAAAACATTTTTATTTAAAGTTTTGAGTTCCAAATTCTATCTCTCCTTGCCTTACACACCCCCACCTTCAGATGGTAAGCAGGTAGAGGTTGCTCATGTGCAACATTGTAAATGTAAAACATTTCCATATTAGTCATTTTGTATGAGAAGACTAAAAAAAATGAAAGTAAAAAATAGCATGATTCAGTCCATATTCAATCAGTATCAGTTCTTTCTCTGGAGTCAGATAGCATGCTTCATCATTAATCCTTTGTCTTGTATCATTATATTGCTCAGAAAAGCTACTGTTCACAATTTTTCAACAAATAGTATTGCTTTTACTATGTAAAATGTTCTCCATGTGCAATTCCCTTTGCTGTGCATCCCTTCATGTAAATCTTTCCAGGTTTTTCTGAAGTCATCCTGCTTGTTATTTCTTACAGCACAATAATATTCCACCACAATCATATACCACAGCTTGTTTAGTCATTCTCCAACAGATGGGCATCTCTTTGATTTCCAATTCTTAGCTACCACAAAAAGAGCTACTATAAATATTTTTGCATAAATAGGTCTTTTTTCTTTCTTTTTTTCTTTTTTTGGGAGGATGTCTTTGGGATATAGACCTGCAAGTGTTATTAGTGGAACAAAGGTTATTATCATTTTATAGCCCTTTGGGCATAGTTCCAAATTGCTCTCCATAATGGTTGGATCCATTCACAACTACACCAAGAGTGCTTTAGTGTCCCAGTTTTCCCACATCCCCTCCAACATCCAGTATTTTTCTTTTTGTCATATTAGCCTCTCTGATAGATGTGAGGTGGTACCTCAGAGTTGTTTTAATTTGCATTTCTCTAATCAATAGTGATTCAGAGCATTTTATATGACTATAGATAGCCTTGATTAATTTGTGTAAAATTGCCTATTCATATCTTTTGACCATAAATTGGGGAATGACTTGTATTTTCATAAATTTGACCCAGTTCTCTATATATTTTAGAAATGAGGACTTTATCAGAGATACTCATTGCGAAAACATTTTTGCAGTTTCTGGTTTCCTTATATTTTTCATTGCAACAATTTTGTTCATGCAAAATCTTTTTGATTTTATACAATTAAAATTATATATTTTTTATATTTTGCCATGCTCTCTATATTTTATTTGGTTGTAAATTCTTCCTTTATCCATAAATCTTACAGATAAATTATGCCATGCTCTCTTAATTTGTTTATGGTATCACTTTCTAATGTGTAAATCATGTACCCATTTTGCCCTTAAATTGGTATATGGTGTGAGATGTTGGTCTAAACCTGTTTCTGGCTACTGTTTTCCAGTTTTCCCAGCAGTTTTTTTGTAAAATAATGAGTTTTTGTTCCAAAAGCTTAGATATTTGGCTTAATCATGTACTAAACTACTATGGTCATTTACTATAACATAATTTTTATGTAATCTATTCCACTGATTCACCACTTTATTTCTCAGCCAATACCAGATTGTTTTGACAATTACCACCTTAAAATGCAGTGTAAGATCTGGTACTGCTAAATCACATTCTTTTGATTTTTTTTAACCAATTCCCTTGATATCTTTGAGGTTTTTTTCTTCCAGATGAATTTTGTTATTATTTTTTTCTAGTTCTATAAAATATTTTTTGACAGTTTGATTAGTATGGCACTGAATAAATAGATACATTTAGGTAGAATTGTCATTTTCATTACATTGGCTCAGCCTATCCTTGAGAAATCCACATTTTTCCAATTATTTAGATCTGACTTCATTTTTGTGAAAAGTATTTTTTAGTTCCATTCATATAGTTCCTGGATTTCTCTTGGCAGGTAAATTCCCATGTATTTTATATTGCCTATGGTTATTTTATTTTGTTTATTTATTTTTTGGTGAGGCAATTGGGTTTAAATGACTTGCCCAGGGTCACACAGCTAATAAGTGTCAAGTGTCTGGTCTGAGAACAGATTTGAACTCAGGTCCTCTTGACTCCAGGGCTGGTGCTTTAGCACTGCACCACCTCTTTGCCCCAACCTATGATTATTTTAAATGGAATTTCTCTTTCTATCTCTTGCATTGGACTTTGTCAGTAATGTGGGTTTATTTTGTTTCCTATAACATTGCTAAAGTTGTTAATAATTCCAAATAATTTAAGTTGATTCTCTAGAATTTCCTAAGTATAACATCTTATCATCTGCAAGTGATAGTTTTGTTTCCTTGTTGCCTAGTCTAATTCCTTTAACTTCTTTTTCTTTTCTTATTGCTATAGCTAACATTTCTAGTACAATATTAAATAATAGAGGTACTAATGGGTATCCTTGCTTCACCCCTGATTGTATTAGGAAGACTTCTAGCTTATCCCCATTATATATAATGCTTGCTAATGGTTTTAGATAAATATTATTTATCATTTTAAGGAAAACTCATTTATTCTTATGCTGTCTAGTGTTTTTAATAAAAATGGGTACTGCATTTTGTCAACGGCTTTTTCTGCATCTATTGAGATAATGCTATGATTTCTGTTGGTTTTGTTATTGATATGGTCAATGATGTTGATAGTTTTCCTAATATTGAACCAGTCCTACATTCCTGGTATAAATTCCACCAGGTCATAGTGTATGATCCATGTGATAGATTGCTGTAATCTATTTGCTAGTATTTTAATTAAAAATTTTGCATCTATATGCATAAGGAAATTGGTTTATAATTTTCTTTCTCTGTTTTGGGTCCTCCTGGTTTAGGTATCTGCACCATATTTGTGCCATAAAAGAAATTTGATGGGATTCCTTCTTTTCCTATTTTTTTAAAATAGTTTATACAGTATTGGGATTAATTATTCTCTAAATATTTGGTAGAATTAGCTTGTGAATCCATCTGGTCCTGTGTTTTTTTTTTCCTTAGGAAGTTCATTGATGACTTGTTCAATTTCTTTTTCTAGGATTGAGTTATTTAAGTATACTATTTCTTCTTTTGTTAATCTGGGTAATTTATATTTTTTGTAGCTATTCATCCATTTCATTTAGATAGTCAAATTTATTGGCATATAATTGGGCAAAATACCTTCTAACAATTGTCTTAATTTCTTTATCATTGGTCATGAATTCACACCTTTCATTTTTGATACTAATAATTTGGTTTTCTTCTTTTCTTTTTTAATCAAATTAACATTTTTTTTTCTATTTTATAGTGTTGCTGTTTTTTTTCCCTATAAAACCAGCTCCTACTTTTTGGGCTTTTTTTTTGTCAGTTCAATGGTTTTCTTACTTTCAATTTTGTTGATCTCTACTTTGATTTTCTGGATTTCCAACTTGGTGCTTAAAGATTTTTAATTTGTTCATTTTCTGGGGTTTTTTTTAGTTTTATACCCTATTTATTGATCAGCTTTTTCTCTATTTTATTGATGTAAGCAATTAAAGATATAAAAATTTTCCCCTAAGTACTGCTTTAGCTGTGTCCCATAAATTTTGGTGTGTTGTCTCATTGTTGTCATTTTCTTTGATGAAAATATTGATTGTTTCTATGATTTTGACCCTGTATTCTTTGACCTACATATTTTTCGGATTAAATTGTTTAGTTTCCACTAAATTTTAATCTATCTTTTCAGTGTCCATTATTGAATATAATTTTTATTGCATTATGATCTGAAAAGGATGAATTTACTAGTTCTGCTTTTCTGCACTTGTTTATGAGGTTTTTGTCAGTTCTTTTTCCAATGAGAAATTTCAAATTTTCTTCTATTTTTTTTTTACTTTTTTGAATTTGTTTTATTGCGTCTTGATGTCTTATAAAGTCATTAGTTTTCACTTGTTCAATTTTAACTTTTAAGGAGTTATTTTCTTCAGTGAGCTTTTGTACTTCTTTTTCTATTTAGCCAATTCTATTTTTTTTTTAAGGATTTATTTTCTTTGGTAAATTTTTGTATACCTTTTCCCATGCTATTGATTCTTTTTTCATGATTCTCAAGCATTACTTTCATTTTTCCCCAATTTTTCTTCTACTTCTCTACTTTGTTTTTTAATATTCTTTTAAAACTCTTCCAGAAATTCTTTGTGGGCCAGAGACCAAATTACACTTTTCTTTGAGGCTTGACACATAGCCATTTTGACAGTATTATCCTCTTCTACATTTATGTGTTTATCCTCCATGTCACCATAGGAACTTTCTATACTCAAGTTCCTTTTTTTTCTTTTTTTTTTTTTACTCTTTTTTTCTTCCTTTTTTGTGACTAGGTGTTTTTATGTAAAAGTTGGGCTTTGGCCCTTCACTGTCTAGCATATTACATCACCTTGGGTGTCTGGAGGATTAGGCTCAAAACCTAGTTCATTTTCTATATGGTACCATTCATCCCAGGGTCATGCCCAGATTTGGCATGACTGCCAGGTGAGCCCTTCTATTGGCTAGAGTCCTGAAGGTCACTTCCAAAGATTTTTCCATACTTTGAGAGTTATTGATGCTGCACTATCTGCAGAAATTCTGGCCTGGATTCTAACTCCTAGATTTTTATGGGTCAGTCTTCTGACCAAAGTCAGAGACTCCACTCCCTTTGCCTAGACTGGAAAGAACAAATGAAAAGGCCAAGGACAAAGGCTCATTTCTCAGTGGTCATATAGCAGTTAGAGGAGAAGAAGGCCTTAAGACCTTTCCACCTACTCTATGATCTTTCCCCAGATGCTGTAAGCAAAAGTATCCCACAAAGTATCTGAAGCAAAAGAGGAAATGGCTGAAGTAGACATGCCTTTTTTTTAATACCTCCACATCAATCAAAGCACTTCTACTCCACCCTGTGTTTAGCCAACCAAAACCAGTTATAGAATGCCTATGCATGCTCTGCAATTCTCTCTAAGGTATTTCCTTTACATGTCATTATGGTTCTCCTAGAAGCTAGCTCCCTAGCACCCTCCACATAAAGAGATGCTGATGGGGTCTGCACATGCACCTTATTTCCATTACAAGTTCTGGTGGAGGCACCCCTAAGACTCTAGGGGACCACTTTGCTGATTGTTCTTAATTTCTTTGCCATGGGCTTTTATTTTCCTAAATTATTCTTTATTACCACATGAATTTACTTTTACCTGGGGGAGTTTGGATATTTTTACTAAATGAGTTATTTATCTAAGTTTTTGAGTGATTTATTGCTCCAGACAATGAACCAACACAGGAATAGAAACAGTTCCTGCTCTCAAGGAATATACATTCTAATGATGGAAATAATAATAACATACAGAAGCAGTGGTCAGGGAAGGGAATTTTAGTTTGGGGAGGGAATTATAACTTCATCCATAGGGCCACAGCTGACATGTATTTTTCTTTTGTTTTTGTTTTTGTTTCTGTTTTCCAGAAACAGTGATAGTATTGATTGGATTACTGTGCCTAGAGCAATACATGAAAAGAAAGGTGATGGGAGAAGAGAATATGCAGCAGTATAAGAGACAAGATAGCCTGGATGGATAGCTGGATGTGATATGAAGCTTGGTGGTCTAGGGCTTAGATAAATTTGCATCCAGTCTCCAATCAAGATAGGGAGAGTGTTATAAATGTAAGTGATTAAACTTCCATAGGGACTTATTATCTTAAAGACTGTCATGTGGAAGATAAAACTTTTCCTGCATCCCTGAAAGCTATGAGTAGACATTTTAAAGATGTTAATTTTATCTCTATATGAGGGCAAATGTGCTAACTTGAAGGAATCACAAAATGGAATGACCTGCTTAAATGGATTCCCTCTCATTGAAATCTGAAAAATCACTAGATGGCCTCTGAGATCCTATCTAATTCTGAAATTCTGTTTCTTTTATTTATTATCCCCATTGGACAAGTGAAAAAACCAAGGAGTAGAGAAGCTAAGTAATCGACCCATGTTCACCTGGTTATTAGGTGCCCAGTGCTCTATCCAATGTTCCTTCTATACTGATATGAGGACCCCATAATGTAAATGCCCTGAAATAAACTGCGGTTAATTACTGGCCTTTCCATATGAATCACTAGGCTAATAGATGAGTGAGCTAAATGCTAAATGACTTATTGACTGAAGCTAAATGCTTCATGTGCTGCTCAAAGAGTCGTCATTAAAATATCTGCACTGGGATCCATAGGTAGTGATGAGGGCCAATGAAAAACATACCATGCACAAGTATCCAGATAGTTACTTCATAAGAGCTGTTTCTTTCCTAAGGTGGTTATTTGAGGCACAGAATGTTCTGGGAATGTTTTGGGGTTTTTTGGGGGGGAATTATTTATAGTTTAAAGAGAAAAATCTCTGGATTACTTTATCAAACTAAACTTTGTGCTCATTGGAATAAAGTTTTTTGTTATTTAATTATTTTTTGCATTCTAATTTGTCCAGAGGGATTTGAGTTTGTACCATTAATAAATTAAAGTTTATGGAGATACAGATCCCTTATTTGTTATCACCAAAGAAGTAAACTTATTATTAATTGTTGTTCAGTTGTATATGTTTTTTTGTGACCCCATTTGGGGTTTTCTTGGCAAAGATACTGGAGTGGTTTGCCATTTACTTCTCCAGCTCATTTTTCAGATGAGGAAACTGAGACAAACAGGGTGAAGTGACTTGCCTAGGGTAACACAGACTCCAGTTTCAGCACTCTATCCACTGTTAGGTGGCATAGTAGATAGAGCACCTGGCAAACCACTCCAGTATCTTTGCCAAGAAAATCTCAAATGGAGTCACAAAGAGATGGACCCCAAATGGGGTCACAGAGTCAGAAATGACTGAACAACAAATAAATCTGGGGCTGCTAGGTGGCATGGCATATAAAGCACTGGACTCATCTTAATGAGTTCCAATCCAGCCTCAGACACTTACTAGCTGTGTGCCACTCAGATACTTACTATCTTTGCCAAGAAAACCCAAAAATAGGGTCACAAAGAGGCAAATATAAATGAACAAAGGCAACCTGGTGGCACAGTGGATAAAGACCCAGGATTCGAGTCAAGAAGACTCATCTCCTTGAGTTCAAATCCAGCCTCAAACATGGGCAAGTAACTTAACTCTGTTTGCTCAGTTTTCTCATCTATAAAATGAGCTGAAGAAGGAACTGGAAAACCATTCCAACATCTTTGCCATGAAAACCTCAAATGGGGTCATGAAGAGTTGGACAGGATTGAAAAATGACTAAACATTAAAAGAAATTAATTAGCAGACCTATAAGATGACTCATGAGGGAAGGAGGGATCTCTTCCTACCAAAGGAAAATTCAGTGTTCCAAGCAGCCAAGTTCCAGTGAATGTAGAAAGGAAAGAGAACTACCCATTTTTGTTTCACATATTTGGAAATCTTTTATCTCACACAGTCGCAGTACAACCCAGACTCCATAAGCCTGCTGGTAAAGACTTTGGATGTTAAAATTTGGACTTGCAGTGGGAGTGTCTTCATAGTTATGTCTCAGCAGGTACACAGGCTTTCCATTCATGTATGATGATGTTGTTGGCTTCTCTACTAACAATTATTAGTTCAGTTTAGCACATGGTGTCAGGCTCCTCATGAAACATACAGAACCACATTCCCTGTTCCCTGGGAGCTGCTCTGCGTTTGCATCATCACTTATCTCAAAGCAGTAAAAAAAAAAAAAAAAAAAAAAAAAAAAAAGCAAATTCCTCATCATTTGTTTCCTGCAATTAATCACTATTTGGTCACTTGTTTTTACCTTCTTTTCTCAAAAAAACAAACAAAAAAAATAATCTCTATTTATCTATTAAGTGCCACTGAGAATCATGGTCTTGGAAATATTTCACTTAAGAGCTAAAGGAAGTACCATGTGATTTTCCTTTGAGCCCTACAGGACTGACATTCTTGGGTTAGACTATATGAGACTGGGGGGACAGCTAGGTGGCACAGTGGATAGAGCTTCAGCCTTGGAGTCAGGAAGACTTGAGTTCAAATCTGGTCAGACACTTGACACTTACTAGCAGTGTGATCCTGGACAAATCACTTAACCCCAATTGCCTCCCCCCCCCAAAAAAAAAAAAAGAATATATGGGACTTTCAGAGGGTATCTGTGAAGGGATAAGAAAGAATTCTAGGAAGGTGTCTTCATCTATTCTCCAAGAACAACAGTGATAACAAAGGTTCCGGAAGAGCTGTCATCTCTTATTCATTTCTTCCCATCACTCTGGAAGTATCAAGATTCTTTTCAACGTAGCCCTGGGGCTGTTTCTTGGTTCTCAAGAGCCATCCAGTTTATAGGAACTCAAATATTATATATGTCTAACCCTCTCATTTTATGGCTCAATCAGCAAGCATTTATTTAGTATTTGCTATGTGACACCTATTGTGCTGGGTGCTGTGGATACAAAGAAAAAAATAATGCAGTCCCTGACCTCAAATAAGGAATCTGAGAACCAGAGAGGTTTAGGCACTTACTCAAAGTCACACAGGTATTAAGTGGCAAAGTCAGGACTTAAATCCCAAGACCAGTTATTTCAGATGATAGTCATGTACCTAGATGGTATTATATGTAGTAAAAACAAGAGACCAGATGCCTTTCAGGTCACATCTAAATTGGCCTTCAAAACACTTTCATTTTTCCTTTCTGAAATCTAATGGCTTTAGTTTGCCCTGAAATTTTAAATCTGTCCCTGAAATTTTGATCATTTCTATTAGCTCTCTTCATATTCCAACTTTGGAGGCAAAAATATTCAATTAGCTTGCATCAGTAAACATTTATAATTAAGAAATATTTATAGTAAAGTAAATATTTGTCTTTACTTTTTCTTTAGTGAAGTCTGTCAAGAAAATTTTTTAGGATATAGAAGATTGACAGAGTATAGGCCCTAGAAATCCTGCCCCATACCCCAACTTCCCCTGAACTCTCCCACATGGCCCTGGCTCATCTCAGTATAATCCTTTCAACTGTCCTTGCATTGTGGCTTTGACCCTGCCCAGTCTCCAATTCTCTGTTACCTCTAACCCAGCCCAGCCCTCATTTTATGCACCTGGCCCCACCCTACACTTCCACTCCTTGATTCCATCTAGACCCCAGACAGGTGGCTCAGGTCCCTGGACTTAGCCTGGCACACCCAGCCCTTCTGGGTCCTTCTCTGTTACCTCCCAGTTACCCCAGACTACTTGATCATGCCTAGATCACATCCAGATCTTCCCAAAGTCTTTCTGGATGAAAAGGTCCATATTGCCTCCATTAAAGTGCTCAGATTCTTTAAGTGTCTGGCCTGGTGGTATTCTCATTACAAAAGCTCAGATTCTTAAAATCTTGCCCACGTCAATCAGTGTTTTAATAACTCTTGTCTTTGAAAGAAGGCTTGAGTTGAATTCATCCAAGGCAGGACCCATGTCTTCTGCCCTTGAATTTCAGGGTTCCCAGCACCCCCAGACCTCAACAAGATCATTCCTTTTTCATCATCCACCAATTTTCAGACTACTCACTTGGATTTCATCTTTCTCAGAATATTAAATTACAACACACGACATAATTCATTCATCTATTTCCTAATGGGAGGGGACTCCCTCTTCTTTTCTTTCTTGTAGGCCTACAGACTTGTCTGATGCCAGACTCCACCCAACCTTACAAGGAATTTAATCTAAGGTGGGAAGACCGTTGTATTCTACTCAAGCTTGGGTGGAGACAGATACTTTTGTCCTAATAGCCCAAGACTGAGGGTGGTCTGAGTATAGAGATATTTTTGACTTGATGTCACTCTTAGCCCCTCATTCAACACCTAAGGCAGTGCTTCTTAAAATGTGAGTCATAACCCCATATGAGGTCATGTAACTGAATGTGGGGGCCCCAAAAATTTTGGCAACAGTAAAAGGTTTCTGAATGCTCAACAACCAAAAATTAATTCAAAATTAAATGTGTAATGAATCTGAGGTGTTTCTGGCAGCTCTTGCCCTTGTTGTATTGGATAACTTCACTGCAGCTTTGGTTCTGAATACATAATATGCACACTTTGCACTGCCCATGCCATCACACCATGCAATTCCAATGAATGCTGCCAGAAACAGCTCAGCTCAGATTCAAAGCTATTATATGTTATGAATTGCAGTGCTTTTTTCTACACATATAAAGTTTTCTGCTCTTACATAATAGTTTAATTACAGAAAATAAAGACTTTTCATATTTACCTACCATCATTCCTCAGCATGTAACAAATTAATCTGTCTTTGGATTGGATTGTGTTAGAATGTTTGATTTTTAAAAATTGCTGCTACCTCCTTTTTCAGAAACATAAGTGTTTAATTGCAGCAAGTAAAGGTAAAAGTCCTTTAATAATATTTCTCCACCATCACCAGTGTATGTGTATGTAAATGTGAATATATTTTTTTAAATTAAGCACAAATAAATGTAATTTTATACATGAAATCTACTATTTATTTGAGAAATTATTAGCAATATTTATATTTTAAAACAAAAATAATTTTCAGTTATGGATAACTGGCTAGATTTAGAAAGAAGAGACAAAAATACTGATGACAATGCAATAGAATCTTCACTACCAGGTTGTAGTACACCTAAATTGACAAGAAAGAGAAAATATGTTGCATCATTTTTGCAATATGGATTTACTTCTAATAATGAATGTGGTGTGGAAAAACCTCTTTGTTTAATTTGTAATGAAGTTTTGACTGTGGAGAGCATGAAACCAACCATCTTAACACCATCTTAATACAGTAACATCTTAATACCAAGCATACGGCATGCTGCAATAAACCAAAGGAATATTTTGAACAACTCTTAAAATCTTCCAATAAAGAAAAGCAATGTTTCAATAAATTTGTTACTGTCAGTGAAAAGTATTTACTTGCAGCTTATGAAACTTCTTTTTTAATAGCAAAAACTAAAAAGCTCTACATGATAGGAGAAGATCTCCTGTTAACTGCTACTATTAAAATGTCAGAAATAGTTCTTGGGGAAAAAAATATGGGGATGAAATTCATAGAATTATTTTATTGAATTATACTGTTTCCAAAAGAATTTCTGAAATTAGTAATGACCAATTCCCAGCAGCTTATTAACAGCCTTAAGGCCAGCCTAAAATTTGCAATTCAGTTAGATGAAACAACTGATTTTTTTATTATTTTTTTTAATAACTGATATTTCAAACATGGCACAGTTGTTAGTTTATGTAAGATATGTTTATGAAGGAAGCATATGTGAGGAATTGTTGTTTTGTCACCTTTGAAAGGGCACAAAGAGGGGAAGATATATGTCTGAAAGTTGATGAATTTTTCACAAATGAAGGTTTATAGTGAAAAAAAATTTGTGTTGGAGTTTATACAGGCAGTGCTTAAACAATGATGGGTGAGAATGTTGGATTTATAGTAAATGTTAAAGCTGGTGGCAATGAATATATCACTTTTGCTCACTGCATGATCCATCAGGAGGGACTTGTAACCAAAATCATTAACATCATTAAAAACAGTGCCCTTAAGAGTCATTTGTTTTGAAACCTTTGGAAAAACATGAACTCCAATTACAAAAGCTTATTACTACATTCAGAGGTAACAAGGCTCTCAAGAGGGTGAAGTTTAAACAGATTATTGAAATTGAAAGGTGAAGTTATATTTTTGACTGAGCAGAAATATGATTTTGTTATTTTTTCATAATGACTTATAGCTTTCGAAAAGGTGTTATTTGTCAGTTTTTTTTTTAAAAACTCAATGAAATAAACATGTTGCTTCAAGGAAAAAATTGTAACATAATTATGCTGAAAGATAAAATTGAAAATTTTTACTTGAAAAGTTAACATGTGGAAGAATAGGGTGGAAAACATTCTTCAGAGAAGTTTACAGCTACAGATGATTTTATAATTGAAAATAAGCTTCCAAAAGATTTACTCATAAGAGTTATAATTGATCATCTGAAGTGCCTGGAGACACAGTTTCAGAAATACTTCCCTTCAAATTTTGATTCTAAAAAACTAAGCTGGGTTTATACTCAATGGAAATCAAAAACATCACCTATCTGCCATTAAGAGTTCAACAAGAATTTGCCAAGTTATCAGGTGACACAGGTTTAAAACTTGAGTTTCCTAAAAAATCATTAAATGAATTTTGGCTTGGGACTTGGACAGAATTCCAATAATTTCTGAAATGGCCCTAGACATACTTCTGTCATTTTGTACTATCTTATTTATGCAAAGCAACATTCTCAGCATTGATGATTATAAAATCAAAATATCAATCAACTCTGAAAAATGTTGAAGGTGTTCTATGTCCTTGAAGAATCAAATATCCCACTTATATTTAATTCTTTATGTAAAAATAAACAAGAACATCCATCTTATTAGTATGCAAATTTGCTTTCATCTTTAATAAATGGTAAAATTATATATATACCAAAGAATTATTTTAAAATAGATTCCTTTATGATTTATTATCAGCAAATGTTCACTTTGTATACCTATTTTATATACCCATATACCCAGGGTCATATAAAAATTTCTCAGGCCAAAAAGAGTCATAAGTGGGAAAAAAGTTTAAGAAGCCCTGACCTAAGGTATATAAACTATGAGCTTAGTACCATTGTCTTTGTTCTAAGAGAGATGGCCTTGACCATTCTTTTATTAATAACCTGCAGGCCTTATTAATAAAATGATTCAATTACCCAGATTCTATGTCTCCCAAGCCTTTTTAAAATGGTGCACAAGGATTTCTAATGAGGACATAATGGCACTTAGCTGTTCTGGACAGTCCTTCTTGTCTCTTTCTGGAAATACATCTAGTTAGTCAGTCACCAGGCAATCATTAGGGGATAATGACTCATGGGGTCTCAGGCAGCCACCAAGTCTGGGAGGTACAGAGCCCACATGGCTTGGGCTTTTTATTGGCCTTTGGCCAAGAACTTACATGAGAGAAGCTGGAGCAATCAAATTTTGTTGCAAGGAGGAAGCTTCACCAAGAAAACTGGGGATAAAAAAAAGTTGTGTAGGGGTTGTGTGTTGGGAGAAAAACCACATCAGGGTAAAGGGATCTGCATTAGGAAACAGTTGTCCTTTCATAGGTTCTTTCTTTAGTTTGTTCTTAATGGTATTCTCTGGGACAGATAGAACAACAGGCCAGTGGACCTTTTTTACAGTCATCTGCAGATCATGAAGTGTAAGACTGGATGACTGCCTATCGGGTATGATGTTGCAGGGATTCTTTGTTTGATATGGCTTGGACTTGGGTCTATTTCAGTAATTTCCAATTCCAAAATTCCTTCTTAATTTGTTTATTGATAACTTTTGTTTTTGTATTTCCTTCCTTTCCAAATGTATCCTTGTCTTCTCCTCTCCTGTCCTCTTCTGCTGTCTTCTCTCCTCTTTCCCTTGAGCTACCCCTTATAATAAAGAATAAAAAAGAGAGAAAAAAAGCATTTCTGCAAAACTAACAAAGTTACCAACTAAGTCTGACTGAATACGCAATGTTCCAGATCCATAGTTGCTCACCTCTACCAAATAAAATAAAATAAGTTCTCATTTCTTCTTCAGTGCCAGGTTTGGTCAGTTTTTCTATCTTTTTTTTCTCTTTTTCTTTGTTCTTTCCATTTATGTTTATGTAGACATTGTGTATATTATCCTGCTTATTTCATTTTTTCATCATTTCACTTAAGTGTTCCTCTCTACATTTTCCTATGTTTCCATATTTATCATGTCTTACAATGTAGTAACATTCCACTTCATTAGCATACTAGATTTTGTTTAACCATTCTCCAGTTGACAGAGATAAACTTTGTTTCCCATACGTTGCAAATACAATAGGTGCTGCCATAAGTAATTTGGTATCTATGGGAACTTTCCTTCTGTGTTTGACTACCTTGAGATATATGCCTAGACCATTCTGAAATTCTCTGATATATAGCTCAGCTGATTAAATGCCAGTACCAATAAATTCTTTGAAGTGATACTTAATTTGCTTACTCAGTCAAAAGTTACTCTTTTGGAGAATATATACCTTGACTTCCTCAATAGAACTTGAGTAATGGAGAATTAACTGAATCTCCCTAGAGCACAGAGTACACACCTTGGTATACCTCAACTATGCCCATTAATAATAAAAAAAATTGATGCTTAATAAGTCCCCTTTCCAGTTCTCTCAGTGTAACTCATCTCTTTTGATCATTCACTCCTTTCATTGTAAATGGGACAAAGATTCTTTTCAGCCAATTAAGATGATAATCATATGCAATAATAGATCAAGGAAGAAATTCAGTTACCCAAAGAGGTCTTCTATTGCAGTTGAAAGCACTCTGATCTAGAGTCTAGAGGACCTTGGTTCAAATGTCAGTTCTTGTACTTACAAACTTAGTAGCAAACAATTTAATTTCTTTAGGCCTCAGTTTTCTCTTTTATAAAATAAAAATAAAAGCTACGACTAAGGTCCCTTCCAGCTTTAATCATCTTGAATCTTGAATTGATCTTGAATCACTCAATATTTAAAATTTACATCATTATCCTGTTATTAATGTAGGATCATGGTCCTTTGTGAAATTAAAGCTCACTTCTAATGGATGGCATTTTAAACAGGACTTAATGGTTGGATAATCAAGGGTAGTCTATCAACAAAAACTCAGTACCAGTCTTAATTATGGTCTTTGGAAATTCCTCTCAGGGTTATTAAAGGTAGTTGGAAAACATCAGGTTTTTAGATTAAAACTGCCCTGAGAAATCCCCACAGCCAAAATCATTCAGCTACATAATTTTCCTGACAGATGATGTATTTGAGCAGAAGCAGAATTCTGCCAGTCTATTCTTCTGTACACAGCCTTTCTTCTAATTGGTCTCTGAGGTTAGTCGCTATACTTCATTGAGGTTAAACAGAGATCACGTATTCCTGGCTCCTTCTGCCCTTGTATCATGATGAACTTTTAATGATTGCTTAGGAACTGTAGAAAAGTTGGTAACTGTCCTTTTTGAGGCAAGTGCCCTTCCAGGGACTGTCCAAAGGAGTTTCCCTACCAGGTTCTTCACACAATTTGACCAAAGGCATGTCCTCTCAAGCTGCCTTGCTCCACGTAGAGGACATGCATGTAGTTGTTTTTTGTGTGAATTACAGAGTACTGATCAATAATGAGTCAGAATCGGACACACATATCCAAGTCTGGAGATAGACATCAAATTTAATGTAAAGATCTTGTGGCAGAAACAGTTATATTATTCCCTTGTGAATAAGCTTGAAAAACCCAAACACATGAGTTACAGTTCCCTTCTCTTTATTTACATAGCCATCAACCTTGTGCAGGCTAAGCCTTCAATACTTCACACCTGACTATTTCAATAGCCTTCTGGGTGGTCTCCCTGTTTCACATCTCTCGCCATGCCAATTTATCTTCCACATTGCTACCAAAGCGATCTTCTTAAACATATGAAATCAAATACAGAAACCTCCCTTTATCCTTCAAAGCCCCTTACTGTCTTTCTCCTCTCTACTCTGCCATTCAGCAATACTCACTTTCTTACTGCTTTTTCATCACCTGACTCCACCCTTTTTCACACCCTTTTTCACTGTCTCCTATATATATTGCTCTCTCATTACCTCCTCCTCCTATATTCTCTGGTCTCCTTCAAAATTCAGTTCAAATCTTACCTTCTTCAGGAGCCTTCCCTGGGCCCTTCTACAACTAGTGCTTTCCCACTGAAGTGTCCTTTCACTTTCATTATATATATAATGTGTATAAATGACTATTTGCATGTTGCTTCCCCATTAGAATGTGAACTCCTTGATGTTTGTGACCTTGTTTCTATCTTTTTCTTTATTCCAGTGTTTAATACAATGCCTTGCTTATAGTAAGTGCTTAATAGATGCTTGTTGACTGACTGAATTATGGAGTAAAATGACTTATTGAAGACACAAAAAGGAAAAAAAAAGGTATCAACTAACAATCTCCAAAACCATTTACTATTAGTCCAAACAGCTATGCATCATCCTAGTGCCCAGACTTCTGATTACTTGAGCAGGTAAGCCTCACTGATAAAAACTAACCAGGGGTCTGCCAAGAGCAATTAGTACAACTACCCTCAAATGCTAAGAGACTTGATCCCCTATCTGACCAAGGCTGGGGTTTTTATACCCTTAAGGATTACATTGACAAGAACTGGCATGCAGGGAGGGGGTGGAGTTTCTTGTTTTATTTTTTTAATTAGTTTATTTTGATTTATCAACAATCACTTCCATGTGCTTTTCAGTTTAAAATTTTTCTCCCCCTTCCTCCAGGCCGCCCTCCCCAGGACAGCACACAGTCTAATATAGGCTATACATATACATTGCTATTAAACATATTTTCACATTAATGATGGTGTAAGTAAGAATTAGAACCCAGTAGGAGGAACCACCAGAAAGAGGAAACAAATCTCAACAGAGGAGAAAAAAAGTAGCAAATAGTATGCTTCAATCTACATTCAAATTCCATAGTTCTTTCTTTGGATGTGGATAGCATTTTCCATCATGAGGCCTTTGGAGAAGTCTTAGATAATTGTATCACAAAGCTGACTATCAGTAAAACATTGACCAAGTCTAGTTGTCCCCTTTCTTCAAATCACAAAAAAGATGCTTGCCTTTAGGGGATTTCTTTTTCACTATCTTCCCATTTTACCATCTCAGCTTTGATTTCTGGAAGTAAATTGTTTTCATAATTGATCCTCAACCAAGTCTCTTCAGAAAATTATATAGACACATCTTTGATGCAAGATAAAATAATTATTTTTATGTGTAATAGTTTTTTTTTTAGTTTAGTGTTTTGTTTTTATTACCACAGTCAATTTCTCTCAATTCCTCTCCCTATTCCATACTTACTGAACTCTTTCTTGAAACCACTTGCTCTAATTTATGAATTCTATGATCCAACCAAATTGGCCTTCTTTGTGTTGCATATAAATGATTTTACATCTTCCATCTCTGCCTTTACTCCATGTTTAGAATATATTTTCTTTTTACTCCAACCTTTAGCATCTCTAGCTTCCTTCAAAGTGCAGGTTAAATGCCACCTCCTACAGGGTATCTTTCATGATCTCCTCCTCCCCCCACCACTACTCCCTCCCACTTACAAATGCTTGGTTTTGACTTTGTATGTAATTTAGTATTCCCCAATCCAGGAAATCTCAAGTCAAAACTAATAATTTCACTGGTTGAATTCTTACAGGAGAGAATACTTAAAAATTTGAGCAGCAGCTTTGGGGTCTAAGCTCCTAAGAGTATTACAGTTCACAATCCCCCAATGATGGCTTCTTATTATCAGTCAGCTAGTAAGCACAGCAAAGGCATCTACTAAGAACAGTAGCTTCAAAACTTTTATCCCATAAATAAGAGGCATGTTCTCTCACAAAAACACATTCAATTTGTAGAAAGAGAGGACACAAACTTAGAGTAAAATGATAGTAAAGCATATTTGTAGGGAAAACACGTGGCCAAGATGACTTATATCTCTGGTACTCTGTGGTTTCTATGTCCTTTCTTGCTTTATGGCATCCTCATGCAGTTCCCCCTCTAAGTTCAAAATTGAATATGATGTTCAAGTAAAGTAAACAGAACTAGGAAAACAATATTGTAATAACTATAACAACACAAATGGAAAAAAATACAATGAAAATGAAAGCTGAGAAATTTCAGAAATCAAAGTTGACCTTGAAGAGAGAAAATCTACCTACTTTCATTCTTTGTAGAGTTTTAATTTCTCATCTATAAAATATGAATAGAAGTTCCAGTTTGTCCATTGGAAAGAATGCTAGTAATAGTGAAGATGAGTGACAGTGAATGCTGTGGCAGTATTCTGTACTGTAAAAGATAGCTTCAGGAGAGCAGAGGAACTGAGAGAATGGGACAGAACAGACATCTAGGCTTGAAATAGAAATGAATCTCACACCATAATTCCTCTCCCGTCCTCCCAGAACTCCAGAGATCCAAATTTCAAGTGACAGAAATCAACACTAGCTGCTATAGCATCAGTGTGGCAACAATTTGCATTGTTGGGCCAAGGAACTGAAAAACAGAGTAAATACAACAGAGCACCAAGTGTAGGAGGCTGTCTGGGACTGTATACCGCTCCACTAAACCTAAGGGAAAGAGGTCAGTCTCCATCTGGGGCTAGTTCTATTTCCCAGAAAGTTACTTATAGCAGAGACTTAGGCTGCTGAACTATCAATTACCTTGTGTGGGAAGAGGCAGATGCAATTTGAGGAACAGTGCATGGGGAAAACACCATCAGAGGGAAGGGAGTCAGAAAATGAGCAATAGCTGAAAATAAGGAGGGGAAAGAGAGATATTCCCAAGAATTTCAGGAGAAAAAAAAGCTCAAAAAACTTGAGCATAAGCAAACAAATCTATAGAGGAATCACTGACAATAGAAGGAAATATGGTTTCATGATTTAGTAAATGAGTTCAGGTTATCTATGAATAAATACTGAAAAACAAAGGAAAATGACAACACTTGATGAGACAAAAGGACAATGTGGAATTTAAAGAAAAGGTGGAACCATGACATACTGTTCCTAAGTGAGTTAAAAGAAAAATAGGAATGATGATATTAGAATTTATGGCCTACACAGTAGAAATAACTGACAGAATAGAAAAAAAAAACCCCCTGCATCTGAGATGTCATCCAAAGAAACAAAAGAGAGATGAAGTGATTGGGAATGCAAATGCATAGAAATGAAGGACAATCTAGAAGAAAAGAAGAAAGACTCAACAACATTAAAATAAAACTTATTCCTTACTCAAGCAGAACATATTGATACCATGCATCAAGGGAATCCAAACAAGCAGGAGTTGCTATCATACTATCTGACAAAGCAAAAACAAGAAAACTACATTATACTGGAAGTAATCAGAGACAAGAAGACTTAAATAATAATACCATAGTGGCAAGAGATTTCAGTCCCTCTCTTAGTTTTACATACATCTAACAGAAAAATAAACAAAGAAAAAAATATGGAACTGAAAAAATTGCTAGAGAAACTTAAACCAAAATACTTTTTGCTTTTTCTAAATGGGACTTTAGTATTTCTCAGAACTACATGCAACTTTTTCAAAAACTGATCCTGTATTAGGGCATAGAGATATTGCTAGCAAATATAAAAAGCAGAAATAATAAATTCATTCTTTAAAGGCTATAACATAAAAAAAGAGTTATTGATTCAGGAACCACACAGAAAAGACAGGGACCCAAATGGAGATTTGATAATGACATCCCAAATAATAAATTAATCAAAGAACAAATAAGAGGATTAATTAGTAATTATATGAAAGAAAATTATAATGATGAAACAACATACCAAAAATTTTTGGATATAACTAAATTATATATAGGGAATTATAAACCCACAAACATATAGTAACAAAATAGAAAAGGGGGATTAATGAAGTGAATATACATTCACCTACTAGTTTCATGATCTTGGGAAGTCATTTAACTCTGCTTGCTCAGTTTTCTTATACATAAAATGAACTGGAGAAGGAAATGGCAAAGTAGTCAAATATCTTTGCCAAGAAAATTCCAAAAAGTGTCACAAAGAGTTGGACATGACTGAAACAAATGAACAAAAAATACATTTTAGAAATTAGAACACTAATAAATACCTAACATGAGCACAAAGGGCAGAGCAAAGATGGCAGAGAAAAGGCAGTGACTTGCATGAGCTCTTCCCAAAGACCCTCTGAACACCTTTAAATAATGCCATAAAACAATTGCTAGAGCAGCAGAACCCACAGGACAGGGTGAAATAATTTCCTAGCCAAAGACAGCTTATAAGGTTTGCAGAACAGATCTGTTGCACTTGGATGATAGTGGACCGCAGTCCAGCACAGGCTGCACCAGCACAGCCCTGGCCCCAGCAAACCAGGAGTAGGCCTTAGGAGCCACTGAGTCATCAGCAGCAGCAGCTGCTTCCAGAACTCTCGGACTACAAACAGTAAGGGGGTCAAACAATTGCTCAGGAGGAAATTACAGGGGTCTCTTTGCTAGCACTGAGGGAGGACTCTGCTGCTTTGCACATACTCAGATCAGGGTCACAGCCCTGGGTGGCAGGCTCAGGATGAGGAGGAGCACTAGCATACCGGAACTTGCAGCCACAGTGGAGCAGGGACTCTCATCATAGTTCCAGGGCAAAAAAAAGTGCTTGAGGTCATTCACAGACCACAGCACAGGCCAGGAGAGTAGTAAACACACATCTCCTTAGATCACATCACCTTGGAAGAACTGAAAACTTGCAGGTCCCTAAAAGTAACTCTGAAAATAGCTGCACAAAACCCCTAAAACTTGAGACAGTGTGCCCTCCACCCTAGAAAGACTTAAAAGTCCAGAAATGGGTTGGGGGAAATGAACAAATATCAGAAAAAAATTCTGACCGTAGAAAGTTACCATGGTGACAAGAAATATCAAAAAACACACTCAGAAGAAGATAACAAAGTTAAAACTCCTACATTCAAAGCCTCCAAGAAAAATATGAATTGGTCTCAGCCCATGGAAGAGCTCAAAAATGTTTGAAAATTAAGTGAGGCAGAGAAAAAATTGGGAAGAAAAATAAGAGTGATGCAAAAACAAAATAAGCAAAAAAAGAAAACATTAAAAATTAAAAGAGATAAATTAGAAATGATCCATAGAAATTATAAAACTAAAAGTTAGCTTTTTGTAAAGACTAACATATTGGTAAATATTTAGTTAATTTGAATAAAAAGAAGAGGGAAGAAAATCAAATCAATACAATGACAAATGAGCAAGGAGAAATAACAATATTCTCATGTATGATAATGAAAGGAAATTGCTTATCTTCCTCCATATGTTTTTTTCCCAAATTATCCAGTTGCCACTAGCAAGATCTTTAAACACATATGCTTGCTTATATGTCTGTTTAAATTTCCACTTGAAAATTAGCAAACACAGCCCCTAAAACCTCCTATTTTCTACTTTTACTTCATTTCCAACTACTAATAAGATATTATTAAGCTAAGTTCAGAGAATGATGAGTCCCACTAGATTGCTTACAGAATAAATCCAGTATGCTGGGGCAGATACTGATAGCTGATTAGAATTGTTCAATCGGAACCAGGCATAAGATGTCATCTGAGTTTCAGATCAGATCTGAATCAATTTCCTCTGGACTGAAGGTGAAATCCCATCTGGAAGATGGCCCCAATACACTATTTTTAACTTAGTTGTTCTAAGTGAAAGTACAGTGTGATTGAAGTTTTAAAAGCAAGATTAATTTTCTCCCTTGATTGTAGAACAAATGGGCTTTGCATTTAAAAGGCTCCATCTTAGATATGTCAGCAGTGACTCTTTAGTACTAAATATAGCCAATTAATTATGCAGTTCTCAGTCTTTCAAGAAATATTAGATCATATCAGGGAAGAGAGAGATCAAAGTAGACACTCAGCTTTGATTAAGTATCCTCCAAGGTTGTGAACTTCACACTAATGCCAATGTGAAAAACACTCTCATTTTAGTGAAAAGAAGTCAATTTGAATCTAACAAACAGAAAGCTTCTCAATGGCTGGATAGATTTAGGTGATCACAGCAGTTATCAAATAAATACAGCTTCTCCTTTTTATGTACTTGACCTCAAATCTGCACAATTTAAACAATGATTATCAAATGACTTTAAATGCTATTTATAAGTCAGCCTCCTATTAAGCTCTGTTTACAGGAAAACAAACCATTTCATACTGTAGCGTAGAAGGGCAATTATGAAAAGATGCTTGTTTATTCCATTTCATAAACTTTTTTCTTTCTTTATTTTTATTTTTAAGAAAGAATCAACTATAAAATGGATTTTTTCAAGACTTTGTTACATGACTCATGACTTTCAAATTGTTTGGAAGCAAGTTTCATTTTCTCAGCTAGATTGTAACAATAGCTAGCACGTTAATAATATTCTAAAGTTGGCAATGCATTTTAATTAGTGTTTAGTTTGATTCTCACTACCATTCTATAAAGTAGGTGCTACTAATCTTAATTTTACAAATGAGAAAACTCATGCTAAGAGGTTAAAAGACTATCCTCGGGTCACTTAGCCATTAAATGCCTGATTGAGTATTTTAACTCAAGTCTTTCCAATGTCAAGTCTAGCACTCTTGCCAATATGCCATCTAGAAGCTAGGAGAATATGCCTTATGTTTTGTTTTTCCCCATGACCTACACATAGTACAGCTCTTTTTTTTAATATAGTATTTTATTTTTTCCCAATTACATGTAAAAACAACTCCTAACATTCATTTTTAAAAAATTTTGTGTTCCAAATCTCCTCCCTCCCCCCTCACTTCCCATCTCCCTAAAATGGCAAGCAATTTGATGTAGGTTATATACATGGAATCATGTAACACATATTTCCATGCTAATGTTGTGAAAGAAGAAAGAAATCTAAAAAAAAAACCCATAAAAAATAAAGACGATGAAAAATAGTATGCTTCAATCTGCATACAGACATCAGTAGTTCTTTCTCTGGATGTGGATAACATTTTCCATCATGAGTCTTTTGGAATTGTCTTGGAATATTGTGTTGCTGAGAATAGCTAAGGCATTCAGAGTTGATCATTGTACAACATTGCTGTTACTGTGTATGATATTCTCCTGGTTCTGCTTACTTCACTTTGCATTAGTTCATGTTAGTCTTTCCAGGTTTTTCTAAAATCGTCCTGCTCATCATTTCCTATAGCACATAATACAATCATATGCAATTATAATCATATATACCCCAACATCTTCAGCCATTTGCCAATTGATGGGCATTCCCACAATTTCCAAATATTTACCACCACAAAAAGAGCTGATATAGTTATTTTTGTACAAATGGGTTCTTTTCCTTTTTGTTCCCTGGAAACCATTATAGAATACTTACACAAATTCACAGCTTCACCAACAATATGCCTGCCTTTCAATAACTCTTTTTTCATCATTAACTATTTCCATCTTCTGTTATTTTTGTCATTTTACTGGGAGTAAGTTAAACTTCATGGTTGTTTTGATTTTGATTTCTCTCTCTAGTGATATAGAACATTCTTTCATATGATTTTATTAGTTTGTGAATTATTCTTTTGAGAACTGTTTATTCATATCCTATGATCACTCATCTATTGGTAGAAAATGCCTTTTCTTTGAATATATTTCCATTAGTTGATGTTTTGGATATCAAACACCTATAAGAAGTATTTAATGCAAAGCTATGTTTTCCAGTTCACTGCTTCCCTTCTTATTCTATAATTATTACTAATTTTGTTCATGAAAAAGCTTTGCAATTTGTCACAATAAAAATGATTTATTTTACTTTTGTCCTTCATTTTTATTTTACTCTTAGTGGTTTTTGTGTGAGTCACTTACACTGTGTGCAGTGGCACTTTGGGAAGGATGATCCATTCTCCAGATGATCCAGCTATGGCTCCCAATATGGCCCACTCATTGGAGGAGATGAATTGGATGGAAAACATTATATAAGTAACATGGCACTAGGGGTAAGGCAAGGTAAAAGGGACCTCCCTTCACTTCACAAGGTATTGAGAACTTAATAAGGGGGCCAAGAATGGGTCCAGTGAGACCTAGGGCAACAAAAAGCAATCTATATTTTTATATTCTGGAGCAAAATTTCATCCTAATTATGATTCTGCTCTTCCCAGCACAGGGCCATTTCCACAAAACAAGACTTCAGTACTGTTATAAGCAACATGAAGGCTAATCACTGATGTATCTGAGCTACAGGTGGTTATTTTCTGACCATTTCTTTTCCTGTGATCTTCCCTTTACTTCCTATCATAAAATTATACTCTATAAGAGCTTGAAGAGATCTTAGAAATGATTTAGCTTCTATTTTATAAATAAGGATATTGAAGCCCAGAAAGGTTATTTGCCAAGCTCAAGGTTGCACAACTACTCTTAGCATCATCAGAATTTGAACCCAAGTTCTTTGACTCCAAATCCAGTGTTCTTTCCATTATACTATGCTGCCTCTCAAGTTTCTTTTTTTTTCAGTTTCTTCCAATTAGAACTTTGCTTTTTGTATTCAGAAATTCTGGGATATGTTCTTGTATTATAGGGTTCAGATTTCTTTCTTTAAAAAAAAAAACTTTGTCATGTTCTTCTAAGTGCCTTTTGGACCTTCAGCTATTTCTGCAATTCTATCTGCAAGGTCAAGATGTTTTGCTTGTGTGACTTCATATGTTCTTTTAATATTATTGCTTTTTTTCCTCTTCTCTTTCAGATTATCCTTCACTTCAGTATATTTGCAATAAAAATCCATTGATTTTTACATGGTTTCCTTGAAGAGATTCATTATCATGGATTCAAGTTTTCTACTCTTTTAATCATTTTGACTACACAGGATAAACATTCTGACTTTTTTTTTCCTTCTAATTTATTTTTTTTTCATTTCTCTTTTGAATCAATCTAGAACATCTTGTAGTTGTTCCATGCTTTCTTGGGATTCCATTGAGTTCTGTATTTCACTATGTGTTTCAATTTCCTCTGTCTTGTAATATTTATTTGGAGAATTTTGTAACTTTTTTGAAGTTTTAGTACTCATCCTGATTTCTAATATTAGTACTTTCTGTTGTTTTATCTGCTTCTGCTTTAAAAGTTTTCAACTGGATTCTTTTCCTTTTGAAATCTTTGGTAATTTTAGTTTTATATTCTCCTGTTACTCATTTTCAAACTCCCCTTTTTTGTAATTTTAAAAATTAACTTAATTATTTTTAGTTTTCAACATTCATTTTCACAAGCTTTTGAGTTTTAGGCTTTCTCTCACCTCCTTCTCCCCTCCCCTCAAGATGACATGCAATCTGATATAGGCTTTACATACACATTCTTATTAACATTTTCACATTAGTCACGTTGTAAAGAAGAATTAGAATGAATATGCAGAACCATGAGAAAGAAGAAAGAAAACAAAATGAAATGAAACAAAAAGAGAGCAAATAGAATGCTTCACTCTGCATTCAGACTCCATACTTCTTTCTCTGGAGGTGGATAGCATTTTCCAACATGAGTCTTTTGGAGTTGTCTTAGATCCTTGCATTGCTGAGAAGAGCTAAGTCTATCAAAGTTAGTCATCATACAATGTGGCTGTTACGGTGTACAATGTTCTTCTGGTTCTGCTCATTTCATTCAGCATCAGTTCATATAAGTCTTTCCAGGTTTTTTCTAAAGTCTGCCTGTTCATCATTTCTTATAGCACAAACTAGCATTCCATTATATTCATATACCACAACTTCTTGAGCCATTCCCCAATTGATGGGCATCCCCTCAATTTCCAATATTTTTGCCACCATAAAAAGAGCTGCTATAAATATTTTTGTACATGTGAGTCTTTCTCCCATTTTTATGATCTCTTTGGGATACAGCCCTAGAAGTGGTACTGCGGGGTCAAAGGGTATGCACATTTTTTTAAGATTCATTAATTTATTTATTTTTAGTTTCAACATTCATGTCCACAAGATTTTGCGTTCCAAATTTTCTCCCCATCTCGTCCCTCTGCCATAAATATTTTTGTACATGTGGGTCCTTTTCCCATTTGTATGATCTCTTTGGGATATAGCACTAGAAGTGTTATTGCTGGGTCAAAAGAGTATGCACATTTTTATAGCCCTTTGGGCATAGTTACAAATTGCTCTTCAAATGGTTGGATTAGGAGCAACTAGGTGG
Source organism: Vombatus ursinus (assembly GCF_900497805.2). Taxonomy (NCBI): domain Eukaryota; kingdom Metazoa; phylum Chordata; class Mammalia; order Diprotodontia; family Vombatidae; genus Vombatus; species Vombatus ursinus. Next base: position 24,057,142 of record NW_020947062.1, read on the forward strand.
CACAGTGGATAGAGCACAGGTCCTGAAGTCAGGAGGACCTGAGTTCAAATCTGGCCTCAGACCAAATACTTGACACTTACTAGCTGTGTGACCCTGGGCAAGTCACTTAACCCCAATTGCCTGAAAAAAAAAATTGGTTGGGTCATTTCACAACTCCACCAACAATGCATTAGTGTTCCAATTTTCCCACATCTTCTTCAACATTGATCATTTTCCTGTTTTGTCATGTTGGCCATTCTGATAAGTGTGATGTGGTACCTCAGAGTTGTTTTGATTTCCATTTCTCTAATCAATAATGATTTAGAGCATTTTTTCATATGACCATAGATGAATTTAATTTCTTCATCTGAGAACTGCCTGTTCATATCCATTGACCATTTATCAATTGGGGAATGAATTGTACTCTTATAGATTTGATTTAATTCTCTATATATTTTAGAAATGAGATCCTTATCAGAGAGACTGATTGTAAAAATTCTTTTCCAAGTTTTCTACCTTCCTTCTAATCTTAGTTGCATTGGCTTTGTGCAAAATCTTTTAAATTTAATATAATCAAAGTTATCCATTTTTCTTTTCATAATGTTCTCTATCTCCTGTTTGGTCATGAATTCTTCTGTTCTCCATAGATCTGATAGGTAAACTATTCCTTGCTCTCCCCGTTTGCTTATAGTATCAGCCTTCATATCTAAGTCATAAAACCATTTTGACTTTATTTTGTTATATGGTGTGACATTTTGATCAATGGCTAGTTTCTGCCATACTCTTTTCCAGTTTTCCCAGTAGTTTTTTTTTTCAAAGAGTAGGTTCTTATCCCAGAAGCTGGGGTCTTTGGGTTTATCAAATAATAGATTATTATAGTCATTGACCAGTGTGTCTTGCATATTTAACCTATTCCACTGATCCACCACTCTATTTCTTAGCCAGTACCCAGCAGTTTTGATGATTGCTGCTTTATGAAACAATTTAAAATCTGAAATGCTAGGCCACCTTCCCCTGCATTTATTTTCATTAGTTCCCTTGATATTCTGGACCTTTTGTTCTTCCAAATGAATCTTGTTATTATTTTTTCTAACTCTATTAAATAATTGTTGGTAGTTTGATTGGTATGGTACTGAATAAGTAAATTAGCTTAGGTAGAATTGTCATTTTTATTATATTAGCTCGGCTTACCCATGAGCAATAGATGTTTTGCCAATTATTTAGATCTGACTTTATTTGTGTGAAAAGTGTTTTGTAATTTTGTTCATATAGTTCCTGGGTTTGTTTTGGGAGGTAGACTCCTAAATATTTTATAATATCTACAGTAACTTTAAATGAAATTTCTCTTTCTATCTCTTGCTGTTGGGCTTTGTTGGTAATATGTAAAAATGCTGATGATTTATGTGGGTTTATTTTATAGCCTGCAACTTTACTAAAGTTGTTTATTATTTCAAGTAGTTTTTTACTTGATTCTCTAGGATTCTCCAAGTATATCATCATGTCATGTGCAAAGAGTGATAGCTTTGTTTCTTCTTTGCTTATTCTAATATCTTCAATTTCTTTTTCTTCTCTTATTGCAAAGGCTGTTTCCAGTACAATATTGAAAAATAGTGGTGATAATGAACATCCTTGTTTCACCCCCAATCTTATTGGAAATGCTTCTAGCTCATCCCCATTACATATAATGCTTGCTCAAGGTTTCAGGTAGATGCTAGTTATTATTTTAAGGGAGGCTCCATTTATACCTATGTTTTCTAGTATTTTTAATAGGAATGGGTGTTATATTTTATCAAAAGCTTTTTCTGCATCTATTGAGATGATCCTGTGGTTTTTGTTAGTTTAGGTGTTGATATGATCAATTATGCTGATAGTTTTCCTGATATTGAACCAGCCCTGCATTCCTGTTATAAATCCTACCTGGTCATAATGTATTATTCTTGTGATAAGTTACTGTAATCTATTTGCTAATATTTTGTTTAAAATTTTTGCATTTATATTCATTAGAGAAATTGGTCTATTTTCTTTCTCTGTCTTGACTCTTCCTGCTTTAGATATCAGTGCCATATTTGTATCATAAAAAGAATTTGGTAAGATTCCTTCTTCACCTATTTTACCAAATAGCCTATACAGTATTGAAATCAATCATTCTTTAAATGTTTGATAGAATTCGCATGTAAATCCATCTGGCCCTGGAGATTTTTTCCTAGGGAGTTCATCAATGGGTTCTTCAATTTCATTTTCTGAGATGGGGTTATTTAAGTATTTTACTTCCTCTTCTGTTAATCTGGACAATTTATATTTTTGTAAATATATATTCATTTCACTAAGATTGTCAAATTTGTTGGCATATAGTTGGACAAAATAGTTCCTAATTATTGTTTTAATTTCCTCTTCCTTGGTGGTAGATTCACTTTTCTCATTCTTGATACTAGTCATTTGGTTTTCTCCTTTCTTTTTTTTAATTAAATTAACCAAAGGCTTATCTATTTTATTGGTTTTGTCATAAAACCAGTTCTTAATTTTATTTATTAGTTCAATAGTTTTCTTAATTTCAATTTTATTAATTTTTCCTTGCATTTTCAATATTTTTAATTTGGCATTCAATTGAGGATTTCTAATTTGTTCTTTTTCTAGTTTTTTTAGTTGTATGCCCAATCCATTGATCTCCTCTTTTTCTATTTTATTTATGTAAGCATTTAGAGATATAAATCTTCCCCTAAGAACTGCTTTTGCTGCATCCCATAAGTTTTGGGATGTTGTCTCATTATTGTCATTCTCTTGAATGAAATTATTGATTGTTTCTATGATTTGTTGTTTGACTCAATCATTTTGTAGGATTAGATTATTTAGTTTCTAATTAGTCTATCTTTCCATGGCCCTTTATTACATATAATTTTTATTGCATCAAGATCTGAAAAGGACCATTTCATATCTCTGCCTTTCTGCATTGGATTGTGAGGTTTTTATGCCCTAGTACATGGTTAATTTTTGTGTATGTGCCATGTACCACCGAGAAAAAAGTATATTCCTTTCTATCCCCATTCAGTTTTCTCCACAGGTCTTCATACTTAACTTTTCTAATGTTCTATTCATCTCCTTTACTTCTTTCTTATTTATTTTGTGGTTAGTTTATCTAGTTCAGAGAGGGGGAGGTTGAGGTCCCCCACTAGTATAGTTTTGCTGTCTGTTTCTTCCTTACTCCCTGAACTTCTCTAAGAATTTGGATGCTATACCATTTGGTGCATATATGTTTAGTAATGATATTACTTCATTGTCTATGGTGCCTTTTAGCAGGATGCAGTTTCCTTCCTTATCTCTTTTTTTTGTAATTTTTTTAAGGCAATTGGGGTTAAGTGACTTGCCCAGGGTCACACAGCTGGTGTAAAGTGTTTGGTCTGAGGACAGATTTGAACTCAGGTCCTCCTAACTTGAGAGCTGGTGCTCTATCCACTGTGCCACCTAGCTGCCCCACTTCCTTATCTTATTTGATAAGATCTATTTTTGCTTTTTCTTTGACTGAGGTTAGGATTGCTACTTCTGTTTTGTTTTTTTTTTTTACTTCAACTGAAGCACAGTACATTCTGCTCCAGCCTTTGCCCTGTGTGTGTCACTCTTTTTCAAATGTGTTTCCCATAAACAATATATTGTAGGATTATTGTTTTTAATCCATTCTGCTAGCCACTTTTGTTTTATGGGAGAGTTCATCCCATTCACATTCACAGTTATGATTACTATCTCTGTCTTTTTCTCCATCCTTTCCCCTCCCTCACCCCATTTATGCTTTTCTTTCTCCTTTCTCCTTTTCCCTCCTCACTAGTGTTTTGCTTTTGACCACCGCCTCCTTCAGTTCGTCCTTCCTTCTATTAGCCCCTTCCCTTTTCTTCCCCTTAACCCTTACTGCTTCTTCCCTCCCTTCTATCCCCCCTTCCTTTTCTTTCCCCTTTTCCCTCCTATTGCCTATAGGGCAAGTTAGATTTCTATATCTAACTGATTATGTTATTCCCTTCTTGAGCCAAATATGATGAGAGTAAAGTTTAAACAATGCTCATCCCCCTCCTTTCTTTCCCTCTGCTGTAACAGGTTTTTGTGTCTTTTCCTGTCATGTAATTTACCCTTGTCTGCCTCCTCCTTTCTCAGTACATCTTCTTAGATCATACTAATCCACTTACTTGGATCCATTTATCCCACTTGATTAAATGTTTTTTTTTTAATCATCACAACAAAGTCAACTTATATCTACCCCCTTTATGTATGCTTTTTTAACATGGTGTAATAATGATACAATTTTCAAGAGTTGCAAGTGTCATCTTCCCTTGTAGGTATGTAAACAATTTGCCCTTATTAACAACATATTGTATCTTCCTGTCCCATTTACCTTTTTATGTCTCTCTTGAGTCTTGTATTTGAAGATCAAATTTTCTGTTGAGCTCTGGTATTTTTATCAGGAAGGTTTGGAAGTCCCCTTTTTCATTGAATATCCATCTCCTTCCCTGAAAGATCATGCTCATTTTTGCTGGATAGTTGATCCTTGGTTGTAATCCAAGCACCTTTGCCTTATAAAATATCATATTACACACCCTATGGTCTTTTAATGTAGAAGCTACAAGGTCCTGTGTAATCGTGACTGTGGTTCCATGATATTTCTTTCTGACTGCTTGCAGTATTTTCTCCTTGACCTGGTAGTTTTGGAATTTGGCTACTATTTTCCTTGGAGTTTTCAATTTGGGATCTCTTTCGGGAAGTGAGTGGTGGATTCTTTCTATGGCTATTTCATCTTCTATTCTAGGACTTCAGAGCAGTTTTCCTTTATGATTTCCTTAATGATACTGTACAGGATTTTCTTTTTCATTGTGATTTTCAGGTAGACCAATAATTTTTAAATTGTCTCTCCTGGATTGATTTTCCAGGTCAGTTGTTTTACCAATGAGGTATTTTACTTTTTCATCTATTTTTTCATTTTTTTTGTTTCTGCTTGACTAATTCTTGCTCTCCCATAGAGCCATTAGTTTCTATTTGCCTGATTCTAATTTTTAACAAATTGTTTTCTTCTATTAGATTTTGTGCCTTCTTCCCCAGTTGGCCAATTGTATTTTTAAGGGATTTGTTTTCTTCAGTGTACTTTTTTTCCAGTTGACAAATTCTATTTTTTAGGGACTTGTTTTCTTCAGTGAACTTTTTTTCCAGTTGGCCAATTGTATTTTTTAAAGACTCTTCTGCCTCTCTCATTTGACTTCTAAAATCCTTCTTGAGCTGTTCTAAGAAGACTTTTTGAGCTTCAGACAATTTCATATTCCCTTTTGAAGTTGCAGATGTGGGTTTGTTGACAGTGTTGTCCTCTTCAGAATTTCTGTCTTGATCTTCACTCTTCTCATAATATGAATCTATGGTATGTTTCTTTTTACTCATGGTGTTTCTTTATTCCATGGCCTTTAAAGAGATTGAGTTCTCCTACTGAGGAGCAGAGGGTACTGACCCAAGGTTCTTGTGTTGGGAGCCTAGGTCTTGACCTCTGGCTTTGTGTGCTGGGGCCTCCGATGTTGGCAATTGGAGACTGTAGTGTTCTGGTAGCTTACCTGGTCTTGGACTGGAATCAGCAAGGCTGGAACTTTCAGGCAACTCTAGGTTGCCTACTTTTCCTTTCTTTTAGCTTTCTTCAGCTCCTTTCAGATGGATGTTGCAGGGTGTTTATCTGCCTGGGACCCTTTGTAGTGATGCTTCCCTTATTTTTGCTGAGGCACTGGGAAACCAGTTTGCTATAGAATGCCAGGGCACCAGGATCTCCTCCTGGTGTGCTAAAGGGGGGCTTTCTGCTAGCTGGCTGGGATGACTCCTGTTCCATACTGCTCCCCTTCTCCCAGGGCAAGAGAGCCTTTCCTGTTAATCCCTCAAGCTACCTGGGCTACTGCACTGCTGCTCCCCATCTTTCTTCTGGTTCAGCTGTTCCAGGATTTTTCCTGGGGTGATATTTTCTGGGCTTTCAGTGGTTGATAGGGAAGGGTGAGAGCAGCTACCTTTTAATTCCACCATCTTGGCTCCTGGAAGCAGAAATTTCCTTCATAATTTCCTGACAGATGATGTCTAGGTTCTTTTGTTTTTATCATAGCTTTCAGGTAATTTTTTAAATTATCTCTCCTGGATTTATTTTCCAGGTCAGTTGTTTTTCCAATGAGATATTTCACATTGTCTTCTATTTTTTCATTCTTTTGATTTTGTTTTACAATGTTTAGATTTCTCATAAAGTCACTAGCTTTCAATTGCTCCATTCTAATTTTTAAGGAAATATTTTCTTCAGTGAGCTTTTGGACTTCCTTTTCCATTTGGCCAATTCTGCTTTTTAAGGCATTCTTCTCCTCATTGCCTTTTTGGACCTCTTTTGCCATTTGGTTTGTGTATGTGCCATGTACCACCGAGAAAAAAGTATATTCCTTTCTATCCCCATTCAGTTTTCTCCAGAGGTCTTCATACTTAACTTTTCTAATGTTCTATTCATCTCCTTTACTTCTTTCTTATTTATTTTTTCTATTTTTTAAGGTGCCCCATCCAAAAAAAAAGTCCCATTCCTCAACCTATATTACTATTCTCCCACAAAGAAACATAGCTTGGAAGAGTCAGGGTCTACTGGTTATTGTAATGGGATGTGTCATGGACAACAGGGTGTTCCATCAGAATCTCTGCATCAGGCAGAGGGTACCAGGAACAAAGCATTCTCCAGCATTAATTTATAAAGCACTTTTCTTGTCAGAGCTCATTCCCTTTGGATTCCACTTTAATTGTTCTACCTATGGTGCACAATTACTCTGTTTTAAGAGAATTCATGGAGATTAGGGAGAATTTCTTTTCCATTTTATTAGTTCTTGCTTCTCATTTTTAATGGAATGAAATGACAAAGTTATTTTTACTATACACAATTTTGAAAAAAAGTATATGTCATCAAATATTTTATTAAGTATTTATTGTGGGTTCAGAACTCTACTATGGATTTGAACTTCCAGGAGCCAAGATGCCAGAGTAAGGCAGGAAATTTCCTGAGCTCTTCCAAATTTACCTTCAAATAACTACAAAATAATGCCTCAAGACAAATTCTAGAATAGCAGAAACAAACAATCAAAAAAGATGGAGTGAAACAATTTTCTATGCCAAGAAAACGTTGGCAGAAGTCTATAGCACTCAGTTAAACGGAAAACACAGTCCAGGGCAAGAGGTGATTGGGAATGTCAACAGTAGGCCACTCCTCGGCAAGCCAGCAGAAGTCCCTAAGCCCCAGCATAAGTCAGTGATTGAAGTCCCATGGCCTCAGTGAGCAGTCATCCTACTCCTCCCACCGTCATGCATTCTGGAGTGTAATTTGAATTATTCTTATAGAATGATTAGAATCCTCATACTATTTACTTAGAGATTTCATATATATTTTAGGCAGGTCATTAACAAAAAGATGTCTATATATATATAGACATATACATATAAAAGGTATATGTGGTTTATCATATCATATTGTATTGTGTTACATTATATTATTGTTACATTATATTATATTTACCAAATATTTATAGCAACTCTTTTGGTTACAAAGTGGTAGCAAAGAATTGGAGAAAAAAAGATGTCCATGATTGGGAAATGGCTAAACAAATCATTCTATGTAAGTACTGTGGTACATAGTGCATAGTTGAATATTACATAACAAAAGAAATAATGAACATGATAAATATAAAGAAGCATGTGAAGACATTTGAACTGATTCAAAGTGAAATAAGTATAGTCAAGACAACAAGATACACAATGATCACAGCAATCTAAGAGGAAACAACAATCAAACAAAGCAACTAAAATTGAATGCCATGAAATCATAATGGTCAAGCTTGGCCTCAAAGAATATATATAAGAAGACACTTCTCCCATGTCTTTGCAGAGGTAAGTACCGATGGGTATCGAACATTTCACATAATGTCATTTTTTTAACGTGACTTGTTTTCTTCATGTTTTTCTTCCTCTTTCTTTTTATTCATTGTTATAAGGGATAACTCTATGGGAGAGGAGAGGAGGAGGGATACAGATGGAAATGTACATTATATGAAACAAAATATAGCAACAAAAAAATCAGATTTTGAAGTGAAGATTAGTATGTGTCAGAGTTGGAATTCTCAGCAGTTAATATCTCCAGGTGAACTCTTTCCCCCATAGCCCTAACCTGCTTTTTCCCATAACAGTAACAATTTATCAACTGTGTTGGTGATATCATGCTATTTCAGTCATGTCGTCTGAGCCCCCTGTGCTTACCCAAGGTGACAGAATTCCTAGTTATAGCTCTGGACAGAACACCTTCCTCTAGTTCTGTTGTTTTTTTTCATTAGTTATGTGATTAGCCAATGCATTTTATTTGCTAATCATTTAAATGAATATTATAATATTTTTCTTATCTGCTTATCTTTCTTATTTATTTTGATACTAAAATGAGATAATGCATGTAAAAGTGTTTCAAAAAGTTTTTTTTAAATAGAAATATGAAGCATCATTATTATTGAACAAACATTTTAAAAGTATGTATTAAGCACTTGGTTTGTGTAGAACACTATGCTAGGTGTACAAAAATTGGAGACATACAAAAATAGTAATAATAATTTAATAAGATATAGTCCCTTCTCACTTGGAGCTTCTGGGCTAGTTAGGGTATATCACACTCATGTAAACACCCACATATACACATATATGTGTGATATACTCCTACTAATACACACACACATACACACATATACTAGTAGGGGTATATAACACATAAACATATATATATGAACAAGTATATATAAAGATATATATATAAATACATAATATACAGAAGATAAAGACATATATATTATATACATATATATAATCTTTCTCTTCTTATACCACACAGAGCCCTTAATTTGTATCACTTTTATATATCTCATTTGTTATTTTGTAAAATAGATATAGATATATAGATAGCTTTTACAAAATAACAAATGGTATATATAAAAGTGATACAAACTAAAGGTTCTATGTTGTACAAGAAGAGATGGATTATTACTGACCAGAAGGATCCAAGAAAGTCTCATTACTATAATTATTTTAACATTTATGAACTTGAGAGGCCACATTATGTGAAATAGGAGTCCTCTATCTATCTGCTATTCACTACATGCTGTGTCCCTCCTCCCCATTATATACAAATCTGCATCCTTCTTTCTTCTTTCTATTCTACCATGGTTATTTATTCTTACTTCCAGGACTCTAGCTAAAAATTATCAGAGAGCAATATATAAACCACCATGGTGATATACTTAAAATATTCATAGGACAATAGTGCATCACAGTTCCTTAGCTGGGAACTAATGGCCAAAAAAAGTTCAAGTGAGTTTTTTTTAAACTGTAGACACTTGGTCTCTTATAACTCAAGCAATGTTTTGAATTTGTGCTTGTGCCTGAGGCTGATTTGTCACCAAGGGACTTGCTCTGCAAATCAAGAATACTAATAACAAGAATTTTGCAACTGAATCATAAGATCTGCCATATACAAACTAAAAATTCAGAAAGATTCGACCATGAGATAGATAAACTTCAAGCTTGGGAGACTATTACCTAGGAGGAAAAGCCTTGGAGAGCTATAATGTAAAATAAACAATGAAGCCCATGCTTAAACAATGAGGAAGAATCTCAAAATCTTGGATTAGAGGAACTGACAACTCAGAATTTTATTGAAATTATGCCTTCTTGAATTAAATAGGAATTCAGATTCAGCTTGAGGTTGGATACCAGGTGCAAGATGAAGATGCCCAGAGATAAGCCAGGTTGGAGAAAGATAGCTCTTCTGTTATTTAACCTGGAGCAGAAAGCATGGATGATTTCTTCCTAACCTTTCCTACATTCATTGGTTTGAGCAATAGCCTGCCATCCGAGTGGTGAACCATGAAATAGTACAGAGGGATTTTAAAACAATAGACCAATAAGATAGAGGGTTCATATGTAATATTTGTCATTCTATAGGACACACAGAAATGGAATTTGAAGCTACCCGGAACAGAATCACAGATCTTTAAAAGAAGATAAATAACACTCTGTATTTTCTCTGTCCAGGTAGAAAATGCGTATATCAAGGCAACTTTGGACAAGGCCCACTGGTATTTTCAGGAGGGATGAAAGACTGTTCTTGCCCAAATGTTATCTCCTGAATTGCCTCCCTGTCTTCCCAGAGCAGTGTAGAGTCCTGGATCCTCTACTAGTGAAAGCATAAAGACTCAACTTGAAAGAGTAAATTAAGAAACTGGAGATCCTTTCTCTGTTAAGAAGTGTCCAGAAGAGTTACTATCACACTAGTTTTAAAAGGGATCAGAAAGGTGGTGGGGGTAGAGGAAAAGAGACAGACAGGCTACATGTGCAGAGAGAAAAGTGCCTGAAGAATACCTAAATAGCTTTAAGGTCTGACCACTACTCCTAATCACTTGTAATCTTTCTTCTTACTACTTTTCAATAACATTATATTTTAGACCCTCTAAACTCTATTTCAGATCTGAGGATTAGTAGAGGTGCCTCCACTTCCTGCAAAGGACAAGTCAGTTTTTACTCAATGAGATATTATCTTGTTTACAAGAGAAATCCTGCTTCTCAATTTAGTCACATGACTCATTGGGACCCATTTTCCTGAAACTCGGTATTTTAATCTATCCAAGTGGAGGTGGTTTGAATTTTCATACCTCCCTCTTTGTTCATATTTGCTAGAAGGCAATTATGGTGTTGGTAAAGATGGCTAAAAAAAAAAAAGTAGACAGACTCCTAATGGTGGGTTTGGCATGTTACTGCTTATGATAAACTGGGACTTGAACTCGGGTCATCCTAACTCCAAGTCTGACATTTTATTCACTATACCACACTGCCTCTGGAATGTCATGAAAAGAGAACACTAATAAAACTACTAATTCAACTTTAGTGGATTTCGGACGTCATGCAAGTGATAGTCTCTCAGTGCAGATTGCAGCACAACTGTGTCTTCTCATCTTGTGTAATTCTTATATATGCCCCCTATAAATCTTCCATAAAGATGTCTTCCTTTAGCTCTTTTAACATTTCATGGACATAACTATAACACTTGAGCTATTAATCATTAACCCTCTCTCAGTACATCTTCTTTGAAAGAACATTGCTAGGCTATCTAGGTGATAGATGATCTCTGAAAGATCTTGAAAAACAGAAGAGCTGTCATAGGACTGGAGAAAGACAAATGCTATAGTAGTTTTCAAAACAAGTAAAAAAGTTGGAGTCTGCAACTATAGTCCATTGAACTTGACTTTTATTCCTTGCAAATTTATAGAGCACATTATTAAGTATTTAGAAAAAAGAAGTAGGTTGATGGAGTTGTGAATTGATCCAACCATTCTGGAGAGCAATTTGGAACTATGCCAAAAAAAATCAAATTGTGGGTACCCTTTGATCCAGCAATATCACTACTAAGTCTGTATACCAAAGAGATCATAAAAAAGAGGAAAGGACCTACATGTACAAAAATATTTATAGCAGCTCTTTTTGCGGTGGTAAAGAATTGGAAATTGAGGGAGCGCCCATCAATGGGGGAATGGCTGAACAAGGTGTTGTATACAATTCTGAAGGAATACTATTGTGCTATAAGGAATGATGAGTAAGATAATTTCAGAAAAAAACTGGAAACACTTACATGAACTGATGCTGAGTGAAGTGAGCAGAACCAGGAGAACATTGTACACAATAACAACAACGCTGTGCAATGATCAACTCTGATTGACTTAGCTCTTCTCAGCAATATGACAATTTAAGACATCTCCAAAAGTCTCATGATGGAAAATGCTATGCACATCCAGAGAAAGAACTATGGAGTCTGCAGATCAAAGCATACTGTTTTAACTTTTTGATTTTTTGTGGCTTTTCCTTTTTTTCTACTTCTTCTCTCACAACAATGTGGAAATATATTTACATGATTGCACATGTATAACCTACATTAGATTATTTTCTGTCTTGGGGAGGGGGGAGAAGAAGAGAGGGAGAAGAAAACTGAAACTCAAAATGTTATGAAAATGAATGTTGAAAAGTATTTTACATGTAATTGGAAAAAAATAAATGCTATTTGCCAAAAAGAAAAAAAGAAAAAAGAAAGAAAAAGAAGTAAGGACTGTTAAAAAGCCAACAAGACTTTATCAAGAACAGGTAAAGCCACACTAAACTCATTTCATTTTTAGCCTGGATAACTAGACTATTAGTCCAGGACAATTTTGTACACTTAAATACCAAAGACATTAACAAAATTTCTTATACTGTATGCTTATAGAAAAGATAAAGAGATAACGTAAGATGAGAGTACCCTTTGGTGAATATTGAATGTCTAGTACTCCAAAAGGTTATTGATAGATCAATGTTAACCTGGAAGGCATGGCCCCAGGGATCTGTCCTCAACACTATGAGGTTCAACAATTTATAATTTTATTAATATTTCATAGTGATTAAAGATTTACATAAATTTAATCACTGATTTAGTTGAAGGAATAATTAGCATCTTTGTTAAATTTACAAATGACATTAAACTAGGAAAACATATCAGTCAATAGAATCTGGATCCAAAAATATTTTGAAAAGATTAAATAATGGGCCAAATTGAATAAGATAAAATTTAATAAAGCTTAATCATTTCGTACTTTGTTTTAGACATCAACAGTACAAGATGGGTAGGTATTGCTAGTTAATCTATATAGAAAGGACTTGGACTTCAATATGAGTCCAATATGAGTTCAATATGAGTCAAGATTGTGAAATGGGATCCAAAAAGACTTTCAAGTCAAAGGTGGAGATTGAGATTGTCATTCTATAAAGAATGATAATATAAGTAAATAAACTTTTATTTGTGAAAAGCTATCCAAAGGCTAGTATCAACTAGTTCAAATCAATTGTTGTAGAATTCACCAAGCAATTTCTGAGGTGTTCCCAATTTGAAACTGTGTTAATAACATATAAGAAGCATGTTTGGTTCATTAAATGTCCTCTTTGTTTTGAACAACTAGATGGACAATTATTGAAGCAATAAGTTGTAGGAGTACAAAATAATAGGATATGTGTTTATAAAAAAAAGGACAATGCAATGTGCAAAGTACATAGCCAATAAGCATTTATTAAGGACATTAAATTTAACAATTAAGGGATCATTGGTAACTTTGGAGAGAACAATTTTGGTTAAATGGTGAAGACAGAAGAAAAACCATAGAGAATTGAGAATGAAAGGAAAGGAAACAAAGGTATAAATTATAAATTGCCTTTTCAAGGAATTTGGCCACAAAGGAGATAAAAAATATGGGATGATAGCTAGGAGGAATGGATGAAATAAATTATTTTTTTAAGGTGGTGGGGACATGGGGATGTATGTAGGCAGCAAGAAAACAGAGAGTAGACATGGAGAGATTGAGGATAAGGGAGTGTGGGTGATAGAGGGACAGTCTTCTGGAGGAAATGGGAAAGAATCACTTGTACATATAGAAAGATTTACTTCAGCAAGGAGAAGGACTCCTCTTGATGTGAAGTAGGGGTGAAAGAGGAGTTAGTGAAAGGAGGCATCTGAGTAGTTTGACATGAGAAGGAGGGGAGAAGGAGAAGCTCTCAGTGAATAGCCTCATATTATTCCATGATATATGAAGCTAAGAGGTTCTCAGCTGAGAGAGTGGGATCAGGGACAGGCACAAGAGGTTTGAGGTTTGGAAAAGTCACTTTAGTGAATGGAATAGTAAGTCAGCTAGGAAAGTATAAGAGAATTGCCTTGCTGCATTAAGGGCACAATTAAGATGACATAACATAAATTTATAGTGGATCCAGTTATCAGTTTCATGATTTTTTTATAGCTCCATTCAACCACATGTGAGTAAGAGAAAAGGCATGGACAGTGAGAGTAATCCAAGTCTGTAGGGGAAAGACTGGTGATAAAATAAAGGGCAAGGGACTCAAAATCTAATGGGGAAGATAACAAACAAATATGTACAAACAAGCTATAAGCAGGTTGAATAGGAATAATTAAGAGAGGCAATGACCTAGAATCAAGAAGGATTAAGAAAAGCTTCTTTTTAAAAGGTGGGTTTGGGGCAGCTGGTGGCACAGTGGATAGAGCACCAGCCCTGAAGTCAGGAGGACCTGAGTTCAAATCCGACCTCAGACCAACCACTTGACACTTACTAGCTGTGTGACCCTGGGCAAGTCACTTAACCCCAATTGCCCTAAAAATAATATAAATAAAAGGTGGATTTTAAAGGAAGCCAGAAACAGAAATGAGGAGCAAGAGCATGCCAGACATAGAGGACAACCAGAGAAAATGCCTAGATCCAAGAGGAGTGTTTTGTTTGTGGAAGAGCAAGGAGGCCAGAATTACTGGATTGAAGAGTATGTGGTGGAGAGAAAGGAATAAGAAGATTGTAAAAGTAGGAGGGAACTAGGTTTGTGAAAGATTTTGAATTTCAAACAGAGGATTTTGCACTTGATATTAGAGGGAATAAGGAGATACTGGAATTTATATTGAGTGTATGAGGGGTGTGACATGGTTAGATCTGTGCTTTAGCAAAATTGCTTTAGTGACTGAACAGAAGATAGATTAGAGTGGGGAGAGCTTTGAGGCAGGCAGACTCACGAGAAGGCTACCGCATTAGTGAAAGTGGGAGGTGATGAGGGCCTGCACTAGAGGGGGAGGAGGAGAGAGTGGAAAGATAATGGGAAATCAAGGATGGCTCCTAGGTTACAAGCTTGAGGAGGATGGTGCTGCCCTTTACAATCACAGAGAAAATAGGAGAAGGGAAGATTAAGTAGAAAAGGTAGTGAATTTTGTCTTGGATATGTTCAACTTAAGATGTCTACTAGACATTCAATTCAAGATGTCTGAAAGGAGATTTGGAGAAGTGAGATTGGAAGTCAACAAGGAGATTGGGGCAAGATAGGTAGATTTGAGAACCGTCAACATAGAGGTGGTAATTAAATCTATGAAAATTGATGATAAAGAACTAGATTTGGGGTCAAACAACCTGGGTTCAAAGACCACGTCTGTCACTACCTGTAAGGTATTTAAGCTCTTTTAGGGTGTCATTTTCCTCATCTTTAAAATAAGAAGTTTTGGATTAGAGACCTGATTGATGTGTTCCAGTAATTGTCAACAAGGCAGCTTCCCCGTCCTAGGTCAGCAGCATGGAATTCCAGGAAAATTAGTACCAGAATGGGCACTTTGTGAATTGGCACTCACAGCAATATGGGCCTAGCTCTGGATTTCTTTGCAAATGGAGGGGATGTGGCCCCTACCTCTAAATAGACTAAAAGATGAATATATGAAGTGTGAGGGCACTCCCAGATGCCAGGTTATTTTAATCTTCAACATGATCTACTAAGTTCAGATATCCAACTGCCCTACTTCCTCCAATTTTCCTAGATTCAAAAATGAGATTCCAATTTACAGGATTTTAGGACATGAAGGACATGAAAACATGCATGAAGCAGACTCCTGTTAAAGGGTCAGTATGCCTTCTGCTGAGTTTGGTACTTCACAAAGTGATATTGTCCTCTCAGGTAGCCACATTCACAGTTATACTGACCACATGTTGCTTGTTATCTTTACCCTGGCAAATATATCCTCCACTTTCTAATACAAAAGTTCATTTAAGAGTGAATGCCAACATAGCTTGATTGACTCTTGGAATTTTTTTTTTTTTGGATCAAAGAGCAATTCTAGCCTTCTGATGTGAGAAGCCTATAACTTGTCATCAAGAATTGAGGCCTTTTGTTTAAACACGAAGAAGCTTCAGGGGATTCTATGAAGTTTGTTGTAGGCAATAAAGCTACTATTGATCAATTTTTCTATCTACCATCCAGTCTTGGGCCTTTACTTGGGCTCTCCAGCTCCCAAATGACTCATAACACTTCAGAACCCCCAACCACTCATATGCATCTTAGGGGGTAGCACTACCAGCTAGTCATCAGAAGAACAATCTAGGCCAATGAATCCTCCTTCTACCAGTGCTTCCTAAGCCTCAGAAACACTCTCATTTGACCCACAGCCCAATCAAATGCCCCTTAATTGCAATTCTTGTACAAGAGCTGAAGGGCAAAAAAAAATGAACAAAAGACTCAGGGATGGAGTAAGGTTCATTCCTTCCTTATTCCACCTACTGTGAAAGTCTTCAGTACCAGATTCCTCTAACTTTACTGTAGACCAAGGTGTCCACAAATTCAATAGATTTGTCAAACTGCTAACTGTACCTCTTTATCTGGACTCTACATCAGCATCTGTGATGGTATTTGGGAATTTATGGAAGAAGATGAAAACGGTGCTCCCTCTTAAGGCTGATTTTTCTATTTTCTAAGAATAGTATCCAATTTTCATTCCTTCCTTGCTTCCTTCCTTCTTTTTTCTCTTTCTTTCTTCCTTTCTTTTTAAATATGAATTCTTAATTTAGAATTAGAAGAACTGGATTTGAATCTGATTCAGCTCCTTTTGATTTATGTTACCTGAGGGAAGTCATTTCTATTTTCTAGGCTTTTCTAAACTTCATCTTCCATGAAGTAATAGGATTAGCTGATCACTATGGACCCTTCCTGTTCTAACATTCTATACTTCTGAGAAATCTGCAGAACTGATGATGTCACCAGGCAGGAGAAGAAATTACTTGAGGCATGAGAAATCAGAGGATGAATATTGACTATCAAGGAATGCTTCATTCTATTTACTGAATACTTCATGAAGGATATGTTTTAACCATTTACTTAATTTCAATTGATGTGCTCACTAGCCTCCCAAACAAAGGGGTCCAGTCCAAGTTCAGGAAGTTTGACTCTATGTCTCTATTTTTTTATAAGTCAAAGAAAAATGTTCTCTCTGCAATCCATCAAATTAGAGGGAAAGAGAGGGATTGGGAGGAACTCATAAAAAGCTCACCAATTATGTTCAATATTTTTAGCAACATGAAAGTGGAGCAGGTTAAAATATAACTTCCCAGTGATTTCCCTTCACAATTATCTTCAGACATTGGGCCTCATGGTTTAGAAACTAGGCTTCCCAAAAATCAGAAAAGATATTCAAAAGCTTTAATACAGTTTGGGAAAATTTCTAGCCATTCCATACATCAGAAGTATTTGGCATACTGGTCCAGTACAGAATGAGAAAACAAGTGAAAACTTGGGCAGTGAGTCCCAAAGAAATTAAAGCTATTTAATTATATATAAGGAGGCAACAGGGTACTCAGAAGTCAGAGGACCTACACTCAAATCTCACCTCTAACATAATACTTGTGTGATCTTGGACAAGTCACTTAGCTTCCTAGGACCTCACTTTCTTCACTAGTAAAATGAGGTGAGTTGGATTAGATGGTGTCAGAGATCTCTTTCAGCTTTAAAGCTATGGTCTGATGAGTTGTTTTTATTTAGTCTCCCTCTGATTATCAACAGAATCTAAGTTAAAGAAAAATAAATTTCCTAAGTGCTTACCATGGTGTTTTCTTCTGTCCCTTTACCTCTGACTGAGATGGTAAGTGTTGTAATGAGATTGTTGAAAAATATTTGCATGAATATAGGTGGTACCATTGTCCACAAAAGAAACATAGAATGTCAGAGATGGAAAGGACTTTAAAAGTAAAATGAATTAAGTCTCCCACCTCCATTTTGTAGAAGAAAATGAGGCACAAATAGTTCCATGTAATTCTTTTTTAAAAAATTGGAGTTTTGAGTTATGCAACCAACAAGAGATAATTACAGCTGTTTCCATAGCCTAAGAAAAGTATAAACCATCAATAAAACAATAAATTAAGGATTGATTAATAACATCAAACAATCTGAAGTCTAAATGCTTACAATGAAAATTTAACAATTGGCTGAGAAAACTGGAAAATAATAGAGAAGAAATTATACTTAAACCAATATATTGCCCTAAATTCTAAAATAACTTCAAAATGGATACATGAGCTTAATATTAACAAGGATAAGGCAATTACAAAAAAAGGAAAACATGTATCTTCATAGCTATGGGAAGGAAACAGTCTTAAAAATAGTCATAAAAGAAAAAAGATAACTTTTATTACATGAAACTGAACGGCCTCTACAAACAAAATTAATGGAGCCAGGATAAGAAAGGAAGCAGTCAAAAGAAAACAAACAAACAAACAAAAACCTGGTATCAAAATTCTTAGATTGATATCCAAGATACATAGACAACTAACACCGTATCTTCTAAAGGATTGAAGATGTTATATCATTCTCCCAATGTTGTTCACAGAGAGGGGAGGTGGTCAGATGGTTAGGAAACATGGAACGGTGGCACAGAAAGAGACTTGGATTCAAATTATATCCCAGAACAGGTTATGTGAAAAAGGCTTATGAACTCGTAGTCACTTTACTACAGATTTCCTTGATGGATTGTTGAATGACAGAGGTGTCTATGCTATGACTCTGATTTTCTCAGAGCATTACCTACTCATTGTCAGAACCTCACCTCTGAAGAATTCTGTGACTATACTAGAGATGTATATCATGTGTTATGTCTCTGACATTCCTAGAGCATCTCTGATTCATTTTTACCATTCTCCAAATATTTGGTATCACCCACCACACGAACCATCCCATTAAGTCTTGAGACAAATCTAGGATGTCTGGCTTTTGTTCTCCACATTTTTTTTTCTTTTTTTTTCTTTCTCATTAAACTTACTCCTTGAAAAAGGGCTCTTTTTTTCCCTTTACCTCTTTTCCCTTTGGTACCTAGTAGGACTGTTCAGTGAAAGTCCTATAAAAATTCAAATAGTGGAATTATCAGATCCTATTATTCAAAGCTAAAGGCTAACAAAACTGAGAACATAAAAGAAATAGAAGTGTTCAAAAATATAAAATTTCCAAAGTAACAGGAAAATCAAATAGGCACCTTAAATCTAATCTCAGGATAGAAACTATAACTAGCTGTAAGGACTTGCCAAGGCGGGGAAAAACCTACTGGTCATGACATATTTACAGAAGAATTTTATTGAATTTAAAATAATTAGTACTAACACTATACAAAATATTCTCAAAAACTAAGAAAGAAAATCCTCTACTAAACTCCTTTTATTAGGTAAATATACTCCTAATACCTAAATCAGGGAAGGATAAAGCAAAGAAGGATAACTTTAGAGAAATAACATTAATGAAAATTGATTTTTAAACGTTAAATAAAATCCTGTCAAGTAGATTGCAGCAATTCATCCATTAAATAGTTCGTTATGACCAAGTTAGATTTTTACCAGATATATAATTATGTTTCAGTATTAGAAAAATAACATAATCTTATTTAAAAAGCATTTGAAATCACAAGATGTTTTCATCAGAAACTGAAAAAGGATTTGATACAATGCAATACTCAATTATGCTTTTAAAAACACTATAAACATAGATATGAGGTATATATATAAAAAACCAAAAGTAAGAATCATATGATTACATGACGGTTTAATTGGAAAACCCTAGGAAATTAGCAGTCAGTATTAATTGAGACAATAGCTTTAGCAATACTGCAGCCTACCCATAAAAATCCACAACAGATTTTTATATATTTATAAAATCCAAGAGGAAATAATGGAAAGAGAAATACCATGTAAAATAACTAAAATGTGTGTAAGATATTTGGGAATCAATTAATAAATTACACAAAATGCTTATATAGATTAAATTACAAAGTGTCCATTAATGGAATAAAGAACAACTTAAATACCTGGAGGAATATTCAGTGCTCATCACCAAACTGTGTTAATATAATAAAAATGGCAATACTTTCAAAGTTGACTTGCAGTTTTAATGATATATGAATATAATTATCTAGGAAGTACTTTATAAACCTCAAATAATAAAATTCACTTGGAAAAACAAAAACCCTAGAATCTGAAGTACAATGAGGAGGAGGAGGAGGAGGAGGGGAAATAGGAGTAGGAATCAGCAGCAATCAAAATAATTTTATATTGTTTAAAAAACAGAATAGTAGATCAATATAACATACTGTCAATTGGAAAACCAGAAACAATGAAACTCAATTAGTTAGTGTTCCATAAGCCAGAAAAAATAAATCATGCCCCGCCCCTTCCTCTAAGTCTCATTTTGGGAAGACTTTCTCTCTGTACAAGCATACTCTTTGTTCCCAGTTAAACAGATCCAGTGGTGAGATAAGTGAGAACAATTAGTTCTAAAAGGACCTCTGACTCAACTGAAATCCGCATTTTCAACATCAGCTATTAGAAAGTATATTTTCATGTTGTATTAACATTCCATGTTTGACTTAAATGTCACAGATTAAATAGTCAAATAATATAAGTTGGCCTCTATTTCTGGATAAATATTTAGGTATATAAGGCATTGTTTCCACTAGCTCAAATTCCATTTGGTGAAGAGATTCCAAACCTGCCCTCTCTGAGTGAAATGGAGTCCACATCTGAGAAATCTGGGAGTATAAATAAAACTGTTGTGCAACATGAACACAGAGTTGTGAGCACCCAAACACTAAGGAAAACAAAGAACACTTCCTTTTATTTTTCCTTAGTCTTTGGGTCTCTAAAGACAACTAAAGTGATGCCCTATCTAGAGACTATTAGATGAAAATGAAAAAAAATTAGATTTCCTATCAGATTCCATGGTAGAAGGATGATTATTACTATTATTATATACACAACAAATATTATGTCAACAAATAAGCATTGAACAGATGGCTAAGTCATACAGATTTGTTTATGGAAATAGAGGACTTATGATCACAATATGGCACCCACATTTTGCCAGTAGAAATTATAGAGAAGTTATATTCCCATAGGTATGACATTGATTAGTGCAGCTTATTCAAGGAAATGGGGGAAAGAGCAGTGCAAAAAAAAATAACACCTACTGAATATCTCAGAATATTGTAAACCAGAATTGTAAGCCAGAAGATGTCTTTCACAAACTAGCAAATAATAAATCTCCATTTTAAAAATACAGATATTAAATACCCTTGGCAATATAAGGAATAGATTGGATTAGAACTCAAGCATTATCATAGACAAAACTAATTTCCTCCAATCACCCAAATATAATATAGATTTATAAAAAATTTTTAAAACTATATATTCAATAGATATTGCCATATGAAATATTCATGACCTGAAAACTACATGGAATAAAAAGTTTTACAACATAGAGGCCTAATGGAAGAAATCAAAATCATGTGGGAATAGGATAAGGTACACATCACATCATATTCCTATCTGCCACTAGAACTTTCTCAAAGATTTTTTCTTTCACATATACATACATACATACATACATACATACATACATACATACATACACATATATATATATATATATATATATATATATATCAGGAAATGGGGTGTTTTGTTCAAGGAACAACAAGAAGGCCAATGTCATTGAATTGCAGAAAGTGTGATGGAGAGTAAGGTATAATAAGACTGGAAAGAGTTATGAAGGGCTTTGGATACCTAACAGGGTTTTATATCTGATCCTGGGGGTAATAGGGAGTCATTGAAATGGGATATGCATTAATGTAGTGAAATCTTCATTTTAGGAATCAGATAGCTGAAAAAAAGATGGATTGGTGTGAGGATAGACTTGAGACAGGGAAACTAACCAGGAGAACATTATACACAGCAACAGCAACATTGTGTGGTGATTAACCATGACAGACTTAGCTCTTCTCAGCAATACAATGATCCAAGACAATTCCAAAAGATTCATGAAGGAAAATTCTAACCATATCCAGAGCAAGAAATATTAAGTCTGAATGCAGCTCAAAGCATACTATTTTCACTTTGTTTTTTGTTTTTTTTTCTTTCTCATTTTTTCCCTTTTGTTCTGATTCTTCTTTCACAACATGACTAATGTGGAGATATGTTTGATATGATTGTACATGTATGGCCTATATCAGAGTACTTGCTGTCTTGAGGAGAGCAGGGTGAAGGGAAGGAAAAAAGGGAAAAAATTTGGAACTCAAAATTTTATAAAAATGAATGTTGAAAACTATCTTTGCATGTAATTGGAAAAAATAATATTAAAAAAAGAAAAAAAGAGAAATAATCAAGGAAAACTGTTTTGAAATCCAGAGGGTAAAATAGAAATTGAAAGAATCCACTGATCACCTCCTGAAAGAGATTCCCCAAATCAAAACACTCAGTAATATCACAGCCAAATTCCAGAGCTCCCAGGCCAAAGAGAAAGTATTATTTAGAAGCAGTCAGAAAGAAACAATTTAAACATTCTGGAGCCACAGTCAGGATCACACAATATTTAACAGCTTCTATGTTAAAGAACAGTAGGCTTAGAATGTGATATTATGAAAGGCAAAGGAGATAGAATACAACCAAGAATAACCTATCCAGCAAATCTGAGTATAAACCTTCAGGGGAAAATGATATTAAATTAAATGGGGATGAAAATTAACATTCCTGATGAAAAGACCAAAGCTGAATAGAAATTTTGATATTCAAACAGAAGACTCTAGAGAAGCATAAAAAGATAACCATGAAAGAGTAATTGTAAGTTACTCAAAGTTAAACTATTTACATCACTATACAAGGAAATATGTAAAAATGTTATCATTATTAGGGCTGTTAGAAGCAGTCTACATAGACAGAAGGCACATGTGTGAGTTGATTATGTTGGGGGGATCTCAAAAATAAAGTGTACCTGTGAAAAGAAGGACACACTGGGAAAAGGGCAAAGAGAGAGTAGGAATGAGGGAGAGTATCTCACATAAAAGAGGCATGAAAAGTAGAGCTTTTACAAAAGAGGAGAAGATGGGGGGTTGAAGGTCAATGCTTGAACCTTACTCTCATTGAATTAACTCAAAGAGGGAATAATGTGCACACTCATTTGGGTATATAAATCTATCTAACCCTATGGGAATTTGGAGGGGAAGTAGAGAAGACAAGGGGAGAGGTTTGATAGAAGGGAGGGCTAAGGTAGTAGTGATCAGGAGTAAAATAGACTTTTGAGGAGGAACAGGAGAGACAGAGAAAGACAGAGAGAAAGAGACAAAAACAGGTAGATAAATAGAACAAGAGTAGGATAAACAAGAGAAAAAAATGGGAAGAGAGAAATACACAACTAATAATCGTAACTGTGTATGTGAATGAGATGAATTCACCCATAAAATGGAAGCTGATGGAAGAATGGATTAAAAATCAGAATACAATATTGTGTTGTTTACAAGAAATACACCTCAAACAGAGAGATACAAACAGAGTTAAAATAAGGAGGAGCCAGAGCAGAATCTATTCTGTCTGCTTCAGCTAAAGTAAAAATAAAAAATAAAACAAACATACAAAAAAAAACAGTGGTATCAATCATGATCTCAAAGCAAAAAGCAAAAATAGGCCTAATTAAAATAGATAAGCAAGGAAACTACATCTTGCTGAAAGGTACCATAGCAATTTAAGTAATATCAATAACAAACATATTTGCAGTGAATGGCATAGCTTCCAAATTCTTAAAAGAAAAGTTAAATGTTATAGGAAGAATTAGACAGTAAAACTATAATAGTGAGGGACTGCAACTTTCTCTGCTCAGAGATGAATCTAATCACAAAATCAACAAAAAAGGAGCTAAGGAGGTGAATAGAATTTTAGAAAAGTTATATATGATAGATCTCTGAAGAAAATTGAATGGGAAAGAGAGGAATATATATTTTTCCTAGCTATACATGGCACCTTCACAAAAATTTACCATGTATTAGGGCATAAAAACCTTACAGACAGAAAAGCAGAAATATTAAATGCATCCTTTTCAGACCATAATGCAATAAAAATTATATTCGACAAAGTTCCATGGAAATTGAGATTAAAAATCAATTTGAAAGTAAATAATCTAATTCTGAAGAATAAGTAGGTTAAAGAAAAATAATAAAAACAATCAATAATTTCATTAAAAAGAATGACAACAGTAAGATAACGTATCCAAATTTATGAGATGCAGCCAAAGCAGTTGTTGTTATTGTTGTTTCTGTTCAATTATTTCAGTAATGTCTAACTCTTCATGACCCCATTTTGGGGTTTTCTTGGCAAAGATACTAGAGCAGTTTGCCATTTCTTTCTTCAGCTCATTTTACAGATGAGGAATTGAGGCACACTGGATTAAGTGATATATCCAGGGTCATACAGTTAGTAAATGTCTGAAACTAGATTTGAACTCATGAAGATGAGTATTCTTGATTCCACGCCAGTGGTCTATTCATACACCAGTTGGTTGCCCTAGCCCAAGCAGTACCTAGGGGAAAATTTACATCTCTAAATGCTTACATCAATAAAATGGTTAAAGATCAAATCAATGAATTGGGCATACTAATAAAAAACTAGAAAAAAACAAATTAAAAATCACCAGTTAAGACTTCTGCTTCCAGGACCCAAGACGGTGGAGTAAGAAGTAAATCACTCTTACCCTCCCTTATTAACCTCTAAAAGCCCAGAAAATATCACCCCAGGAAAAACCCCAGAAGAGTTGAACCAGAAGAAAGATGGGGTACAGCAATCTAGTAGCCCAAGTAGCTTGAGGGATTAACAGGAAAGACCCCTCTTGCCCTGGGGGAAGGGGAGCAGTACAGAATGGGAGGCATCCCAGCAAGCTAGGGGAAAGCCCCACCTCAGTATACCAGGAGGAGATCCTGAAATCCAAATGGTAGAGCAGGCAAACACCAACACCTGGACCCCTGAGTGATTTGGTGAGGGTGGGGGAACTGGTAGAAACCAGCTTGGAAAACCATCAAGTGCCTCGGCATTCTACAGCAACCAGGTCTCCCAGTGCCTCAGCAAAACTAAGGAAAGTAGTGCTCCAAGGGGCCCCAGGTGGATAAACATCCTGCAACATCCATCTGAAAGGACCTGAAGAAAGTGAAAGGAAGGAAAGGTTCAGGTAAGCAGGAAATTTCCAGGAGCCATACTACCAAATCCTACCCCTAGAGTTCCGGTATTGCTAATTCCAGCCCAACAGCAGGTAAGGGGCCAGAACCCTACAGCCTCCAACTGCCAACATCAGAGGACCCAGCACACAAAGCCAGTGACCAGGCCCTAGGCTCCCAACATAAGAAGCTCTGGTCAGTGCCCTCTGTTCCCCAGCAGGGGAGCTCAATCTCTTTAAAGACTAGGAAATAAGCAAACACCATGAGCAAAAAAAAAATTTAAAAGTACAATAGATTCTTACTATGGGAAGAGTGAAGATCAAGGCAGAAATTTTGAAAAGGACAACATTGTCAACAAACTCACATCTGGAACCTCAAAAGGGAATATGAACTGGTCTGAAGCCCAAAAAGCCTTCTTAGAAGAGCTAAAGAAGGATTTTAAAAGTCAAATGAGAGAAGTAGAAGAAAAAAATGGGGAAAGAAATGAGAGGTATGCAAGAGACAGTCAATAGCTTGGAAAAGGAATGACAAAAATTAACTGTGGAAAACAAGTCCTTAAAAAATACAATTGGCCAACTGGGAAAAAAAAGTACACTGAAGAAAACAAGTCCCTAAAAATACAATTGGCCAAATGGGGAAGGAGGTACAAAATCTAATAAAAGAAAACAATTTGTTAAAAATTAGAATCAGGCAAATGGAAGCTAATGACTCTATGAGAGAGCAAAAATCAGTCAAACAGAAATAAAAGAGTGAAACAGTAGATAAAAATGTAAAATACCTCATTGGTAAAACAACTGACCTGGTAAATCGATCCAGGAGAGACAATTTAAAAATTATTGGTCTACCTGAAAATCATGATGAAAAAAAGATCCTGGACAGTATCTTTCAGGAAATCATAAAGAAAACTAGTCTGAGGTCCTAGAAGCAAAGAGTAAAATAACCATAGAAAGAATCCACCGATCACCTCCTGAAAGAGATTCCAAATTGAAAACACCAAGAAATATAATAGCCAAATTGCAAAATTACCAAATCAAAGAGAAAATACTGCAAGCAGCCAAAAAGAAACAATTTAAATATCATGAAGCCACAGTCAGGATTACACAGGACCTTGCAGCTTCTATATTAAAAGACTGCAGGATATGGAACATGATATTCCATAAGGCAAAGAAGCTTAGATTACAACCAAGAATCAACTATTCAGCAAAAATGAGCATGATCTTTCAGGGGAGAAGATGGATATTCAACAAAATAGGGTACTTCCAAACCTTCCTGATAAAAAGACTAGAGATCAACAGAAAATTTGATCTTCAAATACAAGACTCAAGAGAGACATAAAAAGGTAAATGGGACAGAAAGAAATAACATGTTATTAATAAAGGCAAACTGTTTACATCCCTACAAGGGAAAATGACATTTGTAATTCTTGAGAACTGTATTGTTATTACATCATGTTAAAAGGGTATACATAAAAGGGTTGGGTATAAGTTGACTTTGATGTAATGATAAAAAAATCTAATCAAGTCGGTTAAATGGATCCAAGTAAGTGGATTAATCTGATCTAAGAAAATGTATTGAGAGAAAAGGAAAGGAGGAGGCAGGCAAAGGTAAATTACATTACAAGAAAAGGCACAAAAACCTATTACAGCAGAGGGAAAGAAGGGAGGGAGATGCACATTGTTTGAACCTTACTCTCATCAGATTTGGCTCAAGAAGGAAATAACATAATCAGTTAGGTATAGAAATCTAACTTGCTCTATAGGCAGTAGAAGAGAAAAGAGGAAAGAAAAAGGAGGGAGGATAAAAGAGAGGGAAGAAGTAGTAAGAGTAAAGGGGAAGAAAAGGGAGAGGGCTAATAGAAGAGAGGCAGGACTGAGGGAGGTGGTGGTCAAAAGCAAAACCCTAGTGAGGAGGGAAAAAGACAAAGGAGAAAGAAAAGCATAAACAGGGCAGGGGGAGAGGAAGGATGGAGAGAAAGACACAGACAGTAATCATAACTGTGAATGTGAATGAGATGAACTCTCCCATAAATGGAAGCAGATAGCAGAATGGATTAAAAAACATAATCCTACAATATGTTGTTTCCAGAAAACACATTTGAAATGGAGGGACACACACAGGGTAAAGGTAAAATGCTGGAGTAGAATATATTATGCTTCCACTGAAGTAAAAAAAAAAGCAGGGGTAGCAATCCTGATCTCAGACAAAGCAAAAGCAAAAATAGATCTTATCAAAAGAGATCAGGAAGGACACTAAATCCTGCTAAAAGGATCCATAGACAGTGAAGTAATATCATTACTAAACATATATGCATCAAATGGTATAGCATCCAAATTCTTAGAGGAGAAGTTCAGGGAGTTGCAGGAAGAAATAGACAGCAAAATTATATTAGCTGAGGCTCAACCTCCCCCTCTCTGAACTAGATTAATCTAATCACAAAATAAACAAGAAAGAAATAAAGGAGGTGAATAGAATATTAGAAAAGTTAGATATGATAGACCTCTAGAGAAAATTGAATGGGGATAGAAAGGAATATGCTTTTTTCTCGGTGGTACATGGATACTGCAAGCAAACTGGGACAGCAAGGAATAGTTTACCTATCAGATTTATGGAGAACAGAAGAATTCATGACCAAACAGGAGATAGAGAACATTACAAAATGCAAAATGGATACCTTTGATTACATTAAATTGAAAAGTTTTTGCACAAAGAAAGCCAATGCAACCAAGATTAGAAGGAAAATAGAAAATTGGGAAAGAATTTTTACAACCAGTCTCTCTGATAATTGCCTCATTTCTAAAATATATAGAGAATTAAGTCAAATTTATAAGAATACAAGTCATTCCCCAATTGATAAATGGTCAAAGGATATGAAGATGTGGGAAAATGAGAACAATAATGCCTTGGTGGAGTTGTGAAATGATCCAACCATTTTGGAAAGCAATTTGGAACTATGCCCAAAGGGTTATAACAATGTGCATACCCTTTGACCCAGCAATAGCACTTCTAGGGCTATATCCCAAAGAGATTATAAAAATGGGAGAAGGACCCACATGTACAAAAAATATTTATGGCAGCTCTTTTTGTAGTGGCGAGGAATAGGAAATTGAAAGGATGCCCATCAATTGGGGAATGGCTGAACAAGTTGTGGTATATGAATGTAATGGAATACTATTGTGCTATAAGAAATGATGAACAGGCAGACTTCAGAAAAACCTGGAAAGACTTGTATGATCTGATGCTGAGTGAAGTGAGCAGAACAAGGAAAACACTGTACACAGTAATAGCCATGTTGTGCAATGACTAATGTTGATAGACTTAACCCTTCTCAGCAATACAAGGAACTAAGACATCTCCAAAAGCCTCATGATGGAAAATACTATCCACATCCAAAGAAAGAACAAGAGAGTTTGCAGATTGAAGCAAATTATTTGTTATTTTTTTTCTGTTGTGTTTTGTTTCCTCTTTCTGGTGGTTCCTCCTATTGGTTCTAATTCTTACTTACAACATCACTAATGTGAAAATATGTTTAATTGGAATGCATATGTATAGCCTTTATCAGATTGCACACTACAGTGGGGAGACAGAGAAAAATTTAAAACTCAAAAGCTTACAGAAGTGATTGTTGATGAATCAAAACAAATTAATTTTAAAAGTAAGAAAAAAAGTCACCAGTTAAACACCAAATTTGAAATCTTGAAAATCAAAATAGAAATCAATTAAATTGAAAGTAAGTATATACATATATACATATATGTGTGTCTGTGTATATATATATGTATATATATAACTAGAAGCTGGTTTTATGAAAAAGCAGCAACAATAAAATGTGCAATGCAATGGTTAATTTGATATTTAAAAAACAGAAAGAAGAAAACCAAATAACTCATATCAAAAATTAAAAGGATGAATCCACCACCAATAAAGAGGAAATTACAACAATTATTAGGAACAAATTTGCCCAATTATATGCCAATATATCTAAAACTTTAAGTGAAATATGTGAATATTTTTAAAAATATATAAATTGCATAGTTTAAGAGAAGAAGAAATAGAAAAGTTAAATAACTTAATATTAGAAAAAGAAATTAAACAAGCCATCAGTGAGCTCCTTAAGAAAGAATCTTCAGGACCAGATGGATTCACAAGTAAACTCTCCCAAATACTTACAAAACAATTCCAGTACTCTGTAAACTATTTAGAAAAAAAATAGGCAAAAGAGTCCTACCAAATTCTTTTTTTATGACACAAATACAGTATTGATACCAAAAACAGGAAGAACAAAAACAGAGGAGAAAAAAACTATAAACCAGTTTCCCTAATAAATATTGTTGTAAATAAAATATTTGGGAGTCTACCTTCCAAGACAAACCCAGGAATTATATGAACACTATTACAAAATACTTTTCACACAAATAAAGTCAGATCTAAATGGTTGAAAAAAATATTAATTGCTCATGGGTAAGTTGAGCCAATATAATAAAAATGACAATTTGACCTAAATTACTATGAATGTACTTATTCAGTATCATACCAATCAAATTATCAAAAAAAAATATAGAACTAGAAAAAATAATAACAAAATTCATCTGGAAGAAGATGAAGTTAAGAATATTAAGTAAATTAATGGGAAAAATGTAAAGGAAGGTAGCTTATCAGTAGCAGATCTCAAACTATATTATAAAGTGAAAATCCTCAAAATAATCTGGTATTGACTAAGAAATAGAGTGGTAGATTAGTGGAATAGACTAAGGCACAGTAATAAGTGACTATAGTAAACTAGTGTTTGATGAACCCAAAGATCCAAGATGTTGGGACAAAAACTTACTATTTGACATAATTTTCTGGGAAAACAAAAAAAGCAGTTTGGCAGAAACTAAGTATAGACCAGTATCTTATACCATGTACTAAATTAAAGTTAAACTAGGTACATGATTTAGACATAAAGGATGATAGTATAAGCAAATTGGGGGAGTATGGAAATTTTACCTGACAAATTTATGGATAAGGGAAGAACTTATGACCAAATAAGAGAGCATTATGGGATGTAAAATTAACAATTTTGATTACATCAAATAAAATAAAAAACTTTTTGTACAAACAATACTAATGTGGCCAAGACTAAAAAGAAGGGGGGGGGGGATTTTTACACCAGGTTTGTCTGATAAAGACTTAATTTTCAATATGTAGAGAACTGAATCAAATATATAAGAACACAAGCTGTTCCCTAATTGATATGAACTGGATATGAAGAGGTCAAAGGATATGAACATGTGATTTTCAGATGAACAAATCCAAGCTATCTATAGGAATATGAAGAAGTGCTCTAAATCACTTTTTACTAGAGAAATGAAAATTAAAACAACTCTGAGGTAACCACCTCACACCTATTAGATTGGCTAATTTGACCAAAAAATGAAAAGATTATAAATGTTGGGGATGATGTGGGGAAATTGGGACACTAATGCACTCTTGGTGGAGTTGTGAACTGGTCCAACCATTCTGGAGAACAATGTGGAACTGTGCCCATAGGGCTATCAAACTGTGCATAGCCTTTGATCCAGCAATAACACTACTACGTCTGCATTCCAAAGAGATCACAAAAATGGGGAAAGGACCTACATGGACCAAAATATTTATGGCAACCCTTCTTGTGGTGGCAAAATATTGGAAATTTAGGGGAGGCTCATCCATTCATTGGGGAATACTGAATAAGCTGTGATATATGAATGCAATGTAATACTATTGTGCAATAAGAAATGATGAACAGGCAGATTTCAGAAAAACCTGGAGAGCTTTGTACAAACTGATACCTAGTAAAATGGGCAGAACCAGGAGAATATTGTGCACAGTAACAGCAACATTGTGTTATGACTAACTATAAATGACTCACCTCTTCTCAACAACATAATGAGCCAAGACAAGTACAAAGGAATCACTAAAGAAAATTTTATCCACATTCAGATAAAGAACTGATGGACTCTGAATGCAGATCAAAACCATTTTTACAATAACTTTATTCTTTTTCATGGCTTTTTTCCCCTTTTGATCTCTTTCTTCTTTCACAACTGTGACTAATATGGAAATATATTTTACATGATAGCACATGTATAACCTATATCAAATTGCCTACCATTTTAGAAAGAGTGGAGGGAAAGGAGGAAGAGAGAAAGATTTGGAATTCTAAATCTTTTAAAAATGAATGCTAAAAATTGTTTTGACATGTAATTGGGGAAAATACTATGAAAAAAGAGAAAGACAAAGAAAAAAATCTGTAAAACCAACCAATACATCAAAAAAAGCTGAAAATAAGTGGAATGTTCTGTGCCTGTGGACCTCCCACCTCTGCAAAGGAGTAAGGTAAAAGTGTTTTCTGATATTTCTTCTTTGCAACCATGCTTGTTCTTTCTAATTTTGCAATATTTACTTTTGATTATTTTTGTGGACACTATTCTTTCCAATTTCATTCTTGTAGACCCTGTGTATGTTGTTTTCTTGATTCTGCTTAGTTTATTACATCAGTATATGAAAGCTTTCAATTTTTCTCTTTATTCATAATATTTGTCATTTCTTACAGGATAAGAATATTCCACTGTATTCATGTACCACAATTTCTTTAATTATTCTCTAGTCAAAAGGTTATTTATTTTGTTTTCAATTCTTTGCTATCACAAAAAAAAATGCTGCAAAAACATAAAACCATCTTAGTGTATCTAAGGACATTCTTCTTACCTCCTTGGGGCATATGCCTGGCAGCAGATAAAAGGGACTCTCTCACTTTCCTATCTCAATCATAGTGCTTAGCATATAATAAGAGCTTTATAAATGATTTTTCATTCATTCACAACAATCCTGTGAGGCAGATATTATAATTATAATTATCTTCATTTTACAGATGAGGGAATTGAGGCTTTGAAAGGTTCCTTGACTTGGTCATGGACACACAATTAATAAAAATCAAACTAGGATTTGAACCCAGGACTTTCTGAAAGTTACTACAGCATATTGATACACTAACACACTTGCCTTACATTCCCTTTTAATTAATCATTTTATTGAATAACCTTAAAATGTAGCATGTAACAAAATAGGTATGTTACTCTTACTGGCTTAACATTGTAGAAAGAAACAACTCTCCATTCAGAAAAGAAGTTTATCATTTACCATCTAATTTACCATTTATGAGCTATTTTGAATCTCACAATAAAAAGGATTTCAATATTCATCCAGCAAGCACAAGTAATCCTTCGATTAGTTATACAGTGTTGAGACATTGTTAACTTCATTCTTATCACAAGATCTTATGAAAATAATACAGGAAAACTGGCAACTCAGTTGTATTCCAACTTAAGGTAGAAATGAAAAAATACTGAATGAAATAATTCTTCAACCAGCCAAAAAGAAAAAAAAAAACTCAGTTCTGAACTGCTGTGTCTTTAAGGAAAGTATAACATTTAGGTTCAGGAAAAAAAGAAAAACAGAAATTTCAGAGAGCCAAAAATTTCTGCAATCTGATTAAAAACTTTAGGGAGGAAAGATCTTTCACAGATCCCATTGCAGGCCCTAGATTCTTTGATTTATTCAAAGACAAATTAAGTCTTTTCCCCCTCTAAGCTATGGAGCATCCATCAGTAGTTTCTAATCTGATACCCTCTGAGCATTTCTCAATAGCTATGCTGCCTACTATGTCACAAGATGTCTCTAATAACTCCTGGAAGACTAAGTTAGTGGGAGAATTCCTAAGGAGAAAAGCAGTGCACTGGGTGAAAGTCACCAACCAACAAAACTAATGGTATTATGGCCACTATCATTCAATACTTTCAATGATAGACTTCATGAATTGAGAATGTTTCTACTAAATGTGAATATGATGAGTATATTTATACTCTGGAAGCCCATAATATAATTCAAATGATAGCAACAAATGAGAAAAATAGTAGATGGCCACATGTGGCCCTCTAGGTCCTCAAGTGCAGTCCTTTCACTGAATCTATACTATTTGTTCCATGAAATTTGAATTTAGTCAAAGAACCACACTTGAAGACCTAGAGAGCCACATGTGGCCTCGAGGTCCCCCATGGCTGATATAGGGAATTGCTGAATGAGGAAATTTCCTCTGCCAATGGAGGTTGGCAAATTCTCTGAAACTTATAATCTTAGACAGTTGCTTCAAACATAGAGAGGTAACTGTTTTGCCCAAAGTCACATAGCCAATATGTATAATAGGCAGGACTTGATCCCAAGCCTTCCTGTAGCCAAGGCCAGGTCTCTATATGTTAAGCCAAGAAGCCTCTTTATATATATGTGTATATGAGTATGTGACCTAGGGATAGTACTGTCTTGTGTATCTACACACACATATATAACATTTAACAGGTAAGTAATGAAATTGTTCTATTTGTTTATATTCCATTCTTTACCTCTTTTTCCTATACATTAAAAGGTTTTTTTAAAATTTTCTTTGTATCTATCATATGCAATAATTTACCACCTCACTACTACCAACCCCTAAGTAGAAACCCTCCCTTGTACCAAATATTCAGAATCCTACAAAACAAATCAACACAATGACTATGTCTGAGGATATACATCTCATTGTGTATCTTGACTATTACCTCCCTTTCAAGAGATAGAAGACACGTTTCATCATGGGTCTTTTGAAGTCCCTATGGTTCATCTCTTTGACCAAAGTTATGAGGTGTTTCAGTCATTTTTCTTCATATCATTCTTATTGCCATTGTGTAAATTATTCCCCTGGTCCTGCTCATATCACTGTGCATCAGCTCATACAAGGTTTCTCACATTTCTCTGAATTAATCAAATCCATCATTTCTTATCGTACAATAATAGTGCATTGTATTCATGTGCCACTACCTATTTAATTACCAGGTCTTTGCTACTACAAAAAGTGCTGCAATAAATATTGTTGTACACATGTCTTTTCCTTCCATCCTTAATCTTCTTGGGATGTATGCCTAATAGCAGTATCACTGGGTCACAGGGTATGAACTACTGAGTAACTTTTGGGCCACAGTTTCACATTGTTTTATGAAATGGATGAACCAATTCTCAGCTCCACCAATAATGCAATACTGTGTCTAAATGGTTGTTGACTTGAATGAGAAGAAATGGGCTGAAATGAAAGCAGATTCTTCTAACAGACATACAGTATCTCCTTCCTGAATGCCAGAAACAATTTAAGATCCTAGTCTAACACTTGGCAAACGTATTTGTTTTTATTCCTACACTGAAACCCCCATGTCACCTCAATGGACCATATCTTTCATGAGCTTTCTCTGTGAATGACTGTTAGAGGATATATTACCCCTTACAGATTTGGGCCATTTATGATTTACAGAAACACATGAAAGAAAAATGATGATCAGGTTAACTGAAATTGCTTAAATCTATTGTAGGATATAACCTTACTTCTAATTCTTTTGCATCTATGAACAGAACCCCTCATTTCATCATGGAGAATGCAAATTTTAAGGCTATACAGAATCTTTCAGGATCACTTAGGTTTTGTTGTTGCTGTTGTTGAGAAGCAAATATCTCCAGTATACATCACCACACAAATCTGCTTGAATATTGAACTGACACAGAGTAGTACAGTTTAAGCTTATGCTCAAAGTTACTTAAGATAAAAAGCACTACACAAGGAAAATCTCCACCCTTCTTCCCAGCCCCTGCCTTTCTCTCATACACTCCAAAATTCACTAACATGAAGAATGCTCTCAAGCTCTTTAAAGACATGGGCCATCAAAAACATAATGTTAGCAAAGATGAAAGAATTGTTTACCCAAAATGGCAATTATGAACAGTACTAAATGGTGTAAGATTCCAAATGACACTCTGGGTACTAAGAAAATACAGAGAACATCTAATTCAGTCACCATCCCCCGTTTCATTTTGTTTTTATTTTTGGTTCTAGATGAGGAAATTGAAACATGAATAGAAAAGTGACTTGCCCAGTATCATACAGGGTGTTAGTGGTAGGGATGGTACCTGACCCAGTTTTCCCAGTGCCTTATTTATTATTCTTTCCACTAAATCACTCTACCATTACCCTCTCTTTTGGGAACAGTAACTTTTCTTCCATAAGAATTACCTCTCTTCACTTCTGGAGATTTGTCTAAAGATAAGTTATCCAAACTCCCTTATGGAATCTAGCCTCTGTTTTGATAATTCTAGTTAATGAGAATTCACTACCTCCTGAATTTGTCTTTTAAAGCCCTTCATATCCTGGTTTCAACCTGTCTTTCCAGTATGATTATGTTACTCTCATTCCTGCACTATGTGTTCTAATTGAACTGACCTTCTTACTGCTTCTCACACATAATAATCTATCTTCTATCTCCACATCTTTGCCCTTGTATGCATTCTCTCTTTTCCTCTACTACTTATAATTCTTTTTTTTTAATGAAGGTGGAGGCTGGTGATGTACTGTATGCAGTACATGTGATAATCTCTGGAAACCAGTAGAGACCAAAACTTTGCAGGCTGTTTGAAAGGGCTTGGTAAGTCAAATGTTATTCTTAGGAGGGCAAAGGGAGCTGGAAATCACTTTTTTATTTTTTAAATACTTTATTTTTTAAAAAACTCAATGCAACTTGATTATCTTTTTAAACACATTTCCCCCCTGGTTTTACTTTCTTCACTCTGTAGCATATCATATAATTCCTCCTATATGTCTCTTAATTTCCTGTATCCAATTTTTCCAATGGTACAATTATATTTCATTATGCTTATATGCTACAATGTGTTTAATAATTAGCATTTTATAACACTTTATGGTTTACAAAGCTAATTCACAAAGCTAAAAAATGTCTGAGGCAAGATTTGAATTAAGTTCTTCCTGACTCCAAGTTCTACATTTTATCCCCTGGGCCACCTTGTTGCCCAGTTTAGTTATTTCTTGATTGAAGAATACCTAGACAATACATTTATGGGATAAAGATTAATTAAGCATTTATTATATGCCAGACACTGGGAGCCAGTACCTGCCCCCATGGAGCTTATGTTCAGATGGAGGAAGAAAACACATAAAAGGAAGGTGAAAATCAAGGAATGGGGGTGGGAGTGGAGAGGAGAGAAAAATATCTACACAGGGATGAAGAAGAAAGGTCCAAAGAAACTAAACTGAGTTAGAAATGAGCATACCTGATATGAGTACTTCCTCAAATGGAGATTCCAGGGTGGAATTCACCAATCACAAGAGGAGGCATTTCCAACATGGGAAGGTTGTTGGCACAGAGGTAGAAAAATAGAAATAGGTAAATAGAAATTGATACAATCCTGAGGTTTAACTTCAAATGCAGAAAAGTGGCAAATGACAAAAATAAAAGAAACATTAGCAGGCCTATGCGAAGACACAGAAATTCAGTGGAGTTCTGAATTGGTCTAGTTTTTTTTTTCCTGGAAAACAATTGGAAATTATACAACAACAAAAAGGGCAATAAATTGTTCCTAATTACCACCTTTAAGCCAGAGATTGCACTTTTGGACGCATACTCCAAGGAGGCCAAAGACAAAAAAGACAACTGTATCAATAGCAACATATCCATAGTAGCGCTTCCTGTAGTGGCAAAGAATTGGAAACAAAGCAGTTGAATATTGTAACCAAATTGTGGCATAAATATAATGGACAATGTTATGAACTTCAAATATGAAGAATTTGGAGAAATATGTAGGTAGGAATTGATAGTGGAGGTAGAAGATCAGGGAAGTGTCATTGAGAGGGTGAAGCCCATGACTTTGGACAATGATGAACATGATGGTGGAGATAGAGGGAGATCATGTTGGAGGATCACAAAAGTTTCATGGAGTAGAAAAGATCCCTGATCTTGGAACTGTGCATCAGCTTTTTTTATTTTACCTATTCATTTTTAATTTGCCTGGCAGCATCTGGATCTAGAAACTCCATTCACTTGTTAATTTACCACTTCCTGTGTTGTGTGAAATAAGAGAGAAAAAGTTTTGTTTGCCTAATCACCTCCCTCAGGAACCAGACAAATGTAAAGTTTGACACCCATCATCTTCAGTGACTTATTTTTTAATGAGAAATGCTTGAAAAAAGGTGGCAGCTTTGACTAGACTGCCTGGAAGAGTTCAATCTGAGTGGCATGTGGTATCATTATCAAGAGCACACTTAGAACTGATTCAGCAACACTGACTGATACTAAATCATCATTGACTGAATACATTTCCTCTGCTCCCTCTGCTCCCCTTCTATTCAGAAAAAAAGGCAATCAGATTGACTCCTGCTTCCTTGAAATGAAGTTTAGGCCCATAAGAAGGTTACCATTCGTTCTTTTGTAATGATCTACTTAGGCCTACTAGCATTCAATTTTAGATGAGTCTGGGAAATAACATGTTTAGCCCTTGAGGTTAAAATTAATACACATCCTGATGCCCTGCTCAGAGAAAAAAAAACCAACCAGTCACAGCTCACAATTGTAGCCCTCAGTATTAACATCTCAGATTGGGACACTGAAAACTTTGTTTCAGAAGGTCACTAAAAAAGCATGGGCATTGAGAAAGGATGTCAAGGTCAGAACATTGCAGGGAAAGGAAAATAGAACAAGAGTATCTTCTATATTCAGAAGGAGAAATGCATAACCAGGGAAAAAACTGATTCCCTCCTCAGAGATTATCTCCATGTGCCCACAGCCACAGATCCCACATTTTTTTCCAGCTGCACCAACTAATTCAGGGACTAAAATAGGAAAACCATAACGCATCAAGTTATGTCAGATCCTGCTGCTTCCTTCTTCCAGAAAGAGTATGGGGTTGGGGCAGCTAGGTGGTGCAGTGGATAGAGCACTGGCCCTGGATTCAGGAGGACTTGAGTTCAAATCTGGCCTCAGACGCATAACACTTACTAGCTGTGTGACCCTGGGCAAGTCACTTAACCCCATTGCCTAGCCAAAAAAACAAAAGAGTATGGGGTCCTCTCAGTTTCCCCCAATTAAGGAACAGAGGCCCCATCACACAATGGTCACATGGTAGAGTGAAAAACATGCTGGACAGTCAGACATCCTCATTTCCAGTCCTGCTTTTGACATCTAGCCAGGAGTCGCTACATAAGGCATGTCATCTCTCTCCATCTAGTTCCTCATGTGTAAAATGAATCATGAAGTCAGAAGCTATCTAATACAATGTCCTCAAGGCAAGAAAGGTTGACTTGCCCAAGGTAACATGGGTAGTGATAGAGGTGGACTTTGAACTCAGTTCTTCTAATTCCCAATCTGGCACTCTTTGCATTGTATCACTCTTGACAATCTCTTCAAAGTAGAGGTATTTATCTGAGGAGGAAGGAGAATGCACAGATACTGATGGCTTAATGCCTTCAAAGCCTGCTTATTTCTGTGACTTCTGGGCAAACAGGAAGCTGCCAAATGCATTCACTTTGAGCCACAGTGTTGCAGAGGCTGCCTCCTCAACATATTTACAGGTTTGTTGTGAGGAAACCATTTTGTAAACTAAAAAGTGCTGTGTATGTGTATGTATGTATATATATATATATATACAGAGAGAGAGAGAGAGAGAGAGAGAGAGAGAGAGAGAGAGAGAGAGAGAGAGGAATTATTGCTCTGGTAGGCAAAAAAGAAATATATAACCAGGAGAAAAGGATGGGGAATCTTCCTCATGGGCAGTCCCAATTTAAATGGTATCTGCACCACTGGGTAAGATCATAGATTTTGGGCTGGGAGGTACTACATGAGTCATCTTGTCCAACTCCCTCATTTTACAGATGAGAAAACTGAGGCCCAAGTAGGTTAAGTGACTAATAGAGGAATAATTTGAACCCAAGCCTTCTGACTCTAAATCCAGCACCTTTTTTCTATATAATATTTTATTTTCCCTCTAATTACATGTTAAATCAAAATTTTAACATTTGTTGTTGTTTTTTTGAAGGCTTGAGTTTCAAATGCTATCTCTCCCACCTCCCTGAGATGGTAAGCAATTAAATATAAGTTATACATGTGCGATCATGTAAAACTTTTCCATATTAGTTATTTTGTGCAAGAAGACTCCAGGGAAAGAAAAATAATAAAAGAAAGAATGTAAAAAATAGCATGCTTCAGTTTTTATTCAAACAATATCAGTTCTTTCTCTGGAAGTTGATAATATCCTTCATCACTAGGCCTTTGGGACTGTCTTGAATCATTGCATTGCTGAGAATAGTTAAGTCATTCACAGTTCTTCATCATACAATATTGCTGTTACTGTGTACAACATTCTCTTGCTTCTGCTCATTTTACTTTTCATCAGTTCATGTAAGTCTTTCAAGGTTTTTTTTCTGAAATCATACTGCTTGTCATTTCTTATAGCACAATAATATTGCATCACAATCATATAACACAGCTTGTTTAGCCATTCCCCAATGGATTGGTATCCCTTTAATTGCCAATTCTTAGCCCCCACAAAAAGTTTACTATAAATATTTTTGTACAAATAAGTCTTCCTCCCCCAACTTTTTTTTAATGTCTTTGAAACATGGACCTAGTAGTGGTATTACGTGGTTTTATAGCCCTTTGGCCATAGTTCCAAATTGCTCTCTAGAATGGCTGGATCAATTCACAGCTCCACCAACAGCCAGCACCCTTTCTTCTATTTTTTTAATTGAAAACAATATGCTTTGATCTGCATTCAGAGTTCATCAGCTCTTTATTTGAATGTGGATAGCATTTTTTTTTTGTGAGGCCTTTGTACTTGTCTTAGACAATTGTGTTACTGAATCATTCATAGTTGGTCATCACACAATGTTGCTGATACTGTGTATAATGTTTTCCTGGTTCTGCTCATTCACTTTGCATCAGTTTGCACAAGTCTTTCCAAGTTGTTCTGAAATCTGCCTGTTCCTCATATCTTATCGTACAATAGTATTCCACTGCATTCATATACCACAGCTTGTTCAGCCATTCCCTAACTGAAGGGCATCCCCTCAATTTCCAATATTTTACTACCATGAAAAGGGGTGTTATAAATATTTTTACACATGCAGGTCCTTTGTTCCTTTTTATGACCTTTTTGGTATACAGACCTAGTAGTGGTATTGCTGAATCAAAGGGTATGCACAATTTGGTTGCCATTTGGGCATAACTCTGAAATGCTCTCCAGAATGATTGCATCAGTTCACAACTCCACCAACAATGCACTAGTGTTCCAATTTTTATTATACATCCTCTCCAACATTTATCCTTTTCCTTTTTTGTCATATTAGACAATCTGATAGGTGTGAGGTAGTTACCTCAGAGTTGTTTTAATTTGCATTTCTCTGATCAAAAATGATTTAGAGCATTACTTCATATGCCAATAGAATGTCTTCATCTGAAAATTGTCTGTTCATATCCTTTGACTATTTATCAATTGGGGAATGGCTTACAAATTTGAAACAGTTCTCTATGTATTTGAGAAATGAGGCCTTTATCAGAGATATTTGCTGTAAAGATTGTCTCCCTGCTTTCTGCTTTCCTTCTCATCTTGGTCGCATTGGTTTTGTTTGTCCAAAAGGTTTTTATTTTAATATAATCAAAACTATCTATTTTAATTTTGTAATGCTATCTCTTGTTTGGTCATGGATTTTTCCCTTCCTTATAAATCTGACAGGTAGACTATTCTTTGCTCTTTTAATTTGCTTGTTGCATCACCCTTTATGTCTAAATCACACACCCATTTTGATCTTATCTTGGTGTATGGTGTGAGATGTGGTTTAGATCTAGTTTGAGTCCTATTGTTTTCCAATTTTCCCAGCAGGTTTTGTCAAATAGTGAAATCTTATCCAAAAGGATAGGGTCTTTGGGTTATTAGCACTACATTACTATGGTAATTGACTACTGTATCTTGCATAACTAATCCATTCGACTGATCTACTAGTATATTTCTTAGCCAGTACCAGATGGTTTTGATGATTACTGCTTTAAAATATTGTTTGAGATCTGGTATTTCTGGGCTATCTACCTTTGTCTCCAGACCCTTATGTTTACTCTGTGTGTGTCTCTATGCTTCAAGTGTGTTTCTTATGAACAACACATTGTAGGATTCTGGTTTTTGATCTACTCTGCTATCTACTTCCATTTTATGGGAAAGTTTATCCCATTCACATTCACAGTTATTATTACTAATTGTGTATTTCTCTCCATCCTATTTTTCATTTTGTTTGTACTGTCTCTCCTTTCATTCTTTCCCTCCTCTCCAGTGTTTTGCTTCTGTCTACCACCTTCTCTGATCTGCCCTCTCTGCTATCAGTCTCCCTCCCCTTACTTAATTTCCTCCCCTGCTACTTCCCTATCAGGTAAGATAGATTTCTATATTCAACTGAATATCATTCCCTCTTTGAGCCAATATTGATGAAAGTTCAAGGGATGCCCATAGCCCACCCTCTTATTTTCCCCTCTACTGTAATAGGTCTTTCATGCCTCTTTATGTGAAATAATTTACCCCATTCTACCTCTCCTTTCCTTCTGCACCAAGTATACTCTTCTTTCTCATCCCTTAATTATTTTTCATGTCATTTCCTCAAATTCATTTTATACCTGTACCTTCTGTCTATGTACATTCCTTCTAGCTGTACTATTAGTGGTAAAAAGTTTTTAAGAATTACAAGTATCACTTCTCATGTAGGGATATAAGCAGTTTAGCTCTATTGAATCCCTTATTTTTCTTTTCCCTTTTCACCTGATTATTCTTCTCTTGGATCTTGATATTGGACATCAGATTTTTGGTTTAATTCTGGTTTTCTCCTTATGAAAGCTTGAGAACCTTCTATTTCATTGAATGACCATTTTTATCTTGATTATTATGTTTAATTTAGCTGGGTAGGTGATTATTGACTGTAGTCCTAACTCCTTTGCCTTCTGGAATATCATGTTCCATGACCTCCAGTCTTTTAATGTTGCAGCTGCTAAGTACTGTGTAATCCTGATTGTGGCTCCTCATTATTTGAATTGTTTCCTTCTGGCCAATTGTAACACTTTTAACTTGAGCTGATAGTTCTGAAATTTGGCTATAATGCTCCTTGGAGTATTTTTTTGGGGGGATTTCTTTCCTGAGGTGATGAATGGATTCTTTCAATGCCTATTTTGTGCTCTGTTTCCAAGATATCAAGGCAGATTTCCTTGATAATGTCTTGAAAGTTGCTGTCCAGGTTCCCTTTTTGATTACAGTTTTCAGGTGGTTCAATGATTCTGACATTGTCTCTCCTCGATCTATTTTCCAGGTGACCTGTTTTTCCAATGATGTATTTTATGTTTTCTTCTATTTTTTTTCCTTCTTTTGAACTTGTTTGATTGATTCTTGATATCTCATAGAGTCATTAGCTTCCACTTGCCCCATTATGTTTTTTATGCTTTTTTTTCAGTTAACTTTTGTACTTTCTTTTCCATCTGGCCAATGCTACTTTTTAAGCAGTCATTTTCTTTTTCTAAGCTGTTGACTCTTTTTTTTTTCATAATTTTCTTGCATCACTCTCATTTCTTTTCCCAGTTTTTCTTCTCCCTCTCTCTATGATTTTTAAGCTCCTTTGTGAGTTCTTCCATGAGTTTCTTCTGTGCTTCAACCCACTTTTTGTTTTTCTTTAGGGTTTTGCCCATAGGTGTTTTGACATTGTTGTCCTCTTCTGAGTTTTTGTCTTTGTCTTGGTTAGATGTTTTTTATTACTTTTTTGTTCATCTTTTTGGCCTTTTTCCTTTCTTTTAAATTTGAGCTCTGCTCCTGGGGTTGAAGGGGTACTGTCTCAGGCTTCCTGTGCCAGAGGTTGCAGGCCCTAGCTATTTACCTGGTGCTAAACTGATGTTGCCTGAGGCCCACAGGGAATACTCATGTCTGGTGCTGTGCTCAGGGGGATTGGTGGGAGGTGGCTGCCACTGATGGAGGGTGTAGGGGTCTGGCAACTTACCTGGTGTTAAGCCAGGGTCTTAGTGTTGGTAAGTGGCATGTGCTGATACCAGTGGGCATTTCTGCTTTTCCCTGGGATACACTGAAGCATTTGGTGGTCTGGATGCTAGAGGTTGCCTAGGGCTCTGCTGATGCACATAGCAGTTCTCAGAGCTGGAGTTTGTACATTCCCCTGGCTAGACTGAGGCATGTGTGGGATCCTGGTATTGGCATCTGCCTGCTCCACCACAATGGAGCTCAGGATCTACCCCAGTACACTTTCATTACTGTATATGTGCTGCCTCTCTGGATGACTGGACTCCTTCCTTTCCTCAATGAATTGAACCTAATAGATCTAGAAGGCTGATCAGGAAAGTGTCCAATCAGATATCATTAAGAATTCCTAAAATTTATTTCTGATATCTCAACTGAGGTGAGCTCATTACTGCCTCTTCAGAGTTATAAACCGAAATTCTATTCTAAGAATATACAAGGATGGATTATTTTGGACAGTCAGTTATATTGCTTTCTATATATTCAGCATCCTCAGCTAAATAATAACTCACATTTACATAGTTCTTTTGCCATCCCAGTGATATAGGCAGGACTGTAACTAAGTCCAGATAATTAGGGCTTTGGTCCAGGGTCTTGACATTTAGAGGATACTGACAGCACAACTGAACATAACTGAGCTTGTGACCAAATTAGCAAAAAAATAAGTAAATAAATAAATAAATGAACAAAAAACTAGCTGGTGTCATTGCTTTTCCCATTTACTATAGTTCAGATGAACTCTTCTGATCCTCTTTGTCCTTGTTCCCCTCATCACTAACCTTACCTCCCATAGCCAAAGTAGACTCCCAGCAGCAGCCTCTGGGTAGCAGGGCATGACAACTCAGTCCATACAGATGAAGCGTGTTCTCTGCCCTAGTAGAGCTAGAAAAATGAAGTAAGTGCTCCCCACCAATTGAATTTGTCTTAAGGGTATAATTCATTTCTTTTGCCCTGGAGCAAAAATCACTAGTTATGGGTTTAGAGGCATATGGTAAAAGCATTATTATCCCCATTTTTCAGCTTAGGGCACGAAGGTTCACACCAATTGATCAACAGACATTTATTAAGCACTAGTGCCAGGCACTATGTTAAAAAGAAAGGGG
This sequence comes from Vombatus ursinus, assembly GCF_900497805.2. NCBI lineage: Eukaryota > Metazoa > Chordata > Mammalia > Diprotodontia > Vombatidae > Vombatus > Vombatus ursinus. The sequence continues at coordinate 24,101,038 of NW_020947062.1, forward strand.
ATGATAAATGTAGGAAGATATTAGGGGTAGGCCATGTGCTAGTAAATGCTTAATAACTGGCTATGGGATGGGGTTGAGGAATGTATATATGGCACACTTTTAAGTTGAATCTAAATCATAAACATTTTCTTAAGTCTAGACAATCAAAACAATTAATCCTGCCATGATTTGTGGTTTTCTGAGGCACAAATGATCATAATAAAATTAACAATTGACTCCATCAAGCCAGTTCTAGTTGTTTCAAGCACAGGAAAAGGTGGGAGTGGGGAGGGAGGAGATTTGACATCATCGGACCCTCTTGCAATCCTTGAATTCAAAGCAATTACTATTAGTCTAAATCAGATAGGAAGCGGTATTACCAGAAGACACATTGGGTTCAATGTATTGCCCCATCTCTTCCATCTCCTATCTCAGTACCTTATCTCATCTCCTTCTGGTACCTTTTGACTGACTGACAAAATGATCTAGTAGCCAAGAGACCCATTATCTGCAATATGAGGCAGTCATGCTCTTGCTGCAATTCTGTATACTTTCAAAACAAACATACATATAATCAATGGAAAAAATAGTATTGTTGTTATTATAATAATAGTAGTAGCTAACATTTATATAATACTTTAAGGTTTAAAGCTTTTATAAGTTAAGAACTTTTTATATGTTATCTCACACGCTTCTCACAACAACGCTGGGAGATTGGTACCATCATGTCCATTTTAAAGACGAGGAAACCAAAGCTGAAAGATATTAAGTGACTTGACTTGGCTGAACCAGCTAATCTGTGTCTGAAGCCAGATTTGACACCTAGTTGCTTAGGTAAAGCCACAAAGGGAATACTATTAGAGAAGGGATTAATATTCTGCATTTTGTACTTTAAAAATAAACAATCATTAAAGCCTTCTTATATTATTCTTATCAGAAGAGGACAAAGATTATTTAAGATTTATTCCACTTTCATCATCATTCAGGTTTCTGACATCAGTGTCATGTTCCACCAAATAATCATTCTTGGTTTCTGCTTTCTGCTTTCTGCTTTCTGCTTATGACTATAATTTTTTATTGTCTTTTCTTTCCTTTTTCTTCATTAGCTCCATAAATAAGCCAAACTGGAAAGTCCTTCCCCTATGCACGTTTGAACAGATGGATTTTATTATCAACCATTATATTCTTCTTATAAAATTGTGACCAGGGGCAGCTAGGTGGTGCAGCGGATAGAGCACCAGCCCTGGAGTCAGGAGGACTTGAGTTCAAATCCAGCCTCAGACACATAATACTTCCTAGCTGTGTGACTCTTTCCAAGTCACTTAACCCCAAATGCCTCTCTAAAAAAATGTGATCAACTCAATTTATGAATGAAACATGACTCAACATACAATCCAAAAGAGTCATTATAGAATTACTCAATCTCAGAGATTCAGCTGAATTGCAGAGGTTGTATGGTTTGACCCATACCTGAACAAGAATGAATATACAACTGAGGCAATAAAAACTCCAAGGAGTTTGAAACTCCTGAGTCAGTATCCCTTTGAAATATCTCTAATTGTTAGGAAGTTTTCCTTTGTTCAAGTCTAGAAAAGACCCTATGCAACATCCATTATTTTTATTCTGTATTTAGAAGAAAAATTATTCTTCTACATGGCAGCACTTTCATTACCTGAAGATAGCTATTATCATTCCATCCCCAATTTTCTCTTCCTCAAGCTAAAAATCCCAATTTCCTTTAAATAGTTGTCATATTGCATAAAGCTGAAGTTCTTTGCTATCTTCTTGCCTTTTTCTGTACTCCATACACTCTAAAGCTTATTAATTCCTTCTAAACTATTGACCCCTTTGGTAGGAGTTTTGTCATCACTGGCATAGGGCAATTATGGGCATCACTTGAGTCTCTTTCATCTTCACTCCACCCTTTCATTCAACCTTATGTTGGGTTATAAGGATGTTCAGGGAACACTAGTACCTCTGGTATGAGGGCTGCTGAGCCCTTTTCAGAACTGCTTTCCACCTTTGGTGCCCATCTGATTTGCCTAACTCTCAGCAAGAAGCTGTAGCATGTACAGCACCCACCTAGGCAGATATGCTAAACCAGGTTAAGATTAACTAAGGAATCCAAACCCATTGGTGAGTTAGGGAGTGTCTGTCCCAAGCAGGTGAAGACTTCCCCTGGCAGATGAGAACAATTTGTTCCAATGGCCATGAAGGCAGCTGGAGCAGGAGGGAGCTTAGAGCTTGGTTGGACATCGAAGACATCAAGGTCATCCACTTCATCCTGAGCCATCACCAGTCATCTTGACTTCTGTCTTGTCATTGGACTACAATGACTGGAAAATAGAATAAGGCAACACTGCCTGACTTAAATGCAATTTATGCACAAGTCAAAAGACATCACCCATACCATTTTACCATTCTAGTGATGTCATTTTGGCCCTCTGACTAGAGGTTCATAGCTACAATTTTAAGAGTTTGGAGTCACACAGTGTCTTGAACCTTGGATAGTTATCCCTCAGGGGATCCAACTTGTGACTCCTAGTTGCATGTGTTTGAGAGAATGGAGCCCAGAGGGAGTTTAATAGTAGTTGGTGAAGTTTAGAGAGATCTGTCTGCAGAAAATCAGAAGAAACTTTCAAATGGATAAGAGAGGATTTGTGCTCCAAAGAATATACAGAAAGAAAGACAATCTAGGAAACTATACATAAGGCACTTATCTCTTAAATATTTTAAAATTGTTTCTGTCCCTGGTCCCTGTGAGTCACACATAATGGCTAATGGCAAGGAGTTAGCTTGGTTAAATATATTTGACTATGGTTAGAGATATTCTGCAGATTAGTGGGAGAAACCTGTTTACCATTAGATCTTATGTGGGTCTTAGTTAGACATAAAGGCAGATTTTCATGACTTTCTGCTTAAGCCCTTGATTACAACATGGAGAAATAGCATGAGAAGCAAAAAGTAAGTATGTGGATCTTCCCAAAGGCCTTTGGAAAACGATTACATTTGTGCCACTTAAAGACTTCTCTGTCTCTTTCTCTGCCTTCTCAATGTTTCAAAATCAATTAAAAAGAGGAAATAAGGCAGTAAGAGTAAGAGCTTGTTCAAGTGACTTTAATGATAGGAAATACCAGGAGATGGCTCCGTCCAGGAATGTTTAACAATTTATTGTTCTTAGACAACAAAGCCTTAATAAGGGTAAGGTGACTAGAGATTTTCCCCAGGACATAAAACTTAAAGGAAACAATATTTAAAAGAATTCAAATGAATTAATTTTTTTAAGTTTGTGCAAATTTAACTTAAACAAAAAAAAAATTTTTAGCAAAACAGTCTCTCCCTTAGCAGCATAGGAACTAGTTACCAGTTAGTGAGGAAACTGTTGGATGGAGCATTTTTATCTACTGCCCACCACTCACTTGATTAGCTCCTCAAAGCCTGGCACACCCCTGCTTCTCTCCAATATCATGGCATACTGAGATCACCCTTTATAGGGTAGTGTCCTGAGATCTCTACCAATGCTGGGACCTTTCTACTATGATTAACTTAAGGCCTAATTCAGTGCAATGTGCATCAGAATTGCTGGTTGTGACTAATCCAGTGAGGTTTGAGAGCAGTTACTCACACATGGGCCAATTTCCAAGTTTCCCTTCACCCCACACATTCCTCTCTGACTCATCCTTCCCACCTCCCATACTGTATAACAGTGTCAGCAGCCTATAGCAACATATGCCTAAGGGATATTTGCTGTCATTTCTGAGGCTCTCTTTCTACCACTCTTCACCATCAATATCTTTTTTTTCCTCTTCTTTCTCCCTCTTCTACTTCTCCTACTTTTCTTTTCCCTCTTTTAAAAATAATTTCTCTCACTGCTGCTAAGCAATCCTTCTATTCCTCTCTTATCAACTCACACTCAGTCTCCACAGCAGCTCTTCTAAACCTCTTCATTCATCCTCAAACCTCCCTCTCCCTTTCCCCTGTCAGCAAATCCTTGCCTCATATTTTACAGAAGAAAACAAAGACCATTCACCATGAGCTTTGTCATCTCTTCTCTTCCTCATCTCTTATCACTCAGATGTCTTCTGCCACTGTCTCCTCCTTCACTCCTCTCTCACATGATGAAGTAGTCTCACGCCTTACCAAGGCTCACTCCTCCACTTGCTCAGGCCCTCCCAATCAGTCCTATTACTTCAACAGATTGCTTCTTCTGTCATTCTCACTCTGTCACTTACTTTCAATCTCTCTCTGTCCACTGGCTCACTCTACTGCCTACACATATGCCCATGTCTCCACTATCTTGAAAAAACTCCCATTTGATCCTTCTATCTGTGCTGTTAATCATAATCCTATATTTCTTCTGCCCTTTGTGGCTAAATTCTTTGAAAAGGCCCTCTACAATAGGTGCTTTCATTTTCTCTCCTCCCTTTTTCTTAAAGCCTTACAAATCTGGTTTCTGACTTATATCATTCCACTGAAACTGTTCTCTCCAAAGTTACTAATTGATCTCTGAGTTGCCAAATCCAATGGCTTTCACTCAATCTTCATTCTCCTTAACCTTTCTGTAATCTTTGATCACCTCCCCTCTTTGACACTCTCTTTTGTCTAGTTTTTCCAGACACCACTCTCTCCTTTTTTTTCTCCTACCTATCTGACCACTCCTTCTCAGTCTCCTTCACTGGATCCTGATCCAACTGTTAAGTGTTCCTCAGAGTTTTGTCCTGGGCTTAACTTTTCCTTCTATAGTACTTCACTTTGTGATCTCATCAGCAGATGATTCATAAATCTTAGGTCGATCTGTCCTAGATTCTCTGCTGACCTCCAATCTCACATCCCCAGCTGCCTTTCAGACCTCTCTAACTGGATGTCCAGGAGACATCTTAAAGTCAACATGTTTAAAGCAAAACTCATTATCTTTTCTCCACCCCACCCCTTTCTTATTACCTTAGAGGATAATATCATTCTTCCTGTCCCTTGGGCTTTCAACCTTGGAGTCACCCTCAACTCTTCACTACCTCTTATCCCCCATATCCAATCTATTATCAAAGCCTATCTGTTTTACCTTTGCAACATATCTCCAATATGCCCTCTTTTCTCCTCTGAACTGCCGCCACTCCAATACAGGCCCTCATTACCTCATGCCTGGACTATTGAAAATAGCTTGCTGGTAGGTCTGCCTGTCTCAAATCTCCCCCCATTCTAATTTTTCCTACATTCAGCTACCAAAGTGATTTTCATAAAGTTCAGGTCCAACCATGTCACCCACCTACTTGGTGTAAACTCTAATGGCTTCCTATCAGCTCCAAGATCAAATGCAAAATTCTTTCTGTGGCATTCATAGTCCTTCATAACCCCTCCTACTTTTCTTGTCCTCTTTTACCTTACTCCCCATCACATACTTTTGAATCCAGTGACATTGTTCTCCTTGCTATTCTAGAAAGAAGACATTCCATCTCTTTACCCCAGGCATTTTCTCTGTATGTCCCCCATGCTTGCAATGTTCTCCCTCCTCATCTCTGCCTACTGAATTCCCTGGTTTCCTTTAAGTCCCAACCCAAATCCCATCTACTACTGGAAACCTTTTCTAGCACTTCTTACTTCTAGTGTCTTTCCTCTGTTGATTATTTCCTACTTATCTTGTATACAGCTTGTTAGTATATATGTTTGTTGTCTCCCCCATTAGATTGTGAGCTCCTTGAGGATGGGGACTGTCCTTTGCCTCTTTTCTATTTTTAGGGTTTTTGTATCCTTAGGACAGAGCCTGATACATAATAAGTACTTAATGAATGTTTATTGATTAATATATTGATTCTGAGTCAGAGGATCAGTGTTTATATCCTAGTTCTTCTACTTACTAACTCTGTGACTTTGGTCAAGCCATCTCACCTGTGGCCTCACTTTCTTCATCTGTAAAATGACTAGTTAGACTAGGTGATTTTATGGCCTCTTCATCTCTAAATCTATGCTCTATTACCTGTATATATAATTGCATCATATAATCTGTAAAGAATCTTTAAATTATCTTATTTGATATTTCATTTTTCTCTTTTTAATCCCCAGTGCTTAACACAGTACCTGACAGAATATGTGTTCAATATATGCTTGTTGACTTATCATTCAATTTATTGATTCATCTTCACAATAGCACTTTGAGGCAAGTAGGGTAGAGAGTTCACATCCCCTAAATTTTGAAAGTGACAAAGTTTCTCTTTTGTATGTTCCTTCTACATGCCCCTTGACTACCCAAAAACTTCCACTGGGGCATACTTCCCAGTCCCTTGGTCTACCTTTCTGGGGAGTGCTAAAGCTCTGAATACCTTGCCCTTCTTCTCCATCCATTAAAGCTTACCTACCTACCCTATGAGCCATCAGAGGCATCATGATGTGATGGAAATCAAACTAGAGTAAAAGGCTAAAACCTGGGTTCTTGTCCCAGCTTTATCATTTCTTCCTAGCTCTGTGACCTTGGGCAATTCAATTTACCCTCCTTCCACCTATTTTCCTATTTCTTGCCTTGCCTCCAAGACTTCTAGCTAGTAATTTTTGCATCTGGGCCATAAAATGGGCCCAGATTTAGGAACATGAAACACAATTTCAATTTAAGTGGGAGAGGGGGAAATGCCACTCCCATGATGGACAGGAGATAGATATCTAAAGATACCAATGAAAATGTGTTTGTTGAGGTAGTGACAGAAAGGTCCATCAGGGTTGAGAAGATGAGGTGGCAGAGTAACTCACATTGGTCAGCTATCTGGCAGTATCTTCTATTAATTAACTACTCTTGCTGATAAGGCTCTCTTGTTTCTCTGGTGCAAATGCCCTATAAATTCTGAGTCCTCTAAATTTGACACTCTGAGGCAAAGTCCCAGGAGCTGTACCCTAGTAATGGCTCTGCCTGTCTTCCTCACAGTGTTGTTGTGAAAGAAAATATAAAATTGTGAAGCACCATAGACATGCTGATTATTAGAATGTCAGAATCCATTATCCCTCCCAGATGACATACTTGCATTTCAGCATTTCAGAAGAGTCCTTTTCAAGCACAGCATAAGTATAACCCTGAAGGGTGAAATTCCTAGCTGCTTGGGAGAGCTGTGGGGAAGAACATTTGACTGAGAGTCAGTGGACCTAGATTTGTATCCACCATCCCTACCCTACCACACAACCCACTTCTCCCCTCATCCCCACCATAGACCTCCAAATCTGCTACCAGAGATCTATGGGAATGAGAGAGCAATAGGAGAGGGGCCCATAGATGAAAGAGTTAGAATCACTAATGAGTACATAAGTGCAAACCTTCACCTTAAAGACATCTTACTAACCCCTTCACCCACTGTGCATTCTTATCTAGTTTACTTGAGAGTTTCCTGCTGTGTGCTAACTCTATTTGGAGTAGGTAGAGAAAGTTCCAAATCTTTATCCTACTGATTGTAAAGCAGGGAAAGTCCCAATATTCAGGTGCCAATTTTACAGTTCTGGAAGATCTGACCAGCCCCTAGATAATGCTTTAAAGTACTGCAGCTCACACAAGATAAAAAGTACTCTGAGTAAATATGAATGAACAAGTAAATGAATGAGAAGGAATGAAAAAGAATTTTTGACACTAAGTGCTTACTTGGAGCCAGGGACTATGCAAAGTCTGACTCATGTCCTCACTGGGCCTGGAGTCAAGAGGACCTGAGTTTAAATCCAGCCTCAGACACTTACTTTCTGTTGACCCTGGGCAAGTCACTTAGTCTCTGTTTGCCTCAGTTTCCTCAACTGTGAAATGGGAATAATAATAGTACCTACCTTCAGGGTTGTTGTGAGGATCAAATGAAATAATAATTGTAAAGCACCTAGCACAGTGCCTGGCAAATAGTAGGCACTATATAAAGTTAGATATTATTATTTTATGCTGGATTATAACATCATAAATACGTTATCTTGAGGCAAGCTCCTTGTGAAGGTAAACTAGGTCTTTCATCCTTAGATCCAATTAAACAATCAATAATTACAAAGTGGTTACTATGTACTAGGCACTGTGTTAAGTGCTAGAAATGCAAAGAAAGGCCAAAAAAAATCCTTGGTACAAATGGACCAAGTCATTGTTAAGTCATTTAACCTCTGTGGACCTCATTTTTCTCATCTGTAAAGTTAAGAGATTGATCCACATTATCTAGGTTTCTTCTTTCTCTAACTCTCATGCTCTTTTACTTTTGACATAAGCAGGCCTTGGTCCTATGGTATGATATGATAATTACACGTGGCCTGACCCTCCTTCTGAGGTAAGATGAGAAAAGCTATCATAGCAAGTAATTCATGGGAAAGATACTTTCTGAAGCTAGACATCAAAGGTTGGTGAAGCTTGGGGCCTTTACCAACCCAGAGTATTAAGCTGCATCATCTCCTGTGACAGCATTCTAAATACCACTAAAAAAGAAAAGAAACAGCATTATTTCTGAAGGTTCATGCTTTGCCCAAAGCAACTGAGCTAGATGCTTATTTGTTTCTCAATAGGATATTAATAAAAAATGAATGAACTTGGAAACTAACATGACCGGCCTCTACCAGTGCTTCTAATCTTTGCAATAAAAATGAAGTAACTCTACGTATTCATTCTAATATCAAGATCAGTGGCCTTAAATAAAAATACTAATGGGCAAATATTTTCACCCTGATTAAAAAAGTCAACAAGAGAGCTGAATCACATGAACAACAGTCTCAAGAGGCTATTCCTTGTTCAATCTGCAAGTTGTAGGCAAAGTTCTTTTGCATACATGGTTTAATAAAAGTAGAAAATGTTTCTGGAAAGCTCTTCAGAGGTAGGGCCTTTATATTCTCCTTCACTATATTTCTCCTATAATTCTTTGACACAAGGAATGTTTAAGCTTTGTTGAAAGATCATGATTTCTTCAAATCAACAGCCCCATTTTTGTCCCTGTGACAAGTACCAGAAACCAGTTCTTGGGCAAGCAATGTGAACTAAGGCCTTAGTTGAGGGAGTTGAGAGTGGAGGGATATCACCCTATGTAAAGTTCAAAGGGGACATTCAATCAATCACCTCACTCCAATTAAGAGTGGCTACCTTAACTAGATGAGAATATCACTATTAAATCAATAAATCAAGGGATTTATGGGATATGAAAAATTTTGGATCAATTTAGAAATTCTTAAAAGCCATTAGATGAACTGGAGAGACATTGCATAAGAAAAACATTCAGATTGGCTGGGGAAATTTTATCTCAGCTTGTGGGTTTAATATAAACTAGTAGGCTGGTTCAGAACCAAGGGGTTTGAGTATCTAGCAGGTTAGTGGTGACTGCTTCCAGTCAATGCCCAGAAAAGGAACAGCTTGGGAGTGGGGGAAGAAAAAGAACCTGTGCTCCAACCTCTTTCACAGCTTTGGGCTTCTCCTCCCAACCCTTGACTGGAGGCAAAGTCAGTGAACTTCACAGGGGCAGAGAGTGTGGTCTTTTTTTAAAATCAGCATCCTAGAACTGTCAGCTGGTGACAGTGTCATCAATTGAAGGTGAGAATAGACTGGACACAGTGAAGAAAGCATCTCAAGGCTCTACAAACAGACCAGCAAAACAGCTTCATCACACTCAAAGGAGCATCTTGAAGATTTCAGCAAAAAGCCTTGAAGAAGTTGTGAGGTACCCCTTTTGCCACATGTTCTCTAAGCTGGAGCTCACTATCCCCTAGACAAAGGATTCTCGACTCTTTCATGACATGGACCCTTTTGGCAATCTGGTGAAATCTATGAAATCCTTCTCAAAATACCATTTTTAAGTGCATAAAACAAAATACATAAGATTACAAAGGAAACCAATTATATTTAAATACAGACACCAAAAACAAAAATGTTCATGAACTCCAGGTTGAGAACCCATGATCTAGACTCACAGACTTTTATAGAGATGTTGGTACCAACCACATCACTGTAGTAAAAATTCATTTCCAAAACTAATTAAGTCTGGCTGACTAATTATCATCAATGGATAATTATGGGGGAAACATACTGGTTGGAGCTCATGACCTTCCCTTACGGGTTACTCCTAGACTTGAAGAAGCTGAGATTTGGGGACCCAGGCTGCCAATGTAAGTGAAAGATTGGACAAATTAACTCTATGGCATGTGCTATAGGGGAAGGAGAAGACAGAGACCCATAGACAAAATTCATTGCTAGAGAGAGAACAGACAGGTGGCTTCAAGTGGGAAGCAAAATGAGATGGAAGAATAACTTACATTGGCTTGCCCAATATGGTAACCTCTCACTTTCTTAATTTAATTTAATTGATGATTTAATTATTTTTGATAACCAGGCTTGATAACTTTTATTTTCTTATTGCTAAAGGACTGCAAATGTCCTCTATATTCTGAGGATATATTTGATACTTTGGAGCAAAGTCCCAGTAAGGCTACCCTAGTTATGATTTTGCTTGTCTTCCTCACAATGCTATTGTGAAAGTAAGTCTAAATTGTGAAATACTCTTGTGAAAGAGGGGAAATGATATTTGGTATCAATTACTCAATCAACAAATGTCTTTAAAGTATCTACTATATGCCAGTATTGTTCTAAATTCTTTGGATCCAAGTATAAACATGACACAGTCTCTAACTTCAAGTAGTTTAGATTTGCTCATGGACATCAACATTTATATACATAAGTACATACAACATGTGTTTTGTTGTTAGTCATTTTTTCAGTTGCATCCAACTCTTCATGACCCCATTTGGAATTTTCTTGGCAAAGATACTGAAGTGTCATGCCATTTCCTTCTCCATCTCATTCTATAGATAAGGAAACTGAGGCAAATTGAGTTAAGTAACTTGCCCAGGATCACACAGCTAGTAAGCATCTGAGGCCAGATTTGAACTCATGAAGACAAATTTTCCTGACTTCAGGCTCAACACTCTATACACTGTGCCACCTAGCTGATTATACAAAATATATATTTAAAAAGGTAATTTGGGGGAGGGTCACTAGCAGATGGAAAAATCAAAAAGGTTTTAAGTAGGAGGTGATGGCATTTGAAATGAGCTTATGAGATATTTATTTTAGATGATTATTCCAATGAAGAAGTTAGAACCAATTAAAAACATTAGATTGACATGGTAATAGGATTTTGACCACGACATGGAAGTGTCATCCTCACTAAGTTTTTCAAAGAAAGCAGAGTTGATACCTTTTACACTTACATTAATAAATTAGAATATAGCTATACCTGGTGGTAATTATGGGCAGTTGTATTTGCATTGACTCTAATATTGTCATTATAGAGTAAGTTTAATCATGCCAGACAAGCTCCCAGAACCTACTGCTGTCAGGGGAGGTAGGGTGCTCGTAAAGCAGAATCAAAACTCTATCTACTTTTATGCCAAAAGACTTTCTATACAGACATCTGAAAGACTATTTGTCAGAGGGTAAAGCATGAGTAAAATGAAGACAGATAATATTAAAACTCCAATATGACAACCGTGTTGAATGAAAGTCATTCATTTTTTTCTCTACAATCTGTCCCTGTCTGGCATATATTTATGTGTTATTTCCATTAACATCTGGATCCACAATGGGCTATTAGAGAATGGAAGAAAAAAGAAATATCTCATCAAGTACATATGACTCTATAAATCCTTGTTCACTGATTTCAAAAAAAAAGATAATTAAAAAATAAACTAATTCCCATTACAAGTCTTTTTACAGACCAGTGAATCCTCCTTGATAGTCTTTTTTGTCTGTGTTTTCAGGATACCACTCTCCCCTGGTTCTCCTCCTACTTATCTGATGCTCCTTCTCAGTCTCCTTTGCTGAATCCTCATTCAGATCACACCCTCTAACTGTAGATGTTCAGGGTTCTGTCCTGGGCTTTCTTTTCTTCTCCCTCTATACTGTTTTACTTGGTGATCTCATCAGCAGATAATTGACAGATCTACCTGGTCTGCTTCAATCAGCTGACCTCCAATCTCACATCCTTAACTGCCTTTCAGAAATCTCTAAATGGATGTCCAGTAGACATCTTAAACTCAAGGCCAAAGTAGAACTCATTATCTGTCTCCCTAAACCCACCCCACCCCACCCCCACATTTTTTATTCCTGTAGAGGATAAGACCTGTCTCATCCCTCAGCCTCCCAAACTAGAAGTCATTCTTGACTCCAAACCATTTCTCACATCGCCCTCCTGCCCATATCCAATCTGTTGCCAAGGCCTATTGATTTCACCTGTCCCATATCTTTCCAATATGTTCCTTTCTGTACTGCCACCACACTGGTGGCCCTCATCACGTTATGCCTGGACTACTGAAATAGCCTGCTGATAAGTCTGCCTGACTCAAATCTCTCCTCACTTTAATCTACCCTCCATTCAATCACCAAAATGATTTGCCTAAAGTTCAGGTCAGAACATGTCACCCTTTCTTCTCAATAAACTCCAGTGGGTCCCTGTTACTTCCAGGATGAAATACAAAATGCTTTGTTTGGCACTCAAAGGTCTTCATAACCTAGCACCCTCCTACCTTTCCAGTCTTCTTATACCTTACTCCTTATCACATACTCTTCAATCCAGTGACACTGGCCTCCTTGCTGTTCCATGAACAAGACACCCCATCTCTCACCCAGGAATTTTCTCTTGCTGTCCCCCATCCTTGAAAGCTTTGCTCCTCATCTCTACCTTCTGACTTCCCCATCTCCCTTTAAGTCCCAACTGCAATCCTGCCTTCTACAGGAAGTATCTCCCAATGCTCTTTAATTCTTATGCCCTCTCTCTATTAATTATTTCTTATTCATCCTTTATATAGCTTATTGGCATATATTTGCTTACGTGTCTCCCACATTAGATTGTGGGCTTCTTGAGTGTTGAGATTGTCTTGCTTCCTTTTGTGCCACTCAGCACTTAGCACAATACCTAGTATATAGTAGGTACTTAATAAATGTTTGTTGATTGATTACAAAGAACTCGAGGATTAAATTCAAAACGCTTTGTCATTTTTATTACTATCTGTGTGGTATTGTGACATTAACCTCTCTGAGTCTCAGTAACCTCATCTCTAGAACAGATTGGACTAAATGACCTCTAAGGCTCCTTTTGATGATCCTACAATCATCTGCTCAGAAAAGTCAAGGTGAGATTTGGGGCCTGAAATTTATTTTTATTTGTTTTGTTTTTAGCATGGTGTAGTCCCAAAAAATTAATTAAATTAAATTAAATTAATTAAAAATTAATTAAAATTTAAAAGTTAATTTAATTTTAAACTAATTTAATTTAAAAATTAAAAAATATTAAATTAAATTAAAAATATTAAAATATTTTTAAAAATTAAAAATTTTTTAAAAATTTAAAAATTTAAAAAAGTTCATGATGAAGATTACAGGAGAATTAGTCTTAATAAGCAAATCATTTGTGAAGGGAACTAGATGGGATCTACAATGAGGAATATTTATTAAGAATAAAGTGACTCAAGAGAAGCTATTACTAGAAAGTTCTTGAACAAAGCAAAAGTGGATGATAGAGGATTGTGTGATTATAGATTCTTTGGCCTTTTTAATTATAAATTTAGAGATGCTCAAATAATGGCCCATTGGCACAATTTGGAACACAAGTCTGTATTCAACTTATTAATTACAAGAGTGATTTGTGTCATATTATTCTTCAAAACAAAAAAAAAAAACTCCCAACACTCATTTTTTTATGAAACATTAGTCAAAGAAAATGAACTAACAAACAGTATTGAGGAATTATAACCTAGATAGAGGGCTACAATACAGAATGATGTGATGACAGAAACCCAAAAGTGAAATGACTAAAGAATGAAGGAGAGCGGCCTGACACAGTTTTCTTAGTCATCTGCTTTGGGGTAATGGTAGATAATAACATATATGTAAGGGAAAACAGATAATTCACGTTATTTGATTACTCAGATTTAAACATATACAAATGTATGGTCAATAGTGGATCAAATAAAATAACATGGCAGCTTTCTAAATAACTTTATGACATGGATGGGATTAATCTTCAACCTATGACATACATGGAAGGAAACAAAGTTATAAGTGGGTATAAGTGAGGATTAATAAGTCTGGAGAGAATAAACCTTTTGGGAGAAAGGATATACTCTGAGGTATAATCTTGGAGGATAAATAAAAGGATTGTGCTGGATTAAATCAAAATTCTTGGGGGTAATCAAGGTAATCAAGGGTCTAGATAGGAGCTAGGAGTAATCCGAAGGTGGGGAAGTCGTCATGGAGTCAGGAAGAACCTCTGTCCAAAGGAGTAGTTGTCAAAATGTCAGCATGTCTCATCTAATTGGACCAGAGAGAGTTTTTTTTAATTATTATTTGCTTGTTCTTGATGTCAGAAAACACTAGCCATGCTTCCCTCCTCATTCTTCTCATCATGAACCCAAATGTTGTGTAATTGTAATAATATATGGTCGTGCTAAGATTTATTGAGTTCACTTTAATAGACATTTTTAAAAATGCTTAAAAAGTTAAAAATACTGTGCTAAGAGTGAGGGATACAGGGACAAAAATCATAATCTTTGCAATCAGGTAGCTTGCATTCTATCAGAAATATTTTTTTTGGTTTTTTGTTTGTTTGTTTTTCACTAGATTATAGCATAATACTCCCTCTGGGCTGGTACCATAATTTGCACTCATACTTTTAGTTGGATTCCTCCAAAAATGCCTTTCCTTAGATTCTGGAGTTAAACCTGTGACTGTCATGAGCTTCCCATTACAAATACCATTACTGGTGTGCTTCCCGTTGCAATCAGCCAGTAGACTCAATTAGTTCTTATCAAAGGTATTTACTCAAATGACATAGAAAGAACAATAGTTTTAAAATATTCCTCCCATAAACCTGGGGCTTACTCTTTCACAATTGCATTCAGGGAAGAGCGGTTTCAAACTTAAATTGCAACAGTACTGAGGTATACATGTCAAACTGAGTCTATATGTACATCAAAGGCAGCTCAGAACCCCTGGTATTAAACGGTCTTGTAGTTCTTTCTCTCTTTAGAGTCCTCATGCTAGATTCTCATAACTTGCTCAATTCTCAATTACTAGGGGTCACACTCCTTGAATTTCCTCCTTTGGGTAACTATCTGTATGTGATTTTATTCAGATTCTGTGTCCCTGCTGTCCACTGGATGTACTGTCTTTTTCTAGTCCATTAGCTCCCCTTAAAAGCTACATGTCCAATATATGTGAGGTAAGAAAATGAAGGAGAAAGCTTCTCCTTCCCTTTGTATGAGCTATCTTCCACAGGCAACTCCCAACCTGCAGTCTCCAAACTCTAGAACTCTGACATTCATCCTCAGCTTAGCTAATTAAAGTGCCCAGGGTTATGTCTAATTTATTTGTTCAGTCAATGGAGTTGCTGCCTCTTGAGCAGTCAGAGACTTGTTCACACTTTATAAAAGAATAATGGTAGAAACACATCTTGTTTACATATTGAAAATTCTCGTGTGTGACTATCTTTTGTGACTATATCAACTGAGCTGGTGATAAGGAAGTTGCTAATACCAGTATTAAAATTTTAAAGCTGGAAATAGCCTTAGAGATCATCTTGTCCAACTCCTACATTTTACAAATAAGGAAACTGAGAACCAGTGAGGTTAAATCAATTGCCTTATCATAGAGCTAGTGAATAGCAGGTCCTCAGTTCCTCTAATTCCAAGCCTAGAATTTATTCTACTGTATCATATAGTCTCTCAGTTATAACAGTTGTTGTTGTTAAGTTGTCGCAGTCATATTTGACTCTTTTTTTACCCCTTTTGGGGTTTTCTTGGCAAGGATGCTGGAATGGTTTACCATTTCCTTCTCTAGCCCATTTTACTGAGGCAAACAGGGTTAAATGACTTGCTCAGGTTCACACAGCTAGTGAATATCTGAGGCAAACTTTCAACTCAGGTTTTCCTGATTCCAAGCCCAGCAGTCTGTCTACTGAGTCACCTAACTGCCTTAATTATAACAGTATGCAAATGGAAAACAGTAAGAATAGACAGAAATCTGGCCTAACCTCTTCATAACCTATATATTTCTCTGGCTTCCTGTTCACAGAAGGGTACTAAACAAATTCAGTGGTAGTGAAAGTGTTGGCAAAGAGACTGTGGTACACTGGTCCCATTCCAAGGAGTTTTCTGCTCACTATATGAGTGTAGTAATATTGATAACCCTAAGTGAATACTAAATTCTGTAATGGCCTATGATACATCAAGAATGGTATGATAAAGCAGCATAGTGTAACACAAAGTGTAAGGAATTTGAAGTCATGAACTCTGCTAAAGGGGAAAGCACTAGCTCTAGAGTGAGAGAACTCAGTTTCAAATCTCACTTCTGACAGTGACTACCTATATGACTTTGTCACTTATACGACCTGTCACTTCTGACATACTACCTGTATGACTTTGGGTAAGTCATTTAACTTCCATAAGCATCAGTTTCTCATTTGTAAAATGGAAAAGTTGTATTTTGTGGTCTTGAAAGTCCCTCACAGCTGTACTTATAAAGTTCTTTGATCTAGCAGAGTGACTGGAACCCGATAGTTACTTAATAAATGCTTGTTGGATGAAAAAAATGGAAGACCTAACTTTATTTTCTGTTTGTGTAACTTAGGGCCAAAATAAGTCCTTGATAAATACCAATTGACTGATGAAATTGATTTTTAAATGTTATAGATATCTTTTCTTTTCATATCACTTTTATTTTTAAATATACTCCTTCCCCACACTTCTCATGAGAACCAGTTTTATAACAAAGAATATAAAAGAGAGAAAAAAGTCTGACAGTACATAGATTGTTCCTCAACCATGAACCCTTCCTTTTAAGAAAAGATAAATAAAGGTACATTTTCTCATATTTTCTAAGGAGTCTAGTTTGGTCATTATAATTCTACAATGTTCAACTTCAGGTTTTTACTCTTTCTATTACATTGATGTGATCATTAGGTTTATTGTTTTCCTGGTTCCACTCTACTTTGTATCAATTCATATGTCCACTTGTGCTTCTCTGGATTCTCACAGCAATTTTTTTTTGTAGCTCAATAGTATTACATTTCCTTCATATGTCACAATTTTTAGCTATTCCTAAATCACTGAATATTTGTTTTGTTTATAATTCTTTGAAACTGCAAAAAAAAAAGTGCTGCTATGTATATTTTGGTGGATATAGGATCTTTCTGTCTTTTATGTTATTGAGGTAAATGAATCATGGTATCTGTGGGTTATATGGCATGGAGTTTGTTGTCACTTTGTTAGTAAATTCCAAACTGTTTCCAAGAATTATTCTACTAATTTATAACTCTACTAACAGTGTGTTGCACCATCAGTGGGCTTATCTTTTCACAACTCCTCCAATATTGAACATTTCTATATATTGTCATTTCTAGATGTGAAGTGCAAACTCATAATTATTTTGATTTGCACTCCCTCTTCACTTAGAATAATATTAATGAAGACATTGTTCTTTTTAATAATACCAGAATGTATAAATTCAAATTATTGCTGTTTTTAATGTAGTAATCTTGGGCAAAGATAGACCTGTTCTAGCTAAAAACCATCTCCCAAGAGCTGATCATTAAGTTTTTAGTGTACTTAAACCTCAGAAACTGATTGCAAATAAAAGCTTGTTTTACTCTTTGTATAAATTTAAGAAAGAGGTAGAGAAAATGTTAATAATGCAGACTGAAATAAAAAAATGGGTCATATTTTACAGACAACCCATTTAGCTCTAAGACAGTAGTTCAGAAGCTCTAAGCCCATGGGGAATACAAAAGATTAAGGAACAAATAACCATATAAATCACTTATCAGAGAATTGAAGTTTATAATAGACAGGAAGAGAAGATAATTAATGGAATATAAATCCAAGAAAGTTTGATTAAAAAAGACTTAGGGAAAGAAAAAAACTATAAACAAAAATGGTAGAGGAGAGGAAGAGATATTTTAAATTAATTACTTGACTGATAGGAGAAAAAGAAAAGAAAAAGGATTAGACATAGATAATGAAACAAATAAAATAAAGAAAAAATCGATAATCTAAGTAAAACTCTAAAACTAGGGGAAAAGTTAACAAACATAAATGGGGAAAAGAGAGAGATTAGGATGGAGAGAGCTTGTGGGAATACAGTTACAAAAAGTGGCTTAAGCATAATTACTCATAAAAACAAAGTAGTGACTTAAAAGAAGAAGAAAATTATTTTTGAAAAAATTTAATGCTAAAGACACAAATGAAGGAAGACATAAAACTAACTCTCATAGCACTAAGTGGGAAGTGTTTAAAATCAAACACAATGAAGGAGAATGGAAGAATGGATAAAAAAAAAGACTTGCTAAGAAGTTGCTTAGAAGAAAAACACATAAAAAGCAAAGATATGCTTGAAATAAAAATGAGACTGGAATATTCAGTATGTTTCAGGTGAATCCAAAAAGGTAAGAGTTGCAATCATGTTATTAAACAAAGCAAAAATCAAAATTCATGGTATCAACAGAGATAATCAAAGAAATTACATTATGCTTACAGGGACCGTAGACAACAAATACAATATTAAATGAACATACACCAAATGGCATAGTATTAAAATTCATAAAGGAAAAATTACCTGGATTTTTATGAGATCCTAGGGAGTAGGAATTATTTTTTTATTATATTTGTATCCCAAGAGCCTATCATAGAGCCTGATACATAGTAGATGTTTAATAAATGTATGTTTATTGGTTGATTGCCAGGATTTATTCATGCTTTTAAATTTGCCTCAGCTCTCTATGTATCTTAGAATTGAAGCCTTTATCAGAGAAACTATGTGCAAGAATCCACTCTCCCCATTTTTTTTTGCTTTTCTTCTAATTTTAGATGCTTTGGCTTTCTTTGTGCAAATAATAATAATAATAATGTAATCAAAATTATCCATTTTACTTTCTGTGAAATTCTCTATCTCTTGTTTGGTTTTGAATTCTTCCTCTATCCATAGATCTGACAAGTGATTTCTTCAATGCTCCACTAATTCACTTTTAATTTCATCCTTATATTTAAGGGTGACCACCGAGGAATAGGAAGACATATCCTTTGATTTCAATGATCTTGTGAGTCCTAGGCAGGTGTCCCAGCTCATGGACTGTTCAAGATCCTTGGACCAAATTAATGAGTGAAGCCATGACTGAACCAGGAACAAAAAAAAAGAAAAGAAAAGAAAAGTGAAATAGGCATATCTGCAGCAATCAGGTAACTCTATGCATAGATCAAAGTGAGAAAAATTGGACTATTAATTATTGCTTTGATTGTTATAGTTATCCTATCAGATCTGAGACTAAGTGTGTGTGTAAGACATGTCTGGAGTGACAGGAAGCGAGTGCAGAGCCCAGATCTATGGTTCTGTTTGTCCCACGAAAGGAAACAGCCAGAGAAGGGCAAAGCAAAAGTAATCACAAGCAACCAGAGTCTCAGAGGTAAATAGTAGAATGGGGAATAAAGCACCAGGGAAACCAGGGGAGGAGTCCCCAGTAGACACTCCTCCAGATAGTCCCTAGGGAGGATGTGGAACATAAGGATAAGAAAAAAGATCAACACTGATATCAGTGAACTAAGAATAGTCCCAATTTATGATAGCTATGATGGTTTTTTTTTTTTTTTGACTGGTCAAGGTTGCTTTAAAAAGCCAACAAGAAAATTAGATTTGTGTGCACTTTGTCTTGTCAAGATGTCTCTGTGTGAGTGTTTGTAAATGTTTCATGTTTGTGGTGAAAGTTTTAAATGCAGTCAGAAAAACTTCTAAGGAACTTCTAAGGTCTGTAATTAGAGAGAGAACATTGGGATAGAACTCCCACCTTAGGCTTTCAATGGGAGATTAAGATTTATTTTGGGGGAGGGGAGCCCAACATTAGCCAAGTTGGGATTCCAGAATAAAGTTAGGTAAAAGAGTGATGAGGAAGCAGAAAGATTTTCTCAGAAGGAAAAATCAGAGCAGCAAGTAACCTCTACTGATAAGGATCTAGAGCATACAGCCCAAGATAGCAAGGGCTAAGAGAGGAAAAAGCTAAGGGTTTGAATTTAGAAAAATGTCTTCTTACCCCTCCCACCAATATATCTGATATCAAGACAATGTGTTTAAAACTGCAAAAATAAGGGTTTTTCTTTCTTTTAAGCATTAACATTATAAAAGCTGCTTGTGAAGGGAGTGGGGGAAATACAGCTCTCTTGATTTGTAAATTGGCAGGCATTAACTTCCTCCAAATTCTAACAAAATGAAGAGAAGCAGGACTGAAAGTGGAGTGAGTATAATTTTTTTTAATTTGTAATGTGAAGGAAGTTAGGGGTAGTCTGAGTAATGGGTTTGAAAGATTAGGAAAGAGGAATAAAGGTTTGGAGTGAAAATATGAAGGGTAGGAAAAATGTATATATATATACATACACATAGTTTGGGAGTAGATGGGGGTGGGTTGCTCCACAGTGGGCCCATGAGCTCTAAGTTCCCCATCCTTGTATGTTTGCTCTGGGTGACTTTATGTCAGCTTCAGATGGTTTAAACATTTTAAGAATGTGTGAGGAAGCTTGATTTTGTTTTGGGTAGAAAAATTAAAATGAAAATTTTGTAGTTTGATTTGAAAATTAATAAAGTTATAAAAGGTTAGAAAACCATCCACCTCTCAGGATAAACCTGTAGGAAGGCTTTATTAGGTCTGACCTTGCATAAATTTTGGCTATGGTAAAGATATTGGTTATTGTGATTTGAGATCGTTATATAAAATCTTAAAATGTTTTCCTGGGCCATTCAATTAATTATCGGAACTCTAGAGGCTTTCTGCCTGGGTGAAACTGACCTCACCCTATCAACATTGATTCAAATAGCTGACCTGAGTGGATTATAGGTGAATCTAAGCTGTTTTGCATTAGCTTGAGACTCTCAAAA
Organism: Vombatus ursinus; assembly: GCF_900497805.2. NCBI lineage: Eukaryota > Metazoa > Chordata > Mammalia > Diprotodontia > Vombatidae > Vombatus > Vombatus ursinus. The sequence goes on from NW_020947062.1 coordinate 24,121,895, forward strand.
GGGTGGAATGCTTAGGGTAGTTTTTTTTTTTTTTTTTAAATCCAATAAGCCTCTAAAAGGGAGACAGGACTTTTTTGTTCTCTTAAGGAAGTAAAAAAAAAGAAAAATTATTCAGAACAGCAATTGTTGCCATGTGTCTTTTTAAGGGAATATATGAATTTGTGTAGAATATTTCCTTTTAAAGGGCCAGGAGTATTGGATTTAAAAACAAAAATGTTTTTAAATGTTTATCATTAATGATTATAAAACCAGATTTGATTTGTTTTAAGTTTACCTCAGTTTACTGTTCTGTAAAGGGTATAATAGCAGAATCCACTTCTCGTGAATGTTTTAAAGACCACATGATTGTAAAATGACTGACATATGCTAGATGCAACGTTATTATTATTTTTCTAATTTAATGTAATTGTTAAAAGTACCAAAAATAGTAAGATTAATAATTTCTATATGTGATAATCTGCAAATGCAATGGATGTCATCTGAAGTTTATTGTTTCTATTTCTAAATTGTATTTCTAAAATTCTCTTGGATTATAAAAACTTAAGAGACCTTGATATTTGGGGGAGTTATGCTTCCAAAAGGATGATGTAGTTTTGGAGGTTTTTGTGGAGGTTAGAGATTGTAAACAGGTCAAGAAAGGATTTTATGACATAGGATAAAGGGGACAAAGGGGCAATTCTTTTGGTATGGGTTCAAGATAAGGGGGAAAGGACTTTGGCACTCCTATCAAGTTACAGAGGAAGCTGGGTTGACCCAGGGAGGTTGAATGGAGTCCAGATAAGTTCAAGGAGAAGTGATTGGGAGCATCTAGTCTAGTAATAGACTTTATTAGGATAACAAAGAACTGGGAGATTGGGCATAGGTGATAAGGAAAGACCAGGTGATAGGCCAAATTCTTTTTTTTGGGGGGGGGGTGAGGAGCAAAGGTCTCAGGTTGGACCTATACCCCATCAGTTGAATTATGGAAGAAAAGTTAAAGCTAGAACAATAATACTTTTACAGACTATACTTACTAATTGCCTACATGTAATCTTCATGAAGCTAAAAGTTCCGATCTCAGGAGGCAAGGAAATGTAGTTTTTCATCCAGTTTTCTTCTGGAAATGCTTAAAAATTGGCTATAAAAGAATATTATTTGTTTCTACACAATCTCTAGCTGCCTTACAACACTTGAGTGATTGTTGGGGCAACAGCAAATTTGGGGTTAACTCTTGAATGATATAGAAATTGCACTGTTACAGAATTTTAAAAAAAAATTTTAATTGATTATAGGTTCTTTCAAGTTCCAGGTACATTATAATATGTAAGGAATCATTACATTCCTAAATGGCGCAATTTGATAAACAATTATATCACCTATTATATTAGAGAAGCAATTTCTCTTATAATCTAAATGTTGTTAGAGTAAGAATTGTACTGTCAGAGAAAGAGAAAAAGAAACTGTTAGGTCATTCTATCTATGTGTTGTAACACTTTTTCAAGTACTGTAATTTATGAAACATAAACTTCCAAGTTTTGTCTATATTTAAAGGGAAATTCCAGCTAAAATTATTTGGTTCTCACTTATGAAAGTTAAGACTGTTAACTAAGCTATTTGGAGTTATTGTTTAAATTAAGTATTTGTAAAAGTACTTTTTTGTGAAAGGAAACTTGGTAATTGTGCAAAGAAAGGACCATGTAAAATCTCCTTGTAATTAATTTAGTTTGTTATATTAACAGGATAAATTGTAAGCTGTTTTTAAGAAAAAGAAATACTTTTATGAAGAAATGTTTTGCAAAATCTTTTGTGTGATTTTTAGAGTGCCTACTAAATTTCTATTTGCAAGCTAATTTTGTTTCAAGTAATAATTTGATATGGATGACAATTATGTCCAAACCTACTGTGAATTTCAAGTTTATTTTCCTAGGTTTGTATTTCCTAGATTTGTTGTGTCCTTGGACTGGTCTTAATGGGTATTTTCTGAGAAATAGAATCAAAATCAGCAACTCAATGGGAGCAGCGTCAGAGGGAGGTATTAATACTAAAGCAATTATTGTAATGAGTTGTAAGTGGGGAAGATCTTACTGTTTTGATCTGAATTCATTCCATGGCCTAGCAAGGATTAGAATTAGTGTTTGAACTTCTCACATGTATAAGATTCAATCCCTGAAAGTGTCTCATTCTTTCAGATTAAGTAGGGTTAGATAAAGATAAATAAGCTTGAGAAACAAAGATGCAAATCTATTAGAGTAATAACTTATGATCTTAATGGAAATTTGATTTTACTCATGATGTTATTTAATCAGAACTAGAACATGTGTATAAATGCATGCAAACTACTTTGGGCTCACTTTAGATAGGTTCCCTAACTAATGTGAGATTATAGTCACATGTGAAACCCTGATAATGGGAATTTGCTAATCCAGATCTTAGGGGCTAAGACTAACCCTGGATAAGTCACTTAACTCTGGTTACCTCAGTTTCTTCATCTGTCAAATGAGCTGGAGAAGGACATGGCAAACCACTTCAGTATCTCTGCCAAGAAAATCCCAAGTGGGGTCATGGAGAATCAGACACAAATGAAAAACAACTTAACAATAACTATTTACAAATTTTTCAGATACTCCTTTTAAGTATCCATCAGAATTCTTTGTTTATTCATTCTCATTCACTTTACCTTTTATGTGGTTATTACCAGTAAATACTCTATTCTGGGTCTGCTTTTTTTTTTCTCTGAGTAAAGATCCTTTCAGATTTCTTTATAGTCTCCATATTTGTCAGGATATTACATTCCTTATGGTAACATTATATTATTTCAATAAACCAAAATTTATTTAACTAGCCATAACCATATCAATCAAGAACTACATAGTAACCTCACATATATTGTAGAAAATATTTACTAAATGTTTACTGAATTTAATTTAATTGGACATAAACTGTTTCCAGATCTTTTCAGTTATAAATAAAGCTGATATAGAATATTTGAACGGATAGTTCTTTTTTTTTTTTTGGCTTGGTTTTGCTACTTTCCATGCGTATTCCCAACAAGAAAATTGTTGTCAATTCTTCGTACTACCAGATTGGTAGACGGAAAGATTCTGCATGTTCCACCAGGAATAAATTGAGCATTGGTCATCTACAACCTGACACTCTTGAGTTTATAGTACTTGCATTTAATATTTTTTTTCCAAATTAACGGGCATGAGGTATACCTGAAAATTGCTTTAATGTGCATTTCTGTGATTATTAGCAAAGTTGTATAATTTTTGGAACTAATCATTCTAGTAATCTACTGAGAGAGGTGATTGACTAACAATATAAAATAAAATATGCATTTTCAGAAATGGTGAATGTAGTCATTTATTTTGCTTTTCACATTTAGTCACCAAAGCTTTTCTTTTTCATTTTTTTCCAATTTAGGGGTGAAAGGGAGAGAAGAAAGTAGTTAGGAGAAAGCAGGAAGAAAAAAGGAAGAAAGAAAGGAGGGAGGAAAGGAAACAGGAGACAGGGAGGGAGGAATAGAGAAAAAAGGGAGAGAGGAAAGAAAGGAAAAAGGGAGGAGGGAAGAAAAGGAGGGAGGAGGGATAGGAGAAAGGGAGTGACAATGAGAAGGAGGGAAAATGAAGAATCATTGAAGCATCTTTTTTAAACAAATGTGTAAAAGATAATAGAAAGGTCATAAAGAATCATAGATAAGTAGGACAGCTTTGAAAGTAATATGTTGATTTTGTTATATATGTAACCAGGAAAGGGTGCAATTGTCACTTTTTCAAACTTGCGCTTTAGGAAGATCACTTTTTTTTTTTTTTTAGGGAGAAAGATAAATTCAATTTTGGATATATTGAATTTCAGATGTCAAAATGACATCCAGTTTGAGATGTCTAATAGGTAGTTGAAGATGTGAGTCTAGTGTTCTGGAGAGAGTCGGTTTAACAATTATCTGCAAAGAGATGATAATTGAGGGGGCAGCTAGGTGGTGCAGTGGATAGAACACAGGCCCTGAAGTCAGGAGGACTGGAGTTCAAATCTGGCCTTAGACCAAACACTTGACGCCTTCTAGCTGTGTGACCCTGGGCAAGTCACTTAATCCCAATTGCCTAAAAAAAAAAAGTGAGAGATGATAATTGAATCCATAGGAGTTAAGGAGATTCCCAAGCAAGTATAGGAGAAAAGAGGCCTGAGAACAGAGCCTTGGGGGACTGACTGAAGCTTGGTAGGTGATATCTAAGTAAAGATCCAGCAAAAAAAACAAAAACAAAAAAAACAAAAAAACAAGAAAGAACAATCAGGCAGACAGGAGGAGAAATAGGAAAGAGCAGAATCATGAAAATACAGAGAAGAGTGAATATCAAGAGGAAAAGGGTGATCAACAATGTCAAAGGTGGCAGAAAGGTCAAGGTTCAGAACTGAGAAAAGGTCATTAGATTCAGCAGATTAGTGGTGATTTTGGAAAGAAGAGAAGTTTCAGTTAAATGCTGAGACTGGAAACCAGACAGTAGAAAGTTCATAGGAGACTGAGAAGAAAAGAACTGGAACTGATTGTGTATGATCTTCTCAATAAGTTTAATCAGGAAAGGAAGTTGGGGGAAAACAGGAGGAAGGTAGTTATGGAGAAAGATAGATTAAGTGAGGATTATTTGAGATGGAGAAAATATGGTCATGCTTCTAGTCAATAGGGAACATAGTACCATCCCACAGGGAGTTTAAATTCTACTGGAGGAATACAATATGTAAACAGATAAGTAAATACATGGCAAAAAAAAAAAAAAAACCCAGGGTGTAGCAACTAGCACTTTGGACATTTTGTATCGGCTGGTATAGTCTCTTATGTACACCTGCCTCTATAGGCAGTGTTTCCTTTCACTGAGTCCTTAAAAGGAGTCTGGTTGCTAACTTCTTGTACAATTCTCTTTCAGTTTTGATATTCTATTACTCTATGAAGGGTTATAAGATACAATGGATGTTATACGATATTGGAACCCAGAAGAAGTGTGTCTGAGTCTTAGGTCTAACAGTAAATGTATGGTATTTGAGCAAGTCCTTTCTGAGTTTCAGATTCCTCATTTGTAAAATGGGGATAATAATACTTGCTTTCCTATTAATAGGGCTATTGTGAAGAAAACACTTTGCAAACCTTGAAGCAATACGTAAATGAAGGCTATTATTATAGTCCTCATTTATATATTACTTAATAATTTTGATTTAGGATGCCTAAGGAGTCTGGTTAATTTTTTTTAAAAGAAAGGAAAAGATTTCTACATTTCTTAATTTTCAGCAGGGAGAATCATTAAATATATTTATGATCTTAAACTTATTTAAATTATAATTATGAAATATTAATATAAAAATCATAGTTGGTTCCATTCTTCGTAGAATGGAACTGTCAAAAGGCCTTTAGAGATCATCTTGTCCTACACTCTCATTTACAGATGAGGAAACTGAGACCCAGAGAGGTACTTATTTGAGTAGTATAATTTAAGAGCCAGGATTGGTAAGGCATGAGTATATTGGAGGCATGTGGGAAAGTGAGGGGAAAACAGACAATTCATGAGTAAGAAAGGATGAGTGCAGAAGCAAGGTTTTGAAGGAGATGTGAAGGCATCAAGGACACAGAGGGATTAACTTAAAAGGAAGGCAGACAGAAGGTCAATGTGCTACAGAGATTTGTGGATTGGATTTAGGGAACTGAGGAAGTTCTCTTTCACTGGAAATCTTTTCAGCTGGACAACCACAGGTTATCCAAATGATGTTGTAGAGTAGATAGATGTTATAGATAGTATATAAATACGCATGTATATATGAACATATGTATATTCACATGTATACATGTGTATATTTACATATACACATGTCATCCAGTTGGTGATGTAGAGTGGGTAGATATTGTAGATAGAGGGACTCTGTGTGTGTATGTATACATATACACATATGTGAGTATATGTGAATATTAAGAGTTTAGTCTTCAGATCCTGTGAGTAGACTAACCAGCATGCATTCCCTACCCCATGGCAGGCTATAATCCAAGTGAGAAAACTGAGCTGTATCTCAAATACTGTTTAGTAGATTCAGAGATCCTATATAGAGATCCGCTGCTTGTAAGGTAGCTTTCATGGAATTAATATTCATTTGTGTTCATTCTGACACATGAAAGCTTTTAAGTTTTCATTTAGATAAGTGCAGGAAACCACCCTCTGTGTTTTAGATTCAAATCCCTGAGAATTTAAAGAACAGATATTTTGTAAAGTATTATGTGAATAAATAAATAAAAGGTACTAAAAACAGTGGCGGTTATAGGAGATATTAATAACTAGCCAGAGAATTGAATAAGAAGGCTATAAAGCTTCAGCAAAATCCTGCAGCAGTTTCTGTGCCTCTAGCCAGGCAGATCATCTCCCATAAAAGTGTCGTTCCACTACCCTGATTTATTCCTATGAAGTCAGGCATAAATTGTGGCATAAGCCAATGAAGTAACAAGGCATTTCATGGAAGACACAGAATTAAGACTGACACAGAATAAAGAGCCTCAGTGGTATAAGGGACAGGGGACAAGGCAGGTTAGTAACTTAGGAGTATGTAATATCCCAGAACAGGGCAGGGGAATACAAGAATTTTTATCTCTATTATGTGATATCATTATTTATATAGATGTTATATTTCTTTATATAGATACATCTATTTACATAGGTATTTATGCTATAGTATTATTTTATCTCTATTATTATATTATCTCTATTATCTGATATCTATTATTACTTTATCTCTATTATCACATCTTCCCTGTGAGATAGGGCAGAAACACAAATTCTTCTCATTTTATTTTATAGATTATGGATACTGAAGTCCAGTGAAACAAGATAACTTTTTGTTGTTGTTGATGTTGTTGTTGTTGTTGTTCTAGACCTCCGCTTTCAGAGAACTCCTGATAAAGAAGCTCCTACCCATGCAGACGAGCACCAACTTTGTAACTTGCTCTATAAGTAGGAGGACTTGAGCAAGATGATATAACCAGTGTGTATCAGAGGCAAGACTTACACTTCAAGAGAAGACAGACATCCAGAAATAGGAGAAAACACTTCACAAAACCCTATGGGATTGGAAGACCCAATTAGCCAATGACTAAAGATATAAATCTTTCACTTTAAAGTCATCCCTTAATTGTCTTTACTGTTTCTCTTCATTGTCAGAAGCCTTCCCTGCAAGAAAAAGGGGTAACTAATTTATTTTGGTCACTCAAAGATAAGAAAATCCTAAAGTGGCCATTGATAGGGGATGTTATACTGTCTCTCAGCCTCCAGCATCCCATAAATATCTATTTGAGGCATTGAGTGAAGGAACAGAAAGAGAGATGAAGACTGCCCTGTGAGTAGCCTGTTTTGTATAACTCAGTCCGCTGGCTTGTGTTTTTGAAGGACTCCCAATGAACAGCCACAAATAAAAATAATAATGCAGCACAGCTGGGAGTCTACACTTGGAGCATGCACCATGAAGTGAAAATTGTGTAGATGGGAATGCCCATGACACTCTTTTAAAGAACAGATCATCCTGCATAATGAAAGGATTTATTCACAAGCAGAAGCTATATGACTCTATGAATTTTTAACAACTCTATTCTTTTTACTTGCTGAAGTGGGGTTAGGTCACATTTAAAGAAGGCAATGAACCTAAAAGACATTTATAACACTTAAGGCAGATAAGAGAGCCTTGGTTTAATAGATGGAAAGGATTTTAGTAGTAATCTACAAACCCTGCTACCTGTATTCCAGCCTCCTCCTTTTCCCACCAAAAGTCAAACTCCCATCTGAAGACCTATTAGTGCCTGATCATCTTTAAACTATGCCATCTGCATTGTGACCTCTCCCCCTTCCTCTCATTTGGACTTGGATTCCTATCCTTGATATCCTGGACTCTGACTTGTGAGCTTTCACCTTTTCTTAGTCAATCTTGTGACTACCACACTATATTATTCTCCTCCTCCTCCTCTTCTTCATCATCATCATCATCACATCACTATAGCTAGCATGGTGCTTAATTTTTTTTGATTCACAAAGTGCTTTACAAATATTATCTCATATTATCCTCACAACATCTCTAGGGAGTAGGTGCTATTATTATTCTTACATTACAAATGAGGAAACTGAGGTAGACAGTGGTTAAGTGACTTGCTCAGGGTCACATGGAAGTGTATGAGACCCAAGATGATCTCAGGTCTTCCTGACTCCAACTCCTTCACTCCATCCCTTGTATAATTTTTGTGCCTTGCCTTCATACTCATACAGTTCTTATCTCTAGTTGACCAATATATATTACCTTTTAGAATAAAAAAAATTAGAATATTATTAGAATGAAAGCTCCTTGAGAGGAAGAACAGTCTTGATTGTATTTGTATCCCTAGAGTTTGGCACAGTGCTTGGTACATAGTAAGTGATGTTAACAGATGTTATTTCATTTATTTAAGTCCCAAACCCTCATTTTACGGATGAAGAAACTGAGGTCCATAAGATATAATGATTTGCCCTTGGTCACACAGGGAACATCAGACATAGTGACTAGATTCAGGTCCTTGCACTTCAAATCCAACCCACTTTTCTACTGTACAGTTCTGAAGTCATTAGCACTGATTTTGAAAAACATGAATGTCCCTTTTGCTTTTACAGTATTTGTCATTCAGGCATTCAAAACACTCTACAAATATATTTATAGCATTCTCTGTCATTATTATTTTCTTATGAAGGAGAAAAGAAGGTCACAGAAAGACTGAGGAACCTGCCCAAAATCACACAAGCAGCTTCCTGCTTCTATCTAAGAAGATGCTTCTCTTGTTTAATTCACAGTTTCAGACACCTTTAGCAATATAGTGGAATAGTGAATGGAGCAGTGGACTAAGAGTCAAGGAATATCAATTTCAAATCTTGTCTCAGACACTTAGTAGCTGTGTAATCTTGAGTGAGTCTCTTAACATGTTTGAGCCTCTGTCTCTTTATCTATAAAATGGGATATATATATATTATATATAATATATATGTATATATATTATAAAACACAAAAACTAAAACACACAACTAAAGGCCAAAAATTAAAAACAAATAAAAATTTAAAAAGTCCCTGAACTCAATTTGCTCACAGTCTACAACAGCTAAGTACGAACAAGATATATACAAGATAAATAGGGGCAGACTTAGGGAGGAGTGCAAAAGTCTTCTTGAATAAGGTGGGGCTTTAGCTGAGACTCTGAAGGAAGCCAGGAAATGTAGATGTGGAGGGAGAGAGAGAGAGTTCGAGGTATGAGGGACAGACAGTGAAAGCAATCAGACTTGGGAATGCCAAGAAGCATTGCTCTCAGAATAGTCTTTCGTTCTACTTATTTATCATGCTGCTGCAGCTGATGTACAGTGAGCATGACTGAATACCAGGTACCAGTCTACTAACTCATTTTTAGCCTAGGGGTAGTATAATGACTGACACTTTTGAATTGTGGTACTGGAGGAGACTTGGACAGTCTCTTTAACAGGAAGGAGATCAAATCAGTCAATACTTCAAGAAATTAATTCAGACTATGCATTGGAAGGTCAAATACTAAAACTGAAGCTTAAATATTTTGACTATATAATGAAAAGAAAAGACTTATTGGAGAAGACCCTGACATTCAAAGGCAAAAGGGGAAAGGGATGGCAGAAGATGGGATGGATAGATAGTGTTATGGGAACAACAAATACGAGGTTGGACAGACTTCAAGAAATAGTGGAGGACTGAAGGGCCTGGTGTGCTATGGTCAATGGGGTCATGAAGACACAACTGAACAACAACAACATTGGTTCCCCATGGGAATTGGTTTGCTTCTTTGTGGCTTTAGGGAGTTTATTTTAGACCAAAAGTTATTAGTACAAACTTGCAACCTCAGTTACTAAAATTTCTAACATTTAGGCAACAAGTGGGCTCTCTGCCTTACCTTAATATCTATCTATAGTTCAACCCTGACCACTTTGGGTTTGCAGGAAGATTCAGATTGCCAGAAATGTTTGAGTAATTAGTGTCCACAAAGAAGCAGGCACCAGGAGAAGAAATTGGGGTAGAAGTAGCCTTTGTTCATGGAATTTTCCTCAGTCCTTAAAAAAGTAGGTATAGTTGATGGAATTACAATTTCCATCTCAACTCTATATGACTCCAATCCTTCATCTCCATGTTCAGACCTTTAGAATCTTAGATTTCCACAGCATTGAATAAATCATAATTAATTTAGGTAGTATTATCATTTTTATTATATTTTCTTGACCTACCCATGAGTAATTAATGTTTCTCCAATTATTCATTTCTGTCTACAAAGAATATTTTATAGTGTTTTATTAGACTTTATGTTTTAATAGATAATATTAATGGATAATTATCTTAGTAGACTAATGTTTTAATGGACTTTATTCATAGAAGTCCCTGGGTGAATCTGAATCTTGGTATATACACTCCCAAACATTTTATAGCTTTTGTGGTTATGTTAAATGTAAATTATCTTTCTCTCTTTCTACCTTGTTCTGCTATGGCAGAGGTTCCCAAACTTATTTGGCCTACTGCCCCTTTTTCAAAAAAAAAAATTACTCAGCACCCCCCTGGAAATCTACTTTCTTTAAATTTCTTTGCGAAATTTGCATCATTTCACAAAAATAAAACATTTTTTCAAAAAGTTATGCATCTTAAATTTAATAGTTCATTGTAAATTTATGGGTTTTTTTCTGCATTGAAATTTTGATGAAGCATCAAAGTTGCATCAGGTAATCATATAGTATTGTATTGTTAACAAGTCATTACACGCACATATTCCTGCCAGTGCATGCATGGTAGACTTCCCAACAATGTGTGACAAGCTCTCCTGCCAGTACTTAATTGTTAAGACCTGTCAGCAGACTTGACCATTGATCAGTTATAACTTGTATTTTGTGTGTTTATTTGGAAAATAATATAATCATTATGACTTTAACTCTGTTACACAGCAGATTAAATATGCATGAATGGTTTTTCAAATTTTTCTTCTCTTCTCTTCTTTCCTTATGCTTCCACCACTCCTTTATTTTTATTTAATGTTCCCCAATTGTACCCAAGGCTACTACCATCCCCCTGGATTATTTTAGCACCCCCAGGAGGTGGTATCACCCATTTTGGGAACCTATGCATGTGTACGCATATATTCACACATATATGTATTATATACATATGTGTATACATACGAATATGTATTATATGTATGTGTGTATATATATATACACACATGTGTATATATAAATTCTAGTAATTTATGTGTATTTATCTTATACCCTACAACTTTCTTGAAATTATCTCAACTACTTTTATTTGACTCCCTAGAGTTATCTAAGCACACTATCATATCATCTGCAAAAAGTGTAAGTTTTATTTCCTCTTTACCTAAGCTTATTCCCATTTCTTCTCTGTTTTAAGTAAATGTCTTTTGCTTTAGAATGCTCATGAACTGTGAATCAAGATAGGTGGTTTTCTCTTGAATACCAGAGACCTTAGAATATCCAACAGGAGCTACTTTGGGGTCCTGTGTGCCTCAGAAATGACAAAGCCTTGAGTAGGTGGCAAATAGGACAGTGGGGGAGTGATGGTAGGAAGGGAAGGAGTGGTGAACTATGTTGAGGACAAAGGAAAATCCTGGGGAAAGATCAAAACAGTAACTTAGTTATCTGTGATCTCAGCAAAATACACCCTTAGATAAAAGACTTGACCACGTAGTGCAACCAGAGAATGAACAAGTCAAAATGTGACTATAAAAACTAGTTCTTTGGGGCAGCTAGGTGGTGCAGTGGATAAAGTACTGGCCGTAGAGTCAAGAGGACCTGAGTTCAAATCTGGCTTCAAACACTTGACACTTACTAGCTGCGTGACTCTGGGCAAGTCACTTAACCCTATTGCCTAGCCTAAAAACAAAACAAAACAAAACAAAAAAAAAAAAAGAACCTGGTTCTTTAAGAAACAGACTCAAACTCTTATATACAGACAAGTATTATTTCCCTCATAGTCCCCATATTCTGTGATCATGGAGAATATTTCTGGAATTTCCTCTTTGGAAAGTGCATTCAGATTTTATAATACATTTTTGAACACTCTCAGAAATGTTAAATCCTTTGTTAAATCCTTTCAACCTCCAAAGGAGATTGAAAATGGATCAAAGAGAGATCATTTAAGAATCACTGGACTAAGTGAAAGCTGGCACCAGAAGGAAGAGAGAGAGAGAGAGAGAGAGAGAGAGAGAGAATTTCAAGGAATGATTCAAACAAATTTCCTAGAATTACTTGAACAAGAAGGAAAAGTGAAAACAGAAGCAATCTATCATTCACTTCCTGAAAGAAATATGAACACTCTCAGGAATATAATGATAATGAAAATCTAAAGCTTTTATATAAAAAAAAATATAGCAAGTAGGCAAAAAGAAAGAATTCAAGTGTCAAAGACTCAGGGATAGGATCACACAAGATTTATCAGCCACCTCCATAAAGAAGTGGAAAGCTTTGAAAGTGATATACCAAAAGGCAAAAAAAAAAAAATAGAGGCTGAAAACCAAAAATTACTTACCTTGCAAAACTGAGTATAATCCTAAAAAGGAAAAAAAAAGAATTTTAATGAAATAGAGATCTTCAAAGCATTTTATATAAAAATATCAAAACTGAGTAGAAACTCTCAAAAACAAATATGGGAGTCAAAACAATAAAAAATGTAAATATGATTAAGAAATCATAATGGACTATGCAAGGATGAAGTATTTACATTTTAATTAGGGGTGATGATACAAATGTCCCTTCAGAATCTTAATATCATCAGGCAGGGGTCATAGAGAGGAGTCAAGTAAGACAGGGGACCTAGGGGTAGTTTTGTTCTATTTTAATGGTCTTAAAAGAAGAAAGGAAAGGTATGAGAAGAGAAATGCATTAAGGGGAAAAAGGGAAAGAAATAATGTGGAAAATTATCTTATATAATACAGATTATCAGGGAGTCTGTTACTTTGGGTAAAGTTTTATACCTCTTGTACTAAAGCTTTCCAAATATCAATTCCACAGCTTGAAAATCTTTTCCCAATTTTTCCTGTAGTTCTCTTGTTTCACTGATACTAGTTTTAACTCTTTTAAAAAATTTTGCCACATGTGTTCTCACAATAATAATTGATCTTGTAACAAAGCTATATTTTCATTTGAGGCTCTGCTCCCTTTCTCATGTTATTGTTTGCATTTATTATCTCTGCTTCTATCTACTACTCATTTCTTCTTTTCCATTAGCTTCTTCATTCTTCCAGGATGTGAACATCTATGGTGCTCAGATTTATAACATTATTTCTGTCTGATCAGTGAACAGATCAATGACATCATATTTTCTTTAAACTGACTTTTATTGATAATGTTGTTTCTTTGAATGTTCATCATTAATTTGAATGTTCTCTCTAGTGCCAGAAGTCTGAGTGTACTGGATAATGGAGGTTTTGTTGTCTTATCTATTGTGTAAGTTTTGTTGTTAAAGTCTTTGAGGAAGTCTTTGAACTCTTGTTGAACCTCACTTTCCTCATTTATACAGTGAAGTCAAGTTGAATTCCAGGTTTCTTTCCAGCTCTAAGATTCTACAGATGATGAGGTTGATGCATGCATTTCCAGAGTTAGTTTAGAATTTGGGAGGCTCTAAAAGAATGCCTACCAAACTGAAGGTATAAAGAGTCATTTTGCTTACTTCATTGTTGTATGCTTGTAAAACCTGGAAAGTTCACCAGGGTGATAGCAGAAAAATGAACTACTTCCATTTGAATTGTCTTAAGAAGATTCTGAAGATCACCTGGCAAGATAAGATACTGGACACTGAGGTTCTTTCTTGAGCTAAACTGTAGTCATATTTTAATACTTTCTTGAGCTGCATCTGCAGTCATACATTATATTACTACAGATACTTAATAAACCAGAATATTTTGAGGAGGGAGAGCAGAGAGGAGATGCTGTTTGTCTGGGCTATTTAATGACACAACTCACTTGGTTCTTCTGGGCCCCAAATAAATGCATTATTGCCATTTTTGAGAGGAGTCAAGCAGCATCATTTAAATGGAACATATAATGCTTTTTTCTCCATCATATTTTCCCTGCAAGATGGAATGCTCGATCTAGAGTAGGAAGATCTAGGTTTGACTCCTGACTCAGTGTTTTGTTTTCTGTCTTATTTTACTAATATATACATAGCCAAGTGTCTGTGAGGGTTTGGTGAGATTTTTTTTAATTGAAGATGAAGAGCTGGAACCAACTTTTGAACTATGGCCATTGATTGACTCTGTCTAACTACTCCCCTTCTTCTACCTAACAGCACCCTTTATCTAATTATTACCCCAGTTCCACCCTTACAAGGAGATTGCTCTGCATATTTGTGGACACTAAAACATTGGAGAGTGTAGCATGACTCAACAGTGCCCATACCACTTTACCAGACCACTAACAAGTATTTTTAGCTCCTTAGGAAGAAGACTACAATCTAGATTTTCCCCACTTTGGGAGATTTATAAAATTATTATCTTTTATTTAGCTCTTGAACTCTCAATCAGTAGACAACAACTTTTGCCCCAAAATTTAGAGCAAGAAGGGCCTTTTCTGTCTCTCTCTCTCTCTTTATCTTTTCCAGACTCTGCTATCCAGTGATCAAGCCTTTACAAACTTGAACAGTTATGAGGGATCACTTCATATAGCAGTAAATTTTAAAACAATTAAACATGTCCTAAGTGTAACTTGAAAGAATAAGAAATCTTTGGATTTTATATCTGTCTCCCCTGACAGAAAGAGGAAGGAAAATCATTAATTATTTCATTAACTAAATGAGTTCTTTACTGGAGGAAGCTTAGCACTTCTCACTCCAGCTTTAGCTATCCCATCTAACCACGGTGAGTGAAAGTGATGCTGTTAACTGTGGAACTCTCAAACACCAGCTACACCAGCTCCAAAGTCTGTCTCTCTAATCTCTATTCCATCTCTTCATCTCCCTGACCCAACTTCCAATTAAATCTTATACTCACTATCTCTTCCCAACCCCATGAATATCTCCATGTATTCCTCTACTTAGGTAAGAAGAAAAAAAAGTCTATTTAAGATTACACTTCCAGATTGCACTGAAGACTTTCCTCTGCCCTTTGAAACTAGTCCCCAAATGCCTGATACATGAAAAATGGAGATAATGATACCTATTGCTCTTACCTCTCAGGATTGCTAAAGTGTCAAATGAGATGATATATGCAAAATGTTTTGTAAACATTAAAGTGCACCTTCCTAAGTGGTACACTAGACAAAGCACTGGGCATGGAGTCAGGATCAGGAAATCTTGAATTTAAATACAGCTTCAGTTACTAACTATCTGTGAAATCCTGGGCAAGTCATTTAACCTCTGTTTGCCTCAGTTTCCTCATCTATAAAATGAGAATAATAATAGCACCTACCTCGTAGAGTTGTTGTGAAGATCAAGTGAGATAATAATTGTAAAGTGCTTAGCACAGTATAGGGCAGCTAGGTAGCACAGTGGATAGAGTGCCATACCTAGAATCAGAAAGATTCCTCTTCCTGAATTCAACTCAGGCTTCAGACACTTACTAGCTATATGACCCTGGGCAAGTCACTTAACCCTATTTGCCTCAGTTTCTTCATCTGTAAAATGATCTGGAGAAGGAAAAGACAAAGCACTCCAGCTCCTTTGCCAAGAAAACTCCAAATGGGATCACAAAAAGTCAGAAGGGATTGAAAAACAACTGAATAATAGCACAGTACTTGGCACATAGTAAGCTCTATATACATATTAGCTATTATTATTATTATTATTCCTGACTCCAATACTCCAGGCCCAGTGCTCAAATTTTTAACACCAATTATATGTCAGACTCTGTGATAAGTATCAGGGTTACATAGACAACAATAATACAGCTACTTTCCTTTAAGGGAAAGATACATTCCTAAAATGTATCTATTACCATTATCATTATTACTATTGTTAATCCCCTATTAAACCGTGAGCCTCTTTACAGCTGAGATTATGCCTGGTTCACTTTTCTAATCCTTCAGTAGTACATAGTGGATACTCAGATATTTGCTGCATTTAATTTCATATCACTGCAAAATCATGTCAGATTGTACAGTGCAGAGAAACTGCAAAGAGTTAACAATAACACCAGTCATGCTGAGGACAATACACAGTCTATGAAGAAAGATGTGTTCCTGCGTTACTGATGTGAAAATACTGTAGAGAAAATTTCAGGCATAAACTAGAGCTGCCATCCAGATGGGAATTCCTTGTCACATCTTTCCAGATGCTAGAAAAGAGAAGAAAATAAGAAAATCAGCATGCAGTTCCAGGGCCTGCCTGCTTCCCAACCCAAATCCCTCTCTGAAATTTCCAGCCACTTTATCCCAAGAATCCTGATGATCATAACAATATAACTTAACATTTCTCCAGCCTGAACATTTAAGTCTCTGAAGCAGGAAGAAAAATAATCACATCCTCAAGAATAGAAATAAGTGATGTTTAGCCTGGTGAAAGGGGAAGAAACAAGGAGGAAGAGCTGGTGATAGCTATCTTTGAGTATTTGAAGACCTGTCACATAAAAAAGGAATTATCCATGTTCTGCTGGTCACTAGAGGGATGAACCAGGAACAATAGTTGGAAAGAGAAAGGAGATAAATTTAGGCTTGGGGTAAGGAAAAGCTTCCTAATAATTAGAGCTGTCTGAAAGTGGAATGGTCTGCTCCAAGAGATAAAGTATTCCCCATCACTAGAGGTCTTTAGGCAAAAATTATATTTTTCAGACATGTTGTGGGAGAGGGGAGAGATTCCCTATCTCTAGAGCAATAATGTTAGATTGTCACTGAGTTCCTTGGTCACTGAAGTCCATCCCAACTCTGAAATCCTGTGATTCTGTAAATCTATATTAGAGCAAATGATAAACTGGATATTCTCAGGCTACCATTTCCCTTTGGCTTTTGAATAGTTTTCATACACATCTTTGGGGCAATAACCCAGATTGGTTTGCTAAAGGAAGCCACTTGTGTTGACTTATCCCAGGGAAAAGGTAAGAATAAGGCAGACATTATCAGAGGTGAGGAATATGACCTTGAATGTCAGAGCTACAGGAACATGTTTTGCAACAACAGATAACTCAGATGAGTTGAATAAGCTTTGGAAACTATTTGCTGGGGACACTTTGAATGATAAACATGTTTATGACTATAGGTCAAGGACCGTAAATGGCTATCATGTGTCTAATGGAATGCTTCAGATGGTGGATGGGCTTTAGTCAGCTTCTCTGTGACCTCTAAAGTCTCCTTCCTCCAGGGAGAGCATTTTGGCTGTCTAGTCCCTTCAACCACCATTCTGATCTACCTCCTCTAGAAATGTTTCAGTTTATCAAAACTGCAAGAACAGGACTGTGTCAATCCCACTAGATATATTCAACAACTGGATTGGATGCCTTGGGGAGAGTAAAGCTGAGGGCCTCTAGTAGAAGCCCCACTTCCTAGCTTGACTCAGGGACTTTGCTATTACTCTTCCTCCAATTCCACACTCTCCTCATGTCACCTTGTATTCAGTAAACTCTAGAGCCTCCCTATCACCTCCAGGAACAATTTGGCTTTCAAATATTTTTATAAAGCCCTTCACATTCTGTCCCCTTACTACCTCTGAAGTCTTCTTATATCTCATACTTCTGCATTCTAGTGATACTGACCTCCTTGCTATTTCTCAAACAAGACACTCTACCTCCAGACTCTGCATTTTCACCTGGAGTCTCCCATGCCAGAAGTTCTCTCTCTCCTCATCCCCATTTCCTGGTTCCTCTACCTCCCTTCAAATCCCAGCTGAAATATCAACTTCTGCAAGAAGTCTTTCCCAGTCTTTTTTTTTAATTTTAATGCTTTCCCTCTGTGATTATCTCCATTTTATCCTGTAAATAGTTTGTACATAATTATTTACATGTTGACCCCAACATTAGATTATGAGCTCCCTGGTAGCAGGAATTATTTTTTGCCTTTCTTTAGGTCCTCAGAATTTAGCACAGTGTCTGATATCTAGTAAGTACTTAATAAATGTTTATTGACGCTGACTGGCTACCATTTCAAAGTTTCAGAGAGATTAAAAGAAATTCTTATCAAAAAGTGATAAAGAGACCTTCCTTGACAAAAGTCAGTCAACAATGATTTTTTTTAGCCTCTCTTATGTACCAAGTACTGTTTTAGATGCTGAAGATACAATAACAAAATAACATCTCCTGCCTTCAAGGAAATTGGGGGATACAGTAGTGAATATATAGGTATATGCAAAACACATAGAAAGCAGACACAAGGTATCCTGGGGAAGGAATCAGGGACCAGTAAATGTCTCATGCAGAAGGTAGTCTTTGAGCTGAATTTGGAAAAGCACCAGGGATTACAAGAGATAGAGGTTAGTAGTGTGAACATTCTAGGCAGAGGGAATAGTCAGTCAAATGTAAAAAGATGGGAGAGAGAGCATGAGGAATAACAGAAAGGTCAAAATGACTAGATTGTAGAGTTCATGGAGGTGAGTAATGAATAATTAGGATGGAAAGACTGAATAAGTCATAAAGTTGGAAAGGTAGAAGGGGAAAAGTTGTGAAGGGTTTTAAATGATAGAGGAGTGTATATTTTAGCCTACCCATGATGCAGAGCCACTGGAGTTAATTGAGTGGAGGTGGATGCCATAGTCAGACCCTAGTCTTAGGAAAATCAATCTAGTTAAGATGTTTTTGTATGAAGCCATGCCTCATTTATAGCAGATGCTTAAATTTGTTGTTGCTGTTTAACTGAATTGAATTGAGTTTAAAATATTTTTCCTAACACCTCATATAATGTGACTTCCTGGATATATAGAAAGAGTATTGGATTTGAAATTGGGGAAATCCAGATTTGTTTCCCATCCCTTACACTTACTAATTATATCCTTTAATGTCTCTGAGCCTAGGTTTCCCCATTTGTAAAATGGGGATAATGATGCCCTGTTTTATAAGTCTATGAGGATCAAACAGGTTAATGTATATAACAACTTTATAATCATTAAAGTACTATACAAAAAAAAAGCCATCCATTATAATCATATGTAATTATATGAGTTGGAATTGTCTCCAACATAGAGGGGTGGGGAATGACATAGGGTGAGGGTTCCTGCTTTTTTCCCTCTTCTTGGTTTTTTGTCCCTCCTGTTTGTGGGCAGAATTATTTTTGCCCTAAGTCACCCTTTCCTTGTTTTGAGGAAATATGTAGTTGAGTTAGATTTTGTCACCATCAGTATTCTCATTGACCTTCCTTGGTCTCTTTCTCATGCTGCTTCTCCTGTTGCCTCTCTTTCTTTCTTTCTTAGGTTACCAATAACTTAGGTCTGAATCATGCATGTGTTCTGCCCTTCACTAATAGCAAGCCATATTTTATATTCTAGTCCATTTACTCCACCTAATGGTTCCCCGGAGACATTACACCCAATCTACTGGACACAGGTATTCACCTTAATTTTCTTGGTTAGTTATTCAATTATCCTTCTTCATCTCCCACCTGGCTGCATTCCTTTGGATTTTTTTTTGGTCTTCTTCATCACCCTCCCCTCACCTCCCACATAACCCCCACATAGACACACACCAGCTACCTTCTTCCCCACCCCCTGCCCCAGCTTTTCAGTTTCCTTTTTTGGGTTGTCTTCCCCCATTAAATTGTAATCAGCACATCAATCAATCAATTAATACTTATTAAGTGCCTACTATGTGCCAGGAAGCCAAGGAGGCAGCCAGGTGTCTCAGTGGATAGAGCCAGCAGTCAGGAAGAAATGAGGTCAAATCTGGCCTCAGACACTTACTAGTTGTGTGATCCTGGGCAAGTCACTTAATCTCTGTTAGCTTAATCCACAGGAGAAGGAAATGGCAAACCACTCCAGAATCCTTGCAAAGAAAACCCCATGGGCAGTATGGTATGCTATTGGTCCATAGGGTCATGAAGAGTCAGACAGAACTAAGCAACAACTATGTGTCAGGCACTGTGCAAAACACTGGGGATACGAAAAGAGCAGAAGACAGCTTTTTTGTGTCTGTATTCCTAGCACTTAGTACAATGCCTGATACATAGTAGGTACTTAATAAGTGCTTATTGACTGAACATAACTATACAATGTATATTGTACACAGTGACATGAGAGATATAAAATAGAATAAGGCACAATGATAGAAAAATGCCTTCAGAATTGTTCATAATTTCAGAAGGGGTCAGTCTGGCTTATTTTTATTCTATTGACAAAATAATATTTTTTCAAATTCATTATGCAAACTTTTTTTTACAAATTAAATATTTAGCCTACTTACATGTTCTACTTTTAATTTTTTAGGATAAGCTACCAAAAAAAGTTACTTTGATTAGAAACCATTGTTAAAACATTATCATTTTCAGTACTTAACGATAATATTTGTAATTACTTGAAAATACTTTATATTAAGTAATTGGAACTATACTAATAAAGTAATAAAACTAATTCTCTTAAACTACTTGGTAAATCAGATAGATTTTCCGCTTACGCATGCAAACACACATGCACGCACACACACACACATGTCAAATTTGAATACTAGGCAATTATAATTATAGGAAGAGAGACAGCTTCAAATACCTATATCCAGAAAAGGTAGAAAGACATACTCAAACCATCCAGAAATGTAGAAACACTGACTTTTAAAGCTGGAAGAGATAGTAAATAGAGCTCTTATAGTCCAATACATACCTTTTCAATAACCCTGGCAAGTGGTCATGTTGCTTAAAGACTGGTTGGTTGTTGTCCTTTCTTGAAGAAGACCAAAATGTCATCACTACGTTGGGGTCAAGGTACAGTGTGTCCAGCTACGGCTGATCAGACCAATACAAGCTCAGAAGGTTCTACCACAGGTAGGGCACAAATAGTACATACATTTTGGAGGAAGATGTCTCTAAATTTTCACATCTCACATTTTTTATTAGAGTTACCAAAATGCTCCTTCATTCACAGAGCATACGGCCTTCTTTGAAGTCAGCATGCCATACCAGGCCATCCTGTGCCAATGTCTTCCATATCTCACAATCAATTCCAAAATTCTTCAGAGAGACCTTGACAGTGTCCTTGTATTGCTTCTTCTGACCATCATGTGAGCACTTGCCTTATGTGAGTTCTCTACAAAATAGTCTTTCAAGCAAGCATACATTTGGACAACATGGCTAGTCTATAGGTATTGCACTCTGCGGTGGAGTTTGAATGCTTGGCAGTTCAGCTCAAGAAAGGACCTCAGTATCTGGTACCTTATCTTGCCAGGTAATCTTCAGGATCTTCCTAAGACAATTCAAATGGAAGTGATTCAGTTTCCTGGCATGGTGCCTAAAGTCTATCACTGACAGGGAGCTTTCTCCCTCCCAAATCAATCCATTTCACTCTTGGACAGCTCTGTTAAGAAGTTTTCCCTTGCACCTAGTCTAAATCAGCCTCTCTGCAACTTACTGTTTCTTGTCCTGACTTCTGGTAGACAAACAAAGTAGGTTTAATCTCTCTTCAACATGACAATATACTTAAACCCTTGAAGCTGTCCCTACTATGTCTTTTCTTCTTCAGCCTAAATTTATGTTACCAGTACCTTCCTCTAACCCTTATGTATCAATATCTTCATGCTCCTAAGCATCTTGGTTACCGTCCTATGGACAAGTCCTCAGTTTGCCATCATCCATCCTAAAATATGGGGTCTGAACTGAACACAATACTTCAAATGTGTTCTGACTAGAGTATGTTGTCACAGGACTATTATCATCTACATTCTAAACACAATGCCTCTCTTAAAGAAACAATGTTGAATCAGTTTTGACTGCGATAATGTGAAAAGTTGGCTCTAAAGATCTTGGAGTCAACCAAGACTACCATGAGTGTATTCATAAATTAGAAATCTCCCTCTATTAATGTAAATTAGAATTCTCTCACACTTAAAGCACTAGAGAGGTGCCTCTGCTACTGAGAGGTTAAGTAATTTGCCTGGAGGTGTACATACAACATGCATTAGAGGCAGGACTTTAACCCTGGTCTTCCTGGAAACAAGGCTGTATATCTATCCCTGTGTTATAGCATCATATCTAGATCTGAAAGGGTCCTAGTAAGCCATCTAGTCTACCCTACCCCACCACATCCTCATTTTATAGAGAAGGAAAGGAAGGCCCAGAGAGAAGTGACTTCCTCCTAGTCAGAGTTCTCTGTCTCCAAATTCAGCATTCTTTTCATGATATGTTGTGCCTTCTATTGGCATGTGTCTTAAGTACATGGGGCTCCTTGCTACAGGTACTAAAATGAATCCTAAGCCTAATTTTTTTTCTTTCCCCCCTCCACCACCCATGGAGAAAATATCATCTGTTAGTATCTGTAGGAATAGAAATTAAGTATATTGAGATGATTGGTCTCTTGGTTAAAATAAACTCGTATCTTTTATGGATAGAAAGTTTAATCTGGAAGTAAAATGGTCAGCAGTGAGCAATGATGGAGGGACAGCTGTGGTTAGATGAAGGGTTCAAGCCCAAAAGAGGAATAAGAAGATCCCAATCCCCCCTCCCCCACCTTGATTTCAGATCATAGGAGTCAACATTTTCTAGACTCCAGATGATATACTTTCCCAGCTTATCATCCAGATTCTCAGGGGCTAGACACTGTCCCCCAGAAACATAACACACTAATGAGATTCAAGTAAGAAAGCAATGAGAAATAGAAACAGGAGGAGGAGGAGGAGGTGGAGGTAGCAGCGGCTCTTTTGTCCTTTCTGCAGCTAGAACAGGAACTGTCCGTCCCCAATCATCAACAGTATACATAGGAGACGTTGGTCTGGTCTTGGAGCATTCTTTGGGTTACCATTATACTAAGGACTAATAGACAATAATAAAGGGAAATAAATGCTCATTGATTTCCATTCCCTCTCAAAGTGATAAGTTCTCTTTTCCTAGTTAAGGTCAGACTGACCCTGTGTTTTTGAATCCAGGCTTACAAGTGCTGATTGCTTAAGTAATTCTGTACAGCTGACATATAAATCTTTTCATTAGCACTCACTTTAGATCTTCATTAACCAAACAGTTCAAAATCAAGCTAGCGTATAATTGTAAAAGCTAAGTTTAAAAAGACAATTTTATTATTGTTGAAAATGTCATCTATCATTATTCATTGATGTTTAGAATTCATCCACTTCTCTGTGCCATCAAAATAAATAGCACAAGGAAGAAGGAACAATTCCTCCAGTTTAATCTGGCATTTTAATGTAGTGGTAGTAGTAATGATGATAAAAATAATACTATCTCACATTTCTATAATACTTTAAGGCTAGCAAGATGATAATTTATTTCATTTGATTCTCACTACAACCTTCTAAGGCAAATGTTATTATTATCCATATTATACAGATGAGGAAACTGAGGTTCAGAGAGGAGACTCATATTCAGTTGGTCTAACTACAGAGCTTGTTGATAGCATATAAACTGATCTAGTGGGCAAAGAATATTGAGGCCTTGGTTTCTCCATATCAAATGAGAAGTTTGGAACTAAAAATCGCTAAGATTTCTCCTAGATCTGACACTTTACAATCTTGGTCCAAAGGAAAGTCCTATATCCAGATTGGTCAGAGAGACTTAGAATATTATTTAAAGTGACCAATAAATATTATTTATCCACTTAGAATTTGGGATTGAATATAAAATCTTCAGATTGGCTGTAGATTCTAATCAGTTATATTATATCAGATAACTGAAAATTGGCTTTGAGTCTGATTTTCTACATCTCCTTAATAATTTAGGTAATAATTAACTAGACTATAATAACCACATCTTACCAATTTTTGCCTCTTCCACAGTACTCATATAGGGCCCTAGCAAGAGTAGGTCCTATGTAACAGTTAAGCCAAAATGAATTTGACATTTCACAAACTGGAAAGAAGGTGGATTGCTAGTATGTAGATGTTGCTTCTCAATGTCTATCCTTTGATTAGATTTTATTGTATAGTCCTTCTGGTCTGGCATGTACACAATGCATACATGAGTACATAAGTGCATACATGTAAACATACACACATGAATCCTATTTCTTTTGAAAGAACTCACTGTAGTATGGAATTTTCCTCTCTCCTTCCTACTTTTTATCCAGAGCAAAGCCAGAGAATTGCATATCAACCAAAAGGACTCTGTTCTGTCATTTTCTATCCTTTCCTGTGGATTCTGATAAAGAGCATACTGTTTTGGTGTTTGAGATGCTGGGCAACTTCAACACTTTGATAAACAAAACCAGCATCAGGACCTAACTCATTTCTCTGCACTTTATCTTTATTCTTCCTTTTCTATTAAAAACCAACCACACAGTTTCTTTTAGAAGAGAAGAAAAAAAGATTCCTCTTCTAATCAAAGGAAGGTGCTTATGACATTGCATTTCAGACCATTCAGACCACTGCATTTCAGAATGCCTTTTGCCCCCTTCCCATCTGACCCAACCAGATTCTCTCATAATCAATGCTCTAGACTAAAAGTATAATGATATGTGTAGGTAGATGGTGTACATTGGCTAAAATATAGCAAAAGCAAAATTAAAAGCTTGAATTTTGTGCTGTGTTTTATTTGAAATAACCATTGCAAAACCCTATAGAAGTTTTATTGATGCCAGGAAAAGCAATGCTGAACATGTAGAAGTATTTAATAAGTGCTTGATGAATAAATGAGTGAGTGAATGCATGAATGAATGAATGACAAAACAGTTTAGTAACCCAACTGTTATGGCTTCAGCCACCAGAGCACAACCCATACACAAAGTGCTAGAAAAATTAATCAGCAACCATTTACTAAGTGCTAGGTGCTGTAGACACAGAAACAACTCATGCCCTAAAAAACTTATATTTTAATCTAGGGGTGGAGGAGCAAACCTTGAGGGGGGAGAGGACATGTGTATGTATGTATGTATGTATGTATGTGTGTATGTGTATGTATATATATATATGTATATAACATAAAACATACAAAACAAATACAAGACAATTTGGGGTGGATAGCAATTGGAGGTGGGTAGAACAGGAAAGACTTGAGCTGAACTTTGAAGGAAGCCAAGGATTCTAAGAGATAGAGATAAAGAGGGACTGCATTCCAGAGTTAGAGGTGTGATGATGGGAGACGCAGCATCTTATAGACATTTATTTATTGTCATAGGATCATAAGATTTAGAGCTTGAAATGGAACTTAGAGAACTTGTAGTCTCAATGCTTGATCTTATTAAAAAAAGATGGTGGCAGAGGGAGGATGTAAAAGCAGCAATGAGGAACAAGGTCCATTCCTCTTTTTCATGGGAGACATAAGGGATGAAGTACTGTTGTAATCCAGAAAATCCTGGAAGCCCATCTGATTGATATAAAAAGTAGCAAACCAATCAGACCAGCCTGAGTGAAATCTCTGTACTCCTTATAAAATATCTAGAACAGCTCTGATGCCTAAATTGCCCTGGCGCCAGAGCTCTTTGGAGTTGCCCTGAAGCATGGATCCCAGAGTCCTGTTGAGGCCTTAGCTTACCACAGTCTTTACCAAGTCCTACAAGAAGCCTCTTGAAAGACCATCATAGATTTCCTCTTCCTTCCATGACTTGAACACCATTTTGCCCAAGGCTCCCTAGCAGAATCCCTTCCCAGTCTTTTCAGCTGCACATAGGTGATGCACATTCTGGCCCGGGAGCCCTTTCCTCATTGTCTTCCTTGTGTACTCCCTCGAACAACTCTAGTTAAGTCACGTAAACTTCTCTCTCTTTTAAATTAAAAAAGAAAGTCTTTTATTGTTATGAAGGTAAAGATCAATATACATGGATGTTTTTATACACAAAGAATAAAAAAGGGGTTGTTGTATGAAACTGTGAACTTATGATACATGTTTGTTTTTAAAGTGTATATTAAATTGCACATGGTAGTAATAAAGACTGCTCTGCCTACCTATGTCCCCTTATACTTTTTTGTGTAGTTTTAAGTGTTTCATTGATGTCTATTTCTTTTTTTCTTTTTAACCTCTATTACTATCCACCAACCAAATCTTGCCCTTACCCTTAGCAACCATCATTTGCAACAAATCAACACATCAGTTATGTTTGAAAATGTTTATCTCATTCTACACCTCTTGTGCATCACACTAAGAGGTGGAAAGCATGCTTCATCATTAATCTTCAGTATCATGAATAATTACTATGAGTTGGCCTCCCTACCTGTCTGTTAAAGGACACAATGAATAAAAGAGTCTATTGCTATCAGTATTGACTAACCAGTTGAATTATACTTCCCTTTAAATTTCAGCAATGGGCCTTAACAAAATATCCACTACTGGAGAGGGTGGTTAAGTAAACGGTATTGGCAGGAGCCAGGTTTCAATGTATGCAAGAAGGTAGAAACAGTATTAGCTTTAGGGATAAGATGAAGGGAAGGTTTTGTGTTTGTTTTTTGTATGTTTATTTGTTTAACAATAAGCAGAGATTACAAAGGATACCACAGAGAGGGAGTGCAGAACAACATAAACTTTAGGAAGGTATAGGACTGAGGTAAATTATGTTTTAAAAAGGGAACACTAAAGGGATTAGAAGGAGAGGGGTCCTTGATGTGCCTGAATGAGACTGAATCACAAGAAAGATGAAGTGAGCATTTGTTAGACAGAGGATGTAGGTATCAGCTGATGGGGCTTCTCACATTCCAGATTCCTGTAAAGATGGAGGGCTAGGACAGTTAGTTTGATTTCCAGCACTAGTGAAAAGGGAATTGAGCTAGCAGGGAGGTCATATTGAGTGTCTGGAATGGTAAATAATTAATGATCCAATCTTTTATTGAATTCATACTCAGCAACAGTTCTTTTGACTTACGCCAAGGTCTGGGGAGTGACCTAGGGAGAGAAAGAAAGATGTACGAGGAGTGCGAACTTGGTTCCTGATTGGACCTGGTGCCAGAGACCCTGGACCTGCATTGATGGTCTGACATTTGAAAAGACTGGTATTCTGGATGCCTGATGGTTATAGATACTGAGACATCATTGTTATCTTTAGATGGCTCACTGAACCAGGTAGAACAGATAAGGTTTCCATTAGGATTATTAGATTCAGATAAATGAGGCTTTCAGATTTTTGAGAAACAATGTTTTCCTTTCTCCTGTGCTGTTATGGAGAAGGAGGAAGTGGGAGGCAACATCATACAGAAGGAAATTGCAGGATTTGGAATCAGAGGACCTGAGTTTGAATCCTGGTTCTTCCTATTTGTGAATTTATATAAGTTACATAATCTCTCTGGGCCTCAGTAACTCATCTATATAATGAGAGGGTTGGAACAGATAGCTTCTGAGGTCCTTTCCAGTTCTAACTATAATATTTTCTGATAAGTAGGTTTGATGAGAAAGAGTTTAGCTTTTAAGTGTTCATACACACTGACTTAGGAGCTGGATAGCTATTAATCATAGGATCAAAGATTTGGAGGGAAAGGAAGCATGGGAAGCATCTAATCTGATCCTGTATTTTACAGATGAGGAAATAATGTCCAAGAGAGGTTTAATAACTCACTTATGGTCACACAAAAAGTAAGTGGCAAAACAGAGGTTTGAACTCAGATCCTCTGACTTCAAATCTTGCATTCTTGCTACTGAATCATGATTGTGGTGTTGATTGCTCAAATAGTAAAAAGAGTTAGGGGCAAGTTGATATAGTAGGTTACTGATAGGTGTAGGAGGCACACGACTTTGCCCTCCTTACTGATCCCTGATAATGAAGGACTGCAAAATAGCTGTCATGGTCTTAGGGCACAATTGGTGCAGCCTCCATATGGGGTGATTTGATAAGGACAAAACTTTCAGGGCAAAAGGGCTCCTACACCTCCAAATCATGGTTGGACCCATACATGGATATAAGAAGCCCGAGAATCAGCAGCATCTGCCTCCATCACCAAATGGGACCTTCCTCAGAAGCACCCAGGAGGTAACAGAAGTCTATGACCTTGATATGGTGACTTAGGGTAGATGCAGCCTCTGGAGGAGTAGGCATTAGGGCAGGCAAGGAGGTTCCCAGGTAAGCAGGTCTTTGAGCCCAGGCCTTGAGCAGGGCTGAAGCTGGGGCACACACCTCATCTTCCCATCAGAATGATGGTGGCTCTCCCCTCAAATCCTTGCTCCCAGTCAAGTGATGTTAGTTCTTCTATCCTTGTAAATTCTTCTACTATTACATTTTCTTTTTTATTTTTAATTTATGGAACAAAACAAGCATTTCTATAACATAATACAATAAAAAAGATGATTGTACATGAAACTGTAAAACTACTATGCGCAACTTGCTATTCCTTTCAAATATACAACAAAATTATATAAATTTCTTTTCTTTTCTTCCCTTCTCCCCCCCTCCTCCACTCTAGAGATGGCTACTATTAGACACTAATAAGTATATATGTAAAATTATTCTATACATAGTTTCTCTGGATACAGATAGTATCTTTCTTCATATGTCCTTTATAGTTAATTTGGCTATTACAATAGACAAAATAACTTATTTGTTCAGCTTTCTTAACCCTCCTGAAAATCAGATTGTTCGGTTTTTCTTTCCTTCCTCAACTGCTCCTAAATTCAATTCAATTGCACATTTATTAAATGTCTCAAAAGTGCAAAGCAAAATGCCAGTACTGTGGATAAAAAGATGAAAAACAAGAAAAAACTGTTAATGTTTAGCCTAGAGAAGAGACGAGTTGGGGGCAGACTCCAAGTATTTGGAGAGTTCTCATGTGGAAGACAGATTAGACTTGTTCTATTTGGCCTCAGAGGGCAGAACTAAGGGGCAGGGGAGGAGAGAAATGTGTGGAAGTTGAAAAGAGGCAAATTTGAGCTAAACTATCTAAACTATTTTTTTAGATCTTTTTTTTTTATTCTTTGTTACAAGGGGGAGAGGACAAGGAGAGATATATTCAGAAAGGAAGGGGTTGTAATAAACAAAATATACCAATAAAATGTTTATAATAGAATATTTCTTATCCAAAAGAAAATAAAAGGGTAAGAAATGTGTTCGCTTAACTTTGACTCATAGTAAAATCCTAGTTTGGTGGAGCAGTAGATAGAACAAAGGGCACAGAATCAGGAACACCTAAGTTTAAATTCTGCTTCAGACACTCTGTGTGACCCTGGAAAAGTATTTTTTTATTTTTTTTTTAAATTTTATTAACTTATTTTTAGTTTTCAACATTCACTTCTTTAAGATTTTGAGTCCTAAATTTTCTCCACCTCCCTCCATTTCTCCCCTTCCCAAGATGACATGTAATCTGATATAGGCTGTACATGCACAATCATATTAAACATATTTACACATTAGTCATGTTGTAAAGAAGAATTACACCAAAGGGAAAAACCATGAGAAAGAAGAAACAAAACAAACAGACAACAAAGAGAGAGAGAGAAGAGAGAGAGAGAGAGAGAGAGAGAGAGAGAGAGAGAGAGAGAGAGAATTGTATCCTTCGATTTGCATTCAGACTCCATAGTCCTTTCTCTGAATGTAGATAGCATTTTCCATCATGAGTCTTTTGGAGATGTCTTAGATCCTTGTATTACTGAGAAGAGTTAAGTCTATCACAGCTGGTCATTGCACAATGTTGCTGTTACTGTGTACAATGTTCTCCTGGTTCTGTTCACTTCACTCAGCATCAGTCCATGTAAGTCTTTGCAGGTTTTTCTGAATGCACAAGTCATTTAATAACCTCTATTTGCCTCAATATCTTCATTTGTCAATAGGTATAATAGCACCTATCTCCCAGGATTGTTGTGAGGATCAAGTGAAATAATATTTGTAAAGCACTTTGCAAAACTTAAATGTTATGCTATGTAAATTACAGCTATTTAAAGGGATAGTTTTTGTCCTTATGGACAAGGTGGAGAGATTTAGATTAGGCAATAGTTCAGTAGGAATGAATGAATGAAAGCATTTATCAAGTGCTTACTGCTAAATACTGGAGATACCAATAGAAAAATCTTGAGAAGTCTCTATTCTCAAGTAATTTACACTCAAATTGGGGGAGACCATTCTTTTAAAGGACAGATGAAAAGGCCTAAAGGTCCTTAGGGTTCAGTTGTATGGCAGATGGCAAGGCCCATGGGTCTTTAGGTTACTTAAGTAGTTAATATGACAATGCCAGGAAAACTATAGAACTTGGAGGCAGGGCAGGTGGTGAGGCCTGGAACATATTAGGAGGCAGTGGCAAGACAAATGATCTTCTTTCTCATCCTGCTTCCCGGCCATTTCCATAGGTTCCGGGACAGTTCTGGGGACCAAGGAAAAGGATAAGAGTGGAAGGAAAGCTGTCACCCAGTGGTGACAGCTGTTTCCTCTGCTAGCCCTAAATGGGTTCTAGGACAGTCCAGGTTGGGAAGGGGAGGAAGGCAAGGAGATAAATGTGCCCTGCCAATGGGGGCTCTTCCTATTGCCCAGCCAAGTTGAGCAACCAAACCCAAAGCCCATTATAAGTGGGTTAATGTTAGTTTGGAAGGATGTCTCTAGTGGAGTGTCACAGGGATATGTGCTTGGCTCTGATCTATTCAAATTTTTTTTTGAACCTTGATCAAGGCAGGCTTCCTTCATACCTGGAATACATTTCCTCATCATTTCTACCCCACAGAATCCCTAGGTTCCTTCATGGTTCAGCTAATATACCACCTCCTATAGGAAGCCTGTGCTGAGCCCTCCAGAAATAATTTTGCATTATTATTTTATATTTTATTGTCTTTTTACCTGTTGTATTTACTCAAAAGATTATAAGCTACTTGGTGACAAGCACTGATTTTGTTTTTTGTCTTAATAGCCCCAGATACTTGATAAACACTTGCTGAATTGAATTAAGTTGAAATTAATTCAAATCAAAGGTCTTTTGATATGTTACATACTGAAGAAGCAAGTCTAGAGGCCTGGTTCTATTGCTAGTGATAGAACATTTCACAACAAGTATGTTCTAAAAACATATTTTCATGTTGCAAAACTAAAGTCAATTTTCTCTTAAGACTTTAATTTCTCTTAAAACTTAAAAAATTTAATTTCTTTTAAAATGTAATTTGAAAATTAAATAGTTGACATCTATTATAGAATTTAAAGATAAGAGAAAACTTAGAGATGATCAGTTCCAAGCCCCTCATTTTATAGCTAGGGAAACTGAAGCCCAAAGAAAAGAAATGATTACCCAAAGCTTCCCAGGTTGTGGATCACAGGTCAAGAATTTCAGCCCATGTACTATGACTTAAAATCCAGTGTTCTTTTGAGTAGAAAAGTTAGGGGGGGATGATGGCATGAAGGGTGTTAAAATAAGGCAGAGAGTACAACTTTATATGGAGGTTTTTTTTGTGAAAGAAAAGAACCATAGTTACATTTCCAACAAATCAAGAGACTTGAATATTTTCAAAAAACAAAATACATACCAGGTTATACATGTGGTCTCACTGCCCTCTAGTGTCCCAGTTCCTTAGTAGCTATTGAAAGATTATACTATCAATTGTCAAAAGTTTATCTAGTCATAGATTCTTACAGCTGCAAAGGAGCTTAGAAATCACCTGACCCAAATCCCTCTTGTTGGTCTCTTCATTTGGTGCTTCATTCTGTTTATTTATTTATAAATAGGAATAATAAATCATACTCTTACTTCCTAGAGTCATAGTGAGGAAATGCCTCCAAAAATGTCAAGTTTTAAAGAATATGAGTTGCTATGATTATGCTCTTCTGGATAAGTAGGATCATCAACAAAATTCATTTCAAAACCTCTCCCATCATGCTTTGTGAGATATATATTAAACTACTTTCCCTCTGCCTATTCTATGATCCAGACACATTGGATCATTCACCATCCCCCATCTATGTCTTATTTGTTGTTGTTGTTATTTAGTCAGTTTCTTTTTTTGTATTTTTAATTATTTTTATTTTTAACATGTGTTTTTAAAACTTTGGGTTCCAAATTTTCTCCCTTCCTCCCTCCCCATTCACCCTCATTGAAAAGGCAAGCATCTCAATCCAGGTTATAGATGTGTAGTCATGCAAAACACTTCCATAGTAGTCCTGTTGGGAAAAACTAAGTATATTTCCCTTCATCCTATTCTGCCTCCCATTTATTCTATTCTCTCTTTTGACACTGTCCCTCCTCAGAAGTGTTTGCTTTTGATTATCCCCTCCCCCAATCTGCCCTCCCCTCTATCAACCCCCTGCTCTCTTGTCCCCTTCCCCCCGGTTTTTCCTGTAGGGTAATATAGATTTCCATACCCCATTGTGTATGTTATTCCCTCCTTAAGCCAAATCCTATGAGAATAAGATTCATTCATTTCCTCTCACCTTCCCCCGGTTCCCCTCCACTATAAAAGCCTTTTCTTGTCTGTTTCATGTGAGATATTTTACCTCATTCTACTTCTCCCTTTCTCCTTCTCCCAGTATAATCCTCTCTCCTCCCTTAATTTTATTTTCCAGATATCACTCCTTCATCTTCAACTCACCCTGTGCCCTCTATCTACCTATCTATCTATACATACATATAATTTTTTCCCTCCCACTACCCTAATACTGACAAAGGACTCATGAGTTACAAATATCATCTTTCCCTGCAGGAATGTAAACAGTTCAACCTTAATAAGTCTCTTATGATTTCTCTTTCCTGTTTACCTCTTCTATGTTTCACTTGAGTCCTCGTATATGAAGGTCAAATTTTCTATTCAGCTCTGGTCTTTTCCACAGTAATGCTTGAAAGTCCCCTATTTCATTGAATGACTACTTTTTACCCTGACGGATTATGCTCAGTTTTGCTGGGTGGGTGATTCTACGTTGTAGTCCTAACTCCTTTGCCCTCTGCAATATCGTACTCTATGCCCTCCGGACCCCTAATGTAGAAGCTGCTAAATCTTGTGCTATCTTGATTGTGTTTCCACAGTACTTGAATTGTTTCCTTCTGGCTGCTTGCAATATCTTCTCCTTGACCTGGGAATTCTGGAATTTGGCTACAACATTCCTAGGAGTTTTCCTTTGGGGATGTCTTTCAGGAGGTGATTGGTGGATTCTTTCAATTTTTATTTTTCCCTCTGGTTCTAAAATATCAGGACAGTTTTCCTTGATAATTTTTTGAGAGATGATGTCTAGGCTCTTTTTTTGATCATGGCTTTCAGGTAGCCCAATAATTTTTAAGTTCTCTCTCCTGGATCTATTTTCCAGGTCAGTTAAATTTTTCAGTTCTTCCAAGGTGCTATGATCAAGGGCGAGGTGTTTACTCCTTTCCTGGCCTATGCTCTGGTCTATGAGCTCTCTTTTCTGTCTTGGAACTGTGAGAAGGGTTTCCTCTCCACAGCCACTACAAGTTCCACCAGGCCAGCATTCCTTCTTGCCCCAGGACCACCACCCAGAACTGTGACCCAGATCCAAGCACTGGCAAAGCAAGAGAATACTGCACAAGCAGAGAGATCCCTGCAATCCCCCTCTGATCAACCACTTGATTCCCCCTCAGTTTGTGGGCCAGAAGCTCAGGAAGCAGCCACTGCCCTAAGGAATGGGGCTGCAACCCCACGCTCCTCTCTCACCACTGTAGAAACAGACTTTTCCAACTGACCTTCTAAGTTGTATTTGGCATTTGTGGGTTCAGAGGTCTGGAAACCTCCTCAGCTGCCTATGATTCAGTCCTCTGAGGCCTGCTCTATGGTTGCTGTGGCCTGAGCACCCACACCGAACTGCGCTCCTCTCCCCGCCCAGCGCGATATACCTTTCTGATCAACCATCCTGGTTGTCTTTGGCTGGAAATTTGTTTCGCTCTGTCTTTTTGTGGGTTCTGCTGCTTTAGAATTTGTTTAGAGCCATTTTTTATAGGTATTTGGAGGGGTTTGGGGAAGAGCTCAAACAAGTCACTGCTTTTTCTCCGCCATCTTGGCCTATTTAGTCAGTTTCAGTTGAGTCTGATTTTTTGTGATAGACACACTGGAGTAGTTTGCCATTTCCTTATCCAGCTCATTTTACAGATGAGGAAACTGAGGCAAACAGGATTAAGTGACTTGCTCAGGGTCACACAGCGAGTAAATGTCTAAAGCCAGATTTGATTTAGGTCTTCCTGACTCCAGACCCAGTGTTCTTAGGGCCACTTAGCTGTCTCATCTAAATCTCATATTCACTTATAATCAGAGGTTCCCAAACTTATTTGGCCTACTGCCCCCTTTTCAAAAAAAATTACTTAGCACTCCCCTGAAAATCTATTTTCTTTAATCCTTTAACATTTTTTAAAAATTTGCATCATTTGAAAAAATATATATTTTTAATGACACATCTTGAATTTAATAATTTATTGCAAATTTGTGGGGTTTTTCTGGATTGAAATTTTGATGACACAATATTGCATCTTGTAACCATACAGTATAATATGGTAAGCAAGTCATTACACACACATATTCATGCCAATGCATGCTGGACTTCTCAACAATGTGGGATTTATTCACCTGCCAACACTTGCTTGTTAAGACCTGTCAGCAGACTTGGCCCCTGATCAGTTACAACTTGCATTTTGTGTGTTTATTTGGAAAATAATTTAGTCTCTATGACATTAATTCTGTTACACAACAGATGAAGCCTGCATGAACAGTTTTTCAAAATTTTCTTATATTCCCTTCTTTCTTTATGCTTTCTCCCCTGCTTTGTATCCCCCACTTGCATCCGAGGCTATTACCACTCCCCTGGATTGTTCCAGCACCCCCCAGGGGATAGTATTTCCCACTTTTGGAACCTATGCTTATAATGATTCTCTTTACTTATTTTACCTGGAAATATCACCACCTTCCCTGATTTTTTTCCCACTTGGTAATGATTATTTTTCAAATTTCAAACTCACATTATTTGTACCCCTTTCCATTTTGCATTATACTTAATATATTTAACAAGCAACCTATAGCATCATGGATAGTGAGGTTGTCTGAGAAGACTTGGGTACAAGTTTCAACTCTGACATATACTGACTTTGTGATGCAAGGCAAGTCACTTAATCTCCCTTTGTTGTTGTTCTGTCTTTTGGTCATATCCAGTTCTTCGTGACCCTATATGGGATTTTCTTGGCAAAGATGCTGGAGTGTTTTGCCATTTCCTTCTCTAGTAGAATTAGGCAAACAGAGGTTAAGTGACATGTACAGGGTCACCCAGCTAGTGAGTATCTTAGGCTGGATTTGAACTCAGGTCTTCCTGAAGGAAATTGCAAACCACTCCACTATTTCTGCCAAGAAAACCCTAAATGGGTTCATGAAGAGTTGGACTACATGGAAATAGAACTACAGCTTCCTGGCTTCAGGCCTAGCAGTGCTCTTTCCATTTAGCCACCTAGCTGCCTCCAATGCAAAAAAAAAAAATTAAGTGGCTTACCTAGGATCTCCCAGGTAGTAAGTGTCTGAGGTAGAATTTAGGCTCAGGTCTTCCTGACTCTAACCCAATGCTCTATCCATGGTGCCATCTAGCTGTCCTTAATCTCTCCCTACCATAGGATATTCTTAAAGACTAAGTAGTAGAGAAGATGACAATCTTCATGTGAGGAATTCCCTCACATAGGAGTTCCTTATGCCAATGACATCATAAGCCCAGTTTCTCTTCCTATTATAGATAGATGTGTATATGTTACATCATTCACTAGACTATAAGCTTCATGAGGGTAAGGTATATGCAATTCATCATTGTATCTTCACTGGCACCTCACACAGGTGGGCCAATAGGAATAGTCTAAACTCCTGGAACTGGAATTAAGGCTGAGGGGAGAGAGAAAGTGATGTTTAACTATATGAAGAAAATGTTCCAAGTGCAGGTTGTAGCCAATCTGAAGATTTACAGCATCCATTGCTGCCTTCTCCAACACAAACTTCTTCTGAAACAGAAACAAGGAGGTGAGGTAAAAAAATAAATGATCTGTACAAGAGTAAGAGCATCAAATGCAAATAGAAACAGATTCCTTTCCTACTGACCACATATTGATTTAGAAAGCCACAAATTAATATTATCTATGGAGTATCTTTATTAATTTTGTTAAACATGTCCCAATTACATTTTAATATGATTCTGGCTGCACTGGAGGGTTTTGCTGGCTGCATGTGGCCCCAGACTGTGAATGTGATACCTCTGTACTAGATAATATCTGAACATTTAGCTCTATTCCATACACATTGGCACATGTTAAATGTGGGAGGGAAGGTATAACAATTCAGGTCATAGGACCAATCCCTAGGCTTACTCTATAATATCCATTCAGGGAACATTTGAACCAGTATCCTGACCATAAAGTTATATTTACCAGTCCTCTGACCACTTTCAGAGGTCCTATCTTACTTCTCCTCAGTTAAGATGCAAACTAGATAAATTTGGAACTGGTTGAATGACTGTACCCAAAGGGTAATCATTCATTTATGGATCAAAAGCAAGTCTATAGGAAAGTGATGCAAGAATCTGTGCTAGACACCTGTGCCTTCTGTGACTTATGATTACTGACAAAGTGTTACTGGCATTTACTGTTACTGACAAAATGACAGATAAAATGACAATGATTACTTTTTTTTACTGACCTCAACCCTAAATTTGCCTGTTTGCAATCTCCTTCCAACCATTGCTATTGGTTTTGTCTTCTGGGGCAAAGAATAGACAGGTATCCAAATACTGGAATAGAGCTGTCATACTCCCGTGCGTCTTCTCTTCTCGAAGGTAAACATCCCTGGCTCCTTCAATTTTCCTCTAAGCTATGTCTCTCTTAATGCAGGCCCAAATCACATTGTTCCTGTTCTTGTTCTTATTTGCTGCTGAGGCATATTAACTGTGTACTCCATTTAACTCCCCAGATCTTTTTCAGGTGAAAGGAGATTGCAAAGAGGAGAATTTAGGGTTGAGGTCAGTAAAAATGTTTTAACACTTAGAGCTGTCTGAAAGTAGAATAGGAAGGATTCTTCAGGAGTCAATAGTTTCACCATGCCACTCTGTTGTCATAAAGCTGAGGTTAGATAAAGCTTTTGTTTTCCCATCTGCCAAATGAAACTGACAATTCTAATTGTATTTGCCTCATAGATAAAATGGTACAATTTTAAATCCATCAATATTCTTTTTCAACTAATATCCTCCTATAATTTCTCTACAGGAGACCAAATCAATGGGCTCAGGGGACCATAGTAGC
Source organism: Vombatus ursinus (assembly GCF_900497805.2). Taxonomy (NCBI): domain Eukaryota; kingdom Metazoa; phylum Chordata; class Mammalia; order Diprotodontia; family Vombatidae; genus Vombatus; species Vombatus ursinus. Next base: position 24,159,063 of record NW_020947062.1, read on the forward strand.
AAAGAAGTGATCCTGGGTTCCCCTGTGTTTGGTTGCTGTTAAAATGATGATAGCAGTGAAGTGGAAAAAACTTCCATGGCCAACCCAGCTCAGTACAGAAAAGCTCACCTCCACCAGGCTTGGTGATGATTTATTTGTCCTTGTCCCTGAAAACCTGAAAGCATTCTATAAAGGTACATTCCCTGGTTCCAGCCAGAAGGTAATTCTTCTTGGCTTGTAAAGGTTTTGATTGGAATTAAAATGTAAATCACCTCAGCAACAACAGAGGCAGCAGAGTAAGAAGACATTTTAAGCTACAGGTCACTAACACTCAAGTGAAAATGAAGAATAATCATTATGGCTTTACATAAGACTGGTACCAGACTTTCCACTAATCCCGATGGATCTCCAGAAGTGAATATAATCTAGTAAGATTAAAAAAAAAAACTGAGACTGACTTGTCTCTTCTCCCAGAAAAGACCTAGCACCAGCATCTACTCTGTTGGAATAATATCTGCTTATCTTCAAGGCCATCCCAGAGTAACGCCACCTGCCCCTGACCTGATATTCCCCTCACATCTTGGGAAATTCATTTGCCTGATAATTTGAAGGGACTCTCAGTTATCAGAGAAACTGAGCTGGAAAAACAAGACAGAACTCAAGCTGAGGACATACTAATTCTCCTAATTGCTACCCACTGTCAGCTCATTTTTTTCTAAAATTAAAATCCTCTTCTTAAAAGGGCAATGAAAGTTCAGTTGCCTTCCAGCAGCACCCAAGCTCCTCCATGGTAGCAATAAATAAAGTTTGTTCTCTAGAAATTTCCAGCTGAGTCTCCTACCTAACTTTCATTATCTTCAATCTTCCCTAGTGGGAGGGAAAGAAAATCAATGTAGAGAGGTGACAGACAGTACTTCTTACACCTAGTTCAAAATTGAATAGTCAAAATTTGCCTGAGAGTGACTCCCTACAATCACCTCCTACCCTTCTTTAAAGTCTCATCATTCCTGTTTTCAAATACTCTCAGTGGCTCCCCATTACCTATCCATTAAAGTATAAACTCCTTATCTTGACATAGTCAGTCTTCCTCTAACTTACCTGTCCACCCTACTTCCCTTCTGGCCATCTATTTACTATTCCCCTCCACCCATCCTACTTCCAGTTAGACTGTACTCTTTGTGCCCCTTTCTTATCTTAACTTCTTTGTCCTCCATGCTTTTGTTTATATGAACCTCTGTGCTTGAAATATACTCCCCTTGAAATGCATTCATCATGTCCTACCATATTGCTCTCCTGGACTTTATGATTTCCAGAAAACTTTTCATTCTACAAGATGAATTCAACTCTGAAACTCATACCTCCTCAGTATTCCTTAACCCTGGGGCCCCTCCTTCCCTCTAATTGAAGATGGTAGAAGGTGGATATTGAAGAGGTCCTAACAGATCTTACACTATTTAAGGAGAAGTCCCAGAGAATTCTCATCATTTCCCACCAACCAGTTACAGTACTTCATAATGCAGGGTACCACTCATCACTATCACCCCCACCCACCTTTTCATCTTCTTTTTATTTATTGTCTTTCCCTGTTAGATTATGAGGTCCTTAAAGGCAGGTATTGTCATATGTTTTTTTTTTTTCATTTATAGTCACAGTCCTTTACATGATGCCTGGCACATAGAAGTTGTTTAATAATGTTTATTGACTAATTCTGACTCTATTTGTGTTCAAGTCCCTCCCTTTCCATCTCAGATACCATCTTATTCATGAAACCTTCTCAGTCTTCCCAGGATCTCTCTTCAAAATTTGCCAAAAAAATTTTGCCTGCCTCTCCTTTAGAAGAGACCTAATGTCTTGTAAAATATTTATTTATGTACATGTCTTATTCCCTTTCCATTAGATCTGGACTCCTTGAGAGTAGGAACTGTCAGTGTTCATCTAAATATCTCCAGCATTTATCATAGTGTCTTACTAAGTGAGTATTTTAAAATGTTCACTGAACAAAATAAAACTTGGAGTTTTCACTTAGTAGAAAGACTTATATATAACACTTTATACTGTCCAAATTTCTTTTAAGTACAAAATTATATTTTATAATGTAAGAAATAAAATAGAAAAGTAAAAAAAGTAAAAAGTCTTATTTTTATTCTAGACATGCCACTAAGATGTAGTCAGATAGATGTAATTATCACCATCTTACAGAAGGGTAATATGAGTTCCAGAGATGTTAACTAGAACCCAGATGTTCTGAATTTGTAGTCTAATAGCCTTTCTAGTAGAACCACTAAATTATGTACCTCTTCTCTATTTAGTCTTCAATTCCTTTTGTTTACTCTGACTATATATAGAATTTTAGAAGAATGACCCTTTTACAGTACCATCAATGATGATGTGGGGCTGGTGAAGATCTTTCTTGTATAGTTCTTTGGTATATTTTTTCCCCCAAAGCCAGACATTATGAAGAATGAAGTCAAGTGGGCCTTAGGAAGCATTGCTAACAATAAAGCTAATGGAGATGACAGAATTCTAACTGAGCTATTTAAAATCCTAAAAGATGATGCTGTTAAAGTGCTGCACTCAATATGCTAGCACATTTGGAAAACTCAACAGGGGTCATGATTGGAAAATATCATTTACATCCCAATCCTAAAGTGTAGCAATACTCAGAAGTGTTCAAAATACTGAATAATCATTCTCATTATAAATACCAACAAGGTTATGCTTAAGATTCTGCAAGCTAGGTTTCAGCAATATGCAAATCAAGAATTACCAGAAAAGCAGGCTTGTTTTTAAAGAAGCAGAAGAACTAGAGACCAAATTGACAACATTAAGTGGATTGTGGAAAAAGCAAAGGGGTTCTAGAAAAATATCTACCTCTGCTTCATTAGCTACACTAAATCATTTGACTGTGGATCACAAAATGTGGGAAGTCCTCAAAGAGATGCAATCATCAGATATATTACTTGCCTCTTGAGAGATCTGTATGCAGACCAAAAAACAATTAGAACTGAACATGGAACAACTAAATGGTTTAAGATTGGAAAAGTAGTATGACAAGGCTGTATACTGTCACCTTATTTTTTTAACTTTATGCAAAGTACATCATGTGAAGTGCCAGACTGATTGAATCAAGAGCCAGAATTAAAGTTGCTGGGAGAAATATCAACAATCTTAGATATACAGATGATACCACTCTAATGGCAGAAAGTAAAGAAGAATTAAGAAGCCTCTTGATGAGGGTGAGAAAGAAGAGCATAAAAGCTACCTTGAAGCTTAATGTTTAAAAAAAAAACTAAGATCTTGGCAACTGGTCCCATCACTTTCTGGCAAATAGAGAGAGAAGAAATGGAAGAAGTATCAGATTTTATATTCTTGGGCTCAAAGATCACTGATGACAGTGACTCCATGACAATAGCAAATCTGAACAGCATATTAAAGAGCCAAGACATCACTTTGCTGACAAAGGTTAATATAGTCAAAACTATGTGTTTTCTAGAAGCAATGTATGGCTGTGAGTTGGATTATAAGGAAAGCTAAAAGCTGCTGAATTGACACTTGAATTATGGTGCTGAAGAAAACGTGAGAGTCCATTGCACAGCAAGGAGATCAAACCAGCTAATACTTAAAGAAGTTAATTCAGACTGTTCACCGGAATGTCATATACAAAAGTTGAAGCTTAAATACTTTGGACTTAAATACTTAAAGACAGGACTTATTGGAAAAGGCTCTGATTTTAGGAAAAACTGAAGGCAAAAGGAAAAGGGGATGGCACAGGATGAGATGGATAGAAAGTGTCATGCAAACAATGAACATGAGCTTGAATGGACTTTGGGAGGTAGTGGAAGATAGAAGGACCTGGCCTACTATGGTTAATAGGGTCACAAATCATTAGGCATGACTGAACAACTGAACAACAAAAGGGGCTGGTGAAGCCAACCAAAATTAAAGATCTACTGACTTTATCATTCAACTGAAATTAATCTCTTAAAAGTTATCAATGATCTCTTAACTTCCAAATCTAATGTTCTTTCCTAAATTTTCATTCTTCTTAACTTCTCTGCAGCATGTGACATTGTTGTGTCCTTGATAGTTTTTTTAACTTTTTTAAATTCTCTTCCTTCCTCCCAGCCCTCCCCCACCCATTGAGGAGGCAAGCAGTATGATATCATTATAAGTGTAAAATAATATAAAACATATTTCCATATTAAGCATATCACAAAAAAGCATGAAAAATAAAGAAAGTGAAAAAATTGTGCTTTACACTCAAAGTTCATCAATTCTCTCTCTGTGTGGGTAAATAACACTTTTTCATCGAGGGTCCTTTGGAATTGTCTTCATACTTGTGCTGATCAGAGTAGCTAAGACTTTCGAAGTTGATCATTATAATATTATTCTTAATGTGTACAACAATCTACTCACTTCACTCAGCATCAGTTCATATAGATCTTCCCATGTTTTTCTGATACCATCTCCCTCATCATTAGTTATAGCAAAATAGTACTCTATCACAATCATATGCCACAAACTTGTGACATATTGATTCACCAATGATGAGCATCCCTTTGATTTCCAATTCTTTGCCAACATAAAAAGGCTGCTATAAATATTTTTGTGCACGCATGTCCTTTTCCTTTTTTTTTTTTTGATCTCTTTGGAATATAGACCTAGGAGTGATATTGGTGTGTTAAAGGGTATGCACAGTTTTATAGCTGTTTGGCCATAGCTTCAAGTTGTTCTCCAGAATTATTGGACCAGTTCACGACTTCACCAACAGTGCATTACTGTCCCAGTTTTTCCACATCCTTTCCAACATTTGTCACTTTCCTTTTCTGTCATGTTAGCCAATCTGATCGGTGTTGTTTTATTTTGCATTTCTTAATCAATAGAGATTTAGATAATTTTTCATGATTATAAATAACTGATTTCTTCTGAAAACTGACTTTTCATATCCTTTGATCATGTATCAATCGGGGAATTCTTCTTATTTTTACAAATTTGACTCGGTTCCCTATCTATTTGAGAAATGAGACCTTTATCAGAGAAACTTGCTCTAATTTTTTTTTTGATATTACTTTATCATCTATGGTATCTTTTAGCAAAATGTAGTTTCCCTGATTTTCTCTTTTAATTAGGTCTAAAAATAGACCTAGAGACCTAAAACTTTTGCTTTGTCTTAGGTCATGATTGTCTTTTTTACTTAATTTGAAGCATGATAGATTCTGCTCTGGCCCTTTATTTTAACTCTGTGTGTGTGTGTGTGTGTGTGTGTGTGTGTCTTTCTGTTTCTAGTGTGTCTTGTAAACATACTGCTGGATTCTGTTTCTAATCCATTCTGCTATGTGCTACTTACTATCTATGGCAATTCACTCAGGCAATTCACATAACTTTTCTGAGTCTCTATTCCCTCACCTGGAAAATAATGCATTAAAGAAGATGACATCTAAGTTTCTTTCCTTCCTTGATGGGAAGAGGAGAGGAGAGAACATTTTACATTGAACCCTGAGCATCTATTGCCCCATCTCCAGCCTTCAAAGGAAAAAGAAGAAGAAGTAAAAGAGAGGAAGACACAGACATCTCCTGCCTAGACTCTAGGAGCATCCTGCCTGGGCTTCAGCCTTGGGGGAGAGGGAGGGAAGAGAGAGAGAAAGAAACTTTGCTATTGTGCCTCAAGCATCTCCAGCTTCCCTTGAAAGAGAGTCATTCAAATTTCCTGCTGCTATATTGAGAAGAAAATTCCAGCCACTAGCAGCACTTGCCTGTTCTCTAGCCTTCTGTGGGAAAAGAAAAAGCACCATTCCTTCATACCAGTCTCCTGCCATGGAGGTGAAGGGAAACAGCCCCATTCTGTCAGTATCATCACTCCTTCTGCTCCAAATTCTGCTCCCTCACATGAACTCCCAAAGACTGTCAAAGGATTCTACCTTAAAGTCATAACCCTATTGACACTGAAAATCTTTCTAAATTTTTTCCCTTAATGATTAGCAAACTCTACTCTACCTCAGCCATACCCTCTCCATCCCAGTGGTTTTGAATCCCCATAGGGTCATCATTAAAACCTTATCTCACCTCTACTGTCTCATTCTTTATTCTCATTTCCCTCCACCTCCCTCCTTAATGTCCTACATCAACACTACCTATCCCTTCCAATGTACACTCTGGAATTCCTGTTTCACAGGCAACAAACTTGCTTTCATCTTAAATCTTTTCCTTTCCCACTCCTTCCATTATCTGACTTTCTGTGAGACCTGGCTCCCTCTTGATAGTACAGTCTCCCTGGTCACCCTTTCCAGGACCTGTTGTACTTTCATTTCTCAGCACCCCAAGTAACTGGTGGAGAGATAAGGGAATTGGTCCTGCTCCTGATTGCCACTTCCAGGTTATCCTCCTACCACCATCATGAAGTCTATGTATATACCACCTAATCAAATCTTAGTGGCTACTGTCTACAAATTCCAGGACACCCCCCTTCCTTCTTAAATGAGTTCAATGCTTGACTTACAATCTTTCTTTCCCCCTTAACTCCTGCTCTCATATTAAGGAACATCAAGATACATAATAATACTCCCCCAAAATACCTTAACCACACAATTCCTCAACTTACTCATTTCTCATGACCTACAGCTCTACCCCACACAGAAATATGGTTATACTCTTGATCTTGCCATCATCCAAAAGTGTGCCACTTCCATGTTCATAAACTCTGGAATTCGCTTATTTAATCACAATTTATTGGCATTCCACCTCTCCCTCTTCCTTCCTCCTTTGTCCATACTTTGTCCACTGATCAGTCATTCAGGCTCTCAATTCTCTCCTAGGATATCACCTTACATTAGCTAAATTCTCCTCATTTCCCCATCTTGACTCTTTGGTGAACCCATTCAACTATACACTATCATCTTCTCTTAATCTCTTACCCCTTTATCATATCACTGATTCTACCCTACCAAGCCTCAGCCTTGTATAACTCTCTTTGCTCCTACTCACATGCTGCTGAATGGGTGAGAAAATCACCACTTGTTCTGACTGGGTCCACTACAAATTTATGTTTTATAACCTCAACTAGGCCCTCATTGCTGCTAAGCAAACTTTTTTACAACTCCCTAATTTCACTATTCATTACAGCCACAGCAGGTGTTCCAAACCTTTTTATCCCTCCTCAAAATTCCCATAGCTTCCCTGCCCCCTCCCCCAAACTGAGAACCTTGCCTCATATTTCACTGAAAAAAATGAAGCTATTTGTCAAAATCCCTCTCTTCTCTTCTCCTCCTTATCTCCTTATCACCCAGCTATCTTTTACCACTATCTCCTCCTTTACCCCTGTCTCACACAATGAGGTAGCCCTTCTCCTTGCCAAGGTCAACCCTTCAAAAATGATTCCATTCCATCCCACCTTCTCCAGCATCTTCTCTTGTCTCAACTGTCTAATGTATCTTCAGTAACTTCCTATCTATTATTTGCTTCCCTATTGCCTACAAACATGTGTATGTGTCTTCCATCCTCAAAAACCCTCATTTGATCTATCCATCCTTGCTATCATCCCACATCTCTCTTATTTTTTATGGCTGAACTCCCTGAGAAGGCTATCTACAACACTCACCTCCACTTTCCCACCTCTCACAACTCTTCTTAACTCTGTAATCCAGCTTCTGACCTTGTCACTCCACCAAAACTGCTCTCTCCAAATTTATCTGTAATCCCTTAATTGCCAAATCCACTGATCTTTTCTTAGACCTTACTGTAGTCTTTCACACTGTTCTGTTTCACACCTTCTCCTCTATACTCTTTTCTCTAAGTCTTCAGGACACCATTATATTCTGGTTTTCCTTCTCAGCCTGCTTTGCTAGATCTTCATTCAGGTCATGTACAATAACCGTGGATCTCCCATGGACTCTGTGCTGGACTCTCTTCTCTTCTCCCTCTATATTACTTCACTTGGTGATCTCATCAGTTCCCAAAGATTTAATTATCATGCCTATATTGAAGATTTTTAAACACACTTAGACAGCCCTAACCTCTCTCTGGTCTATCTCCAACTGCCTATTTGACATCTTAAATTGGATGTCCTGTTAGTCTTAATGTCCTGTTGATCTTAAAAATAACATGTTCAAAATTGAACTCATCTTTCCCCCTAAAATCCTTCCTGCTTTGAAACTTCCTTATTACTGTCGAAAGCACCACCATCCTTCCAGCCCATCCCTCCATCCAAGGAAAGTTAGATAAACAGATGTTTAAGAAAGATTGCTAAAATTGATTTAATTCAAAATGGGCCAGGCCAGGGACAATCACCAGTTTCTGACCACTAGATATTCCTCTCTGGGCATACAATACCAGGAAGCACCAGGAGTGGGCACCAAAAGGAAGTTGAGGCAAGCAGGGGGATTATCAGTATAGTAGAGCAGAATAAGTCAATGATGCATTATCAGTATCATTATCCATATCAATAATGGAGGGCAGCAGTTAAATTCTCCTAGAAAGGGGAACACTGTCCAGTTTGGCAGTAAACAGGAACCTAGCCAGAGAGAGGTAAGGTGAAGCCAAGGAATCACCAAGTGGCTTCCATCAAAGGTAAAGTTTAAAAGCTTCTTCCAGTACAATCTGACTCTGCAAGAAATGAAACTCTGTGATTTATAGCTGGACTCGAACTTAAGGTATCATCTACTTCAATTCCCTTACTTTATAGAGGAGGAAACTGAGGCACAAAGAAGTTAAGGGATTAACTGAAGAATATGTGGAGAAGCACAGTCAGGATTCAAAACAAGTCCTTGGTTGTTTCAGCTACAGATTCCAACTTATCTTCCTACTTCAATATGTAATAGGCTCCCCTAAGCAATGCTGTGCCCCATTACCTCTGACCCCAGCCTGAACCTTTGCTCTACAAATCTAGAAAAAAAAAAGCAAGGTGTTTCTCAGGAAAGAGTCCACCCCCAGCCAGCCACCCTTGCTTAGGGGAAATTTAAGAAGTCATTTGAAGATCAGCTTAAATGAAATTCAAACTATCCCCAGAACACAGTGATTATGTTTAATCTCGAATCATTCACAATTAAGAAGGCAGGAAAGTTCCCATCAAATTTACAACTAACCCCAGAGCTAAAATCAGGCCCTTAGCTACTCCTTGGTTCTCTTAGCTTTAATGTGAGTCTCATCACAATTGCTCACACAGTAATTGGCTTGGCGATTAGGGGAAAGATGATAGTATTTTAAAATGAGACTAACCTTGCAGGACACCCTTCATAGAGTATGTTCAGTTAATTGTAAAGGGAGCATGTCCTGTGTCTCATTCAGATAAGTCTGCTCCTAAACCTGGAAATGAGAAGCAGAAAAAAAACAATGGGTAGAGATGTTGTCTCCCTTAGAGAAGTCTTGAGAAAGAGCATTTAAAAAGGAATTAAATAAACTCTGGAGCTTTGCTTCTCCTTTGTATTCTGGTCTTTCCTTGAGCTTCAGTCTGCCTGGTGCATTTCTGATTGTTTGGTGCACAGAGAGTGCCAAATGAATTAAAACAAGGGAGCAGTTCTGTTTGCCTTGCTAGGCTCAGGGATGTCTACATTGCAGAATATCTTAAGTTGCCCTGTAGACTCTGTGGAGACATTCTGAGTAAACTGCACAGAGTTAGAATGAATGAGGGAATTAAACAAATATTGTTATCATTTAGCACCACACTCTTGGCCTCCCTGCAGGGCCCAGAAGGTGGTTTCCATTTGTCCTGAGGTTTTAAGATCTAGAGCTACCTGGAGTTTGGTTTTAAGGAATCAGGAAGACAAGGGAATTGCAAGAGCACATTTCCTACATTCCCCACCCCACGAAACACACATACACACATACACACACACACACTCACACACACATGCACCTCCCATACCCTTATACACCCACACCCTTCCCTCCAAAAACATCCACACCACCACACTACCATCACACACACACACACACACACACACACTCATGTATGCACCCCTATCTTTCTCCACTGGGTTTAAAGGCAAAGGGAAGATTCTCCTAGAGGCTAGGGTGTGAAAATGTTGTTACCATTCTTATCTTTACCAGATACTTGAAAGTCACTACTTCATTGATGGACCTGGGCTCCATAGAGATGCCTAGATGCTAATTACATTGTTCAGTTAGACCTGACTAAATCCTTAAAGGACCCTCTACCCCAGGGGCAGCCACAGGCAAAGGAAAAAAAAATATTTCAGTAATTCCCTATTTAAGATCAGTCAGTAAAAACCATTCCTCTTTATAAGCTCTCAAACTCAACTTCTCCATCCCTTCAAAAAGGGTTCAATTGTCAGCTTCACTCAACCTGTGGAAAAACAGCCCACTGCTCTCCCTTCCCACCTCCTAACTCCTACACCAACCAGCATTATAAAGCTCAAAAAATTCCAGGACTGCAAATTTCCTTTGTTTTTCATTTCTGCCTGCAGAAAACCAAGTTCAACATTTGGAAGAAAAAAAAAAGTTTAAGCACAGCTTATAGAAAAACCAGAAGGGGGCACTGTTAGTTCAGCTTCAAAATCTATGAACCAGGTAGAGAGAATGGTTCTGTTGGAAGGTCATGTAGTGAGCAGGGTTGTTTTCACATTAGACTCATCAGAGCCCTGTTGTTGGAGCTCTGTTATAGAAACAGAGCCCTGTTTCTATAACAATATTCAGAAAAGGAATAAAATAAGATGGTGAAGAGAGCATAGCTTTCCTTCTAACTACTGACTATTGCCCAGACCCCAAAACAGCCAGAAAAACAGGGAGAGTGATGCACAACTCAGTGAGAAATAGTTGGGTCAGATGTCTCTGCCAATTATCACTGCCTTTCACATAGTAAATTAGTAAATATCTGGTAAAGTATGAAGGAGCAGATATAATCAATTTTGAGTAGAACCTACATTAAACACACTTTCAAGGAAGTTTCTCTATAAGACAATATACAATTTGTGCAAGGAATTGTGTCTTAATTATCTTTGGCTCCCAGCAGTTCAATGTAGGTGTTAAGTTAATATTCAATGAAAATAATAAAGAATATCAGAACTCAGGTCAATGTGATCAATCTTGACTCCAGAAGACTAATGATGAAATGTACCCTCCCTCATTTTTTAATGGAGAGGTCTGTGGAAAAGGTAAATACACTTAGGCGCTTTGATTTTTAAGGGGGAACATATACACCCCAGAAAAGTAAGCTCTGAAACTATGGAAACAGAGCTATAGAGGTATGTAAATAGAGGCTATATTTTATTCCTTTCCTTACTGGCAACTAGATGAGCCTTACTGATTCTATATTGAAGGAGATATCCACTGTTTTAGAAATTTCCTGCCCAAACAGGATATTCTGATGGAGATTAACTTCAGATAAAACATTATCCCCTAGTAAAAAACCTGACATTTAGCAATTCCTGAGACCCTTGAGAGTTAACAAAGTTAACAGTCATTTTCCCTATTTCCATTCTGCCATGTAATGTGGCTGATCAGCTGTGCACTCTAAGAAAACCTACAAAGCCATAGATAGATAGATAGATAGATAGATAGATAGATGTAGATACTGATATAGATATATAAACCCAATCTGCACCCTAAGAAAAGTGAAGCCTCTTCAAGTCCTCCTTAATGCTTAATGCTTAATGAAGTTCTTTTCCTTTCAATCTAACTAATCACTAAGACCTCATGGCAGACAAGATTCCTCCTGGATTCTCATGGAATCTAGTATGGAAAACTTCCATGACAGGTAGCCTAGATCTAGGTGATCTAGAGCTGGGGAAGGGCTCTCAGAGGCCATCTATTCCAAATATAGATGAGGAAACCGAGGCTTGGAGAGGTTCAGTGACCCACCCAAGGTAGTAAGCATTAGAAGCAGAATTTGAATCCAAGTGTTACTCCCCTACCATACTACCTCCCTTAGAGTTGAAAGGAATCCTTAAATATTTTAATGAAAGTACCTCCCACCCCTCACCAACTCTGCTCATTCTAAACCTCTCCAGAAAGTACTTATGGCAGATTATAGACTCAGAATGAGGCATGCACAGTTAGATGTTGCCAAAGTGTCAGTTTGATTTAATTAACAACACTTCTTTCTTACAAGCAAGGAGCTTATCGAGAGGGAACAGGTCTTGGGAAATAATAGTGATATTTAAAAATCAATAGAACATTTAAAATGAATAGATTAAAGAGGGTCAGAGTGGGAGCCAGGAAGACCTAGGTTCAAGTGTAGCTTCTGATACATATAGCTTTGTGACCCTCAGCCTGTCACTGAACCCCTCAGTACCCCAGGCAATGTTCTAAAACAAGTGGAACAGTTTCTGATTTACACTGATAAAAAGGATCCTCCTTATTTGGAGTTCTCTATAACAATATTCTCCAAAGAGTGGTGCATACATACTGGGGTTGAATAAGATGATCCATTGGGGTACATGATGAAAATATTAGCAGTAAGGAGAACAGTCTAGCTGTTTGGTATATCATTCCTGCCTCTTCTGTCCTACCTTGGCCTTAGTCCAGTATAGGATACCTATACAGTCAGTTCCAAATTAGTCCCCAGGAACGCAGGGAGGAAGGCAGACATTCCAGGTAGGTCAATGGATAGAAGGCTGGGCTTGGAATCAAGAAGACCTAAGTTTAAATCCAGCTCTAGACACTTCCTAGCTGTATGATTCTGGGTAAATCATTTAACCTCTGTTTTGCCTCAGTTTCCTCAACTGTAAACTAGAAATGATAATAGTACCTAGCTCCCATGGTTGTTGTGAGGATAGAATGAGATATTTATAAAGTGCTTGGCACGTAGTAGGCACTATATAAATGCTTATTCCCTTCCCTTCCTTCATACCTCACTTGGTCTTTGCCAGGCCCTGGACCAGGAATGTTCTTTCCCCTTGCAAAGCAGGATTTACTAGCTTGACCCCAAATTGTAACAGCCTGTACTCAGACAGCAAACTCAGTAACACAAATCTTATGAGGCCTGAACAAAAAGTTATTTTGTAACATTAATAAATAAAATTTAAAAATTAATCATTTTAAATATGGTTTCACCTTTATTTCAACCATTTTAGTATCTATTTTTCTGCATATTTTAACATATCATATACATAGCAATACACATGATATAGCAATGTGTGTATATAATGAACAAATACATATATTGGAGGTGCATGTTCAAAAATAGGTTACTGATAAGTGTATGACCAAAAAACCTTGGAGATCACCACTTTAGAGCAATGATATCACAGATCTGGACAACATACATGAATGAATAAATGAGGAGCAAAGACAGTGGAGTAAGCAGGAAATCACCTAAACCTTCCCAAATTCACCTCCAACAACTAAAAAACGTCACCTAATAAAGAATTCTAGAAAGACAAAACCTAAAAAAGACAGGGTGAAACAATTTTCAGTCCCCAGACAACTTGAAAGTTCGACTAGATAGGTCTGTCTCACTCTAGTAGAAAGGGAGTGCAGTCCAGGGCAGGCAGTGTCCCCACAAGCCAGCAGCAGTTACTACCTCAGCAAGCTAGCTCCAGCATAGATCAGTGACCAAGGCCAGTTCCCCACCCCTTTACCATGAACTCCAACCCCCACCCCCCACAGGTCTCAGAACCAAATTTCCCCCTCCACCTGCCAGCTTAGGGAAGAAGGAGGAAGGGAGAAGATTTGGAATTCAAACTTTTATAAAAAGATTAATGTTAAAAATTGTCTTTACATGTAATGAAAAAAAAATACTATTTAAAAGAAAAAAAGAATGAAACAAAATCAAAAGCATGAAAACAGAAGAAAATGTAAAATATCTCATTGGAAAAATAATTGACCTGGAAAATAGATCCAGGAAAGATAATATAAGAATCACTGGACTACCCGAAAACCATAATCAAAGAAGAAAGACCTGAACATCATATTTCAATAGATTATAAACAAAAACTGCCCTGATATCGTAGAATCAGAGGTTAAAATACACATTGAAAGAATCCACCAATTACCTCCTGAAAGAGATCCCAAAATGAAAACTCCCAGGAACATTATAACCAAATTCCAAAACGCCTAGGTCAAGGAGAAAATACTGCAAGTAGCCAGAAAGAAAAAATTCAAATATTGTGGAGCCACAGCAAGGATTACATGGGATTTAGCAGCTTCTACATTAAGGGATTGGAGGGCACAGAATATGATATTCTAGAAGACAAAGGAGCTAGGGTTACAATCAAGAATCACCTACCTATTGAAACTGAGCATAATCTTTCAGGAGGAGAAAATGGTCATTCAATAAAACAGAAGACTTTCAAGCTTTCTTCATGAAAACATGAGAGTCAAACAAATATACATGTTCAATTACAAGACTCAAGAGAAGCATAAAAGGGTAAAAAGGAAAAAAGAAAGCATAAGGAATTCAATAAGGCTAAACTATTAGCATTCCTGTATAGAAAGATGACACTTGTAACTCTTAAGAACTATATCATTATTAGTGGAGTTAGAAAGACAGAGGGGATGGATAACAAGGTGAATTGATAGGTTGATATAAAATAATCAAGGGATGAGAAGGAGAACTACACTGGGAGCAGAAGGAAGGTAGCAGTGGTAAATGGGGTAAATTATCTCATGTTAAGAGGTGGGGAAGACCTATTACAGTGGAGGAGAAGATGGGTAGGGCAGTGGGCATTATTTGAACCTTACCCTCATTAGGATTGGCTCAGAGGGAATAACACACACAATCAGTTGGGTATAGACATTTATTTTACCCTATAGGGAAGTAGGAGGAAATGGGGTTAAGAAAGGGGGAGCTATATAAAGGAGGGCAGATTGGGGGAGGCAGTGGTCAGATGCAAAACACTGGTGAGGAGGGAAAGAGAAAAAAGAGAGAGAGGATAAACAGCAGGAAAAATAGGATGGAGGGAAATACACAGTTAGTAATCATAACTGTGAATTGAATGGGATGAACTCATCCATAAAACAGAATTGAGTAATAGAGAAAATTAAAAACCAGAATCCCACGAAATTTTATTTACAAGTAACACACTTGAAACAGAGAGAAATGCATAAAGTAAAGGTTAGAGGCTAGAGAAGAATCTGTTATGCTTCAGCTGAAGTAAAACAAAACGGGGGGTGGCAATCATGACCTCAGACAAAGCAAGAACAAAATAGATCTATTTAAAGGAGATAAAGAAGGAAACTACAACTTTCTAAAAGGTACCATAGACAATGAACTAATATCAATACTAAACCTATATGCATCAAGAGGTATAGCATCCAAATTCTTAAAGGAGAAGTTAAGTGAGTTACAGGAGGAAATAGACAGTAAAATTATACTAGTGGAGAACCTCAACTTTCTCCTCTCAGAACTAGATAAACCTAACTACAAAAATAAACAAGAAATTAAGAAGGTGAATATAATTTTAGAAAAAGTTAGATATGATAGACTTCTGGAGAAAAATTAATGGGGATAGAAAAAAATGTAACTTTTTTTCTCAGAAGTACATGGCACATAAACACACACAAAAATTGACTATGTATTAAGGCATAAAAACTTCACTATCAAATATAGAAAGGCAGAAATATTAAATGCATACTTTTCAGATCATAATGCAATAAAATTATATTCAATAAAGGGCAGTGGAAAGATAGAGTAAAAATTAATTGGAAACAAAACAATCTAATCCTAAAGAATGAGTGGAACAACGAACAAATCATAGAAACAATCAATAATTTCATTAAAAAGAAGGACAAAAATGCAATAACATAACAAAATTTATGGGATGCAGCCAAAGCAGTACTTAAAGGGAAAAATTATCTCTAAATGGTTACATCAACAAAATAGAGAAAGAGTAGATTAAGAGGTGGGCATGCAACCAAAAAAAAAAAAAACAGTGAAAGAACAAATCAAAAATCCCTAATTAAACACCAAACTGGAAATCCTGAAAACCAAAGGTGAGATTAATAAAATTGAAAGTTAAAAAAAAAAAAACTTGAGCTAATAAATTATTTGACAAAAACTGCTGGGAAAACTGGAAAAGAGTATGGCAGAAACTAGGTATAGACCAACATCTTATCCTGTATACCAAAGTAAAGTCAAAATAGGAACATGATTTAGACATAAAGGGTAATACTATAAATAAATTAGGAGAGCAAGAAATAGTTTATCTATTGGATAAATAGAGAAGGGAAGAATTTATGAACAAACAAGAGATAAAGAGAGCATTACAGGATATAAATTGTAAATTTTTTTATTATATCACATTAAAATAATTTAAACCAATGCAACCAAAACTGAAAGGAAAGCAAAAAGCTGGGAAACAATTTTTATAGCAAATAACTCTGACAAAGACCTCATTTCTCAACTATATAGAAAATTGAGTGAAATTTATAAAAATGCAAGTCATTTCTTGATTCATAAATGGTCAAAGGATATGAGCAGGCATGTTTCAGATGAAGAAATAAAAGCTATCTATAGTCGTGAAAAAAATGCTCTAAATTACTATTGATTAAAGAAATGTAAATTAAAAGAACTCTGAAGTACCATCTCATAACTATCAAATTGCCTTATTTGACAGAAAAAGAAAATGATAAATGTTGGAGGGGATGTGACTAAATTGGGACAGTAATGCACTGTTGGTGGAGTTGTGAACTGATCCACCCATTCTGGAGAGTAATATGGACCTGTGATTAAAGGGCAATCAAACTATGCATACTCTTTGATCCAGCAATACCACTACTATAGTGGTCTATATCTTGAACAGATATATAAAAAAGTGGAGGTGGGAGGACCTATTTGTACAAAAATATTTATAGCAGCTCTTTTTATGGTGGCAAAGAATTGGAAATTGAGGGGAGGCTCATCAATTGGGGAATGACTGAACAAGCTGTGGTATATGAATGTAATGGAATACTATTGTGCTGTGAGTAATGACAAACAAGTGGATTTCAGAAAAACCTGGAAAGGTTTACATGAACTGATAATGAGTGACATGAGCAGAACCAGGAGAACATTGTACAGAAGAACAGCAACATTGTACAATGATTATTTATGAATGACAGCTATTTTCAGCAATAGAATGCTCCAAGACAATTTTATTTTATTTTATTTTTGGTGAGGCAATCAGGGTTAAGTGACTTGCCCAGGGTCACACAGCTAATAAGAGTCATGTGTCTGAGGCTGGATTTGAACTCAGGTCCTCCTGACTCCAAGGCCGGCATTCTATCCACTGTGCCACCTAGCTGCCCCCTATCCAAGACAATTTTAAAGATCTCATGAGGAAAATTATTATTCACATCCAGAGAAAGAACTGATGGAGTCTGGATGCAATTTGAAGCATATTATTTTCAGTTTATTTTTTCATGACTTTTTTTCTCTTTTGTTCTGTTTCTTCTTTCACAACATGACTAATATGGAAATGATTTACATGATTGCACAAAAATAACCTAAATCAAATTGCTTACTATCTTTAGAGAGGGGTGATATTAGGGAAGGAGGGAAAAAAATTGGAACTCAAAATTTTTAAATGAATGTTAAAATTTGTCTTTACATGGAATTAAAAAATACTATTAAAATGAATGAATGAATATTGAATGAAAAACATGACATTTGTTTGTTCAATTTTTATGTATTTCCCTCCAAAAAATATTCCTCTAGTATTTTATTATAATGTAGATATGACTCTGAGTTCTTGAAGGTTATTACACGTGAATACAAGCCCCTATATATCCTTCCAAGTTAGAAAGGTTTCCATTAAGAACTCAGCAAAAGACTTTGGTCTATGCTCTGAGTACTGGATTGCCTAAATTCTTACAATCTGGTTACCAGAAGGCTTGTTGCCATTTTGGGGGAAGTGTTGGAGAAGGCAACTCATAAGGAATGCCTAAGGCATCAGGAGAATCACAACATGCATCTAGTAGGAGTACTTACATTGATTACATCAAGGCTCTAGGTATAAACATCCAAGTGTGATATTTATAACTCATATCATTATCTGCTTTCCTTCAATATTTTGGTCTTTTCTCGTAGGTTCAACTGAAAGAAACAAGATAGTGTTGTTTGTAGAGACAACTATTTGTTTGTTTGTTTTGGGGGCAAGGGAGAATAGAGATCTAGGATCTCTCTACTGAAAGGTCAACATCCTAACTGTCCTATCTATATAGAATTCACTGAGTAAAATTCAAGATGGGAGAGACCTTGTAGGAAAACAGAAGGTTGTTCTAAGTATATAACTGTGGCTAAAGGTGAAAAAGCCTTCACAGTGAGTAAAAGGATCAGAGATAATAGGAAGCAAATTTGCTGGAATGAAGTAATAGAGGTGAGTAGGAAAACAAAATTGAATGAGGGAAGTCAGGTTTCTTTCTACTTTTCACTCCCATCCCAAAAGGACAATTGGAAAATGGTGGCAGGAATTTCTAAGTAACTTCTAATTCATCCCATCCTTTCAGCTGGCAATGATCAAATTGATCACATATTGAAAAGTAGAAAGTCACTAGAGGGGTTGCTATCCACACAGATATATAGTGATTTTGCTTCATGCCTTCTATTTTAATGAGTCTCCTAACACTCTGTACTGACATTACGCCCATTACACTCATAGTCATGATCTATAATGCCAGTCATGTATATATATATATATATATATATATATATATATACACATATATATATACACACACACAATAGGACAAGTTTCCTGATGTCATACGTGGAACAAGGTTCCCTTTCTCCCTTGATGGATGGTTGTTTTAGATTAAGATGAATATCTGTCTCTCAAATCTCATTTCTAGTGCTTTCAATCACATGTCCAATAATCTCTTCCCTTAAGTCCATTAATGGGAAATGAAGTTTTAAAAAGTAATTAAACCTATATACTACATTAGAAATTGATGATTTCCACATTTTGCCAATTGTAGTTATAGGGGAAACAGGTGACTGATTAAAAAATTTACCAGCACTATTTAGGAAGACTTTGCCCAAATAAGATATGCAGAAGAAAAGACCTGACAGCAATGAGATGGGACAAATATAGAGATTGTATACGTAGGCTTATAAATTCATAGATTTATAACTGGAAGGAACCTAAGAGGCCCCTGAGAACAAGAACTTTCAGATTTTGATTTTTCTTGCCTTTGTATTGCCTAGACTTAGTACAGTGCCTTGCACATAAGAAAAACTTAAATGCTTATCAAATGGATGGATGGATGGATGGATAGAAGGATGAAGCAAAGCTCTACTCTGGGTAAGTAGCTTTTAAGGGTTAAGAGAATATCATGGGAAGTATCTGTGAAAGAACTTTTCTGGGTCAGATACACTTCAAAGAATGCTGCCCATTCTTTGACTCTCAAGATCATAGATTAAGACCTGAGGGAGACATCAGAGAGCATCCAGTCCACCTCTCTTGTTTTAGAAATGAAGAAAATTAAGCCCTGAGTGGTGGAATAACTTGCCCAAGATTATAGTCAGTAAGCATCAGAGGGGGGATTTGAAACTAGTTTCCTTGATTCCAAATCCAATTCTCTGTTCATTGCCCCAAACTGTGACCCTGTGAACTCTATAAGGTCTTCTTTTTGTCCATGCAGAGCCTACCCATGGTATTGACAATAGGCAGAGGCCTTGCATGAATGGAACTAGAACCTGATTCATTCAGTAGGGTAAGATCACCTTGTATGCTCAAGTTAGGGGCACCTGCCTCCTCACACTGACTTAATTCTCAATTTTTCCATACCCCCTAAATCAAGATCCTCTCCAGGAAATGACCTGAACTCTCCAGGAATTTGCTCCTAAATATGCCCACAAAGACTGACTCAATGCTCTTGCTTTCTCTCTCTCTCTCTCTTTTTCTTTCTCTTTCTCCCATCTTCTTTCTCTTCCTCTCTCTACCCCATCCCCTTGTCCCCTTTTCTCTCCATTTTGTTCTCACTGTAGTTCATGCAGAACCCATGTGCCCTGTCCCTCCTGAGTATCAGTTTCCCTCCACTATTTTTTCTCATTTTATTTTATTTTATGCTTTGATGGCATTTTACTTTTTCCAATTACTTGACACGACAATTTTTAGCATTCATTTTTACAAGATTTTGAGTTTCAAATTTTTCCCTACTGCCTCCCTTCCCCTCTTCCTAAAATGGTAGGCACTTTGATATAGGTCATACATGTCCTATCACTTAAAAAAAAAAGTCCATATTAGTCATAGTTATGAAAGAAGAAACATCAAATAAAAAAAACATTAAAAAGAATAAAGTAGGTGAAAAAGGATGCTTCAATCTGCATTCAGAGTCCATCATTTCTTTATCTAGATGTGGATAGCATTTTCCTTGGTGAGTCCTTTGTACTTGGATCACTGTGTTGCTGAGAAGAGCTGAGTCATTCATAGTTGATCATCACACAATGTTGCTGATATACATGTATCATGTGTACAACGTTTTCCTGGTTCTGCTTATTTCACTTTGCATCAGTTTGTCTTTCGAGGTTTTTCTGAAATCTTCCTATTCATTATTTCTTATTACACAATAGTATTCCATTACAATCATATACCACAGCTTGTTCTATCATTCCCCAATTGATGGGCCTCCCCTCAGTTTCCAATATTTTGCCACCACAAAAAAAGCTGCTATAAATATTTTTAACATGTAGGTCCTTTTTCCTTTTCATGATCTCTTTGGGATACAGACCTAGTAGTGGTATTGCTGGACCAAAGGGTGTCCACAGTTTGGTTGCCCTTTGGGCATAGTTCCAAAATCATGTCCAGAATGGTTGGAGCAGTTCATACCCCCACCAAGAGTGCATGAGTGTCCCAATTTTCCCTTATCCTCTCCAACATTTATCATTTTCCTTTTTTTGTCATATCAGCCAATCTGATAGTTGTGAGGTGGTATTTCAGAGTTGTTTTACTTTACATTTCTCTAATCAAAAGTGATTTAGAGCACTTCTTCGTATGCCTATAAATAGTTTTGATTTCTTCATCTAAAAACTGTCTGTTCAAATCCTTTGACCATTTATCAGTTGGGGAATGGCTGGTATTCTTATAAATTTGACTCAGTTCTCTATATTTTAGAAATGAGGTCTTTATCAGAAATACTTTCTGTAAAATTTGTTTCCTAGCTTTTTATTTTCCTTCTAATCTTGGTTGCACTGGGTTTATTTGTGCAAAAGTTTTTTAGTTTAATATAATCAAAATTATCTATTTTACATTTTGCAATACTCTCTATCTCTTGTTTGATCATGAGCCTGTAACTCACTTAACTTCTCTTTTAAGAATTTGGATTCCATACTTGGTGCATATATGTTTATGTATTACTTCATTGTCTATGATACCTTTAAACAAGATGTAGTTTCCTTCCTTATCTCTTTTAATTAGGCATATTTTTGCTTTTTCTTTGTCTGAGATCAGGATTGCTACCTCTGCTTTTTCTTTCTTTCTTTCTTTTTCTTTTTCTTTTTTTTTTTTGCTTCAGCTGAAGCATAATAGATTCTGCTCCATTCTCTTACCTTCACTCTGTGTGTCTCTCTGTTTCAGGTGCATTTCATGTAAACAAAATATTGTAAGATTTTGTTTTTTCTTCCACTCTGCTATCTAT
Source organism: Vombatus ursinus (assembly GCF_900497805.2). Lineage (NCBI taxonomy): Eukaryota > Metazoa > Chordata > Mammalia > Diprotodontia > Vombatidae > Vombatus > Vombatus ursinus. The sequence goes on from NW_020947062.1 coordinate 24,180,549, forward strand.
TTCTGTTTTATGGGAGAATTCATCCCAATTACATTAACAGTTATGATTACTAACTGATATTTCCCTCCATCATATTTTTCCTCCTCTTTATCTTCTCTCTCCTCAGTTTCCCTTTCCCTCCTTGATAGTGTTTTCTTTCCCTGTCTACTACCTTCCCTGGTCTGCCCTTTCTTCTATCAGTCCCCCCACCCTTTTACTTAATCTCTTCCTCTCCTACTTCCCTGTTGGGTAAAAGAATTCTATATTCAATGATTGTGTATATTATTCCCTCTTTGAAACAATACTGATGAGAGTAAGGTTCAAGTGACACCCATCACTCACTCTCCTATCTTTCCCTCTAATGTAATAGGTTTTTTGCACCTCTTCATGAGAAATAATTAACCCCATTCTAACTCTCCCTTCCTTCTGCACCCATTGCATTCTTCTTTCTCATTTCTTATTTTTTTATATTATTCCCTCAAATTCCCCTTATACACATACTGTCTGTCTATGTATATTTCTTCTAGCTGTACGATTGGTGGTACAATTTTTAAGAATTATAAATATCATCTTTCCACGTAAGAATGTAAAAAGTTTAGCTCAATTGAATCCCTTCTGTTTTCTTTTCCTTTTTTTTTCCTTTTAGGCTTTTCTTGAGTCTTGATATCGGAGATCAAATTTTTTGTTCATTTCAGTTCTGTTCTTCTCTTTATGAAAGTTTAAAATCCTTTGATTTCATTGAATGACCATTATTCCCCTTGGCATATTATGCTTAACTTCACCAGGTAGGTGATTCTTGATTGCAATCCTAGCTCCTTTGCCTTCTGTAATATCATGTTCCATGACTTCTGATCCTTTATGTTGCAGCTGCTAAGTCCTATTTAATCCTGACTGTGACTCCCCAATATTTGAGTTGTTTCTTTCTGGACACGTAATATTTTTTTCTCCATGACATGATAGTTCTGAAATTTGACTATAATGTTCCTTGGAGTTTTTATTTTGGGATCTCTTTCCTGAGGTGATTGGTAGAAAGCCTATTTTGCCCTCTGGTTCAGGATATCAGGGCAGTTTTCCTTGATAATTTATTGAAAGATGCTATCCAGGTCCTCCTTTTGATTATGGCTTTCAGGTAATCCAGTTATTCTGAGATTATCTCTACTGGATCTATTCTCCAGGTCAGTTGTTTTTCTCATGAGTGATTTTACATTTTTCTTCTATTTTTTCATTCTTTTGTATTTATTTGATTAATTCTTGATGTCTCATACAGTCATTAACTTCCACTTGCCTAATTCTAACTTTTGAGGAGTTGTTTCCCTCAGCTAGCTTTTGTACTTCCTTTTCCATTTGGCCAATTGTACTTTTTAATGAGTTGTTTTCTTCAATGAATTTTTGTATCTCCTTTTTCATTTGACCAATTATGCTTTTTAAGCACTTGTTTTCTTTCTTCCAAGCTGTTGACTTTTTTTTTCACAATTCTCTTGAATCACTCTCATTTTTTTTCCCAATTTTTCTTCTACCTGTCTTATATGATTTTTAGTTCCTTTTTGGGTTCTTCCATGAGTTCTTTTTGGGCTTGAGACTACTTTCCATTTTTCTTTGGTGTTTTGCCCATAGGTGTTTTGACATTGTTGTCCTGTTCTGAGTTTGTGTCTTGGTCTTCCCTGTCACTATAATAACTTTCTATAGCCAGATTCTTTTTTTTTCTCATCTTCTTTGGCCTTTCTTCTTTCTTTTAAATTTGAGCTCTGTTTCCCAGAATGGAAGGGATGCTGTATCAGGCTTCTTGTACCAGGGGCTACAGGCCCTGGCTATCCTAAGGGGGACCCTTATGTCTGGTGCTGGGTTGAGGTGGTTTGGTGGGGGGTGCTTGGCCCCACTAAAGGCTTGTAGGGGTCTGGAAGTTTACCTGCTGCTAAGCTGGGGTCCTAGTTGTGGTGTCTGGGAGGTGCTGAGGCCCAGGGGGGATGTTTCTGCATTTGCCCAGGGCTGCAGTAAAGCATATGAAGGTCTAGTTGCTAGAGGTTGCCTGTTTGCCTGGGGCTGTACTGAAGAACTTGGTGGTTCTTGAGCTGGAGTCTGCCCATGCCCCTGGCTATGCTGAGGCACAAGGGTGGGGGGAGGGGTGGAATGCTGATGTTGGTCTTTGCCTGCTCCACAGCACTGAGGCTAAAGATCTACCACTGGTTTGTTGAGGTGGGACTTGCTGCTGCCTTGCTGGGTTGCTTCCTGTCCTGGACTGTGTTCTCCCTTTACCCAAGTGAGACTGACCTTTCCTGCCGATCTTCCAAGTTTCTTGGGTTAATAGACTGCTTCACCCTATCTTTTTGCTGGTTCTGCTATTCCAGAATTTGTTTTGGGGGCACTATTTTCAGGTTGTTTGGAAGTGAATATAGGTGAGTTACAATGATTTACTGCTTACTCGACCATCTTGGCTCCTGGAAGTCTCCAGTTTCTTCTGCTATTAAGAAGAATTTGATTGGATGACCTTCAAGGTCCCTTCCAGCTCTAAATCCTGCAAGTGAAGAGACCTAACTCTTTCCCAAAGTCATGTAGCATTTTAAGACACTTGCTTCATTTTCTTTTGGTACTATTGTAAAATATTTGTGTCTTTAATTAATTTGTACCGGTTTTCCATAGGTTGCTCATTTCCTGTCAGAGAATTAAACTGTAATTCTGGGAAGCTGCCACCAGGAAAAGAATAGTGCCTGGACTTGGGCTTCATGGTCCAAGTAATTAGGCTTAGATGTGGCTAAGCTATATCTAAGGAAAAAGGTCTGTTTCCCCACACAAATACTTTTTTTTGTTTTCTAATAAAAACATAATCATTATCTCATATTGCTGAAACACACATCAACAAATCATATAAATACAACTTTCCCACCATGTCAGGAATTCCTTATCTAGGATTCCTCACACTTGGTGCTTGAACACCTCCATGAACAAGGAACTCTCTGACTCACAATATACAAAACCTGATCTATTTTTGAATAGCTCTATTTTTTATAAAGTTATTCCTTATAGGAAAGGATAAGCCAGGCTCTGTATAGCTGATACTCATTAGTCCTAATTCTGCCCTATGGGATTATGCAGAATAATATTATTATCAGTAATAATAATAACAGTAATAAAAAATAAACATTCTTCAGACTTTCACTTTGTCTCACAAAAGATAAAAATCCTAGAATGTAAGTACTATAAGAATAATCATTTCCATTTTATAGATGAGAGAACCAAGATGATGAAATGTACTCACAGTTGGACAGCTAACAAGAGCCACAGTTGGGATTCAAACCCAGTTCTCCTGACTTTAGGCCCAGTACTATTTCTAACATCATAGTATGTCTCCAGAATAAATCTCTGTCTTCTAGATAGTAACTTGAAGTAGTCTGACTGGGACCTAAAACAGCTTCACAAAAGTATTAAGCAGTCATTTAATCCTGAAAACCATAAGCCTTTCCATTTGACCTATTTTAACTTTCAAAGGAAGGTTATGTGACTTAATAAATAATACTCAAGATTAAGAGCAAGTCAGGGGAAGGCTGGGATAACAAGGGAAGAATATTAGAGCACCTCATCCTTCAACTAGAGCACCAGCTGTGGTTTCTTTATCTGTGAAACTAGGGGTTGAATAAAGATCTCAAAGGGCTCTTCCAGCATAAATCCTGTGGTCTTCAAAATGAAATGAGAGGAATAGAATAGAGGTAAAACCAAAGAGGATACCAGAACTATTGGCCCAATGTCCTTTAGAATATGACAGGAGGAGGAGGAGAAAGTATATAATGATCTTGTGACAAATCATCCCTCATACTTAAGGCATGTAACACTCAGATCTTATCACTTCATGCATCAAGGAAACTGAGAGATGCTGGTGGGAAGGTAATTTATAGAAAAGTGCTATCTTTCTCAAGCAGATCTAATTAGTTTTTCACTTTTGATGACAGATAGTGAGGCACAAATGAAAAGGGAGGTATGAAAGATGGAAAATATTAGCCTGGAGGATTCCCAGAATATTCCAGAAAGGAGAGAGAATGCTATATAATAGAAAGGAATTTATCTAGAACAGAGAAAGCCTTTCATGGTAAATATCAGGTTGGAGAAACCCAAGGTTTTTAACATAAACCTTCAAACATTTGAATATTGATTATAAGATCACAAATTTAGAGCTGAAAAGGATCTCAAAAGCTTAGGCCAAACACCTCATTGTATAAATGAGGAATGTTTCAGGGGCAGGATTTGAACCCAGGCCCTTGATTCGAAAGTCAGTTTTTTGTCAGAAAATCTCAGAACACAAAATCAGAGAATTTGAAACTAGAAAGGAATCTTAGCAGTCATCTAGTACAACCAATTCAGTAAAAAAAAAAAATCCCTGCTATAGCAAACCAAAATGGTTGTCCAGCCTCTGCCTGAAAATCTTCAGACAGGCAACCTCAAGGCAACCCATTTGTCTTTTGTTTTTTTTGTTTTTTTTGGATAGTTCTCTTTGTTGGAAAGTTTTTCTTGACATCAAATCTAAATTGACCTCTTTGCAACTTCCACTTGCACTAGCATCTCTAGTGTGAGGACTGCTGAGCCCTTTTTCAGGCTGCTTATCCACCTCTGGTGTCCAGCTGGCACTCAACTCTCACCTGTGGTTTCAAGAAGCTGTAACATGCACAGCAGCCACACCCAAGAAACTGTCTTGGCAGATGGACTAAACCAGGTTAAGGGTAACCAAAAGACCTTAAACCCACTGGTGAGTTAGGGGAGTTAAACCTATTGGTGAGTTAGTCACCACACAAGAATGTGAAGACTTCCTCCAGCGGAATATGCAGATGAGAACAATTTGTTCCAAAGGCGATGGAGGTGGCTGAAGCAGATGCTGTGGAGCACTTAGAGCTCGGTCAGATATTGAAGATGCCAAGGTCATCCACTGCATCCTGAGCCATCACCAGTCATCTTGACTTTTGTCCTGTCATTGAACTTCAATGACTCAGAAGAGGGAATGAGGCTGATGACTTCATGCAACTCTGCCTGACTTAAATCCAATTGAGGGGCAAGTCAAGACATCACCTGTTATGTCATTGATCCTCTTTAGAAATGAAAGACAAACAACAAATTGCTCCTGGTTCTACCCCCAGTGCCAAATGAAACAAGAATAGTCCCTCCTCCGTGCAATAGCCCTTCACATATTTGAAGACAGCTCTAATGCCACCTCTCACCACTCCTCACCACCCCCAGACTTCTCTTCCCCAGACTAGATATATCTGGTTCTTTAAACCTATACCCATGCCCTTTACCATCCTGGTTACTATCTTCTGGACACTCTCTAAATCATCAATATCATTCTTAAACTGTGGCTCTCAGAACTGAACACAAATACAGTACTCCATAAACATCTCTATTTCTGTCAGCACGCCATCATATATAGCTATACCATTCCTCTGAACTAGCAGTGCAGTAACCTTGTCAGAAAAAGAAATGAGATTAATTTCTGACTTGTTCTTAGCAAACCCATGCTGATTCTTAGCAATCACCTTCTACTTGATGCATTCACAAACCATCTGTTTAATAATATCATTTAGAATTTTGCCAGGAATTGATACAAAATATCACGAATTCACTTTGTCCCCCTAACTTTGAAAATCAAGACAGTATTTCTATCTCTAGCCTTTCAGCACTTCTCCTATGCTCCATGATTCCTCAGAGATTATCAACATTGATTCACTTGCATTCATCAGGTAGGTGTTCCCTTGATCACCCTTGAGAGGCAGTGTGGCTTAACAGAAGTTTGGGATTTAAGTCCCGCCTCTGACCCATACATACTATACCACTCTGAACACATAAATTAACCTCTCTGTACCCCCAGCAATCATCCAAGATTTCAAGTTGCTGAATAGTTGCTGATCTGCATGGGGAGGAGTTTTCTCACAGAGTTTCCTACAGCCTTGAAAGGACAGGTCTGGAATTAAAAACAAGGTGCTCCCTCATGAGTTTCTTATCTATCTTGGGCTGCTGGTACCTTTTTTGTGTTTCTGCTACAATTTCCAGTTCAAAAGTTCATTTTCTGTGGTAGAGAAGACAGAATCAAAAGAAAAACTGAATAATTCTCTCTCTTATCTGTGAATACATTCTCTCCTAAGCAATAAGCTGGAGATACTGAGAAAAATCAAAACAAACCAAATCTGTCCTCAAGGAGCTTGCATTCAATCTAGGGAAACACCATGTATTTCAGTCATTTTTCAGTCATGTCTGACTCTTTTTGACCCCATTTGGAGTTTTCTTGGCAAAGAATGGTTTGCCATTTCCTTCTCAAGCTTATTTTACAGTCGAGAAATTGAGGCAAACAGGGTTAAGTGACTTGCCCCAGGGTTACACAGCTAGTAAGTATCTGAAGCCAGATTTGAACTCAGGAAGATGAGTCTTCCTGACTCCATGCCCAGCACTCTGTGCACTATGGCTGTATGTATATGTATGGCTGTATCAGAAGAAAGAAAGGGACATATAGGAGAGATGTTACAAAGGTAGAAACAACAAGGCTTGGCAACTGATTGGATACGGGGGGTAAGAGAGAAGAGTGGAAGGTGACACCTAGATTTCCAGCCCAAGTGACTGAGAAGATGGTGGTAACCTCCAGAGTAATAGGGGAGTTAGAAAAAGGAAAGGATTTGGGGGGAAAGATGAGTTCAGTTGTGGAAAGGACATGTTTAAGGTGTCTGCAGGACATTGGGTTTAAGATATTTATAAGGAAGTTGGACAAGTAAGACTTGAAGTCAGGAGAGAGATTAGGGTTGAACAATTAGAATCATCTACATAGAGATAAAAATTGAATCCATGGAAGCTGAGAAGATCACCAAACAACAGAGTACAGAGGGAGACGACAAGAGGGGAAAAAACCTGTGGTTAGAGGACACTGATGGTTAGTGGGTGTGACCTGGATAAAGATCCAGCAAAGAATCCTGAGGAGTGATAAGAAAGGTAGGAAGAGAACCAGGAGAGAACAGTGCCATTGAAACACTTTTGCATGAGCTGTTACAAGGTTCATAATAGCTGTCCTCACATATGCAAACTACTATCATATAGAAGAGAGAGTGGGAAAAAAAAATCAACCTTATCTCCTTGGTCCTTAATGACATAACTAGTAGGTAGGAAATTGCAGAAGAACAGACTTTAGTTTAATGCAATTAAAAAAGAAAAAACTTCCTAACAACTAGAATTGTCCAAAAGTCTAATGGACAGTTTCCTAAGTTAATGAGTCTCCAATCTTTGGGAAGTCTTGAAGTGGAATTTGGATGAGAATTCAAGAATGTTGTTGAGGAGGATTTTGTCCCAAGTGTGTCTTGGACCAAACAGCCTCTTGGGTCTCTTCCAACTCAAATTCTATGATTCTATTATTTTGAATTTCCTCCTAATTCTGGGTTCCTGCTTATATTTTTAGTGTGTCTTTTCAAAATCTGAGCTCACTGAAGAGATTTCTAAGTCTTTGTCACTTCCTTTTCTTCCTCACTAAGATCATTTGCAATTGTTTCATCAGCATACCACTTTTGAGAGCCTCTCATCCCTCTTGAGCCAACTTTCCTTTTGAGAGTCTCCAGTCATGTTTTTAAATCTATCTAGTCTCTGAACCATTTGAGTAGTTATTCAACAACCACTTATCGAGTGAAGAAAAAAAATGAATTCAGGGATAGTTTGAAGGTTATTACAGGGTGATGCCTCAGGAAAGAAAGAGGATCTCGGTAGGAATTTAAGCAGGTTATGGGTAGTAGGAGGGCTTTTAGGGGTAAAGTGTGAATTGCAAAAGCAGATGAGGACTAAATGGTGTACTGAAGACAATGTCTGTCTACTTCACATTTTTTAAGGGCTGTCCTACCTTTAGATAGGGCAGCTAGGTGGCACAGTGGATAGAGTGCCAGACCTAGAATCAAAAAGACTCATCTTTCTGAGTTCAAATCTAGCCTATTACTTGCTAGCTATGTGATCCTGGGCAAGTCACTCAGCCCTGTTTGCCTCAGTGTCCCCATCTGCAAAATGAGCTAGAGACGGAAATGGCAAACCACTCCAGTATCTTTGCCAAGAAAGCCCCAAATGCAGTCAAGAAGATTCAGACATGACTGAAAAGCAACTGAATAACAAAAATCATAGATACTCAGGTCTGGTGCATTTCTAAAACATTCCACTTCTACTTAAGTATTTCTAGGAAGTTCATTACCTCATGAGACACCCAGCTCCATTTTCCGGCAACTATATTTCCTTCCCATCTCAGTTGTGTCCTCTGGAGCAACAGAGTATAAATTTAATCCCACTAGGACATGTTGATTCTTGAAGATATTCTCATCTTTGGCTCCAGTTCCATCCTTGTAGCTTCTCTCATCTCTTATTTGTGGGAAGAGCATACTATCCTTCTACCAACTATGCCAATAAGCAAGTAATTCCCAAAGGTCATAGGAGCAGGACTACACCACCGACCACTGGTTCTGCCAGCTCAGCTCTTGAAGTCATCAACAAAGGTAATAATGTTGATGGAGAATGTGTCCATAATCCCCATCACCTACAACACCAACTGTCAACCAACAGCCAGGTAGACAAACTAGCCCAGTTGAAGTAATAAGGTATGCTGAGAGAGAGATAGAAAGCGTCATGTACTAGACAGGTCAAAACCCTTCAGGTACCATCTCCCATCAGACTCTGGTAGAGAAAACACAAGACCCTTAGCCTAAGAGCTCCAAGAATATTAAGAATGGCAGCTTCTCCTTTTCCCTAGACCATTGACCCTTGCTTTCAACTTGGATCTTGCAGTCAACACTTAGAGGAGCAACTCTTGTGAAGGATGGGTCTGGCATCCCTGTCACTACCAACAAACACAACAACCACTGATGGGCAGGAAGGTTCAAGATCTCTAGGAATAGCAACAGATCCCAGATCTTCTTTCAGCCTAATCCCCACAGTTCAGGAAAGCAATCCTTCTGAGGATGGAAGCTGGTAACTGCCACTGCAGATGCTGTAAGCAGCATTTCGAGAGCAACTACATCTACTGATAACCCAGAAAAGCTAGTTCTGACCCCTAATGTCTTTGGCATTCAGAAAAGCTAGTTCTGACCCCTAATGTCTTTGGCATTGTCAAATGCTTCAATGTCAGAAAGTGATGTGGTTTTATAAATGGAAATGGCATTTAAAACAATACATTGCCATCTCCTTTGCCACAGCACCCTAAGGATCATTGGATCTATCCATCTGACTTGCAGATAAAACTTAATATTTTGTGCTGTGTCTTCCTACTAGAATGTGAATTCTTTTAGAGAAGGAGCTATCTTGTTTTTCTATTTGTGTCCCTAGAGTTTAGCACAGTGCTTAGAACTTAGTAAGCCCCTAATAAATACTTCTTCATCTATTTATTCAGTCAGTCAGTCATGCCTCCTCTAAACCCCATTTTACAAAAGCATTTTTCTCATTATAAAAGAATACTCTGAAGTCTTCCTTTCAATAACTAAATAGCTGCCTATAAATAACTAGTACATAACTAGCTTTTGCTGATAGACCATTAACACCTTTAAAAAGGTGCTGGAAATGAAAAAGCAATTTAAAGCTCAAGAGTTAGGGTCACAATCAATACAGAAGTAGAGAAAAAAATTAGAGTTATTGAAGAACATTGAAAGAATCAAGGTCCTTTGATTTGATCAGCTTGGGGAAACCACCACCTCCCCCACTCCTGGAGCCATCACAGAGCAGCAACTTGTCTGAGAAATCTTGGTCAGGTCGGTTCTGGACTAGATGACCTCTGATCCTACGACAATATGATGATATGAATTAAACAACCAACACTTACTGTATGCCAGGTCTGAATATACAAGTACAAAGAATGAAGCAATCCCTACTCAAAAGAAGCTAACTTTCTAATGGGGGGAGAGAAAACAGTTATGTAAATAAGTATTTACAAAATAAAGACAAGGAAAAAAGTTTCAGGGAGAGCATAAATATCTTGGGGGGGCATCAAGAAAGACTTTACCCATATTACATAATAGTGCTAACTATCTCCCTAAGCCATCACGATACCAACACCATTTCTATTCCTATTTTCTGATTGGTGTAATTTCAGATATAGCTCAAAATGATAGCTCTGAAACTTACGAGCTATGTGATTCTGGGCAAGTTCCTTAATTACATATTTTCCTCAGCGAATGCTCTGGAACTTTAGTCTCAGAGTCTCAGAGGAGGTGCTGGTTCACATTGGTAGTGAGAGTTTCCTCACCTCAGAATTCCTTAAACTGAAAATCACAGATCTATTTTAAGGAAAAGAAAAAAAAATGCTAAGCCACTAGATAGATACAAAGAAAGAGATGAAACTGTCCACATTACTGTCAAGGATGCAACTCTCCTTCCTGTCCCTCAGGTATACAACCTCAGGTACATCCTTGATCCCTGATCTCTCTCCCCTTCCATATCCAATTAGTTTCAAGTTCTGTTGACATGCCTAGAATGCTATTTTCCCTCATCTCTGCCTCCTGCTTCCTTCAAGTCTCAGCTAATATCTCCCTTTCTGCAAGGAGCCTTTCCCAGGCCTCCTTAATTTGAGTACTTTCCCTCTAAGCCTACCCTCAATTTATCCTGTACATATTTATTTTGTACATAGTTGTTTGCATGCTATCTTCCCCATTGGACTGTGAACCCCTTGAGATTAGGAGCTATTTTTGGCTTTCTTTGTATGCCCAGCATTTAGCACAGTACCTGGCACAAAGTAGCCATGAATAACTTAAAACATTAATAACTTCTTGCTGATTTGCCTTGACTTGACAGTCCCTACTCTCTAGGAGTTTATACACTAACAGGAGAAATGATGATGATGATGATGATGATAACATTCATATAGCACTTATTAGGTGCCAAGCACTGTGCTAAGTGCTTTACAAATATTATCTCATTTGATTCTCATAACAATCCTGAGAAATAGGTATATGTACAAAATAATAATATGTTATTATATATATAAATATTACATAATAATTACAAATTAGTATATACATTAAATATATACAAATATATAAAACATAAATATGAGGTATATTTTTGTAGGATTGTCACAAATGGATCAGGAGTGACTTCATATATATTATATAATATTTCAGATTTGGCCAGATCAGGGTAGACTTCAGTGGGACTATCACTTTCTCTGTATTGCTTCTTTGAATGTATCCTAAGAAAGTATTAGCTTTTGTGAAAATATGTTTAGTGGGAATGTATACATAGAACCTATATTGCATGCCATCTTGGGGAGGGGGAGAAAATTTGGAACTCAAGAGTTATGGAAGTGATTATTGAAAACCAAAAATAATTTTTTTTAAAAAGGAAAGTATTACCTTTTTGGCTGCCATATCAAAGCCCTAAAGCCCTCAGGTCTTTTTTTTTTCCTTTTTAACTAGAAATGTGGTCTAGTTATACCTTCTAACCTACCTTTAAAATATTGATCTTGGTCACAAGAAGGATCAGGTCCAAAGCGTGAATTGATCCAAGTAACCCATCTCTGCTACCAGAGAAACAACTTACTGTGCATGCCACGTTGACTATAGGCAATAGCATCTTCTCATGCAAAGGACGACACACTTAGTAATTTATATAGAAATGGAAAGAAGCACAGGATGTTCCCACTTAGTAAAGGGACAAAGAAAAGCTTCTTTCTTGGGTCAAGAGATGATGCAGACAAGCTCATTAGCTTGGATGGAGAACACAGAGCTCAGTCCCAATTTGGCCCTCTTCCAGAAGAGGCCTGCCAGCTGTTTCATCTTCTGGCCAATTTTTTTTTGTTGTTGTTTTGCTCTGAAGTGTTCTCTCATCTCCTAGTGGAGAGCTGCTGAGAAAGAATTCACTATGGGTGACCCAGCCAGCTGCCTTTCCAAAAACAACTGGTACCTTCACCCGCATACCAATAGGGTGCACATTTTAGACAAAACAAATATCCAGGACCAGGCTGCTTGAGGTTCTACAATTTGCCTAGAAATATAACTACCTCAGATGAGAGTTTGAAGAAAGCCTAGGATGGTTACTTACCTACCACCTAGCCCTGTTTATGGGATGCTCTCCACTATAGGAAGGTTTATAATTGAGTTAACTCATTCCAATTTTAATTCTAAAGAAGTATAGACTATTAGTGCTACAAGGGACTTTATTTCCTTTTTTGTTAAGCAATTGGTGTTAAGTGACTTGCCCAAGGTCACACAGCTAATAAGTGTCAAGTGTTTGGTCTGAGGCCAGATTTGAACTCAGGTCCTCCTGACTTCAGAGCCCATGCTCTATCCACTGCGCCACCTGGCTGCCCCGTACAAGGGACTGTAGAGATCACCTATTCCTCACTGTAGGGAAGAAGCAAACAAGGCACAGAGAGGATGAAGGGACCTTCTCTCAAGTGACATAGCTAGTCAGGTCTTCTGGCTCCGATGGTCTTTCTCCATTCTATCACACGGGCACTATTCTTTTTTTTTTTGCTTTTTGGCTAGGCAATGGGGTTAAGTGACTTGCCCAGGGTCACACAGCTAATAAGTGTTATGTGTCTGAGGCCAGATTTGAACTCAGGTCCTCCTGACTCCAAGGCTGGAGTTCTATCCACTGTGCCACCTAACTGCCCCCATGTGGGCACTATTCTACTCAGCCTCAGTCCTGAGTAGAGCTGAGGAAGGCCAGGACCTAGAAAGTGCTGGCGCTATAACAATAGCTTCTGGTGATTCATGGTGTTGACTAATGTCTTCTGGCTTTGGAAACAAGAGTAAGGTTTCAAATAGGTAGAACAAAATCAAAACACGAGCAAGCAGGGCTTTGTGGCCAGGGACAAACAGCTCAAAGCTAAATGGGCCAGAAATAGTTGTGGTACTTGAATCAGAAGCCAAAGTCTATAAGCTAGGCCACTGCACATGGAGCTCAAAGATCCAGAGGCAATCACAGTAGTAATTAAAACAGAAGCTCTTGAGATGCAAGGTTTAGAGAGCAGGAATCCAGACTTTAGTGCCAGGTGAGTAGCAAGGTATATTAGAGGATGGACTGGAGTGGGGAGAGATTTGAGGCAGGGTGACCAACCAGCAGACTACTGCAATAGTCCAAGTGTAAAGTGATGATGGCCTGCACCAGTGTAATAGATTGTCATAGATAAGAGAAGGGGGTACATGTAAGAAATGTTGTGAAGGTAGAATGGACAGGGCTTGGGAACAGATTAGATATGGTAAGGTCAGAGGGAGTGATGAGTTGAGGTAGACCTAGGTTTGCAGCCTAAGTGACTGGGAGGATGGTGGTCTCTCAATAATAATAGGAAAGTTAGAAAGAAGAGAAAAGGGTGTAGGATAGACCCTTGAGAACACTCATGGTTAACCGATGTGAACCATATGAAGATATAGCAAAGGAGACTGAGGGGAAAATTGGTTAGACAAATAGGAGGATAAGGAAAACCTAGAGAGAAAAGGGTATCAAGGAGAAGATGGTGTTCAACAGCATCAAAGGCTGGCAGAAAGGTCAAGAAGGATGAAGAAAAGGCCATTAGATTTGGCAATTAAGAGATTATTAATAACTTTGGAGAGAGAAGTTTCAGTTTAATGATGAACTATGAAACCAAACTGCAGAGAGTTAAGAAGAGAATGATAGGAATGAAAATGGAGTCTTCAATTGTAGATGGCCTTCTCAGAGAGCTTACTTATGAAAGGGAGAAGAGACATAGGATAGTAATTACCAAGAATAAACAGATCAAGGAAGTGTTTTTTGAGGATAGAGGAAACATGAGTCTGTTTATAAACAGTAGGGATTCAGTCTATAGACAGGGAGAGACTGAAGATAAATGAAAAAATGGGGATGCCAACAGGGGCAAACTTATTGCTTTCCCTGTAAGATTATTTTCAATTTATCCTGTCTACATCTTGTTTGTATGTAGTTGTTTGCATCTTGTCTCCCTCATTAGACTCCTTGAGGGCAAGGACTACTTTGCTTTTTTTTTTCATTTTTCATAATGCCTGACACACAGTAGGCATTTAACAAAGACTTGTTGAATAATTGACTTATCTGGAGACAGAAAAACCTAAATTCATGAGGGGTTTGGGCCAGATTATTTCTATGGCTCTTTGCAGCTCTAAAATCCTCTGAACTGAAGAAATATTCACAGAAAAAAAAGAAAACAACAACAACAACAAACAACTGACAATAGCTACTGTAAGGTAGCTGCTTCCCTCCTCTTCCTGATTTTTAGTGAGGAAAATTATTTTTGGGGTGCCCTAGCCATTGAAGGCAAAATCAACTAGAATTAATAGCCAGCTCCATCAAACAAAACAATCTAGTTGGGAGTTGTTGAGTCATAACTAAATCAGGCAACAAGTGACCAAGCCAACTTTGACAATATCTCAACCAGTTCTAACAGTTATTTCATCTATTTCTTTGATCTGTCTTTGTCAAATGATGCAGGAATGTGCCCTATGTCTGAAACCAAAAGGTCACTAAAAACACATGATTCTCCTAGAGTTCTTTGTCTACATCCTTCTTTTGCCCTTTTAACAATCTACTTTGTCTGTTGCCGTATAAATATCGTGCCATATAATATCAGTAACTCACAGTGCCTTACACATTTTTTAAAATCCAAATCTCTGACATCATCAGTGTGAGCAACTCCTAGATCAGGAGTTCCTGACCTTTCTTAGTCTCCAAAGCCCTAGGCTTTCAGTAAAACTTCTGATGCCCCTTGTCCCCCATTCAATATTAAAGAAAATCAATTCCAGAGTTTACATTTATAGGCTATACATGCACTATATTATCTGACTATAAGAAATAAAATAGGTTAATGCATTTTTCATGGTCAGTCATCAGAGCTTTATTAACCCCTTACTTTGTGCCAGGCACTGTGTTGAGTATTGGGAATAAAAAGAAAGTCCAAAACAGCCCCTGCCCTAAAACTAGAAATTATAAGCTAGGTGCTCATAAGACATACACAGAATAAATTGAAAGTAATCACAGAGGGGGAAGACCCTAGCAGCTGAGGGGCCTCCTGAATAATGTGAGATTTAGGCTGAGTCTTGATGGAAGCTACAGAAGCTAAGAGACAGAAGCAAGGGGGTAAAGCATTCCTGGGATGGGATGTCCCATCCAGTGCAAAGTCACAGAAATATATTTGGAGTATCATGTTTGAGGAATTGTAAGTTGGCTATTATATCTGGATCATAGAGTTCATGGAGGGCAATAAAATATAAGAAGACTGCAAAGGCAAGAAGGGGCCAGACTGTGAAGAGCTTTAAATGCCAAACAGAGAGCTTTATTATTTTATCCTGCAAGTAAAAGAGACACTGCAACTGTTGGTGATGTATAACATGGTTAGACCTACATTTTAAGAAAATCAGTCTGGAAGAAAAGTGGAGAATGGAGTGAAACGCGAAAAGACTTAGGCTGAGAGATCAGGTAGAAGGCTATTGTAATGGTCTATGACGGAGGTAATTAGGGCTTGAACTAAGGCTAAGCTGCATCCATAAGGAGAAGGCAATGCAAACGAAAAAATGTTATAAATATAGAAAAGACATGACAATATTTGGCAATATACTGGATATGTAGAATGAGACAACTCTGAAGTACCACCTCACAGCTATCAAAAATGATAGACACTGGAGAGGATGAGGGAAAGTAGGTACATTAATGAATTGTTGGTGGAGTAGTGAACTTGTCCAGTCATTCAGGAGAGCAATTTGGAACGATACTTAAAGGACAATGAAACTGTGCATACCCTTTGATCCAGTAATACCACTACTTGGTCTGTACCCCAAAGAGATCAAAGGAAAAGGACCTATATGTACAAAAATATTTATAGCAGCTCTTCTTGTGGTAGAAAAGAACTAGAAATTGAGAGAATACTCATCAATTGGGGAATGGCTGAACAAGTTGTGGCATATGATTGTAATGGAATACTATTGTGCTATAACTAATAGCAACAGGAATGGTATTAGAAAAACCCGTCAAGACCTATATGAAATGATGCAAAGTGAAGTGAGAAGAACTGGGATATCATTGTGCACAGTAATAGCTATGTTGTAACGATGATCAGTTGTGAAAGACTTGGCTACTGTGATCAATACAGTGATCCAATACAACCCCAGAGGACTCATGATGAAAAAATGCTATCCCCTCCAGAGAGAGAACTGATGAACTCTGAGTGCAAGTTGAAGTATAATTTTCTCACTATTTTTTCATTATAGCTAATATGGAAATGTTTTGCACAATTTCACATCTATAATTGATATATTGTTCACCTTCTCAGAGGGTGGAGGAATATCTGGAACTCAAAATTTAAAAATAAAAGACTGCTAAAATAAATAATAAAAATTTTTAAATTTAAATTAATTTTAAAAACTTTGGAGGGAGTTTCAGTTGAATAATGAGAACTGAAACTGCATTTAATACATAACTTTTTTTAGGATCATAAATTTGTTAAACGTTTTTCAAAACACAGTAAGAAAAACTTAGTAAGACCCTTGAATCTGTTTCTTGTCAGCCAGCAGTTTTATTCTGTTTAGTTCTTGAAAGAGATACCTGCATGTATCCTTTGCCTCCAATATGTTTCTTGCTTTGGTTTTAACTGAGAACAAGATCAAGAATCTTGTTCTAAAAGATAAGTCATTATAAATGGAATTAGAACTCTGTGAGCTCAATTAGTAAGAATGGGATGTTTCTCCAAGAATATAGCAACAAATTCTGTAACTTCATTGATTGGAAATTAATGTGGGATTTCTGGTTATTGTGGACACCAAGCAGATCATCTGTCACTGAATCATTGTCCCTGGATTGTTGTTATTGTTATTGTTTTTTCCTAGTTCAATATAAAAAGGGTTTCATATCTAAGCCATATTCATTTGGTTTTGATTAGTAGGAATTATTCTTTCAATTATCTCTTTCAAAATTTTCAGATTTAGGATAACTATATATAGCTATTTATTTATTTCATCTTGCCCTTTCCTACTCCACCACTACCTACTCAGTGATTTCACTCCAATCCACAAATGTTTTCATTGAATCTATTACTTTTGGAATGTTTTCTAGGCCAAATATAAATACTTTGTTGTTTTAATTGTATTTTTTATATAAATCAGCCCATGTGACAATCCAAACATTTTAGATATACTTCTTTTAAGAATATTATTACCTTGGCTATTTTTTTTTAAATTTAAACTAAAACGATTACCAGGAGTCTACTACTTTGGGAATATTTTTAATAAAATAATACAGTTATTTAACAAATATTTTTCATACTCCCTTCACAAGTTTCTCATACTCCCTTGGGGATAAACATAACCCATGCTAAAAATTCTTCTTCTAAAATAATGACTCTTTCTACTAATGAACATGGCAACTCAGTCTTAGAGAGTTGCCTAGGGCTCTGAGAGGTAAATAACTTGCCCAGGGTCATATAGTGTGTATCAGAGACATGACTTAAACCTAGGTCAAGAGTGTGGAACCTGTGGCCTCAAGGCCTTTCAGATCCTTGGGTGCAGCAGTCTTTTGACTGAGTTCAAGTTTTATAGAACAAATCCTTTTATTAAAGGGATTTGTTCTGTTAAGTTTGGATTCAGTCAAAAGGCTACGACACCCAAGGACCTAGATTGCCACATGCCTGCTTTGAGGCAGCAGGTTCCCCACCCATAACCTAGGTCTTTCTGACTCCAAGGCTAGCATTCTGTGGTATAGTGGATAGAGGGTCTCAGTCAGAGCCAGAGAGGCTTGTGTTTAAATGCCACCTCAAGTATTCACTAGGTGTTTAACTATGAGTAAGTAATTATACCTTTCTGAATCTGATTCCTTACTTCTAAAATGGGATTAACAGTACCGGTAGATCTAATTCATAGGGTTGTTGTAAGGTTCAAATAATTTAATATGATTAAAGTACTTTATAAATTTTTAAATACTATAAAGGTCAGTCGTTGCTATCATAAGCCATACTTACTCTCCTCTTAAGGAAGGTCAGTGCTTGATAAATTTTGGCTGAATCAAGTTGAATTAGAAGTGGAAACCTTCACAAAAATAAAGTCAACACTATCCCTACCCACCCAGGAGCAAAGAATCAAAAGAACTTATAAGAGAATCCAAAGGTCCTCCCTCTGATGAGCCCCAAGTCAATAAAGCCTTTTTTAGTAGACAGGTCAAAGAATTCTTTGAGCTTAAAAGATAATTGTTCATTAAGGGAAATCTCTCCCACTTGCTAATGTCATATCCAGGTGGTTTTTACCTTGTGGTCTGAGAAAGATTTTTCCCTTTTCTTCTATATTTTCTGTTACTAGGATTACTGCTTGCTCAGTAGACTGGGGAAGCCACACACATTGAATATAATGACACTGAAATAAAATGAGGGTGTGGTAGAGCCAAGATAGCAGAGCACTGGCAGGGACCCAGATGAACTCTCCCAACATTCCCCTCCAAATAAATTTAAAATAATACCTCAAATCAAATTTTCGAGCCACAGAGCCAACAAAGTCAGAGGGAGACGTTTTTCCAATCTAAAACAATTTGGGAGGTTGGGAGGAAAGGTCTCTGACACTGGGGAGGATATCAACCCTAAGTCCACATGGCAGCAGCATGAGCAGTGGGCATCAGAGGGAGCTGTGACAGCAACAGCAACTTTGAGCTTAGCCCGGAGACAGTAAGGGGATCAGACAACTGGTCAGAAAGAGATTATAGAGAGCCTTTTTCTGACACAGTTGATACCAATCAGCAACTCTATTACCCATACGTAATTCTGGGTTGCAGTTACAGGGCAGAGAGGAACATTTGTGGTCAGTTACAAAACAGCCAGGGCCCTGGTCTCAGATCCAAGGTAGAAAGGAGCATTAGTGCTTGTGGCTGCAAGAGAGCATGAAAAAGGCTGAAACTTAGTACAATACTTCCCCAGTTGAGCAGAACTCAACTTTAATATAAAGTTCAAAGTCAAGAATAGGCTGGAAAAATGAGGAAACAACAACAACAACAACAAAAAAAGAAACTGACATAAAAAGCTATTATCATCACGGGAAAGATCAAGACAAACTCAGAAGAAGAAATAGATTTCAAAACAGCTATAAGCAAAGCCTCAAGGGGAAAAAAGAAGTAAATTGGACACAAGCTCAACAAGAATTCCTAGAAGAGCTTTAAAAAAATGACTTTGAATTATATGTTAAAGTTGGGCTCTGTTCCCATGGTGTGCATGTGGCTTTTCACATTGCTGTTTTCAGAGATAGTTCTGAGGGATTAGAAGTTTGTGGTACTTCCAAAGTGGTGTGATCCAAGGAGAAGCATGCACTGTTCTCCTGGTCTGTGCTCTGGTCCTCACGTAGAAAGGGTCCCTGATCTACCATGAAAGATACTATTCCCCGGATCCCCTGCTCTCTTGTGCCCAAAAGTCTTCCTCTCTGCCCTGGAACTGAGAACTGGAAATGGGTACAGGCAATGAAGTCACCAGACAGTGCCCTTTCCTATACCCAGTACAGGGCAGAGTCCCCTGTCATCTCTTTCTGACTAGTTGCCCAAATCCCTTTACTATCTCTGGCTTGAGAGCTCCCAAAACTGATGCCATCACAGCCTCTAAGACCCACAGCTGGTGTTGCTACCACATGGGTTCAAGGCCAGCATCTTCCAAGTGTTACAGACCTTTTCTTCTGACTTCCTAAGTCATCTTGAGCAGGAAAAATATCTCACCTTGACCTTTTGTTAGCCCTGCTGCTCCAGAATTTGAATTGTGGCACAAGTTGTTTTTGAGGGTATATTGGGAGAGCTAAGCAGTAGTGCTTCTACTCCACCACTTTTTCTCTGCCCCCACACTTTTCTATACCTGAACTATCTCCCTTGTAGGCTCCTTGCTTCCTTTCTCTCTCCCTACAACATTTGAGACCATCTCTTTGCACTTAGGAAGTTCTCAATTAGTTTTACTGTAGGGCCACATAATAGCATCTCTGGTTGGCAGACAGACCAGCATTTGTTAGAAAGCGTTAGAAATATAAGGTTACACTGAGGCAAGCAATGATGAGAAACTCATCTTCAACTCTCTTTAGGTAGGCTTTCTATTTACAGCTCTCTGAGTAGAGAACTAGAGGGGAGAGTAGCAAATTCTTCTTAAAGCTTTCCTTTATAGAGGGTAGAAATTAGGTTTCCAGTTTACTCCACTCTCTATTTGCAGTTTGCCTGCTTTCAACTCCACAGAATAAGATGTCCCTGTGCCAGTGACCCTCTGGTGTCATGTTCCCCAATCTTACCTTTGCCTTTCTAGCTTCCTTTTGTATTCCCCCATTTGATTATAAGCTCCTGAGGACAGGGACTATCTTTTTGTTTTTTCTATCCCTAGTGCTTAGTACAGTAACTAGAACATATTAGGTACTTAATAAATGTTAACTGAATTGAATTGATCATAAATGAATATAGAAGCTATAGCATGGTCACATTGCTAGTGAATGTAGAACTTGTGGGGGTTTGAACCCAGGTCTTCCTGGTGCTAAATGAACATTCTCTCCATTATATCATAGAAGGACCATCAAGGATTGTGGCTCTGGAATAATAATAATAGAATAGACTCAAATTCAGGCTCTGCCACTTATCCCCTGTGACCTTGGACAAATCACCCAACCTATTTGGGCATCAGTTTCCTTAACTGTAAAATGAGATTTGATCAAATAATCTCTAAAGACACTTTCAGCTCTGGATTTATGCAGAATACAAGGTGAAAAGTCAAGATCAAGTAATTTTAAAAATACTATTTTTCTAATACATCCCTACTCTTCACTGTTCTGGGCTATATTGTGCTGAAATGAATCAAAACTTCTAGAAATAGACTTGGAGAGTGTTTCTTGCATGAGGTGGCCAGCCCAAGGGCTCACCACAGAGGGTTCAAGGAAAACTATGAAGAAGTTCTCTCTCCCTCTCTCTCAATGGTCATTTTAACATTCTTTCCTAGTACTTAATGTACTAGCAATTAGAGGATGAGGAAATTATGCAAAACTCCAGCACTCCTGAGAGAACATAAGAATTAGAGTGAATTCATTATTGTAATGGCAAACAAGGTGGAGATTATTAGCTTGGTAATGCTTTCACTTAGATGTTGGGTACAGACAGATTTCTGCAACTCTGTGATGAACCACTAACATAGCAATTTTCTACAACAGGCAAACTAAAGTCCTTGCACCTTGTACAATTGTAAAAACAAAACAAAACAAAACCAAAAGCCTCCCACAATTCCTTCTCATCCTTCAGTGTCCCCTGCCCTTTCTTGTGCTCTTGGCTGAGGACAGCAGTGTTGTTGATTGTTGTAGTATTTTCAGGGCCAGAACCTGGAAAAGATTGTTCAATGGTTTCTACCTTTAATCGGGTCTCTACTTCCTAACCTTAAACAAAACACCTGTGGCTCTGAGTAGGCTCTGAGTAGTATTTATTGTGTTTATTTGACAATAACATTAATGGAAATGTAATGAGTGTCTGTATCCCAGTATATCACTGTCAGAGAGCCCAAGGCAAAAAGTCAGTATTAGTTTGTTTGTTTGTTTGTTTTTTCCCCTAAGCTTTGCCTCACTATAATACTATACACTACAGAATTAAGTGACTTGGACTACAAGTTAGGAAACGAGTTTTAACTCTGGCTCATTCATTCATGTATTCTACAGTATTTATTAAGTGCCTACTGTGTGCAAGGTATTGTATTAGCCACTGAGTATATAACTATAAAAGGAAATATTTTCTCCTCTCAAGGAATTATACTTCAAGGTATACTGAAAGGGGAATCAACCACATACATAAAGAAGTTAATACAAAATATAAACAAAATAGTTTTTGGAGGGGAGAGACATCTGGAGACATCAGAAAGGGTCTTCAGTAGTAATCAGCATCTGAGCTGAGTCACAAAGGGAGTTAAGGATTCCATGAAGTGGAGGTAAGGAAGGAGAACAGGATAGGCAGGGGAGATAGCCTGCTTCTGCTATCAACCTACAGTGGAACTTTGGGAAAATCACTTCACTTCTTTTGACCTAAGTTTCCTCACTCCTAAAATGAGAGGGCTGGTCTCTAAGCTCTTTCCCACTGTTATGTTATTTCTGTTATGTTAAATGAATATATGGAAGGGTTCTAGAGAGAGAGACAGAGTCTGAGGAGAGACACAGAGAGACAAAGAAAGTCAGAGAAAGATAGAGAGAGTCAGAGAAAGAAAGATAGATAGAGACAGAGAGAAAGAGAGAGAGAGAGAGAGAGAGAGTAAGATCGAAAGAGAATTGTACAAGCAGTCTGGTAGAAATTAGATTTAGACTAACTTGTCACACAAAGTGCCAAATGGATATGTGACCTAAATATAAAAAGGTAATATCATAAACAAAGTAGAGGCATAAGGGAGCTTTTACCATTCAGATCTATAGATAAGGTAAGAATTCATGACCAAATGTGTTATGAAGATGATCATACAAAATAAAATGGACATACAATAAAATGGACACAATTTTTGTGTAAAATTAAAATAGCCTTTGCACAAACATCTAATGCTGTTTTAAAAAAACATAGAATGGAAATGGGTAACTAGGGGAAAAAATCTTTGCAGCAAGTTTCTGTGATAAAGATATATATAGATATGTGTGTGTGTGTGTAACTGATTCAAATTTTTAAGACTAAGAGCCATTTCCTAGTAGATACATCATAAGAGGATATTATGGGCAATTTTCAAAAGCAGACATTCAAGCTCTCAACAATTATATAAAAATGCTCTAAAACACCAATAATTAGAGAAATGAAAATTCAAGTGACTGAATTTCTACCTCACATCCATCAGATTTGCAAAGTTGACAAAAATTGAAACTTACTAATGTAGAAGGGCTATGGGAAAACATGTACATTAGTATGCTATTGGTGGAACTGTGACCCAGCCATTCTGGAAAGCAATTTGGAACTACATCCAAAAAAGTTACTAAATATATATACTCTTTGACCCAATCATACCATTACTCATCCTATACTCCAAAGAAACTAGATAAAGAGGAAAAAGGATCTATATATGCAAAAATATGTATAGTAGCTCTTTTTATGGTAGTCAAAATATAGGAAATAAGGGTATGCCATACGATTGGGAATGGCTAAACAAATTATGGTATATGAATGTAATGAAATATTATTGTGTCACAAGAAACAATGAAATGGACAGTTTCAGAAGAAACTGGGAAAACCTCTATGGACTGATGCTAAATAAAGTAAGAACTAGAAGAATTTGTGCACTAATAGCATTATAGAGAAAAATAACTTTGTAAGACTTTAGAACACTGATCAACGCAATGATAAACCACAAGTGCAAAACAATGAGGATGAAACATAGCTCTTTATGGAGCGGTGACAAACTTTAAATACAAACTTTAAATAAAAACTTTATATATATATATATATATATATATATATATAGACATAGCCAATGTGGGAATTTGTTTTGCTGGACTATGCATCAATATTGAGGGCTCTAGTTTATTTGCTCAGTGTGAGGCAGGATATAGTGAGAGAGACAGATTCATTTTTTTAAAAGATGGAAAAAAGAAGGGGCAGCTAGGTGGCCCAGTGGATGGAGCACTGGCCCTGAAGTCAGGAGGACCTGAGTTCAAATCCAGCCTCAGACCAAACACTTGACACGTAATAGCTGTGTGACCTTGGGTAAGTCACTTAACTCTGATTGCCTCACTAAAAAAAAAAAAAATGGAAAAAAAGAAAAGAAAGTGATGTGAAAGATAAAGATCTCAATTTTAAGAAATTTAGATGACTTGTAAAAGTCACTTCCAGATCAGAATTTATGATCTGGGCCACCGCTGGAGCCTCCACTTTCTAAATGAGAACATAGAAGCCCAGTGACTTGCCAAAGAGTGGTAGCAAGCCTGGATTGAAACCAAGGTCTTTGACTCTAAATCAGGCACTTTTTCTATTTACCAGCCAAAGGTGAAGGGAAGGGGGAGGCATAGGTTCCAGGTATAGGCAAAGGTGTGGAAGGGGCAGAGGGTATGATCAGATACATTGGTAAAGCATTTAGCACAGAGCCTGTTTGTTGTTGTTGTTGTTGTTGTTGTTGTTGTTGTTGTTATAACAGTGAGTGACCAAGCATAGGAATAATATTGGGTCATCAGTAAGGGGCCCAAAAAACAATACGACAGAAGGGCAGACATCAACAGAATTTAACTTCCACTTTCTCATTTTTCCTCATCAGACATAATCATTTTCAGCAACTTGCAAGAAACAATTTTTTTTATGTATCATGGGGCAGGGTACCTTGTGTGGAAGCTGCTTTACACACTTAGTAGGAATTTAACAAATATTTGTTGTTGTATAAGTGAATTACTTCTCCTTCCATACTTCAATGAAGTATAAGTTAAAAAAAAGCTACTTAAATAAAAATTAAGTTAATTGTTAACCTGAGATTATTCATAAAGTGATAAGCATTGGTTTCAAATCAAAGGTATCTGAGTTGGAAACAACCTCTTAGTTAATCCCCCTTATTTTACAGATGGGATTATTGATCTCCCCTAAGGGGCTTTTTCTCCTCTATAAAGTGAGAAGACCGGCTAAATGATCTCTAAGGTCCCTTACACCTCTAACATTCTATGATTTTATGACTCTCCAAGAGAGTGTGAAATAAGATTGGGTTGCTGATTTTTCCAATCATAGATAAACCCTTCATCTCCTCTTAGCTAGATGGACAGTTATGTGAAGATAAATGGGTATATATCACCAGGTTTGGTACTCAAGAAATGTTTCATCTTAAAATGAGGACAGTAAAAGGTACTTAATCTACTTGAAAGACCAACAGCCATGTGACAAGGACCACCAGAAGGTAAATATCAGAAAGAAACTAAAGGGAAGCAATCAGGAAATTTCCTAGGAAGTCTGGGTTCCTACATGCTATTAATAATCTTTTCTCCAACCTTCCTTGGGGCCTGCTTTTACAATTCCCATGGGGAAGGTTTTAGAGAAGGTACAAAGAATCTAAAAATTCAGTTAGTCCATCTCAGTGACAAATGAGGAAACCTGAGACCCCCAAAAAGATAAGTGATATGCTCAAGTCCATTGTTGTTCTTTGTCCTTCATTCTTGAAGAAGACCATGACATCAGGGAGGTGATGCCATGCCTTGCAAATGAATTGGACTTAAGTGAGGCAAGGCTATGCAAAGGCACCAGCCTCACTTTCTTCTCTGGACCCATCTGAGTCCCGTGGCAAGATACAAATCAAGACCAATGGAGATGGCCCTGTATGCAGTGGGAGACCTCGGCCTTTTTAAGCTAAGGTCTTTCCCAGGTTTCAGTCCGACTGAGGCAACACCCATTCAGTGATTAAGGCTAGATAAGAAATGAGGCCCAAAAAAGGCCCCTTTTACCTACTTAAAAAAATAATTTGGGAGGAGAGGACCCTCAGTATTTCTGGCCAAAACAAAAACAATTGCTTTTTACATTCACTCTGAGCCATCAGGGGGCCCAAACAATAACCAAGTAGGGCTTGATCTGGGACCTATTGTTGGCCAATCAATGAGAGTCAGAGTAATTTTGGTTTAAGGCATGGCCCTTAAGAGAGAAATCTAGCCTGTAAACCCCAAGATATCTTGCTAGGTTTCAGTGATCAAAATTTACATTCCTTTGGTCAGAGCACTAGAAGGTAAAGGTATGATACCTATGTGGACAGATGGAGAGGAAAGGGGAAAGGAAAAGAGAAGAAAGGACAAGACAGGAGGGGGGCAGAGGGGAAGGGAGAGGAGCAAGAAAGCAAGGGAGGAAGGAGCTGTATTGCCTAACTGGAACTAGCCAGCTGGGTCCCCAGTGGGGCATCTTACGTTACTCACAGGTCATTGTTTGTCGTTCCTTCTTGAAGAAGACCATGACATCAGGAAGGTGATGCCATGACTTGCAAAAGAATTGGATTTAAGTGAGGGAGGGCTGTGCAAAATTACCAGCCTCACTTTCTCTTCCAAAGCC
This sequence comes from Vombatus ursinus, assembly GCF_900497805.2. Classification (NCBI taxonomy): domain Eukaryota; kingdom Metazoa; phylum Chordata; class Mammalia; order Diprotodontia; family Vombatidae; genus Vombatus; species Vombatus ursinus. The sequence continues at coordinate 24,206,430 of NW_020947062.1, forward strand.
ATCTGGATCCAGTGGCCAGGTCACAAGAAGTGAAGAACACACCATTTTTCATCTGCCTCTTTGGTTTCAACTCCAAGGCAGAAGATGCTCCCCCCAGAATAAACTCATCACTTCTAATCTCATCTCCAAGTTGCTAACTCAAATCTTAACTGATACCACCACCTTCAACTTCCCCTCCCTTCTGCCTGGAGGGCTAGGATAGAGTACCAAAGGTAGAGGTAGAGTACCAAACTCCTCCCAATACCTTCCTTTATAGAGGGCAGAGACTGGACTCTTTTTACTCCACTCTGTGTCTGCTGCTCTGCCTGGTCTCCACAGGAGAAGATGCTCCCTGGTGTGCTTCCCCAACCCCACTTTTCTGGCTCCTTTTGTGCGTTAATAAGTGTTTATTTGATTTATCAGGATCAAAACCAGATCCTCTGACTCCAACACCAGTGCTTTTCCCATTACTCCACACCATTTCTTGCTTACATCTTACTAGTCAACCATTTACACCATATTTAATCCCTTCCTGGATTGAGTTTTCTTGCTCTTCTTATCCTTAAATGTTACCTGCCTTCTCAAAAGGACATAGAGAACTGTTTTGGGTTCTGAATTGAACTTGGAGTCCAAAGAACACAGCTTCAAGTCTGGCCTCTCATATTTATTACTTGGGTGGTATAGGACAAGGTACTTCTGTTTGTAGTGGTAATGATGATGGTGACAGCATCTTCCTCACAGGAATATTGTAAGAAAAAAAATGAGGAAAAAAAGCATTATATGGGGCAGTTAGGTGGTACAGTGGATGGAGTGCCAGGCCTGGAATCAGGAAGGTTCATGTTTCTGAGATGAAATATGACCTCAGACACTTACTGTGTGACTCTGGGCAAGTCACTTACCCCTGTTTGCCTCATTTTCCTCTCTTTAAAATGAGATGGAGAAGGGAATGGCAAACCACTCCACTCTCTTTGCCAAGAAAACCCCAAAGGGGTCAAAAGAATCTGACACAACTGAAATTATTATAGTAGAAAAGGCCTGGATTTGGATTCCAGACTTAACAATTAACATGGACAAAATCACTTCCTGTTGCTTACTCTGTTTCCTCATCTGTAAAATGGGGGTAATATATGAACTGTCTGAGTCACAATGGTATGCTGAGGAAAGCACTATGGAAATCTTAAGGTTCCCCTTTTTTCTCTTTTCTCCCCCGCCTTTTTTTTCTTTTTGCACTGGGCCAAGGGTTTCATTAGTACATGGAATAGCTAGTGAGAAAATGCCCTTTATCAATAGTATTATATTTCACTAGACCAATCTATTATGCTCCCCTTCCCCAATTCTAGTCAACCAGTTAACATCTCCCTGATATCAATTAACCATTCACTTCAATTAGCCTGCACAGAAGGATATTTACTGAGAAGGTACAGAAAGGTAAGATAACATTATCCCAAACCCGGGTAGTACTCAACTCTCTGAGATTCAAACTCAGGTCCTGTGAAGTAGATAGAATATGAGGTAGCTGGAAAAGATGACCTCTAAAAGGCCTTTGCCAATTCTAAATTTATGGAGCTATAATCCTATGAAACCTTTCTACACAAACCCAAAGATGATTCCACAACTCCCCCTAAAGTCTGTCTATGGTGCTTGGCATCATGGACCTACAGATTTTTCCTTATCATAGCATTTTGGAGCTAAATCAGAACTTACAGACGCTTAGACTTTACCCCATATTGTTGCCCTCAGAGGAAATGACTGATTCAGGATCACAAAGCTTAGACTCAAACCCAGGACTCCTAACTCCCTGTTCAGACATTCTTTCCATTACAGTAGGCTGCCCCTTACCTAGCCAATGTTCAATTTCCTCTCTTCCTGCAAGTGGACCAACATGAAGATTGAGTCTAAACCCAGAGACCCTTTATTTCTTTTCCTGTTAAGTCACTCCGTATGGTCCTTTGTATAATTGGGGTTTTGGCTCAGATATAGGCTGTATGCTTATGTCACGGGGTAAACCCACCTACTGTTTCTCAGCTGGCTTTCCTCCCAATCTATTTTTTACTTGAGGAGCTGGGTAAACCTAGGGCAAAAGCAGTCACAAATCGCTGATGGGGGCTACAAAATGGTATGTTCATGACCTATAGAGTCCCTGCTGAAAAAGCTGAAGTTGCTTAAAGGAAAAAGCTGTTACCTTTCATGCCAATAGATCCTCCTGTAATCTGTGACTCCAGCCTGGAGAGCCCAGCCTTTGAAAAGCACAAAATGAGGCCAAACAAACCTGATCTAGGCAGCTTCCACTGGCTTGTCATTCTCCGTCTTAGATTAAGGGGATTTCACCTTTGAGGTGCAGGGCAGCAAAGTGCAGACAGAAAAGACTATGAAACCAAAGGAGAATTCTAAGCAAGCATGAGGAAAATAGAGAATTAAGAAAGACCTCAAGAGTGTTTAGCCAGCTGTGTGAGCTCCAAGTTTGTCATGAAATTCCATTATCTAAAGACATTCTGTTCTGTGACCTAGCAAACATCATACCATACAGGGTACGCAGCCCTGTAGGGCATGTCAGTGGGTTGGCAGTGACAAGAGAAAGGAATTTGTACCAGCTCTAAATCTTATGTGTTGTGTGTTGATTGTCAATAAGAGTTACCCCTATGAACCTCAGATCCTTCTTATCTAAGTTGATAAAACCTTGCCTTCTCACCATGGCTACCTTCTTGAGTTCACAGTAGCCAAAGAGGTATTGGGCTAATCACCCTGATTTAGGGCCCTCCAAAGACTAGTGATAATCTAAAGTGTTAGTTATTCTTTTCCAAAGGACAAAAGATTGGGTCAGCTAAGTGGTGGAATGACTAGAGCACCAGACTTGGTGGATCTGTTCAATTCTGGCCTCAGATACTTACTAACTGCATGACTATAGGCAAGTCACTTAATCTCTGTTTGCCTCAGTTTCCTCATCTATAAAATAAGGATAATAGCACCTACCTCCCAACATTGTTGTGAAGGTCAAATGAGATAATAATTATAAAGTACTTGACACATATCAAGTACTATGTAAATGTGAGTTATTATTATTAGTCAGGTGGGGGGAAGTGAAGATTTTGAGGAGCAAATGAAAGGGTCTTATTATCCCTGAGATCATTCCACATAATCAATCAATCAACAATCAAGTATTTATTAAAGCACCTCCTATGTGCCAGATGATTAACTTGGATCAAGATCCCTAAGGTCACTTAAAGCTCTTGTTACCAAACTCAATGACTAGATATAATCTTCAGGTCAATTTCCAGCTCTTATGTTCAATTCTTCTAAGATGGTTTTATGTGTAGACCTAGCCTGAAAGTGCTTCCAGGTTATTATGCAACCTCAGCTTTAAAATCCATGCTACTGGGAGCTTACATGGGTACACTACACATGTATCCATGTAGACCTATTTAGGAAAGCCACCAGAAATTGTATCTAAGTTGAAAACTCCCAAACATTAGAACATCATGGGAAATCAAACGGGCCTGGTTGTAAGTAGACTTTCTGTTCCTCTCAGTTACAATGCTACCAGGCCTCCAATTCAAATGATTCCTTTATCATTCAGTGTGGCCTATTCCCCCACTTTTCCACTTAGTTTAGCTCAGCTCTACCTGAGCTTAACTGGAATAGACAATGGCTCATTAAAATATCACGTCAGACAAAATCTAATTCTCAGAATAATGTAATTCCAAGAACGGGCTTGTGAGAGAAGATGTGGCAAATATGCAGGAATTTTATAAAATAAGCTGTCATTAGGACCAATGCAATTGGTGGGCTAGAAGGAGGCCTAATGTTCCCCTAATTAAGAGGGAATGCCACTATAAAACTCAAAATAGTTTCAATACCCTCCATTGCTTCTGAATACTTTGATTTTCATTGTGAAGCAGAGAATGAACATTGGACTTCTCTGGCTCTCACTTTCCTCATCTGTAAAATGACTGGATTAGACTATTAGATGATGTGCAAAGTTTCTCCTCCTTCTAAATGTCACCATCCTAGTTATTTCTGTTACCCATTTCATAGGATGCCGGATCCTACTCATGCAGAATGCTAGGGCAGATAAGTACAGGACCTAGAATCCAGAAGAGGGAGGTTTTAATAGTTCCCCTACCACTTATTAGCTGTATGACTGGACAAGTCACTTGTCCAAAAGAGACCAGTTTCCTCATCTGTAAAATGAAGATCATATCTGAACAATAACTGGACAAGGACAAATAGGTTCAAGTCTCACTCACCTCTAACGCCTATGGATTGTGTAACTGTGGGCTGAGTATGACCCCACACAGCTTTCTAAAAGTAATAATTATTCCTGATCTGCACTGGTCAGGGGAGTGTTTTCATTGGGAGCTCCCTGTATAATAGAAATCATAAGGATGAATGGGGCTCAGAATTAATAATACCAGGAGTGCCTACTTTACCAGGCTATGGTCAAGATCAAATGAGATAATGTTTGTAAAGTGCTTTCCAAATTTGAAAGAGCAATATTATTATTGTTATAATCATTATTCACAACAGTAATGAGCTAGAGTCCTTAATTGGAGACAACATGGTACAGCAGGAAAATTGATGGATTTAGACACAAAATATCAGAATATAGATATAAATCTAACACTAATTTCCTGACTGTGGGCAAGTCACTTAAATTTTTAAGCCTCAGTTTCTTAAACTTTAAAATGTAGGTAACATTTGTACTACCTACCTCACAGAAAGTGCGTGTGTGTGTGTGTGTGTGTGTGTGTGTGTGTGTGTGAGGAAAGTGTTTGGTAAACCTCAAAAAGCTATGTGAGTTTGATGTTGGGGAGAGGAGGTTTCCCCTATCATCATTACAGCTGATGTGAAGCAATTGCTCAGCATCTCTACTGAATAAAGCAAACCCATGAGACCACATTCAGAAGACCTGCCAAATTAGCTTCCAGGCTGCCAGAATCATCCTCACTACAGAGAACAATTCCAGTCAGTTCAACTCAACAAACATTTTTAAATGCCTAAGAACTAACAACAATCTCACTAAAGAGAATGAAAGTGGACTAGTCAAGATGGTGGAGTTGGAAAGAGCAGTATGATGATTTTAGAAAAACATGGATAGATTTGTACAAAATAATGAAGAGCAAAATGAGCAGAATCAAGAGAAAATTGTGTATAGTAAAAGCAATATTGTTTGGAGAACAACTTTAAGCAAATAAGTCATTTTGACTATTATAAATACTCAAATTAACTACAAAGGACGTATAAAGGAAGACTCTATCTACATCCAGAGAAAGAACTGATAAATAAAAATATATATAGAATGATTTTGCATATGTATATATCCATATATATGACTGATTTGATATATAAATATATATGTATGTGTGTGTGTAAGTACACACACACACACACACATATATACACACATATTTGTGTCTAATGGTGGCCATTTCTAGGGTAGGGAGAATAAAAAAAGGAGAAAAAATTCATATGATAACTTTATTATATATTTAAAAGGAATAGCAAGTCATACATAATAGATTCGTAGTTTCATGTACAATCATCTTTTTCATTATTATTATACTGTTATAGAAATACTTGTTTTATTCCATAAATTAAAATAAGTTTTAAAAATTTAAAAAGAAAAAAGAAACCTCTTGTAACAGACAAAAAAGAAAGAACAGTTCAGCCCAACTTTCCTAACAACTACTCCAAAAAAGATCTGAGAAGACCACCAGTCAAAGTAGTAAAGAAAAGCTAAGGAGAAACCAACCACAATGGAGCATCTTTCTAGTCTAAGATCACTCATTTTACTCATAGGCAAGTGAGTAGAATAGGAACTATGGAAGAGGGGTGGACCGAGATGATAGATGCAGACTATGGTCTTCCAAAGGGCCTGATGGAGGAACCTGAACTCAGAACATGGCTAGGCTAGTAGTGTAGTCATTCTGAACCTGCTGAGACTTTCAGATAACTGAAGGCAGCTGGGGCCAAAATATGAAATACCAGTCTGAGTACCACCCAGGGGCAAGTCTACAGATATGATGCCTAAACCCAAAATTGGGCCTAGATTCTGGAAATCTCAGGAGGGCAATAATCAGACTGAGTCTTTGATCTGACTACAAAGAGCTTGCATAAAGTGTGCAGCTTTCTGGATGAAGCTGCCCTTGTGATCTTTGAAGAAAACAGCATTCAATGTTCAACGAATATAGCATAGGATCCAAGGTTATACAGATCAGAATCATACAAGGCCATGAAAATTCTGCCAATAGTGAATAGAGGCAAAGATAATGGTCTTAACTTAAAGTCTCAATCTGGAAGTAAGACTAGAACAGGTGGAGGAAAAGTAATAAAGAACTATGATGATGCCAGGGATATTTAAGACATAAACTAAGAAGAGAGTAACTTGAAAGCATGTACAAGCAAAGCCTCAAAAAATGCCAAAACACAACTTGAACACAAGCTTTTTTAGAATTCTTAGAGGATAAGGAGCTTAAAAAATGATATTATAAATGAAATGAGAGAAATAAAGAATTGGAAAAGAAATGAGAATTTTAGAGAAAAAAAACTTGAAAACAAAATTAACAGTTTAGCTCAAGAGGTACAAAACCTTACCCAAGTAATAGTCTCCTTGAAAATTATAATCAATAGCTGGGGAAGGAGGCCCAAGTTGGCAGAGTAGAAGGAAATGGTACAGCTCAATTCTCCCCATCATTATATGACTCAGCTGCAAATACCATATGACTCACCCCTCCTAGGGGAACATTCACTTTGATTTAGATCCCTGGAGGAGATGGGGACCATGAACTTAATCACTAGGATTAAGTGAAGACCTCCAATATCACTCTAAATTTTAAAAAGCCTCAATGCTGATCACTCAAAAAAAAAAAAAAAAGAAAGGAGCTAAGGCACCTTATTCAGGTTGCAGAAAATGTGGTCCAATCCCAGGAGGAGGAGCAAATTTTGATTTAGTTGAGCTGTAAAGAAAAAGTACTGACTCTCTCTTCCTTCTCCCAACAAAGAAAATTAGTTTTTCAATTAGATCTGATCCTCAGGGGAGGGAAGAACCTCAGTATCCAGGATAAAGTCTCATCCCCTTAAGCTGAGTTCCCTAGAGTTTAAGAAAGGGTCTCAGGAAGGTTACCCTGATCCTGTTCCACTGTAGAAAAGTGATCTAAGAATCAGCTCCCAGTCAAGGAACAGGGTTTCAGAATCAAAAATGGGTAAATAACTATACACATATGTGTGAGTAGGAGCACACACACACACACACAGAGAAATTATTATGACACTGGGAGGCCCAAGACACAAATCTAGAAAAAGAAAACTACAAGCAAAATCTCAAATAAAAATACAGCTTTCCCATTAGATCAATTAGAATTCATAAAAGAAATCATGTAAGAGGTTTTGTTGTTGTTTTTTCAAATCATTAAAAAACATATTATAAATGAAATAAGAGTGATGGGAGACAGAAGGAAAAGAAATGAGAACTATGAAGGAGAGAATTAACAGCCTAGCACAAGAGGTTAAACACATACACACACACATATATATACATATACATGTGTATATATGTATATATAGAGAGAAGCATAGATATCTAAATATAGATATATACAAATATATATGTATGGGTGGGTGGAGGGAGTTTAGAGAGTACAAAGAAAGTAGGTGTTGGAAAAGTGTTCCCAGAAAAGACAGCAGGAACAGAATAAGGGTGATAAATACAGCAGATCCCTGAACTAAAGGAGTCAAGGAGGTTTCTTCCAGCTTGAACATTTGTTTGTCCTTCGTTCTCAAAAAGGATCATGAACATTGACGAGTCTATGATGGACCAATAAGTTTGCCTTTGGATATCAGAGAAATTTAATTAACATTGGAATGGAAAAATTCCTGGGTCTCAAGGAAAATTCCCCAGATTTGGCTCTTAGAGGAAGAGCCAAAGTTTATTGGAAAATGATTAGATCCTTGCATCTTTTGTTGAAGTCTGTTCTCTAATCCCAGCTCCTGTAGGTAGTCTTCCCAAGTGGTATAATTTAGGTCCATAATCTTTGGTCCAGAAATTTCACTCTTCTAGGAACTCAAAAAGTTGAAAGATAAAACTAGAACCATAAAAACACATGGTAATTCAAAGAATATAAGCCTCCAGAGGGAGGGAACTACTGTGCAGATAATTATCTTCATCCTTTCTTTTGCAGGGGACTCTACAGTGATAATTCTATAAACTCATTACAACTTTAAGGATTTCCATTTGATATATCAGATGTCAATTGATGAAATGTTACTGTATCCCTCCTGCTGTGAAGAGTCTATGTACAGACAGAACTAATCCCTATCTCTATGAGTTAGTAATCTCAGGGAAGAGACATCAGTCAATTTAGCAGCAGAATAGAAGAATAAGAAAAAAACTTAACAATAATACTGGATATTTGTTGTAAAAATAACTTACAGCATTTCATTTTTATAAAGCAATTTAAATTGATTACTAGGATTGACTTGATATTATACACACTTTTTTTTTAATGGCTTAGCCAGGGCAATTATTTATTACTAGTTTCCAAGAAAGAAATAGGACCATGCACATTCAAGTATATGTCATAGCCATGTTCTTCATTCCAAATGGAAGGAAGGAAGGAAGGAAAGAAGGAAGGAAGGAAGGAAGGAAGGAAGGAAGGAAGGAAGGAAGGAA